>NC_138978.1:116510713-117110713 GCF_964341445.2 Mesoplodon mirus | reverse complement strand
TCCATTCTTCACTCAGACAGGACGGGTTTAAAGGAGCCGCTGATTCGGGGGCTCTGGCTCACTCAGGCCGAAGGGAGGGAGGGGCACGCAGTGCGGGGCGGGCCTGCAGTAGCACAGGCCAGCATGACGTTGCACCAGCCCGAGGCGCTCCGTGCGCTTTCCCGGGGAAGCTGTCCCTGGGTCCCGGGACCCCAGCAGTGGCGGGCTGCACAGGCTCCCCAGAAGGGTGGTGGACAGTGACCTGCACTCATACACAGGCCTGTGGCAGTGGCAGCAGCAGCCCCAGCGTCCCATGCCCATCTCCGGGGTCCGCACCTTCAGCCGCAGCTCGCGCCCATCTCCAGAGCTTCCTTAATCAGCGCTCTTGATGCCCTCTCCTCATGCACCAGGAAACAAAAGGGAAGAAAAAGTCTCTTGCCTCTTCCGTAGCCCCAGACTTTTTCCCCAGACTCCCTCCGGGCTAGCCGCGGCCCACCAACCCCTTCAGGCTCTCTTCCCGCCACCAGCCCCAGTCCTCTCCCTGCGCTCCGACCGAAACCCGGTACCCGAGCGTCAGCTCCCAGTCCCGCCCACCCCGGCGGCTGAGCAGACAAGCCTCTCGGGCTGGTGTGTGCCTGAGGGCACCGATCCTCTGTGCGGGAATCTCTCCACCTTGCCCTCCGCACCCCTGTTGCTGTGCTCTCCTCGACTACTCCAAAGATTCCCCCTCCGCCACCTGCAGTCTCCGCCTGTGAAGGGGCTTGTAGTGTGTGGAAACCTTTCCTCCTTCACGGCTCATTCCCACTGGTGCAGGTCCCATCCCTATCCTTTTGTCTATGTTTATTCTTTTTTCTTTTGCCCTACCCAGGTATGTGGGGAGTTTTTTTGCATTTTGGGGGGTCTGAGGTCTTCTGTCAGCGTTCAGTAGGTGTTCTGTAGGAGTTGCTCCACGTGTAGATGAATTTCTGATGTATCTGTGGCGAGGAAGGTGATCTCCGTGTCTTACTCTTCCGCCATCTTCCTCCGGATCCTGTTGAACATTTCTTGCATCTTCTCGATCTTTGTCTCCATTCTTTTTCCGAGGTCCTGGATCAACTTCACTGTCATTATTTTGAAATCTTTTTCTGGAAGGTTGCCTATCTCCACTTCATTTAGTTGTTTTTCTGTGGTTTTACCTTGTTCCTTCATCTGGTACATAGCCCACTGCTTTTTAATCTTGTCTATCTTTTTGTGAATGTGGTTTTTGTTCCACAAGCTGCAAGATTGTAGTTCTTCTTGCTTCTGCTCTCTGCCCTCCAGTGGATGAGGCTATCTAAGAGGTTTGTGTAAGTTTCCTAATGGGAGGACCTGGTGGTGGGTAGAGTTGCCTGTTGCTATGGTGAGCAGAGCTCAGTAAAACTTTAATCCACTTGACTGCTGATGGGTGGTGTTGAGTTCCCTCCCTGTTGGTTGTTTGGCCTGTGGTAACCCAACACTGAAGCCTACCTGGTCTCTTTGGTGGGGCTAATGACAGACTCTGTGAGGGCTCATGCCAAGGTGTATTTCCCATACTGCTGCTAGTGTCCTTGTCCCCATGGTGAGCCACAGTCTCCTCCACCCCACCTCTGTAGGAGACCCTCCAACACTCACAGGTAGGTCTGGTTCAGTCTCCCTTGGGGTCACTGCTCCTTCCCCTGGGTCCCAATGCACACCCTACTTTGTGTGTGCCCTCCAAGAGTGGAGTCTCTGTTTCCCCCAATTCTTTCAAAGTCCTGCAATCAATTCCCACTAGGCTTCAAAGTCTGTTTCTCTAGGAATTCCTCCTCCCGTTGCTGGGACCCCAGGTTGGGAAGCCTGACGTGGGGCTCCAAACCTTCACTCCAGTGTGTGGACTTCTGTGGTATGTGTTCTCCTGTCTGTGAGTCACCCACCCAGCCGTTATGAGATTTGATTTTACTGTGATTGTGCCCCTCGTACCCTCTCATTGTGGCTTCTCCTTTGTCTTTGGATGTGTGGTATCTTTTTTGGTGAGTTCCAGTGTCTTCCTGTTGATGATTGTCCAGCAGCTAGTTGTGATTCTGGTGTTCTTGCAAGAGGGACTGAGAGCATGTCCTTCTACACCACCATCTTGTTTCCTGGGAGTAACCAGTTTTTAAGGTGACCTGTGGATTGGGCTGACCCCGCAGCAGAGGATTCTGCAGGGAGGATGTGAGGGCTGCTATTGAAGAATGTTTCTTGTGATTCTGCCTCCAATCATTTCTATGTCCTATGGATCTCAGTAAGGTCCTTCTGTAGAAGTAATTTTCTGGCCTGATTAAATTACTGCTATTCCCCCTAACATAATACAGCTACCATGAGTCTCCCTGGCACACAGGTGGAAAGACTACAACTTCTGTCTCTTTTCTCTGTTGTAACAGTCAAATGAAATTAGACTATTTGAAAACCACTTCTAAACTCGTCTCTTACTCTTTGGGACTTACAAGCAGTGAGTTCTCTAATTCAACATGATTTTGAATTTCTGGGCTGTATTTTTTTTCTTTTCATTGTTTTTATTTCTGGCCTGCCAACCAGAAAGTTTTTCCTGAACATATGTCTACTGAAATATCCCGGGTAAATCAACAAATGACCAACCTTTGGTCTTCCTCTAAAGATACCATGGACAACCATTACTACACACGTTTTGCCATTGAATATCATGCAGCACCATATTTATGGTTGCCAATATCAGATTACTTTCCAACCACCTCCAGACCTATAAGCCAATGTCACAATATTAAGATTTTTTATAGGAGCAGTCCACCTCAAAGAACTAATTTCTCTTTGAGGTCAAATAACACTCGCTACAGTAGAGGCAACTCCCAAATATCAGTGTTGATTTTTCACACATGTCATAGTCTGATGAGGGTTGAGTGGTAATCTGGGCATCTTTTTCCTTCCACAGTTATAGCATCTTAGACTCCTTTACTTCTAGGACCACAAGAAGAGATATTCTTACAAACACATCCCTTTTCATGGTTTATTGGACCAGTAAGTTAACCACTTAGAAAACAGGCTGCATAACAACAGTCATATTGTAAATCAAGATAAACATTGTAATCCCCAGTGTACTTCAAAGTTGAGGTCAAAACAAGAAAGTAATTTTAGAGTAAAAAAATGTAATAAGACCTGAGGTTGTTTAGTTTTGGAGTAAGAAGTGCATGTTGTAAACATGTAGAGCAAGCAGCACTTTGCCTTGTAAGGACCCTTTAAACTTCCCTTTCTTTTGTACTAGCCATGTTTTCAGAACTACTATAATTTTACACAGAATATCCCAATAATATCCCAAGGCATTTGATGTGTTATATCACATTAAAAATACGGTTAAGTTGGAAAAGAAAAAGAACACAGAATATGAATGTGTAATAGTCTTTAAGAATCTCCTTGTTTGGTATGTCTGAGCCACGCTCCTGCTGAAGGAAACATGGTTGTGGTGATGATGGTGGTGACGGTGATGATGATAGAGACAATGATGACTGGCCACATCACATAGTGCCAATTAAGTGCCCACATTTTGCCAACTGAATTACACACATTCATGTAATTTTATGCCTAAGCAATTTGGCACTGTAAATGTGATTTTTGTCATATTTAGTAAAGGGATTGAAATCATGAGGAGTTAAATAATTTGTCCCTGAAATCAATCAAGCAATAATTAAGAAAATAATGTGGATCTGAAATTATATAGAAATAATCACCAATATGACTCAAAATTCAGATAACAGTGATTGTGTTAGCCTGGAACTTGGGATAGATGATGTATAGAAATCAACCAAAATTATGATATGATATTGCTAAAGGTGGGTTTTAAGAGAAAGAAAATATTCTTCCTATCACATAAAAAGTTATATTTTATTCAGGAAGTGGAGGATAAGTAACAATTGCTCAGCTGGTAGAAAAACCTGCCCAGGTGACAGACACAGCAGACAGCAAGAGAATCCTCAGAGGACACCCAGGAGGACAGTTGGGCACCCAAGAGCAGCCTCTTCTTTCTAAGGCTCTGTGATGCTTTCTCGGGTACCTCCCAGGGGTAAGCTGTATAGCAGCCTCAGATAGGAAACCTCTGGCTGTCAGGAATTGCCACACACATACTGCAGGCTGAAGTGTGGAGAATCTTCTGTATCCATGATAGGATTTGAAGAGAAGGTGAAGGTGGAGCTGTGGAACTAGTGGAGCCGATTGTCCTTATCCTTTCCTAATGCAGATAAAAACTCAAGCTGTTACATGCTCTTGGGTGGGCACTTCTGCTAGCAATATTGGGGAGGTGGCACTGGAGGTCATTTCTGCTGCCACAGCTGAGGCAGGCATGGTTCAGGGTACTTTATAGGCTCTGGACATTTGGAAGGTGGGTAAGGCTCTGGATACTTGGGAGGTGGGCAAGGCTCAGCGTACTTAGCGTTACAAGGCTCAGGGCACTTAGGTACGCACATTGGAGGTGGCTGTCAGGGCTGCTTGCACTGCTGCTGTTTAGAGAACAACATTCTGGACTCTTAATATCTGAAAGAAAGTATATGACAGTGTTCACATGAAGGAATTCCTACAGAGGGAAGAGCAAAACCTTGTTAAGAAGAGATAGCATCTCGCCAGTCTCTTGCTTTAATCTCTTTAATACCTTTTAATGAATTTATGACTTCTCTCTCGCTCTTTAGAAATCGTTTCATCAGCCCATAGAAAACCTTCCCTTTTCTCATACAACTTTTCCAGTAAAAATATCTTTGTTTGAAAGAAACGACCGATGTTTTCTGTTTTGGTTTTGTTTTATCTTTTTTTTTTTTTATGAAAACAACATCTTCAAAAAGGGCCATCACCAGTTCTGAATTCTGGGCAAGTTCACAAGCAATTCCTATGATCATTTTCTCTCATGAGGTCCCGACAAGATGACTCATGTACAGAGCAAAGGGCAATCAGGAAGAAGGTAAGGGCCTCACACCTTCTAAGATAAATGCCTCTGACATGACAGCAGTGTGACACCAAAAAGGTATAGAAAAAGGGAAAATACTTTGTACTTTATCTCTTCATGACAAAATTTCCTCTTAATTCCTTTTTCAATAGAGAAATTCAAACTAGGTAGCAGAAATCTATTAAATACAATATAACATTGTGCTCAAATGCCAAGCTCCCATCCACTAAGTACCATTAGACCCATGATCATAACTTTGGACCCATCAGATTTGCTGTCTCCAGCATAAACTCAACATTCAGGGGCCTGAGAACAAGGTTGAACAGAAGAATCAGGGTCTCCATACGCAATCAGGACTCAAGTAGCAGGAGGATGGCTGTCTTGCCAGAGAGGACCATAATATTTGGGCTTGCTGCCCCGCCCAGGGGTAAGTGGAGCTGCCAAAACTGGCCTGGTCCAATCATTTCCCAACCAAAATGCAAATCCATCCATAACTGGCTTGGCAGGGACTCTGAAACCAGGAAATGTCCTGCTCAGGATCCCCTCACTGGATTATGGTCTCATGACTCACAGAGTCCCTGCCTTGGCTCTCTGTTTCAATGGTTTATGGCAGTGGGAGGGTTTTAGGGCTCTCTAACTTGTAGTCAAAATCTCCCTTTCTTGATTGGGGAAGATGACCTTTTTTTATCTTTCACCATCCTAGACTTCTATAACTGCCTGCCTAGTTGCACTTGATCTGGTGACTATTTTGTTGTACATACTGGTTTGAAAAGGGCCTGGCTACCTGGTGAAACATGTCTCTTTACCTCAAGTCTTTCTTACAGTGCATTTCCCCTTGATTCATGGTTTGCTAAGCAAAGTCTCCTTTCTTCTTTGAAAATGCAGTGAGGGAAATTTGAAGATCATGTCATATGACTTCTCGTCATGATACTTAGACACGGTTAGTAAAGTGTTGACCTCTAGGGTCCTCCTTTCACTGCTTTGTTCCTTCAAATAAAGAACATCCAGCAGTCAGATTCCTGTGACCTTTATAAATCTGTTTTACATCCGGCCACAGGAATTCACTAGTACCGTAGCAACACCTAACATAACTCAGATGACCTGGCAGCTCAGACCCTAGACTTACAACAGAAATTAAGCTTTTTGCTCATACCTCCCAAAAGTGACATACAACCTGCTCCTACCTAATTTCTCCCAACTAAGCTCTTTGGATTTCTTCAACTTTGAAGGAAACAAGATTGTTCAAATTTTCTGGCTTCCTGTTCCTTTGAAATTATTGGAAAACCCAATTTAATATGCAATGCCAATCAAGCAACTAATTTTATATGTATTTAATAATTATGAACTATTTAAACACATGTTGTTTCACATCAAATCTAGGGGTAAATTCAACAGAAAGTTGAAATCACTTTATTAAAAATGCAGCCACTGAAGTTCATTGTCATTCATATACAACTTCTTAATCATTAATAATAATTTTGTTACAATTTAAACGATTTTTTTCATTTCCCATTTGGGTCACAGCAGAACGTATGTCAAATAAACCTATTTCCTGCTCTACTTTCTTCATACAATTTGTCAAGGTGCTGGAAGGAATGTGTGTTGGATAATTTATGGGTAAGATTCACTGGCGCAGTGTCCCTGCTTATCTGGTCAAGCATTATTCTGGGTATTTCTATAAGGATTCTTTTGGATGGGAGTATTATTTAAATCAGTGGCATGAGTAATGGCAGTTGCCCTCTATATGGTGGGAACCCCTCATCCAATACACTGACAGCCTAGAAAGAACAAGGCTGATGCTCTCCCAGTTAAAAGATCATTCCCCTGTCAGTTGGACTTCCAGTAGTGTTTCAGCTCTGCAGACTTTGAGTGTTCCAGACTTTGTAATGTCTCTCTCTCTCTGTCCTAGTCCCTCTCTTTCTGTAATATATTTCTGTATGTATATATGTATATATATATATATATATAGTAATATATAATTTGAATATTTCATCTGTCATTTCATGTACATGATTACCTATAGCCAATTAAATTTAAAAATTTGAAAGTTATTAAGAAGTGAATTTAAAGTAAAACATTTAATGTTATATGACACATGTGATGTGGAATTATGACAAATATAATCAGCTTTTAGCGAATAACTGAAGTTCAGGAAACAGTGCCCTAACATGTTGTCCAAAGATTTCATTTTTGCCTTTTCAGAGATTTACCTGTCAAAAGTTCTTTGACAGTTCCTCTCTTCTATCCTGGACCTGAACACTACTCTTTTCTATGCTGTCCCCTTGGACACTGAAGCTTCTCGCGATGGGCCATGGCTGGTGAAGGGCCCTGTCTGGTTTAGGATTAATGTTGCGACTCTCACTTTATATTACTGTAGAAGGTGGGAACACATGTTTAATGGAATTAAGATGTCCCATTTCACCTGACGTGAACACTTCCCTAGACTGCTGTCGTGTGCTTAAAATTCCTTTATCAGGAAATAAATCTCTTGTATTCCATAAGTAAATATCAGGTTTCAATTGTGTGAAACCAAAAATAGATATAAGATACTTATAAGACTCATAGCATCAAGTATAAGTAATTGGGCATGGGGTTGGTAGAGGAGAGAGGATCAGAGAACTAAAGGTCTGTAATCTAGATGAAATATGAAGTTAGGGCTCATCTGATATATTTGCTTTCTTCTACTGTTTCCAAACATATTTTTGGTCTTTGAAGACAGTAATTTAAAATTTTTTTTCACTGTTTTTTCTCTATCTTCTTTCAACAGTCCACAATGCTCAACCTGCCATATTACCTCATTACCCAATATCTACCCCTTAACAGTCCAATTTAGTACTTTGACATGTTGCCTATGCATTTAGTAATAGTCCTTTCATATCTTTCATAACTCTTCCTGCAGTCAGAAGGAAGAAATGGCCTAGTAGCTTGTTTTGGTCAAATAATCAGGAAGCTTTTCAGGAATGTGGTTTTATAATGAGAAAGGAGGAAGAAGAGGAGAATGAGGAGGAGAGGAAGAGAAAGAGGAGACATTTGAAACCTGTGAAAGAGTCCCCAGCTAGGCATGTGCCAGAAGGCCAGGACATAACCTTTCCCTGAAGTGCAGCCACATCTTCACTCACTACTATATATTTTTAAAATATTATGATAAATTGTTATAAAAATGAAGTTATATCATATAATACATAATGGGGAAAACATAAAGATGTTCAAAAATGAGCATGTCTATTAAATTGCCAAAAATAATCAGTTTATATTTTGCTGTATTTAGTGTTAGGAGTTTTCAATTTTCATAAACCCACACACATGCATACATGTCTGTGAGGTTACTGATTTGAGATCTTTCGTCTATTGTAATATGTATACCTCTAGCCGTAAGTTGCTCTCTTTGAGCTGCATTACATTTATCCCTAAGGTTCTTTTATTTTTTTTTTTATTTTCATTCATCCCAAAGTCTTTTCTATTTACTTGTTATTTCTTCTTCACACCATTGGTTATTGAGGAATGTGTTGCAAAACTCCCAGTTGTCAGAGAAACAGAGAGTAGAATGGTGGTCAGCAGGGGTTGAAGGTTGGGGCAAAACTGGATATTTTGGGCAAATGGTACGAGCCTACAGTCATACAATGAATAAGCTCTAGGAGTCTATGGTACAGCATGGTGAGTCCAGTTAATAACACTCAGTTTTGTACTTAAAACTTGCTGAGAAAGTAGACCTTAAGCATTATCAACACACACACACACACACACACACACACACAAACACAGAGGCATAAACACATTTAAATGGTTACTGATGAAGTAATTAATGTATTAAGTGACCGATGGTCATAACCACTGTACAAAATAGACATCTGTGAAATCATCACATTATACACCACAAATAGGTACAATTTAGTTTGTCAATTATACCTCAATAAACCCGGAGGGGAAAGATGAAAGAATAACCATCATACAAAAGAGTAACAACATTTGAGAATCTCTGTGTTCCTTCACCTCCTAGCCTCTCTTAGGCTCTGATACTATTCTCTGAGACAGCTTTCCTTATCCTTTGTTCTCTGAGGGCCTTGTATACACCTCACAGTGGATAATCCCTTTTAGTCACCTGTACTGACCACTTATGCAGTGGGTAGAGTGGAAGTGGGGAAAATAGTGCTGGAAAGTTGTTACTATTCCTGAAAAATCATCCTTTTTTGTTATGGCACATAGTTTATTTAGTTCTCAATTCCCTCAAAAACTTATTAGGCACCTGGAATAATTCAGTCCTCTAATCATTTCTATGTCCTACGGATCTCACTAAGGTCCTTTTCTAGTAGTAATTTTCTGGCCTGATTAAATTGCTGCCTTTCCATCTGAACATAATACAGCTACCATGAGGTTCCCTGACACACAGGTGGAAAGACTGCAACTTTTGTCTCTTTCCTCTGTTGTAACAGTTAGCTGAAATTAGACTTCAAATTCAAAATTGGACTTCTAATCTCATCTCTTTCTCTTTAGGGCTTACAAATTGTGAGTTTTCTAATTCAACAAGGTTTTGAGTTTCTGGGCTGTATTTTTTTTGTTTGTTTTCATTTTTTTCATTTCTGGCGTGCCAACCAGAAAGTTTTTCCTGAACATATGTCTACTGAAATACCTTGGTCAAATCAACAAATGACCAACATTCGGTCTGCCTCTAAAGATACCATGGACAAACATTACTGCAAATATTTTGCCATTGAATAAAATGTATCACCACATTTATGGCTTCCAATATCAGATTCCTTGCCAGACACCCCCAGACTCCTAAGCCAATGCCACAATTTTAAGTTTTGTTATAGGAGCATCCCACCTCAAATAACTAATTTCTGTGTCAGGTCAAATAACAGTAGTTACAGTAGAGACAACTCCCAAATATCAGTGTTGATTTCTCTCATTTCAATGTCTGATGAAGGTTGAGCAGTAATCTAGGCATCTTTTTGCTTCTGCAGTTGTAGTATCTTGGACTCCTTTAATTCTAGGACCAAAAGAAGAGATATGCCTAAAGAAAACATCCCTTTTCATGGCTTGCTGCATTAGCAAGCTATGCACTTAGATAACAAGCTACATAGCAACAGTCATTTTGTAAATCTAGATCAACAATGGCAACCCCAGTGTACCTCAAAGTTGGGTCAAAATAATCAAGAAAGTAATTTCAGAGGTAACAAAATGTAATAAGACCCTGAGGTTGTTGAGTTTTGGAGTAAGAAGAGCACGTTATACACACAGAGAGCAGGCAGCACTTTGCCTGGTAGGGACTGTTTAAAATTCCTTTTATTGGGCTTCCCTGGTGACGCAGTGGTTGAGAGTCTGCCTGCCGATGCAGGGGACACGGGTTCGTACCCCGGTCTGGGAAGATCCCACATGCCGTGGAGCAGCTGGGCCCGTGAGCCATGGCCACAGAGCCTGTGCTCCACAACGGGAGATGCCACAGCAGTGAGAGGCCCGCGTACCTCAAAAAAAAAATCCCTTTCTTTTGTATTACCCATGTTTTCAGAAGTAATATTATTTTATGCAGAATATCCCAATAAGTTCCCAAAGTGTTTTATCTGTGATGTCACATTAAAAATACTGTTAAATTGGGGAAGAAAAAGGACACAGAATATGAACGGGTAATAGAATTTAAGAATCCCCTTGTTTGCTGTACTAGGTATGTCTAGCTACTTTCCTGCTGGAGCAAACATGGTGGTGATGGTGATGGTAATGATGGCAGAGACAATGATGATCAGCCACATCACAAAGTGCCAATTATGTGCCCGGCATTGTGGCAACTGAATTACACACATTCATGTAAATTTTATGCCTAAGAAATTTTCCACTGTAAATGTGATTTCCCCACATTTCAGCAAGAGATTGAAATCCTGAGGAGTTAAATAATGTGTTCCTCAAATCAACCAAGCAGTTATTAAGAAAATAACCTGCATTTGAAATTATATAGAAATAATCATCGATATGACTCAAAATTAAGATAACACTGATTGTGAGAGTCTAAAACTTGGGATCAAAGAAGGAGAGAAGCCAACTAGAATTATGATATGATACTGCTAAAAGCAGGTTTTAAAAGACAGAAAAAAATTTTTCCCATCACATGAAAGAATTGTATTTTATTCAGGAAGTGGAAGATAAGTAGCAATTGCTCAGCTGGTAGCAACTCCTGCCCAGGTG
Source organism: Mesoplodon mirus (assembly GCF_964341445.2). Taxonomy (NCBI): domain Eukaryota; kingdom Metazoa; phylum Chordata; class Mammalia; order Artiodactyla; family Ziphiidae; genus Mesoplodon; species Mesoplodon mirus. The sequence goes on along the minus strand of NC_138978.1, from coordinate 117,099,645 downwards.
ACAGACAGACACAGAAGACAGTGAGAGAATCCTCAGAGGTTGTCAGGAGGAGAGTTGCTGCTTTTCCTTCTGAGGGTCTGTGATGCTTTCTCGGGCACTTCCCAGAGGGAATCAGTATAGCAGCCTCAGATAGGAAACTTCTGGCTGTCAGGAATCACCACACACACACTGCAGGCTGAAAAGTGGAGAAGCTTCTTCTGTATCCATAATAGGCTTTGAAGCGAAGATGAAGGTGGAGCTCTGGAACTAGTTGAGCCAATTGCCCTTATCCTTTCCTGATTCAGATAAAAGCTCAAGCTCTTACATGCTCTTGGGTGGACACTTCTTCTAGCAATGATGGGGAGGTGGCACAGGAAGGCATTTCTGCTGGCACTGCTGAGGCAAGCATGGTTCAGGGCACTTTATAAGTGGGCAAGGTTCTGGACACTTGGGAGGTGGGCAAGGCTCATGACATTTAGATGGGCAAGGCTCAGGGCACTTATGTGGGCACACTGGTAGTGGATGTCAAGGTTGCTTGCACTGCTGCGGTTGAGAAGACATCTTTCTAGAGTCTTAATATCTGAAAGAAAGTATATGACAGTTTTCACAAGAAGGAATTCCTACAGAGAGAAGAGCAAAAGCTTGTGTGATACCAACCGACAGTATCTCTCCAATCTGTGCTTTAATCTTTTTAATACCTTTTAATGAATTTCTGACTTCTCTCTTACTCTTTTACAAATTGTTTCATCAGCCCAGAGAAAACCTTCTCTTTTCTCATAACTTTTCCAATGAAAATATCTTTTTTGAAGTGATGTTTTTTGTTTTTGCTCTTTTTATTTATGAAAACAACATTTTCAAAAAGGCCGTCCCAAGTTCTAAAATCCTAGGCAAGCTCACAAGCAATTCCTATCTTCATTTTCTCTCATGAGTTCCCAACAGGATGACTTATGTACAGAGCATAGGGCAATCAGGAAGAATGCAAGGGCCTCACACCTTCTAAGACAAATACCTGTGACATCACAGTAGAGGGACATCAAAAAGGTATAGAAAAAAAATAATACTTTTTTCTTTATCTCTTCATGTCAAAATTTCCTGTTAATTTCTTTTTCAGTAGAGGAATTCAAACTAGGTATCATAAGTCTAATAAATCAGGATACCAGTTTGCTCAAATGCCATGTTCTCATACATTAAGTAGCATTAAACCCATGATCATGACTTTGGACCCATAAAATTTGCTGTCCCCAACATAAATTCAACATTTTGGGCACAAAGAATAAAGCTGAACTGAAGAAGCAGAGTCACCAGCTTCTCCAAAGTCAATTGGGACTCAAGCATCAGGATGATGGCAGTCATGCAGCAGAGGACCTTTATATTGGGGCTTCTTGCCCCACTCAGGGGGAAGTGAAGCTGCCAAAACTGGCATGGCCCAATCATTTCCCAACCAAAATTCAAATCCATTCATAACTGGCTTGGCAGGGACTCTGAAAACAGGAAATGTCCTGTTCCAGTTTCTCCTCACTGGATTATGTTCTCATGACTCACAGTCCATGCCTTAGCTCTCAGTTTCGGTGGTTTATGACAGTGGGAGGATTTGTGGGGTTCTCTTACTTATAGTCAAAGGCTCCCTTTTTTTATTGGGAAGATGACCATTTTCCCTCTTTCACCTTCCTTGAATTCTAAAACAGCCTGCCTAGTTGCAATTGAACTGTTAGCCATTTTGTTGTACATATTGGTTTGAAAAAATCGTGACTACCTGGTGACACCTTTCTCTTTACCTCAAGTCCTTCTCATAATGCATTTCCCCTTGATCCACGGCTTGCTACTCTAAGTCTCCTTTATTCTTCTAAACTGGATCGAGGGCATGTTGCAGCTCAGCTTAGCTGCCTTCCCATCATGTAACTTAGATACCTTCAGAAAAGTGGTGGTCTCTAAGGTCCTTATATCATTTATTTGCTCCTTCAAATGAAGGACATCAAGCAGATTCCTATTACTCTCATAAACCTGTTTCTCTTCCAGCCACAGAGATTAACTAGTAGTGTAGCATCACCTACAATAATTCGATATTCTGGCAGCTCAGACCCTAGACCTACAACCGAAAGCAAGCTTTTTCTCATAACTCCCTAACATGACATATCACCTGCTCTTACATAATTTCTCCCGACTGACCTCTTTCTACTTCTTCACCTTTGAAGAAAGCTCAGAGGATTATTCAAATTTTCTGTCTTCCTGCTCCTGTGAAATTATTGGAAAACCCATTTAATAAGCAATGCCATTCAAACAACTATTTTTATATGAAAGTTGGAATCACTTTATTAACAATTCAGTCACTGAAGTTAAGTGCCATTCATACACAACCTCTTAATCATTAATCATAATTTTATTACTATTTTAACACATTTTTTAGATTTTCCATATTGGTCACATGGAACATAAGTCAAGTAAACCTCTTTCCTTCTCTGCTTGCTTCATACAATTTGTCAGTGTGCTGGAAGGAAGGTTTGATGGTTAATTTATGGCTCAACTTGACTGGAACTGGATACCGAGATATCTGGTCAAACGTTATTCTGGATGAATTTCTAAGGATCTTTTCAGATCAGATTAATATTTAAATCAGTGGAGTGAGTAAAGGAAGTTGCCCTCGATACGGTGGGTTGTCCTCATCCAACCCTCTGAAGGCCTGAATGGAACAAAATTCTGACCGTCCCCTGGTTAAGAGATAATTCCCCTGCCTGATTGCCTTCCAGCAGGGTTTTGGCTTTGCAGATTTTGTATTTGCCAGACTTTATAATCTCTCTCTCTCTGTCTCTGTCTAATATATATATATACTTATATATGTATTGTAATATATAATTTGAATATTTCATCTACTATTTCATGTACATGATTGCCTATGTCTAATTAAGTTAAAAATTAAGTTTAAAATTCAGTTAGTATAAAATGAAGGTAAAAAAATAATAATAATAATAAATGATACATGTGATGTGTAATTATGACAAATATAGTGAGCCTTTAGGGAAGAACTAAAGTTCTGGAAACAATGCCCTATTATGTTCTCCCACCCTGTCGAAAGATTTCTCTTCTGCCTTTTCAGAGATTTGGCTCTCAACAGTTCTTCATAGTTCCTCTGTTCTTTCCTTTTCAATTCTTATCCTTGGGTGCTGAAGCTTTTTGTGATGGACCATGGCTGGTGGGAGGTTATGCCTTGTTTAGGAATAAAGTTACAACTCTCGCTTTATGTTACTCTAGGATGTGGGAACACACTTTTAATGGGATCAGGATGTCCATCTCACCTGACCCCAACACTTCTCTAGACTGCTGTCATGTGGTTAAAATTATTTTATCAGGAAATAGATCCCTTTAATTCCATAAGTAAATATCAGGTTTAAATTGTATGAAACCAAAAATAAATATAAGATACAATTTAAGATTCACATCATCACATACAAGTGATCAAGGGTAAGTTTGGGAGGGGGAGAGGATCAGAGCACTAAATATCTGAAATCTAGATGAAATATGAACTTAGGGCTGATATGGTATGTTTTCTTCTACATTATCCCAACATGTTTTAGGTCTTTAAAAGACAGTAATTTAAAAATTTTATTTCAATGTTTATTCTCTGTCTTCTCCTTCAAACCTCCAGAACCCTCAACCTTCCATGTAACATTCACTCCCAATGTATGCCTCTTAACTGTTCAATTTGGTACATTGACATGCTGTCAATGCATTTAGTAATAGTCCTTTCATATCTTTTTTAATTCTTCCTGCAGTCTGGAGGAAGAATTGGCCTAGTAACTTGTCTTGACCAAATAATCAGGAAGCTTTTCAGGAATGTGGTTTTATAATGGGAAAGGAGGAAGAAGAGGAGAATGAAGAGGAGAGGAAGAGAAATAGGAGACACTTGAAACTGTGAAACAGTCACCAGCTAGGCATTTGCCAGAAGTCCAGGACATAATCTTTCCCTGCAGCTCAGCCACATCTTCACTGACTACTATACATTTTTTAAAATATTATAATAAATAGTTATAAAAATGAAATTATATTACATATAATAGGGAACATAAAGCTCTTAAAAAATGAGCATCAATATTAAACTGCCGGAAATAATCATTGTTCATATTTTGCTGTATTTAGTGTTATGATTTTTAAATTTTTTTAATAAATCCACATGCATGCATGCATGTGTATCAGGTTACTTATTAGAGATCTTTCATCTTTTGTAATATAGATGTCTCCAGAAGTAAATTTCTCTCTAAACACTGCATTACATGTATTACTAAAGTTCTTGTATGTTGTTTTCGTTTTCATTCCTCCCAAAGTATTTTCTAATTTTATTTGTTATTTCTTGTTTGAGCCATCGGTTATTTAGGAAAGTATTGCTGAACTCACAGATATCACAGAAACAAAGAATAGAATGGCGGTCAGCAGGGGCTGAGGGGTGGGGCAAAAGTGGAGATGTTGGGCAAAGGTTACAAGCCTTCAGTCATAAGATGAATAAGCTCTAGGAGACAATGTACAGCATAATGACTGTAGGTAACAAAACTGTGTTGTTTGCTTGAAACTTACTAAGAGATTAGACCTTAAGCAGTCTCACCACATGCACACACACACACACACACAAACACACAATTAAAGGGTTACTATTGAGGTGATTAACGTGCTAAGTAACCCGATGGTGGTAATCATTGCACAAAATATACATATATCAAGTCATCACATTATACACTGTAAATATATACAACTTAATTTGTCAATTATACCTCAATAAAGCTGGAGGGGAAAAGATGAAAGTATAACCATGATACAAAAGAGTAACAATGTTTGAGAATCTCTGTTCCTTCTCCTCCTTGCCTCCCTTAGGCTATGATAATATTCTCTGACAGAGCTTCCCTCATCCATTATTCCCTGTGGGCCTTGTATCCATCTCACAGTTGTTATTCCCTTTTAGTCACCTGTACTGACCACATATGAAGGAGGTAGTATGGAAAGTGGGGAAATGAGGGATAGAAAGTCATTTCTATTATTGAAAAATCAAGGTCTTTTTAGTATTGGCACACAGTTTATTTTGTCATCAATTCTCTCAAAAACTTATTAGGCACCTGATATATTTCATTCCTCCAATCATTTGTATGTTCTAGGATCCCCACTTAGGTCCTTTCCTAGAAGTGATTTTCTGGCCTGATTTATTTTGCTGCCTTTATCCCTGAACATAAGAGAGCTCACTGGCACACAGGTGGAAAGACTACAACTTATGTCTCTTTTCTCTGCTGCTACATACAATTGAAAGTGGACATAAAGTTCAAAACTACTTCTAATCTCATCTCTTCCTCTTTGGGGCTTACAAGTGGTGAGTTTTCTAGTTTAAAAAGGTTTTGAATTTCTGGACTACATTTCTTTTCTTTCATTTCTGGCTTGAAAATCAGACAGTAATTTCCTGAACATATGTTTATAGCCTGGTGAACACAACAAATAACCAATATTTGGTCTGCCTCCCAAGTTATATGGACAACCATTATATGAAACGTTTTGCCATTGAATAACATGTATCACAACATTTTTGGTTTCCAATATCAGTTTCCTTGCAAACTATCTCCAGACTCCTAAGACAAGGCCACAGTTTTCAGATTTGTTACAATAGCAACCCACCTTGATGAACTAATTTCTGTGTTAAATCAAATAACACTAGTTACAGTAGAGACAGCTCCCAAATGCCTGTGTTTATTTCTCACTCATGTTATAGTCTGATGAAAGTTGAGCAGTAATCTGGGAATCTTTTTCCTTTTGCAGTTCTATCATCTTATATTCCTTTATTTCTAGCATTGTGAGTAAATAATGTAGTTAGAGAAACATCCTCTAAATCCTGTGTATGTTTATGTATAGTATGATTTAATATGAAGACTTTGTTGCTTTTAAAAATAATGCTATTTTAGTGTGTGTGTGTGTGTGTGTGTGTGTGTGTGTGTGTGTGTGGTTTGAATTAACTATTCTGTTTGTGGACACTTAGGACCTCAAGAAGAGGTATGCTTAATGATAAAAGAAATTACCTCAAGATGATGCAATAGAAGGATGTTCTCTCACCCTTTCTTACGAGAACACTGGAATGATAACTAACTGCTGAGCAACCATTGACAAAAAAGTGCTGGAGCCTACCAAAAAAGATACCCTACATCCAAAGACAAAAAGAAGCCACAACAAGGTGGTAGGAAAGGTGCAATCACAATAAAATAAAATTCCATACCTACGACATGGGTGACCCACAAACTGGAAATCAATTATATCACAGAAGTTCTCCCACTGGAGTGAAAGTTCTGAGCCCCACATTAGGTTTCCCAGCCTGGGAGTCCAGCAATGGGAGAAGGAGTCCCCAGTGAATCTGGCTTTGAAGACCAGGAAGATTTGATTGCAGCATTTCCACAGGACTGGGGTAAAACAGAGTCTCCACTCTTGGAGGACATGCACAGAGACCTGTGTGCATCAGGACTCAGGGGTAAAAATCAGTGAACCAATAAGAGACTGGGCCAGACCTACCTGCTAGTATTGGAGCATCTCCTGCAGATGCGGGTGGTGGCTGTGGCTCACTCTAGGGACAAAGACACTGGTGGCAACAGTTCTAGGAAGTCCTCCTTGGTGTGAACCCTCCTGGAGGCCACCATTACCCCACCAAACAGCATGTAGACTCTAGTGCTGGGTCTCCTCAAGCCAAAGAATGAACGGGGAGTGGAACACAGCCCCACCCATCAGCAGACAAGTGGATTAAAGTCTTACTGAGCAGAACTCTGCCCACCAGAGGGACAAGATTCAGCTCTACTCACCACCAGTCCCTCCCATCAGAAAGCTTGTACAAGCCTCTTAAATAGACTCATCCACCAGAGGACAGACAGCAGAAGAAAGAAGAACTACAGTACTGCAGCCTGCAAGATGGAAACCACATCACAAAAAATTAGACAAAATGAAATGTCAGAGGAATATATCCCAGATAAAGAAACAAGATAAAATCCCAGAAAAACAACGAAGTTGAGTGCAGATAGACAACTTTCTGGAAAAGGAAATTGGAATAATGGTAGTGAAGATGATCCAGGATCTCAGAAAATGAATGGAGGCAAAGATCAAGAAGAGGCAAGAAATGTTTAACAAAGACCTAGAAGAACTAAAAAACAGACAAACAGAGATGAATAATACAATAACTGAGATGAAAAATACACTAGAAGTAATCATAGCAGAATAACTGAGGCAGAAGAATGGATAAGTGACCTGGAAATCAGAATGATGGGAAATCTCTGCTGTGGAACAAAATAAAGAAAAAAAGAATGAAAAGAAATGAAGATAGTTGCAGAGACCTCTGGGACAACATTAAACGCACCAATATTCACATTATAGGGGTCCCAGAAGGAGAAGAGAGAGAGAAAGGACCTGAGAAAATATTTGAAGAGATAATAGCTGAAAACTTTCCTAACATGGGAAAGGAAACAGTCATCAAAGTCCAGGAAGTGCAGAGAGTCCCAGGCAAGATAAACCCAAGGAGGAACATGTCAAGGCACATAAAAATCAAATTGACAAAAATTAAAGACAAAGAAAAACTATTAAAAGCAACAGGGAAAAGCGACAAATAACATACAAGGGAACTCCCATAAGGTTATCAGCTGACTGCTCACCAGAAACTCTGCAGGTCAGAAGGGAGAGGCACGGTATATTTAACGTGTTGAAAGGGAAGAACCTACAACCAAGAATAATCTACCCAGCAAGGCTCTCATTCAGATTTGACAGAGAAGTCAAAAGCTTTACAGACAATCGAAAGCTAAGAGAAGTCAGCACCACCAGACCAGCATTAAAACAAATGCTAAAGAACTTCTCTAGGCGGGAAAAAGAACAGGAAAGTAAAACAACCTTGTACATATATACACTGCTATATCAAAACCTCATGAGAACAGCAAACCCAAAACTACAATAGATACACACATAAAAGATAAAGCAATGCAAAAACAACACTAAAGATTATCATCAGGGAGGAGTTGAGGAAGATGGCGGAAGAGTAAGACACGGAGATCACCTTCCTCCCCACAGATACATCAGAAATACATTTACACGTGGAACTGCTCCTATAGAACACCCACTGAATGCTGGCAGAAGACCTCACACCTCCAAAAAGGCAAGAAAATCCCCCACGTACCTCGGTAGGGCAAAAGAAAAAAGAAAAAACAGAGACAAAACAATAGGGACGGGACCTGCACAAGTGGGAGGGATCTGTGAAGGAGGAAAGGTTTCCACATACTAGGAAGGCCCATCGCGGGCAGACACTGTGGGTGGCGGAGGGGGGAAGCTTCAGAGCCACAGAGAAGAGTGCAGCAACAGAGGTGTAGAGGGCAAACCGGAGAGATTCCCGCACAGAGGATTGGTGCCGACCTGCACTCACCAGCCCGAGGGGCTTGTCTGCTCACACGCTGGGGTGGGCGGGGGCTGGGAGCTGAGGCTTGGGTTTTGGTTGGAGCACAGGGAGAGGACTGGGGTTGGCGGTGTGAACACAGCCTGAAGGGGTTAGTGCACCACGGCTGGCCAGGAGGGAGTCCGGGGAACAAGACTGGACTTGCTGAAGACGCAAGAGAATTTTTCTTCCCTCTTTGTTTCCTGGTGCGCAAGGAGAGGGGATTAAGAGTGCTGTTTAAAGGAGCTCCAGAGACAGGCGTGAGCCACGGCTAACAGCGAGGACCCAGAGACAGACATGAGATGATAAAACTGCTGCTGCCACCACCAAGAAGCCTGAGTGCGAGCACAGGTCACTATCCACACCTCCCCTCCTGGGAGCCTGTGCAGCCCGCCACTGCCAGGGTCCCAGGATCCAGGGCCAAATTCCCAAGGAGAACACATGGCGCACCTCAGGCTGGTGGAACGGCACACCGACCTCTGCCTCTGCAGGCTCGCCCTGCATCCGTATCCCTCCCACACCCCAGCCTGAGTGAGCCAGAGCAGGAGAATCAGCTGCTCCTTTAACCCCGACCTGTCTGAGCAAAGAACAGACGCCCTCAAGCGACATACATGCAGAGGCGGGGCCACATCCAAGCTGAAACCCGGGAGCTGTGCAAACAAAGAAAAGGGGAAATTTCTCACAGCAGCCTCAGGAGCAGCAGATTAAATATCCACAGTCAACCTGATGTACCCTGCAACTGTGGAATACCTGAATAGACAACGAATCAACCCAAATTGAGGAAGTGGACTTTGAGAGCAAGATATATTAGTTTTTCCCCTTTTCCTCTTTTTGTGAGTGTGTATGTGTATGCTTCTGTGTGAGATTTGGTCTGTAAAGCTTTGCTTTCACCATTTGTCCTAAGGTTCTTTCCGTCGTTTTTTATTTTTTTTTTACTTAAAAACTTTTTTTCTTAATTATTATTTTTATTTTAATAACTTTATTTTACCTTTATTTTATTTTATCCTCTTTCTTTCATTCTTTCTATTGTTTGGTCCTTTTATTCTGAGCCGTGTGGATGAAAGGCTCTTGGTGCTCCAGCCAGGAGTAACTGCTGTGCCTCTGAGGTGAGAGAGCCAACTTCAGGACACTGGTCCACAAGAAACCTCACAGCTCCATGTAATATCAAATGGCGAAAATCTCCCAGAGATCTCCATATCAACGCCAACCCAGCTTTACTCAAGGACCAGCAAGCTACAGTGCTAGACACCCTATGCCAAACAACTAGCAAGACAGGAACACAACCCCACCCATTAGCAGAGAGGCTGTCTAAAATCATAAGAAGGCCACAGACACCCCAAAACACACCACCAGACGTAGACCTGCTCACCAGAAAGACAAGATCCAGCCTCATCCACCAGAACACAGGCACTAGTCCCCCCACTAGGAACACTACACAACCCACTGAACCAACTTTAGCCACTGAGGACAGACACCAAAAACAACGGGAACAACGAACCTGCTGCCTGCAAAAAGGAGAACCCAAACACAGTAAGATAAGCAAAATGAGAAGACACAGAAACACACAGCAGATGAAGGAGTAAGGTAAAAACCCACCAGACCTAACAAATGAAGAGGCAGTCTACCTGAAAAACAAATCCAAATAATGATAGTAAAAATGACCAAAAATCTTGGAAATAGAATAGAGAAAATGCAAGAAACATTTAACCAGGACCTTGAAGAACTAAAGAGGAAACAAGCAACAATGAATAACACAATAAATGAAATTAAAAATACTCTAGAAGGGATCAGTAGCAGAATAACAGAGGCAGAAGAATGGATAAGTGAACTGGAAGATAAAATAGTGGAAATAAATACTGCAGAGCAGAATAAAGAAAAAAAGAATGAAAAGAACAGAGGACAGTCTCAGAGACAACTGGGAAAACATTAAAAGCACCAACATTCGAATTATTGGGGTCCCAGAAGAAGAAGAGGAAGAAAGGGACTGAGAAAATATTGGAAGAGATTACAGTGGAAAACGTCCATAATATGGGAAAGGAAATAGTTAATCAAGTCCAGGAAGCACAGAGAGTCCCATACAGGATAAATCCAAGGAGAAACACACAAGACACATATCAATCCAACTATCAAAAATTAAATACAATGAAAACATACTAAAAGCAACAAGGGAAATACAACAAATAACACACAAGGGAATCCCCATCAGGTTAACAGCTGATCTTTCAGCAGAAACTCTGCAAGCCAGAAAGGACTGACAGGACATATTTCAAGTGATGAAGGAGAAGAACCTACAACCATGATTATTGTACCCAGCAAGGAACTCATTCAGATTTGATGGAGAAATTAAAATCTTTAGAGACAAGGAAAAGATGAGAGAGTTCAGCACCACAAAACCAGCTTTACAACAAATGCTAAAGGAACTTCTCTAGGCAAGAAACACAAGAGAAGGGAAAGACCTGCAATAACGAACCCAAAACAATTAAGAAAATGGGAATAGTAACATAAATATCAATAATTACCTTCAATTTAAATGGATTAAATGCTTCCACCAAAAGACACAGACTGGCTGAATGGATACAAAGACAAGACCCATGTATATGCTGTCTACAAGAGACCCACTTCAGACCTAGGGACACATACAGCCTGAAAGTGAGGGGATGGAAAAAGCTTTTCTATGCAAATGGAAATCAAAAGAAAGCTGGAATATCAATTCTCATATCAGACAAAATAGACTTTAAAATAAAGATGATTACAAGAGACAAAGAAGGACACTACATAATGATCAAGGGATCGATCCAAGAAGAAGATATAATAATTGTAAATATTTATGCACCCAACATAGGAGCATCTCAATACATAAGGCAAATACTAACAGCCATAAAAGGGGAAATCGAAAGTAACACAATCATATTAGGGGACTTTAAAACTGCACTTTCACCAATGGACACATCATCCAAACTGAAAATAAATAAGGAAACACAAGCTTTAAATGATACATTAAACAACATGGACTTAATTGATATTTATAGGATATTCCATCCCAAAACAACAGAACACACATTTTTCTCAAGTGCTCATAGAACATTCTCCAGGATAGATCCTATCTTGGGTCACAATTCAAGCCTCGGTAAACTTAAGAAAATTGAAATTGTGTCAATTATCTTTTTTAACCACAACACTATGAGACTAGCATACAATTAGAGGAAAAGATCTGTAAAAAATACAAACACATAGAGGCTGAACAATACAGTACTTATTAACGAAGTGATCACTGAAGAAATCAAAGAGGAAATCAAACTATACCTAGAAACAAGGACAATGGGAATAAGATGACGCAAAACCTATGGGATGCAGGAAAAGCAGTTCCATGAGGGAAGTTTATAGAAATACAATCCTACCTTAAAACAGGAAACCTCTCAAATAAGCAACCTAACCTTGCACCTAGAGCAATTAGAGAAAGAAGAGCAAAGAAACCCCAAAGTTAGCAGAAGGAAAGAAATCATAAAAATCAGATCAGGAATAAATGAAAAAGAAATGAAGGAAATGATAGCAAAGATCAATAAAACTAAAAACTGGTTCTTTGAGAAGATAAACAAAATTGATAAACCATTAGCCAGACTCATCAAGAAAAAAAGGGAGAAAACTCATATCAATAGAATTAGAAATGAAAAAGGAGAAATAACAAATGATACTGCAGAAATACAAAGGATCATGAGAGATTATTACAAGCAACTCTATGCCAATAAAATGGAGAACCTGGAAGAAATGGACAAATTCTTAGAATTGAACAACGTGCTGGGACTGAACCAGGAAAAAGTAGAAAATATGAACAGACCAATGACGAGCACTGAATTTGAAACTGTGAGTAAAAATCTTCCAACAAATAAAAGCCCAGGATCAGATGGCTTCACGGCTGAATTCTATCAAACATTTAGGGAAGAGCTAATACCTATCTTTCTCAAACTCCTCCAAAATATAGTAGAGGGAGGAATACTCCAAAACTCATTCTATGAAGCGACCATCACCCTGATACCAAAACCAGACAAAGATATCACAAAGAAAGAAAACTATAGGCCAATATCACTGATGTACATAAATGCAAATATCCTCAACAAAATACTAGCAAACAGAATCCAGCAGCACATTAAAAGGATCATACACCATGATCAAGTGGGGTTTATTCCAGGAATGCAAGGATTCTTCAATATATGCAAATCAATCAGTGTGATACACCATATAGACAAGTTGAAGGAAAAAAAATATGATCGTCTCAATCGTTTCAGAGAAGGCTTTTAACAAAATTCAACACCAATTTATGATAAAAATAATGCAGGGCTTCCCTGATGACGCAGTGGTTGAGAGTCCGCCTGCCGATGCAGGGGATATGAGTTGGTGCCCTGGTCCAGGAAGATCCCACGTGCCGCAGAGTGGCTGGGCCCGTGAGCCATGGCCACTGAGCCTGCACTTCCGGAGCCTGTGCTCCACAACGGGAGAGGCCACAACAGTGAGAGGCCCGAGTACCGTAAAAAAAAAAAAAAAAGAAAGAAAAAGAAAAAAAAATGCAGAGAGTAGGCATAGAGGGAACTTTCCACAACACAAGAAAGGCCATATATGACAAAGCCAACATCAGCCTCAGTGGTGAAAAACTGAAACCGTTTCCACTAAGATCAGGAGCAAGGCAAGGTTGCTCACACTCACTACTATTATTCAACACAGTTTTGGAAGTTTTATCCACAGCAATCACAGAAGAAAAAGAAATAAAACGAATCCAATTTGGAAAAGAAATAAGCTGTCACTGTTTGCAGATGACATGATACTATACATAGAGAATCCTAAAGATGCTACCAGAAAACTACTACAGCTAATCAATGAATTTGGTAAAGTAACAGGATACAAAATTAATGCACAGAAATCTCTGGCATTCCTATACACTAATGATGAAAAATCTTAAAGTGAAATTAAAAAAACACTCCCATTTACCATTGCAACAAAAAGAATAAAATATCTAGGAATAAACCTACCTAAGGAGACAAAAGACCTTTATGCAGAAAATTATAAGACACTGATGAAAGAAATTAAAGATGATACAAATAGATGGAGAAATATATCATGTTCTTGGATTGGAAAAATCAACATTGTGAAAATGACTCTATTACCCAAAGCAATCTACAGATTCAATGCAATCCCTCTCAAACTACCACTGGCATTTTTCACAGAACTAGAACAAAATATTTCACAATTTGTATGGAAACACAAAAGACCCTGAAGAGCCAAAGCAATATTGATAACATAAAACGGAGCTGGAAGAATCATGCTCCCTGACTTCAGACTATACTACAAAGCTACAATAATCAAGAGAGTATGGTACTGGCACAGAAACAGAAATATAGATCAATGGAACAGGATAGAAATCCCAGAGATAAACCCATACACATATGGTCACCTTATCTTTGATAAAGGAGGCAAAAATATACAGTGGAGAAAAGACAGCCTCTTCAATAAGTGGTGCTGGAAAAACTGGACAGGTACATATAAAAGTATGAAATTAGAACACTCCCTAATACCATACACAAAAATAAACTCAAAATGGATTAAAGACCTAAATGTAAGGCCAGACACTATCAAACTCTTAGAGGAAAACTTAGGCAGAACATTCTGTGACATAAATCACAGCAAAATCCTTTTTGACCCACCTCCTAGAGAAATGAAAATAAAAACAAAAATAAACAAATGGGACCTAATGAAACTTAAAAGCTTTTGTATAGCAAAGGAAGCCATAAACAAGACCAAAAGACAACTGTCAGAATGGAAGAAAATATTTGCAAATGAAGCAACTGACAAAGAATTAATCTCCAAGATTTACAAGCAGTTCATGCAGCTCAATAACAAAAAAACAAACAACCCAATCCAAAAATGGGCAAAGACCTAAATAGACATTTCTCCAAAGATGATATACAGATTGCCAACAAACACATGCAAGGATGCTCAACATCACTAATCATTAGAGAAATGCAAATCAAAACTACAATGAGGTATCATCTCAGAGTGGTCAGAATGGACATCACCAAAAAATCTAGAAACAATAAATGCTGGAGAGTGGGTGGAGAAAAGGGAAACCTCTTGCAATGTTGGTGGGAATGTAAATTGATACAGTCACTATGGAGAACAGTATGGAGGTTCCTTAAAAAACTGAAAATAGAACTCCCATATAACCCAGCAATACCACAACTGGGCATATACCCTGAGAGAACCATAATTCAAAGAGTCATGTACAAAAATGTTCATTGCGGCTCTAGTTACAATAGCCAGGAGATGGAAGCAGCCTAAGTGTCCATCACTGGATGAATGGATAAAGAAGATGTGGCACATATATACAATGGAATATTACTCAACCATAGAAAGAAACGAAATTGAGATATTTGTAATGAGTTGGATGGACCTAGAGTCTCTCATACAGAGTGAAGTATGTCAGAAAGAAAAACAAATACTGTATGCTGACACATATATATGGAATCTAAGGGGGAAAAAAAGGTCATGAAGAACCTAGGGGTAAGACACGAATAAAGACAGACCTACTCTGGACTTGAGGATATGGGGAGGGGGAAGGGTAAGCTGTGACAAAGTGAGGGAGTGGCATGGACATATATACACTACCCAATGTAAAAGAGATAGCTAGTGGGAAGGAGCCACATAGCACTGGGAGATCAGCTCGGTGGTTTGTGACCACCTAGAGGGGTGGGATAGGGAGGATGGGAGGGAGGGAGACACTAGAGGGAAGAGATATGGGAACATATGTATATGTAAAAGTGATTCACTTTGTTATAAAGCAGAAACTAACACACCATTATAAAGCAATTATACTGCAATAAAGATGTTTTAAAAAAAAGAATCTTTCTGACCACAATGCTATGAGATTAGAAATAAACTACAAGAAAAAAAGAATTGTAAACAACACTAACATGTGGAGGCTAAACCATATGTACTAAACAGCCAATGGATCACTGAAGAAATCAAGAAGAAATCAAAAAATACCTGGAGACAAAACAAAATGAAAGCACAATGATCCAAACCTATGAAATGCAGCAGAAGCAGTTCTAAGTACAAAGTTTATAGTAATACAATCCTAACTCAGGAAACAAGAAAAATCTCAAAAATAAAACCTAACCTTACACCTAAAGCAACTAGAGAAAGAAGAAGAAACAAAACCTAAAGTTAGTAGAAGGAAAGAAATCATAAAGATCAGAGCAGAAATGAATGAAATAGAGACAAAGAAAACAATAGCAAAGATAAATGAAACTAAAAGTTTGTTCTTTGAAAAGATAAACAAAATTGGTAGACCTTTATCCAGATTCATCAAGAAAAAAATAGAGTGGACTCAAATTAATAAAATTAGAAGTGAGAAAGGAGAAGATACAAATGACACCAAAGAAATACAAACTATCATAAGACACTACTACAAGCAACTCTATGATAAAAAAATGAGCAACCTGGAAGAAATGGACAAATTCTTAGAAACGTACAATCTTCCAAGATGGAACGAGGAAGAAATAGAAAATGTGAACAGAAAAACCACAAGTACTGTAACTGAATCTGTGATTTTAAAAAGACTCCCAACAAACAGGAGTCCAGGACCTGATGGCTTCACAGGCAAATTCTATCAAATATTTAGAGAAGAGCTAACTCTCATCCTTCTGAAACTGTTCCAAAAAATTGTAGAAGAGGGGGACGGAGGAAGATGGCAGAAGAGTAAGATGCAGAGATCACCTTCTTCCCCACAGATACATCAGAAATTCATCTACACGTGGAACAACTCCTACAGAACACCTACTGAACACTGACAGAAGACCTCAGACCCCCCAAAAGGCAAGAAACTCCCCACATACCAGGGTAGGGCAAAAGAAAAAAGAATAAACATAGACAAAAGGATAGGGACGGGACCTGCACCAGTGGGAATGAGCCGTGAAGGAGGAAAGGTTTCCACACACTAGAAACCCCTTTGCAGGCGGAGACTGTGGGTGCCGGAGGGGGAAAGCTTCGGAGTAGCGGAGGAGAGCACAGCAACAAGCGTGTGGAGGGCAAAGCGGAGAGATTCCAGCACAGAGGATCAGTGCCCTCAGGCACACACCAGCCCGAGAGGCTTGTCTGCTCGGCCGCCGGGGTGGGCGGGGCTGGGAGCTGAGGCTCTGGTATCGGGTTTCAGTCAGAGAACAGGGAGAGGACTGGGGCTGGCGGCAGGAAGAGAGCCTGAAGGGGTTAGTGCACCATGGCTAGCCCGGAGGGAGTCCGGGGAAAGGGTCTGGAGCTGCCGAAGAGGCAAGAGACTTTTTCTTCCCTTTTGTTTCCTGGTGCGCGAGGAGAGGGCATTAAGAGCGCTGCTTAAAGAAGCTCCAGAGACGGGTGTGAGCCGCGGCTGAAGGCACGGACCCGGGAGAGGGGGTGGGAAGCTGGGGCTGCTGCTGCCGCCGCCACAAGGCCTGTGTGCGAGCGCAGGTCACTGTCCACCCCACCTTCCAGGGAGCCTGTGCACCCCGCCACTGCTGGGGTGCCGGGACCCAGGGACGGCTTCCCTGGGAAAGCGCACAGAGCGCCTCGGGCTGGTGCAACGTCACACCAGCCTCTGCCACCGCAGGCCCGCCCCACACAGCGTGCCCCTCCCTCCCATTGGCCTGAGTGAGACAGAGCCCCCGATTCAGCGGCTCCTTTAAACCCGTCCTGTCTGAGCAAAGAATGGATACCCTCCAGCGACATACGTACAGAGGCGGGGCCAGGTCCAAGGCTGAGACCCGGGAGCTGTGAGAGCAGAGAAGAGACAGGGAAATCTCTCTGTGCAGCCTCGGAGGCAGTGGACTAAAGCTCCACGGTCCGCTTGATGTGCCCTGCATCTGTGGAGGGAATGAATGGACAGCGAATCATCCCAAATTGAGGAGGTGGACTTTGAGGACAAGATTTAAGATTTTTTCCCCTTTTCCTCTTTTTACAACAAATTATCCCAAATTAAGGAGGGGGACTTTGAGAGCAAGATATCAGACTTTTCCCCCTTTTCCTCTTTTTACAACAAATTATCCCAAATTGAGGTGGTGGACTTTGAGAGCAAGATTTTTGATTTTTATCCACCTGTTCTCTTTTTGTGAATGTGTATGTGAATGCTTCTGTGTGAGATTTTCTCTGTATAGCTTTGCTTCCACCATAGGTCGCAGGGTTCTATCCATCTGTTTTTTTTTTTTCAATACTTACTTTTTTATTTTTAATAATGCTACTATATATTATAGTTTCTTCTATTTTATTTTATCTTCTATCTTTCCTTTTTTCCTACCTTCCATTCCTCCCTCCCTCCCTCTGCCCCTTTCTTTCTTTCTTTCTGTCCTCCCTCCCTCCCTCCTTTTTTTGTTTCTTTCTTTCTTTCTTTCTTCCTTCCTTCCTTTCATTCTTTCCTTCTTCCTTTCTTTCTCCCTCTCTTTATTTCTTCTACTAATTCTTTCTTTCTACATTTTCTCCCTTTTATTCTGGGTGAGGTAGATGAAAGGCTCTTGGTGCTACAGCCAGGAGTCAGTGCTGTGCCTCTGAAGTTGGAGAGCCAACTTCAGGACACGGGTCCACAAGAGACCTCACAGCTCCACATAATATCAAGCAGTGAAAATCTCCCAGAGATCTCCATCTCAACACCAGCGCCCAGTTTCAGTCAACGACCAGCAACCTACAGTGCTGGTCACCGAATGCCAAGCAACTAGCAAGGCAGGAACACAACCCCACCCATTAGTAGAGAGGCTGCCTAAAAACATAATAAGGCCACAGGCACCCCAAAACACACCAAAAACAACGGGAACTACGAATCTGCAGCCTGCAAAAAGGAGACCCCAAACACAGGAAGATAAGCAAAATGAGAAGACAGATAAACACACAGCAGGTGAAGGAGCAAGATAAAAACCTACCAGACATAACAAATGAAGAGGTAATAGGCAGTCTACCTGAAAGAGAATTCAGAATAATGATAGTAAAGATGATCCAAGATTCTATTTCCATGATCCAAAATCTTGGAAATAGAATAGACAAAATGCAAGAAACAGTTAACAAGGACCTAGAAGAACTAAATATGAATCAAGCATCAATTAAAAACACAATAAATGAAATGAAAAATACTCTAGATGGGATCAATAGCAGAATAATTGAAACAGAAGAACGGATAAGTGAGGTGGAAGATAAAATAGTGGAAATAACTGCTACAGAGCAAAATAAAGAAAAAAGAATGAAAAGAACAGAGGACAGTCTCAGAGACCTCTGGGACAACATTAAACGCACCAAAATTCGAATTATAGGGGTTCTAGAAGAAGAAGAGAAAAAGAAAGGGACTGAGAAAATATTTGAAGAGATTATAGTTGAAAACTTCCCTAATATGGGAAAGGAAATAGTTAATCAAGTCCAGGAGGCACAGAGAGTCCCATACAGAATAAATCCAAGGAGAAATACGCCAAGACACATATTAATCAAACTGTCAAAAATTAAACACAAAGAAATCATATTAAAAGCAGCAAGGCAAAAACAACAAATAACACACAAAGGAATCCCCATCAGGTTAACAGCTGATCTCTCAGCAGAAACTCTACAAGCCAGAAGGGAGTGGCAGGACATAAATAAAGTAATGAAGGAGAGAAACCTGCAACCAAGATTACTCTACCCAGCAAGGATCTCATTCAGATTTGATGGAGACATTAAAACCTTTACAGACAAGCTAAAGCTGACAGAGTTCAGCACCACCAAACCAGCTTTACAACAAATGCTAAAGGAACTTCTCTAGGCAAGAAACACAACAGGAGGAAAATACCTAAAATAACGAACCCAAAACAATTAAGGAAATGGGAATAGGAACATACATATCAATAATTACCTTAAATGTAAATGGACTAAATGCTCCCACCAAAAGGCACAGATTGGTTGAATGGATACAAAAACAAGACCCATATATATGCTGTCTACAAGAGACCCACTTCAGACCTAGAGACACATACAGCCTGAAAGTGAGGGGATTTCCATGCAAATGGAAATCAAAAGAAAGCTGGAGTAGCAATTCTTATATCAGACAAAATAGACTTTAAAATAAAGACTATTACAAGAGACAAAGAAGGACACTACATAATGATCAAGGGATCAATCCAAGAAGAAGATATAACAATTGTAAATATTTATGCACCCAACATAGGAGCACCTCAATACATAAAGCAAATACTAACAGCCATAAAAGGGGAAATCGACAGTAACACAATCATAGTAGGAGACTTTAAAACCCCACTTTCACCAATGGACAGATCATCCAAAATGAAAATAAATAAGGAAACACAAGCTTTAAATGATACATTAAACAAGATGGACTTAGTTGATATTTATAGGACATTCCATCCAAAAACAACAGAATACACATTTTTCTCAAGTGCTCATGGAACATGCCCCAGGATAGATCATATCTTGGGTCACAAATCAAGCCTTGGTAAATTTAAGAAAATTGAAATTGTATCAAGTATCTTTTCCGACCACAATGCTATGAGACTAGACATCAATTACAGGAAAAGATCTGTAAAAAATACAAACACATGGAGGCTAAACAATACACTACTCAATAACGAAGTGATCACTGAAGAAATCAAAGAGGAAATTTAAAAATACCTAGAAACAAATGACAATGGAGACACGACGACCCAAAGCCTACGGGACACAGCAAAAGCAGTTCTAAGGGGTAAGTTTATAGCAATACAATCCCACCTTAAGAAACAGGAAACATCTCGAGTAAACAACCTGACCCTGCACCTAAAGCAATTAGAGAAAGAAGAACAAAAAAACCCCAAAGTTAGAAGAAGGAAAGAAATCATAAAGATCACATCAGAAATAAATGGAAAAGAAATGAAGGAAACGATAGCATAGATCAATAAAACTAAAAGCTGGTTCTTTGAGAAGATAAACAAAATTGATAAACCATTAG
Source organism: Mesoplodon mirus (assembly GCF_964341445.2). Taxonomy (NCBI): domain Eukaryota; kingdom Metazoa; phylum Chordata; class Mammalia; order Artiodactyla; family Ziphiidae; genus Mesoplodon; species Mesoplodon mirus. Next base: position 117,079,282 of record NC_138978.1, on the reverse strand, counting down.
CCAGACTCATCAAGAAAAAAAGGGAGAAGACTCAAATCAATAGAATTAGAAATGAAAAAGGAGAAGTAACAACTGACACTACAGAAATACAAAAGATCATGAGAGATTACTACAAGAAGCTCTATGCCAATAAAATGGACAACCTGGAAGAAATGGACAAATTCTTAGAAATGCACAACCTGCCAAGACTGAATCAGGAAGAAATAGAAAATATGAATAGACCAATCACAAACACTGTAATTGAAACTGTGATTAAAAATCTTACAGCAAACAAAAGCCCAGGATCAGATGGCTTCACAGGTGAATTCTATCAAACATTTAGAGAAGAGCTAACACCCATCCTTCTCAAACTCTTCCAAAATATAGCAGAGGGAGGAGCACTCCCAAACTCTTTCTACAAGGCCACCATCACCTTGATACCAAAACCAGGCAAGGATGTCACAAAGAAAGAAAACTACAGGCCAATATCACTGATGAACATAGATGCAAAAATCCTCAACAAAATACTAGCAAACAGAATCCAACAGCACATTAAAAGGATCATACACCATGATCAAGTGGGGTTTATTCCAGGAATGCAAGGATTCTTCACTATACGCAAATCAATCAATGTGATACACCATGTTAACAAATTGAAGAAGAAAAACCATATGATCATCTCAATAGATGCAGAGAAAGCTTTCGACAAAATTCAACACCCATTTATGATAAAAACCCTGCAGAAAGTAGGCATAGAGGGAACTTTCCTCAACATAATAAAGGCCATATATGACAAACCCACAGCCATCATCGTCCTCAATGGTGGAAAACTGAAACCATTTCCACTAAGATAAGGAACAAGACAAGGCTACCCACTCTCACCACTCTTATTCAACTTAGTTTTGGAAGCTTTAGCTACAGCAATCAGAGAAGAAAAGGAAATAACAGGAATCCAAATTGGAAAAGAAGAAGTAAAGCTGTCACTGTTTGCTGATGACATGATACTATACATAGAGAATCCTAAAGATGCTACCAGAAAACTACTAGAGCTAATCAATGAATTCAGTAAAGTTGCAGGATACAAAATTAATGCACAGAAATCTCTGGCATTCCTGTACACTAATGATGAAAAATCTGAAAGTGAAATCAAGAAAACACTCCCATTAACCATTGCAGCAAAAAGAATAAAATATCTAGGAATAAACCTACTTAAGGAGACAAAAGACCTGTATGCAGAAAATTATAAGACACTGATGAAAGAAACTAAAGAGGATACAAATAGATGGAGAGATATACCATGTTCTTGGATTGGAAGAATCTACCTTGTGAAAATGACTCTACTACCCAAAGCAATCTACAGATTCAATGCAATCCATCTCAAACTACCACTGGCATTTTTCACAGAACTAGAACAAAAAATTTCAAAATTTGTTTGGAAAAACAAAAGACCCCGAATAGCCAAAGCAATCTTGAGAACGAAAAACGGAGCTGGAGGAATCAGGTTCCCTGACTTCACACTATACTACAAAGCTACAGTAATCAAGACAGTGTGGTACTGGCACAAAAACAGAAAGATAGATCAATGGAACAGGATAGAAAGCCCAGAGATAAACCCACGCACATATGGTCAACTTATCTTTGATAAAGAAGGCAGGAATATACAGTGGAGAAAGGACAGCCTCTTCAATAAGTGGTGCTGGGGAAACTGGACAGGGGCATGTAAAAGTATGAGATTAGATCATTCCCTAACACCATACACAAAAATAAACTCAAAATGGATTAAAGACCTAAATGTGAGGCCAGAAACTATCAAATTCTTAGAGGAAAACATAGGCAGAACACTCTATGACATAAATCACAGCAAGATCCTTTTGGACCCACCTCCTAGAGAAATGGAAATAAAAACAAAGATAAACAAATGGGACCCAATGAAACTTCAAATCTTTTGCACAGCAAAGGAAACCATAAACAAGACCAAAAGACAACCCTCAGAATGGGAGAAAATATTTGCAAACGAAGCAACTGACAAAGGATTAATCTCCAAAATTTATAAGCAGCTCATGCAGCTCAATAGCAAAAAACAAACAACCCAATCCAAAAATGGGCAGAAGACTTAAATAGGCATTTCTCCAAAGAAGATATACAGACTGCCAATAAACACATGAAAGAATGCTCAACATCATTAATCATCAGAGAAATGCAAACCAAAACTACAATGAGATATCATCTCACACCAGTCAGAATGGCCATCATCAAGAAATCTAGAAACAATAAATGCTGGAAAGGGTGTGGAGAAAAGGGAACACTCTTGCACTGCTTGTGGGAATGTGAATTGGTACAGCCACTATGGAGAACAGTATGGAGGTTCCTTAAAAAACTACAAATAGAACTACCATATGACCCAGCAATCCCACTACTAGGCATATACCCTGAGAAAACCATAGTTCAAAAAGAGACATGTACCAAAATGTTCATTGCAGCTCTATTCACAATAGTCCAGAGATGGAAACAACCTAAGTGTCCATCATCGGATGAATGGATAAAGAAGATGTGACACATATATACAATGGAATATTACTCAGCCATAAAAAGAAACGAAACTGAGCTATTTGTAATGAGGTGGATAGACCTAGAGTCTGTCATACAGAGTGAAGTAAGTCAGAAAGAGAAAGACAAATACCGTATGCTAACACATATATATGGAATTTAAGGAAAATAATGTCATGAAGAACCTAGGGGTAAAACAGAAATAAATACACAGACCTACTTGAGAATGGACTTGAGGATATGGGGAGGGGGAAGGGTAAGTGACAAAGTGAAAGAGAGACATGGACATATATACAGTTCCAAACGTAATGTAGATAGATAGTGGGGAGCAGCCGCATAGCACAAGGAGATCAACTCGGTGCTTTGTGACCGCCTGGAGGGGTGGGATAGGGAGGGTGGGAGGGAGGGAGACACAAGAGGGAAGGGATGTGGGAACAGATGTATATGTATGACTGATAAACTTTTTTATAAAGCAGAAACTAATAATAAAAAAGTAGAGGTAGGAAAACTCCCAAATTCATTCTGAGGCTATCATCACCCTGATACCAAAACTAGACAAAGGTTCCACAAAAAAAGAAAATTACAGGCCAATATCACTGATGATCATAGATACAAAAATCCTCAACAAAGTACCAACAATCTGCATCCAACAATACATTAAAAGGATAATACTCCATGATCATGGGTTTTATCCCAGGGTTGCAATGATTTTTCAACGTCCACAAATCAATCAGTGTGATACATCACATCAACAAATTGAAGAATAAAAACCATAGGATAATCTCAATAGATGCAGAAAAAGCTTTTGACAAAATTCAGCACCCATTTATGATAAAAACTCTCCAGAAAGTGTGCATAGAGAGGACATACCTCAACATAATAAAGGTCATACACGATAAACCTACAGTTAACATCATACTCAATGGTGAAAAACTGAAGGCATTTCCTTTAAGATCAGGAACAAGACAAGGATGTCCACTCTCGCCACTTTCATTCAACATAGTTTTGGAAGTCCTAGCTATGGCCTTCAGAGAAGAAAAAGAAATAAAAGAATACAGATTGGAAAAGAAGACGTTAAACTGTCACTGTTTGCAGATGACATGTTTCTATACATAGTATCGTACTGGCATAAAGACAGACTTACAGACCAATGGAATAGAATAGAGAGCCCAGAAATAAATTCATAAGTATACCATCAACCAATCTTTGACAAAGGTGATAAGAATACATAATGCGGAAAAAACAGTCTCTTCAGCAAATGGTGTTTGGAAAACTGGCCATTCACATGCAAAAAAAAAAAAAAAAAGAATTGGACCCTTACCTTCCACTATTTACAAGAATCAACTCAAAATCAATTAAAGACTTAAATGTAAGACCTCAAACTATAAAACTCCTAGAAAGAAAACATAGGGGAAAACTTTTGTGACACTGGTATTGACAATGATTTCATGGATATGAAACCAAAAGCACAGGCAACAAAAGCAAAAGTAGTCACTCGAAACCATACCAAACTAAAAAGCTTCTGCACAGTAAAGGAAATGATCAACAGAGTGCAAAAGAAACCTACAGAATAGAAACCATATGTCTGATAAGGGTTTACTTTCCAAAATATATAAGGAATTCCTACAATTCAACAGGAAAACAAAAACAAAAACAAAATAACCCAATTAAAAAATAAGCAAAGGGCTTCCCTGGTGGCGTAGTGGTTGAGAGTCCGCCTGCCAATGCAGGGGACATGGGTTCGTACCCCGGTCTGGGAGGATCCCACATGCCATGGAGCGGCTGGGCCCGTGAGCCATGGCCGCTGGGCCTGTGCATCTGGAGCCTGTGCTCTGCAACGGGAGAGGCCACAACAGTGAGAGGCCCACATATAGAAAAATAAAAATAAAAAATAAAAATAAGAAAAGACCTTGAACAGACATTTCTGCAAAGAAGACATACAAATAGCCAACTGGTATGTAAAAGATCCTCAACATCATTAATTAACAGGCAAATGCAAATCAAAAAAAATTATCAGGGAAGTGCCCTTGGTGGTTGTCTACTTTGTAACATATTCTTTGTAACAAATTTGTCTTTTCTTTTGCCTAGTTTCACTCCTCCTTAATCCCTTCTTCCTCCTCCCTTGATTACATTCCTGAAGCAGAAATTAGTTGCACATAAGGCTTTGTTGTAGACTCTGTTCTGGGGGGATCCAGGCTGGGACATGTCATGAAACACATGCTCTATTTGGAATGAAGAAATAGAAACACAACTGCCCAATGATGGAAATCAGTGCCTGGGTCAGAGAAATCATGTGATGGTTCCATGTAGGAAACTTGGAATTGATCTAAGGTTCCTTGTTGGAGGCTCTGGAACTGGCTCTGGATCTAAGCCATTCATTAGAGTAGCCACTAGTCATATATAGCTATTTAAATTTAACTGTAAGCATCTGGGACCCAGAATGTGGAAGAGCAGCATGGTGAGACAGAATCTTGCTCATGGCTGAGCAATTGGAAGTCTGGTGCAGACCCTACATTGGCATATTTATGCATGCTTCTCTACACAAAGATTCTCTTCCTGATTTATTTTTGTGGGATTTTAAACCCTCGGGTCGGCCCGAGGCTGTCTCAGTGAACAAGGCATTAGCTCTGGCACTCCAGAAGCATGCTCTTGTGTTCTAAGATCACTATCTCTGTTACCGTCAGCATCCTGCTACTGTTCCTAGCTAACTTGGCCACCACCACCTAGCAGGATTCCACTCAACAAATTACTGGCCCACAATGATGGTAATACCGCCTTCATGAGATGATATGTCTACAGGATTTCACATTTCAAAACTTAGTAGAACTTGAATAGCATGCGCTTAGTGGATTATACCAATCGCTTGAATGCTTCTCTTACTTCTTACTCTGTAGGGTTTATAAATCAGATATGAATGAAATAACCTCCTACATTATTTACTAGTACAGCTTGGTGCCACTGCCTTGATTCTTGCTAAAATGCCAGGAATTTTACTCTTTTTTCCCCATTCATATAGAACCATCTGTATAATAATAGTACAGTAAAAAGACAAACTATCTTATTATTTTGTTATCAGTCTTGACATCACAGACTCCCTAATAAGATCTCAGGGACCCCCAGGGACCTGCAGGTCATACTTTGAGGATTGTTGGTCTAACATATTATCCATAATGTGCCTAGATTTGCAAAACTAAGACAACTCCTACTTTTGGTCCAGCCACATTGGCCCCTGAGGCAAGGCAACCATACAAAGCCTTGAGATACGGAGGACCTAAAATCTCACAAATTACTATCTCAGCCTCCCAGGGCTGTCATATGCTGGAGAAGGGTCAGGTTGAAGGAGGGTTAAACAGCTCCTGTGGATTTGAGAAATAAGATCAAACTATTAAAAGAAAAAATTTCAACTTACTACCCATTTGTGTGCCCTATTCTCACAGAAATTGGAAAATTGGTTATTTATGTGTAAGGTGTTTTATTTTTTAATGCAAATATCTGATATTTACATAGGGGTATATCTTTAAATAGGGAAGGCTGTCTCCAAAAAGTTTTGGGTCTCAGAACCACAGAGTACCAGAGGTGAGAGACTCCTTATTCTTTGTGTAAATTACTCACTCTGTCCAATCTTCTGACTTGCCTTCTCTGAAAAGGAGTAATCATTGCATTCTTCACCTATCACCCATTTAAAGATAACAATGCCAGTTCCACTTAAGAAAATCCTTTAAATACATCTCCACCCTTCAGTATATACTTTTTTTGAAATTCTATGTGAAAAAATAGGAAATATACATAAATCACTTCTGCTGCCTTTCAAAGCATGATGATTATCTCAAGAAAAAGCCTTTGTGCCACTGAATTTTGATCTGATCTTCATGAAGCATAAACTTAATTTTTACTTGAAAGAATGACTGATGAGCAAACTGTGGTTAGTCAGACTTGGGTATTAGGCAGACATTTCTTGAACAATGAATTAATTGAGCCTGTCACTTAAAGGAAAACAGCTCACAGTATTTGTGGCAGTCAGACCCCACACAGTTCCCTTCCTGGCATTTATGCTTTAGGTAATCCCCTCCCCTTGAGTGTGGACCTGTGATCTGTTACCTGCTTCTGACCAATGGATTACAGAAAAGGAGATGGGATACCACTCTTGTGATTTTGTCGTGTATGTGACTCTGACTAGCAGAATGGAACTAGACACTCCCTTTGAAAGCTTGATGAATCAAGAGCCCATGTGCCCATGTTGGAGAAGTTCACTTGGCAAGGAATTTCAGACAGCCTCTAGGAACTGCAAGTGGATTCTAGGACCTGAGAGAGGATTCCATTGGACAGCCAGCAAAAAGCTGGAGCCACGAGGAAATCAATCCTGCCAACAATCTGAATGAGCTTGGAAGCTGGTCACAGCCTGGCCAACATCTTTATGGCAACCTATGAGACACTGAGCAGAGGACCCAGCTAAGGCATGCCTCAGACTCCTAACCCCTGGAAGCCATGAGATAACAAATATGCGTTATTTTAAGATGCTAAGTTTGTTGTCACTTGTTAAACAACAATAGAAAATTAAACAGCATTTATTGCCGATGATAAAATGTGAACTTTTAAGCAAAATTATAATTTTGGAAAACATACCGTCTTGGTCACTTGATTAAACTATGAGCTTCACAACTTCCAACACTTTTTTTTAACACCTTTATTGGAATATAATTGCTTTACAGTGGTGTGTTGGTTTCTGCTGTATAACAAAGTGAATCAGTTATACGTACACATATATCCCCATATCCCCTCCTTCTTGTGTCTCCCTCCCACCCTCCCTATCACACCCATCTAGGCAGTCACAAAGCACCGAGCTGATCTCCCTGTTCTATGCAGCTGCTTCCCACTAGCTATCTATTTTAAATTTGGTAGTGTATATATGTCAATGCTACTCTCTCCTTCGTCCCAGCTTACCCTTCCCCCTCCTTGTGTCCTCAAGTCCATTCTCTACGTCTGCGTCTTTATTTCTGTCCTGCCCCAAGGTTCTTCAGAACCATTTTTTTTAAATTCCATATATATGTTTAGCATACGGTATTTGTTTTTCTCTTTCTGACTTACTTCATTCTGTATGACAGTCTCTAAGTCCATCCACCTCACTGCAAATAACTCAATTTCATTTCTTCTTTTTTTTAACATCTTTATTGGAGTATAATGGCTTTACAATGGTGTGTTAGCTTCTGCTTTATAACAAAGTGAATCAGCTATACATATACATATATCCCCATATCTCTTCCCTCTTGCATCTCTCTCCCTCCCACCCTCCCTATCCCACCCCTCTAGGTGGTCACAAAGCACCGAGCTGATCTCCCTGTGCTATGCGACTGCTTCCCACTAGCTATCTATTTTACATTTGGTAGTATATATAAGTCCATGCCACTCTCTCACTTCATCCCAGCTTACCCTTCCCCCTCCCCGTGTCCTCAAGTCCATTCTCTAGTAGGTCTGTGTCTTTATTCCCGTCCTGCCCCTAGGTTCTTCATAACTTTCCCTTTATTTTTTTTAATTGAAGTATAATTGACATACAATATATTAGTTTCAGGTGTACAACATAGTGATTCAACTTTAATATATACATTACAAGCTGATCATCAGTGTCTAGTAACCATCTGCCACCATGAAGTTATTGCAATATTATTGACAATATTTGCTCAACTGTTCATTACATCCCTGTGACATTTATTTTATAACTGGAAGTTTGTACCTCTTAATTCCCTTCACATATTTTGCCTATCCCCTCAAACCCTTCCCTTTGGCGACCCCCAGTTTGTTCTCTGTATCTATGAATCTTTCTGTTTTCTTTTTTTGTTTTTTCAGGTTTCACATATAAGTGAAATCATACAGTATTCGTCTTTCTCTGTGTGACTTATCTCAAGATAATACCCTCTATGTCCACCCATGTTGCCGCAAATGGCAAGATTTCATTCTTTATTATGGCGGAGTAATATTCCATTGTATATGTATACACCACATCTTCTCTATCCATTCATCTATCGATGGACACTTAGGTTGCATTTTATCAATATATCTTAATGATCTGCTCTCCCTCAACTTTATGCTGACTTTTTGTCTCATATGGATTAACACCTTTCCCTTCTGAAACCTGCCTAAAATTTTCTTTCTCTTTTTTATTTGCTGCATTTACTTTCATGTTCTACTGTTAGAGGTACCGTGTGTGTGTGTGTGTGTGTGTGTGTGTAGAAAGAAAGGGAGAGAGAGAGGGAGAGAGAGAGAAGGTGCACGTGTGCCTCTGTGTCAGCGCGTATTTGTGTGAGTGTATTTTCATATGGGAGAGGGTGTGAAGATCACCCTCTCAGGTTCCTCCTAGGGCACACATGTGGATGCTACTCTCCTTCCTGCTACAGCATTGGGGTCTTCATATTGAGGATTCAGTGAAAGAAAAAAAATAAAGACTAAATTGATTGAATCAGTGTGTGTGTGTGTGTGTGTGTGTGTGTGCGTTTCGTAATTTTGGGGATCTGTGTGTGTCTCTCTGTGTGTGAGTGTGTGGGTAGGTATGTGTTTGTGGATGTAGATATGTGTGTCTCTGTCTGTGAGTGTGAGTGTTTAAGAGCTTGGCTCTATGTGATGGGGCATCAGGAAGGGAGGATGAGTGAAGAATAGATAATCATGTTGGAACAGGAATAATAATAATAATAATAAATAAGAACAGAATAAAGGTGACTTGGGTGCATGGACTCAGAGTCAGAAATGGCATGAAACAGCCACCATCTACACTCAGGTATGAAGAATGTACTCAAGGGCAAGAAGACAGCCCTGCTCTAGCTCAGGCTGCTCAAAGTAACAGGCTCTGATGGCCTTGCCTGCTTTCCCAGTGCCAACCCAGCAATGCCTATGAGTACAACCATCATACACACACACACACACACACACACATACACACACGTTTCTAGTGCTGAGATCAGGCACTTTCTGATTGCAGCCCTCACAACCAGCCCTCACTGTGTACCGTTCCTGCTTCAGGTGAAAGAAAATTGAAGAAAGCTGAGTAGGCCAATGACGCACATAGCCAGCTATGGAGTTAAAAGTGATTTAATGGGGACAGAGCAGGAAAGATTCACTTGATTCCCCTGACCCCAATATCCCTCTTCAGATGAGCCCTGAGCAGCCAGAAGACTAGCTCAGCCAATGAGACTTTCAGCCTTATGCAAAGGCTCAGGAGCCCTCCAGACTGAGTGTGAGGAAAATTTTTTAGAGGGTGCAGAGAGGGAGGGGTTATGACTCAGGGTGACAGCACGTTAACTGTAAATGGGATACAGAAGTAGAATGGGAGAGGAGATTCAGCATCTGGTGGTTGGCTCCTCAAGGGCTTGGCTGTGGACCACATTACTTCTGCTTGGTCTTCTGCTGGGCTGGCCCCGGGATAACTGGTGAAGGACATGGCTCTGGAACTTTGGGGTGGCAGGGCTCTGGAACTTTGGGGTGGCAAGGCTCTGGAACTTTGGGGTGGCAGGGCTCTGGAACTTTGGGGTGGCAGGGCTCTGGAAACTTGGGTTCGCATGGCTCAGGAACCTTGGGGTGACAGGGCTCTGGCATTTTGGTGTGGCATGGCTCCTTGGTTTCGGAGACACATGATTCCTGGAGTGGAGGCTGGCAGGGTTGTTTCACCTGCTGCTGCTGAGGGTCGGGTGTTGGGATGCAGGGCTGCTTCTCCTGGTGGGAACTCATGCTTCAAAGTAGACTAGACCTAGAGACAGAAAAGCTGATTCAATGATTTGATTAAACAGAGAAGAAACCAAGTTAAATACCAAATATATTTCATTTCAGTTCCCTTTAGATGAGAGAGCCTCTCCTACCCCCTAGCTATACATGAGAGTTAAAATATGCTTTGAAATTTCAGGGTCGTTTCAAGAGGAGGAGCTTAAAGACAATTCGTTCTGCTCCGTTTCAGTGGGATTCATTGACTCATTCCTTGGCTCTGTTTCTTCCCAGACATGTCATATCCCTCACTGACACATACCCAAGACCACATATTAAGTCTTTTGAAAAGTGATAATGTAGAAACAACCACAGCATACACACCCCTAGTACCACACAGGACACCTTGCGACTTATAGGATGACTCTATGTGAATCTGAGCTCCTACGACTTCACTCTGGTCTTTGCATTCACCGTCCTCTCTGAAATGCTTCCCTTCCTATCTCTGTCTAAATACTCCTCCATCATAGCTCACTCATGTGCCATCACTGGGAGCTCTTCTTGAGCACAGCTCCCCCAAACTGCCACCACACTTCCCTTCACCCCCCACACCTGTCTTATCTACTTTGCGGTTCATCTATGTGTGTGTACATGCGTTATCTTCCCTGCTAGGTTGTAAGTTTAAGTAAGTTCTGTGACCATCTGATTCCTCCACAGTGCTTAGCATCATGCCTTAAATATAATAAATGTTGAGTAGAGGTCCATCTTATGAACTAAAATTTTTATAATAAGTTATCATAAACAGAGAGAATAATGGTGTTGATGAGTGTTTCCTGAGTCTGAGTTCTAGTTGTAACACTGTTACTAATTTACTATGGGAACTTGCACAGATCTGTCCCCTTCCCTGACCCCTAGTTCCACAGCTGTCCACTGAGGTGGCTGGCTTCACCAGTTCTAAGGTCCCTTCAAGCCCAAATTGTACTTCATTTAAAATAAAGATGCCCCAATATTCTCTCTCTTTAATTAATAACCTGCTTCAGGGTATTATTAACTATTAATGACTCTTAATTCATCTTTGTCTTTGTCCATTTTCCAACAGTGAAAAAATAAAAATTTCAAATGAATTCCAATCAGAGACTCACCTGGTACACAGAGAAGAACTGGTTGTCTGGTTGCTACTGTCTGATGTGAAGTCAACAGCCAGCAGGCTTTTTATGCAATGAATGAGCTCTGCCTCAAGGAAATACAATCACCCAGGGCCCCTCTGTTTTCATTCCTTACCTGTCAAACATGAGTCACCCTATTCCTCTCAATTACAAGTTGGCTCAGCTTTTGTGATGAAAACCACCCACTTGGCTGTCTGACAATGATGTCACCTGGGCCTGATTCCCACTGCCACCCTCCCCCTTAGACCCAAATATAGGTCTTGTGTTGGGGGATGGGTGAGCCATAGGGTTCCTGGAGGGTTTAATGAGTTAACTCTGCAGGGAGAGCTGAGTCCTTTTGTGGTCTTGCCACCTTCCTGCTCTCTTTTTCCTTGAGATGGTTGTTCCTCAAGTTCTGTGGGATGAATACATTTGAGCACATGAATAAGTGGGAAGGGAAGGGGAGCAGAGGAACTGAGGTGGGCACGAGTTGTCTGCCTTATAAAGGCAGGTGCTAGAGATCATGGAATTGACTGGTTATAGACTCCTTGTCTGGAATATCCTAGGCCCTTATATCAATTCCTGACATCTTTCTCCTAATTCCACTGAACTACACACATTTGGAATTACTTAATTATCGCTCCCCCACCAACCCCACCCTTCTCTGGTTGCTAATCTGGGTAAACCTGCTTTGCTTTCACCAACCACACCCTCACCCCTCTCTTTCTTCAGAGATTTTCAAGACCTAATTCCTCTTCTGGGATAAACTTTTCCCTCCACTGCACCCAGCCTTCTGGTCATGGCCCTTCCCTCTTTCCTAACCCAACCCTCTCTCCTCACCCCCACCTGAAAACCTGCAAGGCTTTTCTAACCACCTTCACCCGAAGCCCATCCATGGAGACCTCAGGGATGAATTCTCCCCCACCTCTTGCCCACTTCCAACTTCAGACCCAACACCTGAGGATCTTGCTGGCTGCAATGTTTTTCTCCTCTCTCTCGCTTTGTATATTTTGGGAACTTTCTGAGCATCAAAGCTGTGTCTGTTCAAAACAGCGGTGTTCCCATAGTAATATTTGTAACCTCATTTATTCAACAAACATTAATCAAGTCCTTAATATACACCAGTCATCTCATTCTAGGAGCTATCCCAGTATGAAGACCCCTTCCCCTCAGCAGAGAAAGAACTCCCTAGGGCAAGGTACGCAGCTTAGTTCACAGTCACTAGTTTGACAGATCTCAGAGACCCTCGCTCAGTCCACACTCCTCACGTGATAACTGAGTTTGAGGACACGAGAGGTGAAATAACTTACCCAAGATCAAACAATAGACCCCATGAGAAAAGGATTTCTACACAGAAATCCTATGTTCACCTTTGTCCTAACCCACCGTTGCTTCTAATGCCTACAGAGGAAATTAAGTCCAGGCAGGAAAATGATTAAAGGTGGAAAGGGGCAGCTCAACCTTCCTGGCTTGGAGCTCGGCCCACTCACAGGCCTGGGAAAGCATTGTGTAAGTGGCAATGTGAGGTCAGAAAGAGCCCTGCCTTTTGGGTAAGCCCTTAATATTTTGCTAAGATGAATCCCCTTAAGTGAGAATAAAGCTGCTTAATGTTTGAAGTGGCTCTGGGGATAAAGAGAAGGTATTTCCAGCACTGCTGAAAATAGGAGGGGGCATGAGTTAGCATACATGGAAGTAAAGGACTCATTTAGTTTATCATCACTCAGTGGATAAGGGTCTGAAAGAGGAAGGGAACGGCTGAAATGTTAAAATGCTTGTTTTGAACCAGATTGCTTTCACTCTGGAGGGGGTCCAGGGTGGCATAGTGACAGAGCTTGGGTACCCTGAGCAGTAATAGCATTCAGGATGGCAGAAGGTGAGTAGCCTCTGAGCACCTGCCCAGGTACACCTTCCCTCCATAATGGTTGGATCCTGAAGAGTCTCATTGCCATGGACTTTTCTGGGGACATAAGAATAGGGATCCCCTCAGTCCTTACACTGACATTTTCCTCTGATCAACAACATGAAACTGAAGTAACTACTTCAGAGTTGTCCTCAAAACACAATATGTTACTAGGTGTGGCCTTGGAAAATCCTAATCACCCTTAAAACCCAGGTGTGTGGATAGTTCCTCCTTCCCCTGCCCCCAGACACTTACTTAAATGTTTATAGAGCACCTGCTGGTTCCACAGGTGGTCACCTCTTATGACTTTGAGTCCTGGATGAGCCTCCCACTGTGTCCCTATAGCCATTGGTCCACATCCATCCTTACATGGCGCCTGGTATGTAGTAGCTGCTCAGTGCTTGGCGATTGTAGAATGACTGACTGACTAAATGAATTAATGAATGAATGGGTGAATGAATGGCATTATTTGATTTCTGAGAAGTCTCTCTCTTTTGGGAGGAGTTAAGAGGAAGAGTAAGGCTCAGCAAAGGACAGACAGCTTCTGCTGCCTTCTCCACCCAATGTTCATTGTCAGTCAATTTAATGACTCGCCTCCCTCTGGACTACTACTAGCGCCATGACCACAGCTGAGTTCCAAGCCTCTTGCCTCAGTTTAGCTCCCCTCTGGGCTTGGACCAGTTCCCTCTCTTCACCCAAACTCCCTCTCTAAAGCTCCTGATAGAGGCAGTTCCAGGCAGAACCTGCTGCTGTATCTGGTAGGATTCTCAGCCTCAAGGAACTTGCTTCCTCCTCTCTGTCCTGTGGTGTCACTCAGCTTGTCTCAGGCCCTGTAGGATCTGAACTTAGCTCTGAAGCTGGGGTACTCTGTGCCCTCCCTGGGCCTTGGCCCTTGATGCAAAGGAATTTCCCTCTCACGCACTACCTCGTCCTGGCCAGACTCTCCTGCCTGCCTCGACTTGTGCTTCCTGTACCCAACCCCACACTGTTCTGGATCCCGACTCTGGAATTTTCCCTTGACCCCTGACATCATTCTCCCCGTTTGTTCATCTGAATCTCACCCAGTGGGTGGTGATAAGTATACTCTCCCTTTCAGAGAAACTCGGTTTCTTCACCATCAGGGTTGGGTTACCTGGTGAATCTGGCCCTACAAACTCCTCACATAAAGAAAGGGGAAACTGGGTGGCTTCTGATGGTAAGCACATCTCCCAGAATTTCTCAACATTTCACAGAATCCCCTTTTGTTAAAACACAGGAGGCTGCTGCTCTTCCCCAGTCAAAACCTGGCTCCCCTCTGGGCCAGCTGGGGGAATCTTCCCTCCACTAGCTCTGAGGGTGCCTGAAGTTCATCACTCATGTACAGAGCAGGAAAGAGGGAGCCCTGAGCCTATGAACACAGTGGTCATGCCCTTCCTTTTCTGACTTAGGACACTCCCTCCTCCTTTACTTCTCCAAGGTCCAGAGCATGCAGAGACTGTCACGCTGAATTCGAGACCCAGTCATTTTACCATAGGAACCCATATTTAATATATGGTAACATCTGGAAACAAGTGAGAGCTTTACTGTCACCCTCCCCCTGGACCACTGTGAGGATCTCAGGAGACCAGAATGTTGGCTGCACATTTCAGGCTAGGATGGTTAAAGGAAAACAAAGTCTCTATAACACACATTGTCCCCCATCTGAAAAAGATGAGGAGAAAAAGAAGAAACACCAGATCCCAGGTGTTTAGAAACCTCCTGAACACTTTGGCACAGCAGGCAGGAGAAGCGATGTTTGCCAGCATGGATGCTGATGTGGAGAGAGCACTGAAGTCTTAGCCCTGGAGAGACCCTACCCAACACTGTCCTCGGGGGCAAGAGACAAAAGGGGTAGAGAAGAAACTCAGTCCAGGCTTCACAGCTGCTTTTTTTTTTAATTGGAGTGAAATTGATTCAAAATGTTCTGTTAGAGGAGCTTCAAGTTGGTGGAAGAGTAAGACGAGGAGATCACCTTCCTCCCCACAGATACATCAGAAATACATCTACACGTGGAACTGCTCCTACAGAACACCTACTGAACGCTGATACAAGACCTCAGACCTCCCAAAAGGCAAGAAACTCCCCCACGTACCTGGGTAGGGCAAAAGAAAAAAGAATAAGCAGAGACAAAAGGATAGGGATGGGACCTGCACCTGTGGGAGGGAGTTGTGAAGAAGGAAAGGTGTCCACACACTAGGAAGCCCCTTCACAGGTGGAGACTGCAGGTGGCGGAGGGGGAAGCGTCAGAGCCACAGAGGAGAGCTCAGCAACAGGGGTGCAGAGGGCAAAGTGTAAAGATTCCCACACAGAGTATCAGTGCCAGCCAGCACTCACCAGCCCGAGAGGATTGTCTGCTCGCCCACCGGGGTGGGCGGGGGCTGGGAGCTGATGCTCGGGCTTTGGTCAGATTGCACAGAGAGGACTGGGGTTGGCGGCGTGAACAGAGCCTGAAGGGGGCCAGTGCGCCATGGCTAGCCGGGAGGGAGTTCAGGAAGAGGTCTGGAACTGCTGAAGAGGCAGGAGATATTTTCTTCCCTCTTTGTTTCCTGGTGCATGAGGAGAGGGGATTAAGAGCGTTGCGTAAAGGAGCTCCAGAGATGGGCACGAGCTGCGGCTCTCAGCGTGGACAACAGAGACGGGCATGAGATGCTAAGGCTCTGCTGCCGCGACCAAGAAGCTTGTGTGCGACCACAGGTCACTATCCACACTTCCCCTCCCAGAAGCCTGTGCAGCCCGCCACTGCCAGGGTCCTGTGATCCAGGGAAAACGTCCCTGGGAGAATGCAGGGTGCACCTCAGGCTGCTGAAACGTCACACCAGCCTCTGCCACCACAGTCTCACCCCACATCCGTACCCCTCCCTCCCCTCCTGCCTGAGTGAGCCAGAGCCCCCGAATCAGCTGCTCCTTTAACCCCATCCTGTCTAAGCGAAGAAAAACCGCCCTCAGGCGACCTACACACAGAAGCGGGTCCAAATCCAAAGCTGAACCCTGGGAGCTGTGTGAACATAGAGAGAAAGGGAAATCTTTCCCAGCAGCCTCAGGAGCAGCGGATTAAAGCTCCACAATCAACTTGATGTACCCTGCATCTGTGGAATACCTGAATAGACAATGAAACATCCCAGACTGAGGAGGTGGACTTTGGGAGCTAAGATATATATATTTTTTCCCCTTTTTCTGTTTTTGTAAGTGAGTATGTGTATGCTTCTGTGTGTGATTTTGTCAGTGTAGCTTTGCTTTTACCATTTGTCCTAGGGTTCTATCTCTCCTTTTTTTACTTAGTAAAATTTTTTTCTTAATAATTATTTTTTATTTTAATAACTTTTTGTTTTATTTTATTTCATCTTCTTTCTTTCTTTCTTTCTTTCTTTCTACTTTTTATCCCATTTACTCTGAGCTGTGTTGATGAAAGGCTCTTGGTGCTCCAGCCAGGCGTCAGGGCTGTGCCTCTGAGGTGGGAGAACCAACTTCAGGACACTGGTCCATGCGAGACCTTCCAGCTCCATGTAATATCAAATGGCGAAAATCCTTCAGAGATCTCCATTTTACGGCAAGGCCCAGCTTCACTCAAAGACCAGCAAGCTACAGTGCTGGACACCCTATGCCAAACAACTGGCAAGAAAGGAAGAAAACCCCATCCATTAGCAGAGAGGCTGCCTAAAATCATAATAAGGACACAGACACCTCAAAACACACCACCAGATGTGGACCTGCCCACCAGAAAGACAAGATCCAGCCCCATCCACCAGAACACAGGCACTAGTCCCCTCCACCAGGAAGCCTACACAACCCACTGAAGCAACCTGAGCCACTGGGGACAGACAACAAAAACAACGGGAACTACAAACCTGCACCCTGAGAAAAGGAGACCCCAAACACAGTAAGTTAAGCAAAATGCGAAGACAGAAAATCACACAGCACATGAAGGAGCAAGGTAAAAACCACCGAGATGTAACAAATGAAGAGGAAATAGGCAGTCAACCTGAAAAATAATTCAGAATAATGATAGTAAAGATGATCCAAAATCTGGGAAATAGAATGGAAAAAATAAAAGAAAGGTTAAACAAGGACCTAGCAGAACTAAAGAGCAAACAAAAAGAGATGAACAACACAATATATGAAATTTAAAATTCTCTAGAAGTGATCAAGAGCAGAATAACAGATGCAGAAGAACAGATAAGTGACCTGGAAGATAAAATAGTGGAAATAACTACTGCAGAGCAGAATAAAGAAAAAAGAATGAAAAGGACTGAGAACAGTCTCAGAGACCTCTGAGGCAACATTAAACGCACCAACATTCAAATGATAGGGGTCCAAGAAGAAGAAGAGAAAAAGAAAGAGACTGAGAAAATATTGGAAGAGATTATAGTTGAAAACTTCCTTAAGATGGGAAAGGAAATAGTTAATCAAGTCCAGGAAGCACAGAGAGTCCATACAGGGTATTTACAAGGAGAAACACACCAAGACACATATTAATCAAACTATCAAAAATTAAATACAAAGAAAAATATTAAAAGCAGCAAGAGAAAAATAACACACAAGGGAATCCCCATAAGGTTTACAGCTGATCTTTCAGCAGAAACTCTGCAAGCCAGAAGATAGTGGCAGGACATATTTAAAGTGATGAAGAAGAAGAACCTATAACCAAGATTACTCTACTCAGAAAGGATCTCATTCAGGTTTGATGGAGAAATTAAAAGCTTTAGAGACAAGCAAAAGCTAAGAGAATTCAGCATCACCAAATCAGCTTTCCAACACTTGCTAAAGGAACTTTTCTAGGCAGGAAACACAAGATAAGGAAAAGATCTATAATAACAAACCCAAAACAATTAAGAAAATGGGAATAGGAACATACTTATTGATAATTACCTTAAATGTAAATGCATTAAATGCTCCAACCAAAAGACATAGACTGGCTGAATGGATACAAAGACAAGACTCGTATATATGCTATCTACAAGAGACCCACTTCAGACCTAGGGACACATACAGTCTGAAAGTGAGGGGATGGAAAAAGGTATTCCATGCAAATGGAAATCAAAAGAAAGCTGGAGTAGCAATTCTCATATTAGACAAAATAGACTTTAAAATAAAGACTGTTAAAAGAGCCACAGAAGCACTCTACATGATGATCAAGCGATCTATCCAAGAAGAAGATATAACAATTGTAAATACATATGCAACCAACATAGGAGGACCTCAATACATAAGGCAAATAATAACAGCCATAAAAGGGGAAATCGACAGTAACACAATCATAGTAGGGGACTTTAACACCCCACTTTTATCAATGGACAGACCATCCAAAATGAAACTAAATAAGGAAACACAAGCTTTAAATGACACATTAAAGAAGATGGACTTAATTGATATTTATAGGACATTCCACCTAAAAACAACAGAATACACATTCTTCTCAAGTGCTCATGGAAATTTCTCCAGGATAGATCATATCTTGGATCACAAACCAAGCCTTGGTAAATTTAAGAAAATTGAAATTGTATCAAGTATCTTTTCCAACCACAATGCTATGAGACTAGATATCAATTACAGGAAAAAAAATCTGTGAAAAATACAAGGACATGGAGGCTAAGCTGTACACTACTTAAGAACCAGGAGATCACTGAAGCAATCAAAAAGGAAATCAAAAAATACCTGGAAACAAATGACAATGAAAACACAATGACCCAAAACTTATGGGACGCAGCAAAAGCGGTTCTAAGAGGGAAGCTGACAGCAATACAATCCTACCTTAAGAAACAGGAAACATCTCAAATAAACAACCTAACCTTACACCAAAAGCAATTAGAGAAAGAAGAACAAAAGAACCCCACGTTCACAGAAGGAAAGAAATAATAAAGATCAGATCAGGAATAAATGAAAAAGAAATGAAGGAAACGATAGCAAAGATCAATAAAACTAAAACCTGGTTCTTTGAGAAGATAAACAAAATTGATAAACCATTAGCCAGACTCATCAAGAAAAAAAGGGAGAAGACTCAAATCAATAGAATTAGAAATGAAAGAGGAGAAGTAACAACTGACACTGCAGAAATACAAAAGATCATGAGAGATTATTACAAGCAACTATATGCCAATAAAAAGGACAACCTGGAAGAAATGGACAAATTCTTAGAAATGCACAGCTTCTGAGACTGAACCAGGAAGAAATAGAAAATATGAACAGAACAATCACAAGCACTGAAATTGAAACTGTGATTAAAAAATCTTCCAACAAACAAAAGCCCAGGACCAGATGGCTTCACAGGCAAATTCTATCAAACATTTAGATAAGAGCTAACACATATCCTTCTCAAACTCTTCCAAAATATAGCAGAGGGAGGAACACTCCCAAACTCATTCTACGAACCCACCATCACCCTGATACCAAACCCAGACAAAGATGTCACAAAGAAAGAAAACTACAGGCCAATATCACTGATGAACATAGATGCAAAAATCCTCAACCAAATACTAGCAAACAGAATCAAAAACACATTAAAAGGATCATACACCATGATCAAGTGGGGTTTATTGCAAGAATGCAAGGATTCTTCAATATACGCAAATCAATCAATGTGATACACCATATGGACAAATTGAAGGAGAAAAACCATATGATCATCTCAATCAATGCAGAGAAAGCTTTCGACAAAATTCAACACCTACTGATGATAAAAACCGTGCAAAGAGTAGGCATAGAGGGACCTTTCCTCAATATACTTATGGCCATATATGACAAACCCACAGCCAACATTGGCCTCAATGGTGAGAAACTCAAATCATTTCCTCTAAGATCAGGACCAAGACAAGGTTGCCCACTCTCACTACTCTTATTCAGCTTAGTTTTGGAAGTGTTAGCCACAGCAATTAGAGAAGAAAAAGAAATAAAAGGAATCCAAATCAGGAAAAAAGAGGTAAAGCTGTCACTGTTTGCAGATGACATGATACTATACATAGAGTATCCTAAAGATGCTGCCAGATAACTACTAGAGCTAATCAATGAATGTGGTAAAGTAGCAGGATACAAAATTAATGCAGAGAAATCTCTTGCAGTCCTCTACACTAATGATGAAAAGTCTGAAAGTTAAATTAAAAAAACACTCCCATTTTCCATTGCAACAAAAGGAATAAAATATCTAGGAATAAACCTACCTAAGGAGACAAAAGACCTGTATGCAGAAAATTATAAGACACTGATGAAAGAAATTAAAGATGATACAAATAGATGGAGAGATGTACCATGTTCTTGGATTGGAAGAATCTACCTTGTGAAAATGACTCTACTACCCAAAGCAATCTACAGATTCAATGCAATCCCTATCAAACTACCACTGGCATTTTTCACAGAACTAGGACAAAAAATTCCACAATTTGAATGGAAACACAAAAGACCCCGAATAGCCAAAGCAATCCTGAGAACGAAAAATGGAGCTGGAGGAATCAGGCTCCCTGACTTCAGACTATACTACAAAGCTACAGTAATGAAGACAGTATGGTACTGGCACAAAAACAGAAATATGGATCAATGGAGCAGGATAGAAAGCCCAGAGATAAACCCACGCATATATGGTCACCTTATCTTTGATAAAGGAGGCAAGAATATACAGTGGAGAAAAGACAACGTCTTCAGTAAGTGGTGTTGTGAAACTGGACATATACATGTAAAAGTATGAAATTAGAATACTCCCTAACACCATACACAAAAATAAACTCAAAATTGAATAAAGACCTAAATGTAAGGCCAGACACCATCAAACTCTTAGAGGAAAACATAGGCAGAAAACCCTATGACATAAATCACAGCAAGGTCCTTTTTGACCCTCCTAGAGAAATGGAAAAAAACCAAAAATAAACAAATGGGCCCTAATGAAACTTGAAAGCTTTTGCACAGCAAAAGAAACCATAATCAAGACCAAAAACAACCCTCAGAATGGGAGAAAATATTTTCAAATGAAGCAACTGACAAAGGATTAATCTCCAAAATTTACAAACAGGTCATGCAGCTCAATACGAAAAAAACAAACAACCCAATCCAAAAATGGGCAGAAGACCTAAATAGCCATTTGTCTAAAGAAGATATACAGATTGGCAACAAACATATGAAAGAATGCTCAACATCATTAATCATTAGAGAAATCCTAAACTACAATGAGATGTCATCTCACACTCGTCAGAATGGCCATCATCAAAAAATCTAGAAACAATAAATGCTGGATAGGGTGTGGAGAAAAGCGAACCCTCTTGCACTGTTGGTGGGAATGTAAATTGATATAGCCACTGTGGAGAACAGTATGAAGGTTCTTTAAAAACTACAAATAGAACTACCATACGACCCAGCAATCCCACTCCTGGGCATATACCCTAAGAAAACCATAATTCATAAAGAGTCATGTACCACAGTATTGATTGCAGCTCTATTTACAATAGCCAGGACATGGAAGCAACCTAAGTGTCTATCAACAGATGAATGGATAAAGAAGATATGGCACATATATACAATGGAATATTACTCAGCCATAAAAAGAAACGAAATTGAGTTATTTGTAGTAAGGTGGATGGACCTAGAGTCTATCATACAGAGTGAAGTAAGTCAGAAAGAGAAAAAAAAAATTCCGGATGCTAACACATATATATGAAACCTAAGAAAAAGAAAAAAAAAGATTATGAAGAACCTAGGGGCAAGTCGGGAATAAAGACACCAACCTACTAGAGAATGGACTTGAGGATATGGGGAGGGGGAAGGGTAAGCTGTGATAAAGTGAGAGAATGGTATGGACATATATACACTACCAGACGTAAAACAGATAGCTAGTGGGAAGCAGCCTTATTGCACAAGGAGGACAACTCGGTGCTTGTGACCACCTAGAGGGGTTTGATAGGGAGGGTGGGAGGGAGGGAGACACAAGAGGGAAGAGATATGGGAACATATGTATATGTATAACTGATTTACTTTGTTATAAAGCAGAAACTAACACACCATAGTAAAGCAATTATACTCCAAAAAAGATGTTAAAAAATAAAATAAAAAATAAAATGTGTTAGTTTCAGGTGTTAGAGCAAAGTGAATCAGTTATACATATACATATATCCATTCTTTTTTATATTCTATTCCTATATACATCTTTACAGAGTATTGAGTGAGTTCCCTGTGCTTTACAGTATGTCCTTATTAGTTATCTATTTTATATATAGTAGTGTGCATATGTCAATCCTAATCTCCCAATTTATCCCTCCCACACTTTCTCCCCAGTAGCTGTAAGTTTGTTTTCTACATTTGTTACTCTATTTCTGTTTTGTAAATAAGTTCATTTGTACCATTTTTTTAGATTTCACATATAAGTGATAACATATGGTATTTGTCTTTCTCTCTGACTTAACTTCACTCAGTTTGACAAGCTCTAGGTTCATCCATGTTGCTGCAAATGGCATTATTTCATTTTTCAATGGCTGAGTAATATTCCATTGTATATATGCACCACATCTTCTTTATCCACTGCTCTGTCTATGGACATTAGGTTGCTTACATGTCTTGGCTATTGTAAATAATATTTCACAGCTTCTTTAGCAGCAGAATCAGACAGAAACTTATCTTCCTAGGTATAGAGTCCCTCACCCTCCCTCTTTTCTCTTCCCAGTCCCTGAAAGGATGGATAAAAATTTAAATCTGGCTTCTCTTGCTTGAGGCAGGTAGAAAAGAAAGGACCTAGGCTTATTGTCTGTCCCAATTGTTTCAAAGCCTTGCTTTGCTCTTGTTAGTTGGATGACCTTGAGCAAGTTACCTTGAGAACTTTAAATTGTACTTCACAATATTGTTGTAACGATTAAATGAAATGATGCTTCAAATGCTATTAGGGTGGGCTTCCCTGGTGGCACAGTGGTTAAGAATCAGCCTGCCAATGCAGGGCATATGATTCTAGCCCTGGTCTGGGAAAATCCCACATGCCACGGAGCAACTAAGCCCTTGTGCCACAACTACTGAACCTGAGCTCTAGAGCCCATGAGCCACAACTACTGAAGCCCACACGCTTAGAGCCCATGCTCCACAACAAGAGAAGCCACTGCAATGAGAAGCCTGCACACTGTAACGAAGAGCATCCCCTGCTCTCTGCAACTAGAGAAAGCCCATGTGCAGCAACGAAGACCAAACACAGCCAAAATAAATATAATTAATTAATTAATTAATTTTAAAATATTATTAGTGTGAATGGGCTAAAAATATTGTACATAATCATTCTTGCTAATTTGTCTCATTCTTTTCTTTCACTTCAACCCTGATGAATCTTCTTCCTATTGTCTGTGTGTTTTCCCTTTTTCTTCTCTAAGTGTGTGTGTGTGTGTGTGTGTGTGTGTGTGTGTTCTGAAGAGCAGAGTGCCCTTCTTGAGTGGGGCCGCATGCTTGGGCTTTGTGATTCCTTTATCTCCCCTCATTTTTTCCAGTACACTTTTAGATGTACATGTTAGTCAGATTATATATATCTCGAGTTATTGGACAGTGGCAATGACCGCACAGTCCATGATTTATATGAGTTGGAGGGTGTATGGGGGCGTGTTAAATTTGCTGGTGATCATGCAATGACCTTGGCATGCCCTAGGAAAGAAAACTGAGGCAGGAAATTGTTAAGTAACTCTCCCAAGAGGTCATAAAGGTAAGATGTGCCAGGATACAGTCCCTTAACAACTTTGCCATATTGCTTCTCAATACTAGCAGGATGTTCTATGTGCTGGAGAGCTACTCTTAGAAGAAGGAGAAGGAAGAGAAGAAGTCCTGGCTGGGTTCTGACATTCTAACCCAGCTGAACTGAGCAATTGCCTATTTGTTGTCTTTTTGAGATAGAGTTCCTCTGGGTATGGATGATCAAAGATGCATATAGATATATTGTTTTGTACTGAGGGTATTGAGTTTTGAAATGGAATCTAGGATGGTTCAGACTTATGCCCTAGATAAATGCTCCCCCACTGATTACTCATTGCCCCTTGGGTTGTTGAAAGTGCAGAGTGATAACCACGTGACTAAACATCTTTGGACAGAGAATCCAAAACCCCGTTGGAGGTGATTGCTGTTTGTAGCTGTTTGTTCCCTCTTGTTTGTTCAGCTGTGCCTGCCTCATCACTGATCCACCCCATAAAGCAAGCACCTCTAGAGTGCAGAGTGGTCTCTATAGGTCACAGGTTTGGCAACATAAAGTCCTGTGTTCAAATTCTAGCTCTGCTTCTTACTAGATGTGTGTGTGAGATTGGGAAAGTTTCTTAATAATAATAGCTCCTATTTGATTAGTGCCTAGAAAGTGTTAGACTATGTTCTAGGAACTTGACACTAATCCCCACAGTATCACCACGAGGAGCAGGTCATGAAACTCATTCTACAGATGTGAAAGCTGAAGTACAGAGTATGTCACCTGCCCAAGTTTATGTGGCAAATAGGTGTCAGAGCCAAGATGCAAGTCCAGCATTGTGACTCTGAGGTCTTAATGAATCTGTTTATCTTACCTATAAGTTAGGAATGACAAGATTTGCTTCCAAAGCATTTTTAAATGATATTATGTATGTAAAGCAGCTACTGTAGTGAGCAGAGCATAGTAGATGGATTCTGGATATCAAGGGCATTGCTTCTCTTGAGGGTCTGAAGTACATCTCTTATTAGAAACTCATCTCCAGTGACTCAGAACATTCCAGAATTTTCTTGGTTTGTGAAGTAGTCAGCCATTTATTTAACACATATTTGCTGAATGACAACCACATGTCAAGCATGAAGTCCCAGCTGATACAAAGTCTGACAGAGAAATGGGCAGCCTTCTGTGAGCTTCTGAGACTCAATATCCAGTGAGGAGTGTTCCCCCAACTGACATAAGCATAAGAATCACTTGGGATGCTTGTTAGAAATACAGCAATAACCTCTTCCTCCTAATGTAATAGAAGTAGCTATGGGAGGCCTGGGGATCTGTATTTCTAAAGTGTCATCAGGAAATTTTTGATTAGATAAGGTGGGAAACACTAGATTCTAAACACAATGTCTTTTCTACCTTGATTGCAATTGACATTATCTATATCTTTAAAAAATATCCCAATCTGGACTTCACTTGAGATTTATTTAAACAGTTGATTTTTTTGAATCCTCAGAGACAAGCAGGTCTGAAAATCACTGCTCCAACAGAATATCTCAACTCCTAGAACTTGAATACAGACAAGAAGCCCCAGTCCCATAACTCCTCCAGGTGGAAGGAGGTACAGGTGGGCGCTAATTTACCTGGGCACGTGTCGATGTTGATGCAACTAGATGTCCATAGATGTGAGTGTTTGGCCTGAGGATATTGGGAGCCTTGGGAAGAAATTAAGAACTGTCCAAGGAAGGCTAAGTACTTCCACATACCCTGAACCCACACCTCCCCTCAGGGAACCATCAAAGGACAGGCTCAGGCTGGCTTGGCTGGGCTGCTCCTGGAACCAGTGGCCTGGAGCCACGGGATAGTCCTGTGTCACCTGCCTGGACACCGTCATACTCATGGCACAGAGATGTTTTTATGATGTAGGGGAAGCAAAACTTTACCTCTCCCCATTTTAAGTTTTTAGCTAGGACTCTTTAAAAAAAAAAAGATTAACAAGAGAAAATCAGTTTATTAATGCATGCAGCGCACGTCACTCTAAAACAAAGAGTAACTAAAAGCCGTGGGCCAAGACTGTGGCTTATATAACATCTTCAACAAAAAATAATACATTTGTAGAGAAATGACAGGACCAAAGAAAGCAATTTTAGGCTTCCAAGGGCAGTAAACTATGGGAAGGTAAATAAATGTGTGGGAACTAATGGAGGACGGTTGGTTTGCAGATTCCTCTGGTGCCATCTCTGTTCTCATGAGATTCTGTCTCTAGTAAAAGAATTTATCTCCTGCTTGGAGGCCAAAAGGGGGGAATCTTTCTGTGTTTGCTGTTTCTTAATTGCCTTCAGCTAAAAATAATTTTTATGTCAAAGAGGCATATTTAAGGTTACATATTCTGATTTCCTTCAGTGGATTAGAGGTCCATGCTTCCCACATCCAAGAAGCTTTTGGGAGGGCCAAATTATAATCTTTGGAGTTCCAAAGTACTAAAAACTATAGCTTTCTGCCTTCCTCCCTCGCCTGCACATTCAAAATAAATCTTTATTTTTCAAAATCACCTAAAATGCAGTTGTATCTTCTTTTCAGATTTTCTGGTTATATAGTCTGAAGTTGTTCATGAAGTCTGACCTTTCATTTATTCATTCTCATTTTCTGGGCTTTGCCTGGAACACGTGGATCTTACATATTAGGGGATCAGTAGATCTCACGGGAGAAGAGAGGGTGGGGTAGGGAACAGGACTCACAAAAAAAAATGCAAAAGCCCGCCTCCCCCAATTCATGGATCCATCTAATTTTAGGGCAGGAAAAAGGCATACAGTCTAACTTTTCATTTTACAGACAAAGGACTGAGGTGAAGGGACCTGCTCAATATGATAGATCTATTTAGTGGCAAAGCTGAAACTAGAGTCCACATCTCTTCTTTCCTAGTTCAGAGTGCTCACCAGGCTGGGAAAGAGACAATTTACAATTAGCATGGATTCCTGAGCCAGTAAAGAGACTTCCATGTGGACACTCTCTAAGCAGAGGAGTGTCCTTAGGCTAATGTTTTGGAGCAATATTCCCCAGACATAAATAATGATAATAAGACCAATCATTTATTGAGCATATACTATATCTAGCCAATTTATAGGCAGAATGGAAAACTATTCTCATGCTAGAACCTGCTAAATATTAGGTGGGTGAGTGAGTGAGTGAATTAATGTGAGTTAATTAATAAATGAAAGGACAATAAATAAATAAATGCATGAAAAATTCATTTGCACATGTTCATAGAAGGGCTTTGTAGTACTCATGTCATTTATGTATGTCTTGTCTTTTTCAGAATGACAACTTCCAACAGGCAAAAACCACATTCATCAAGTAGGCTGGGGGTCTCTAATTGTAGGAGCAAAATTTTCCACCATTTGTCTTTCCTTAAATACAATTAGCTGGCAAGAGTCTCCAAAACTCTTGCCAATTAGTCCCTGGGCTTTCTCTCCCCCTCCTTTACCCGAGATGTGTCAGGATCTGACATCCTTCATCATTATTTACTAGAGAGCAACTATGCCCCTCAGGATGCACTGATGAGCATGTGTGTACTCACTTACTCACTTCCCCCAAATATCCCCTCTGAACCAATGAATGTATTGCAGACTGGGGCCAGGGCACAGACAATGACATAAAGCACATATTTATTAGAGGAAGAAATAGGAGGGAAGCTCAGGATGGGGAGTTGGGGTAGGGAATGAGTCAGAACCTATGCTTTAGCCTCTGGTGTCCCCATGAGTCAAGGTGGAAGACCAGAAGAAGCCCAGATTATTTTCTTGCTTTGGGACATGGATGGGGCCATAGCTGTGGCCAAACTGGAGGCTGGAGAGGCTGAGGTCTCACTCATGTTCACCTAGGATACCAAAAGAGTGGGGTAGAGAAGAAGACTGTGAGCAAGGGGGTGTGTGGGATAAGGGGCTCAGTGGGAAGAAATCCTGACAATGCTTCATTGGGCCCTGGGTAGGAGGACGTGGGAGAGGAGAGCAAATCCTGGAGCTGGGCTTGGAGGGAGCAGAAGCAGGAGGAAAATAAAGCTGCATCTGGTAGCCTGGATGGCAGGCAGGTGTATCTTGGTCCATCCTTACTTCTGTTTACTCTCGGGGGCTTGCTGGGCTGAGGAACACTTCTGCTGGGCTGGTATGGGTATGCCCTTTGGTGGGCATTGCTTCTTGGCCTGAGGAGCATATGAATCCTTGGTTTTGGGTACACATGTCTCCTGACATTTGACAGGGGGTGGCTGACAGAGCTGCTTCACCTGCTGCTGCTGGGCCATCTGAGGTAGGCACTGCTGCTGTTGCTGCTGCTGCTGCTGCTGCTGCCGGGAAGACATTGCTTCAGGGACTGGTGAGCCTGGAAGAAACCCAGGCAAGGCCACAATGAGACCAGCTCCCTTCATCTCTTCTCCCTTCTGACTCCTGAAGAGTGTTTTCTCCACCAGCCAAGGGTGTGGTAAGTGATTAATAGCTTCAAGTTGACTAATGGATTGACTCACACACACCCATTGCAATCTTCCTCTCTTTCTTCTTTTGTCTCTGCTGCCCTGATTTCCTACCTTCCTTCATCTTCCTGTAGACTCCTGACCCAATTGAGTACATAATTTATTTCTTAGACTTAACAGGAAATAAGTTGTGGTGCCAAGCTGAGGATTAAAACACGGCCCAGATATTTTACTAGATCAAGACATGAGATCTTCGCCGATGGGTTGGCAATGCCAACTGTCTACCTTGGGAAGTTCAGCCAATGATCGTGGGTAAGGATGGAAAGGCATGAGGAAGAGGGCAGGAGCAAATTCTGTCTTAGAGGGAAGAATCATGATGTGTAAGTGATGGGGCTGGAATAAACCTGTTCTGGAAACTTAGAGGCCTGAATTCTAATCCTGGCTCTATCCCTGACTTACTATGGGATGCAAAGGCAAGTCATTTAATGTAGTTGGGGGATAGTGGTTCTAGCCCTCCATGGAAAATGGGGGAATTGAAGACCAAAGAGATCACTGGAGGTAAGGGATTATAGGAGGATGTTTCACCAAGAGGAAAGAGCATTGGCCAAGAAGACACAGGTGTGGGTTCTAGATCCAACCCTGCCACTCACTGGTCAGGCTCATTTCTGGGAAATCTGCCTCTTCTGGACCTCCATGCCTTTGTTTGGAGGATACTGATCTGGAAGGTCTCTGAGGCCTTCCCAGCTCTGACATGCATCCCTGGTTTTCTTTGTAGGCATATTCCTGATCTTCTAAGCTCATGCCTATAAATGGGAAGTGTAGTTTCCAGGTGGCAATCATGATAGAGAGGCATGAGAGCTGCATAGCATAAAATACAATATTCAATATACCAGTTTCTGTAAATCTAAAAGCAAAGTTTGAGAGAGCTTGCTAGTAGGATTGAAAACACAGAAAGGGCATGAGAAAGTTTTGGAGGAGGCTACAAAATGCTGCAGGACTGAATATCTCCCCTTAATGAGAAAAATCCTCTTGCCAGGGAATCAAACCCAGAATCAGGAAATTAGTCAGACCCAACATTGGTGTGGAACGGAGATTGAATTTCCTAAGTAACAATTAGTGTGACATTTCCTTAATTGTCATGAGGCTTACGTTACTTCTCTGGTTACCCAAGAATAGGAGAGGAGCTTGGCCTAGTGGCTCAAGACAGTTCAAGGAGGAGGAAAGGGCCCAGCAGATCCCAGGAGGACAAATCCATTACCACTTACCAGAGGTGCAAGCCGGACCCTAGGAGAGGCAGCTGAACACAGGCCCATAGCAGCTACTCCTGGGAACATTTTAAGGGGCCCCAACCTGTCCCAGGCACTTGACGTGGCCCTCATTATCACTTTCCAGGGAATTCATCACCCATTTCTCCTACCTGCACTTCCTCCATGACTTGCTTTCCTGGCCTGTTTTGATGAAAGCCACCCACTAGATATTCCAGCCCACCAGATATTCCAGCAATCCGGGTCCCTGACTACCTGAGCTGACTTCATCCACCTAGGTGTCTGCTCAAACTCAAGGACTCAAAGTCTTTTAAAAATAGAACATATCTGAAGCTCTGTTTGTAGACTGAGAGTTATAAGAAACATGGAGGAAGGAAGAGGAAAAGGGGGAAGGAATATGGGCTGGGAGCACTTCCAACAAAAATAGGATATTAATGGTGGTGAAAGAGGGTGGGATAGAATTTGTTCTCTGTGGTAGAGTTTCCAGATAAAATATAGGGCAACTAGCTAAATTTGAATTTCAGATAAACAGAATTTTCAGTATAAGTATGTCCCAGATACTGCAGGAGACATACTAAAAAATTTCTTATTGTTTATCTGAAATTCAAATGTAACTGGGCAGGCTGTATTCTGATTTGCTAAATCTGCCAACTTTACTCAAGGACTTATTCAGGTGGGAGGAAGGAGCCCTGGTCCTCCCTCCACTTGACTTCCTAGCCCCTGGGGGAGGGAAACACGGTATTCTGCGAGGCTGGTTCATTTTTGGACCACTGTTCCAAGCCTCAGGATCCAGCTGATTAGAGGCCATTGACACACTGATTTCTATCATTATCAGAGCAAAGCATAAGACTGCCTGAGAAGTGATAGAAATACCTAAAAGAACCTTCAGACCGTTTTTCATACCTCTTGTCTTATTTAAGCATCATGGCAATTCTGTCAGGTCGTGCAAATCTGATCTTATCATCTAAAAATTTAGATCCAAAGAAGTTCACTGACTTGCTCAACAACATGTAGCTAGCAGTGGTGGAGCTGGTGAGGGGCCTGGCCCAGGGCTCTTTTCCACTGCATCACAGTAAATTGGACAGCGTCCCCACCATGGACAAGTGACTGTCACTGGGTGGGGACCATGACTAATGATCTTTTCTGAGCTTCCTGTCATCTATAGACTGAACAATGATCATTTTTCAGGGTTAGCCTCACTTAAAAGGTAATCCTTTCCTTAATTTCTTGTGCAGGCCGGGCCTCCTCCTCCACCTCTTCCCAAGCCTAGCAACTTTAAGAATGTAACATTCTGTGTTCCAGATTCCTGGTCCTGCATTCCATCTTCAAGACAAACACCTTCTCCACCTATGCCCCTCTCCCGTGTTCCCACTACACTATGCTCATCCTGATGCAAATTCTCCGAAAGGGAAGCATAGGACAGGATGGATTTGGCGTGGGCACAGATCAAGGTGTTCTCCCGCGCCTGACACATAGAAGGCATCAGTGTATGTGTGCTGCTCACGATGGGGTGGATTGTGCCACCTGTCTGTCACCCACACAGCTTCTCTGGAATACACGTTACTTTTTATTTTTTCCAGTCTGCTCATTGGCCTCTTACTTTGTCCATCAACAACTCCTGCTTAGTTTGGAGAACTCTATCTAGTGATCAACCTTGTCTTATAACACAGTTATCATCTCAGAGGGTACTCCAGGTGTGGCCTTTATAGAGAACATGGCTGGAGTTGAGGTGGCAGTGTCCTCTAGGTCATAAATCTCCAAGAGTCATTCAAGCTCATATGCATCTAACACGTTAAACTTTTCAAAACTCTGGCACTCAACTTCCCTCTTGGCCACAATATCCTCATTTTATAGAGGGAGAAACTGAGACTTGGAATGAGGACATGCTTGACCCAAGGTCACACAGGGTTAATGTCAAAGCCAGAGTTGGATCACAGATCTTCTGACTTCATAGCAATTTTCAGTCAGCTGAAATGCCTGCGTCACTGGGCTGCTTTCTACCAGGGGCTACATTAATGACAAAATTAAGAAGCTGGTTCTGGTGGTCTCCATCTCTTGTACCATTCCCCTATACTTTTCCTCCCTGGCACACACCAGGCTCTCTTTCCCACCAAGCCTGTCCACCCTTCTTCCTCTGAGACCCTAACTCATCCCTCTCCCTTACACTGCCAGGCACAGGTGCATTTTTATTAGTCATTAAACCTTATAAAGCACCTCTGTATACAGTTTTACAATTCTCTATGAAGAAAGCTAACTGTATTATTAATGTTATAGATGAGAAAAGTGTGGCTCTGATGGTAGCTGGATCTGGAATCCAGAAAGGATGGCCCACCCAAGTCTCTGAAATCTGTAATGGCTTGTTGCCAGGCACCCCAAATGGCTGGGAGATTGTTCTTTCAAAGGAGGGAGATTTCCTGGCACCCCTCAGATCACCCCCATGTAAACAACTTCTCCAGGTGAGGTGGGCCCTGAGAAACTATGTGGAATGACGACTCTGTAGTGCCTGCTCCCACCCGCACCTCCCCAGCCTGGCCACGGGACTGTCGTCTGGTCGATCATGACTCCTGCATCTGTTCTCTCATTTCAAAGGACCATACTGTATTGAAATCAGGAAGCCAGGCTTTGCATCTTGCCTCTCTATGGAGCAGACACCTGAGAGCAGGTGTGAGCCTGTGACTCCATCAGGGAGGGGAGGGCACAGGCAAGACTCATTTCTGAAGGTGAGTCAAAGCTTGAGAAACCCCAGCCCCGCCCTGCAGACAAACAATGGGGTGATCAGGCAGCAGAGACATGACACTGGGAGGGGACCATGTCAGAGACAATGCTAATCATCTAACTCTCCATCTAGACACATTTTCATGAGGGCGCTTTTGTCTCTAGGCTTTGGAGGAAAAGAAGGGTTGTTGATGGCTCCATCTGGAGACACATTGAACATATTTATCACGTTATTTCCAAGAATGAAACAAAGTAAATCAAAAAGGGGAGCTCTGGGTTACTCATGAGAAGCTTTTAAGAGGGGAGGACTGTCCTTGTATAGAGGACAGAGGAGGTTTGGGGCTGCCAGCATTCCCGTATTTTAACTGCTAATCCAGTAAAATAAAAACTTAAAACCGAGCAAATTGCACCCTATTTTAAAAATCATAATCAAGTGATATTTGTTTTATCTTAATTTCTGCTTGATACTTAACAAGCAGTCATGGCTTAGAACATTTCAGTTTCGAGTTTACCACTGCTAATTAATTAACAATCTGTCAACAAACACTTTAGAAGATGCTACTTAAAGAGAACTTGTGGCCTTTTTTTCTAATGTGGGAAATCCATTTGCAACATGAATCATTTCCCCCTTTAATTTATCAGTTTTCAAATAAGATGCTCAGATCCTAATGTGAGATGTTCTGTATCATAGTATTAAAAGCAGTCCCATGAAGAGAGAAGAGTGAGAGGATGAGTCTCTAGAAAAGTGTGATTAGTTTATCTCCTCCCTCCACCCCTTGTCCCCCTATGATATGTTTCTAGAAGACCCTCCACTGTCCTAGGAGTTATGTAAAGGGGGAAATAAAGTCCTGGACCTGGTGAGAGGCTAGTTCTAATGGAACACCAATGGACTCACCTGTGGAAGTTGAAGACTGGTTGTGGAAGGGGAGGGGTGCGTTGGCAAAGCATCCATCTCTGGGAAGAGTGCCAATGTCTGCCTCTTGGAAGTCAAGTGGTACAAAAGTACTAGTCACCTTCTCCTTGGATGTGACACAGTGTCCTTAGAGACATAGGGAAGGAACCAAGGGAGTAAAGAGATAGCTCTACTGATACTTGCCCCTCACTGCCTGTGAGATGTTGGGCACATCCCTTATCTTGTCTGAGCCTCAACTTTTTTGTTCTCCAATATGAGGCGATTGGCTAAAATTTCCTCTAAGGTCCCATTAAGGGCTAAGATCCTGTAAACATACGATTAGGTCTGGGAAAGCAATCGCATTTCATCCCTTCGAAATCAATAGTTAATTGAGAGCACTGAGGCTGAGTTTTGGCTCGACTGGAAAGAGTGTGGATATTGATTAGAGATATCTGCTATGAGAGGCAGAAGTGGCCACATGTGCAGGCAGTCACATCCCTGGCTTAGCCTAAAGCAGGGAGTGGTATGCTAGGATTTATGACTGAGAATAATTGAAGCACTTGAAGAAGGAGAGAAGATATGAACTGTTTAAAAATCCTGCACAAGCTGACACCACCTAGAATTCCCAT
Source organism: Mesoplodon mirus (assembly GCF_964341445.2). NCBI lineage: Eukaryota > Metazoa > Chordata > Mammalia > Artiodactyla > Ziphiidae > Mesoplodon > Mesoplodon mirus. The sequence goes on along the minus strand of NC_138978.1, from coordinate 117,045,450 downwards.
CTGAGCTCCCACCTTTCTTAACACAGCTGTTAAGGGGATTACTGTTTCCAAAACTCGCCTCATGCTTTCTTGCCTCAAACCGTTTGATCTGTGATGGCACTACACTCTCAAACGTCCCAGTGAAATTCAAGGTAATCTCTAAGAACAATTTAAAAAGTTGCTGAAATTGAGCAGGACCTTGCTGGGCCTTCCCTGGTACAAAAGCCATTCCATGTCCCCAGTTTCTTGTTTGCAGAAAAAGGCTTTAGTCTTCTAGGGGCCTCTCCTGAGTCACAAAAGCCTGACTCAAGAATTAATGATTGAAAGGATGTAGACATGTAGTGAAGAAATAGCAGTTGGGCCAGAAGAACTGGTTACAATTTACACAGTAAATCAGTCATATAGCAGTCACAGAATCTTTAGTTTCTCCCTGAAGTACATAGATGACAGTATCTGAGACACATTCCTGTGTTGTTTTGCAGGTACCATAACCACCGCTAGAGGGAAAAAGCTAACTGCATGATGACCAGATTGTAGCCATGACATAAGCTGCTCCATCTTGAGCAGCACTGAATCTATGATTTGCACAATTCCAGGAACTGGCCTCAAGAAAATGGGAACAAATTGACCCTGGAATTGAAGATTAACTGTGCTTAAAACAATCAAGATGACACTGTTTCAAGATGATTGTCAGAGCTGACTGTGCTGTTCTGCATGTAGCTCTCACCTGCACATCCTTGAAGCTTTCCTTTATTTTTATTTATTTTTTTAATTTATTTTTTATACAGCAGGTTCTTATTAGTTATCTAGTATATACATACTAGTGTATATATATCAATCCCGATCTCCCAGTTCATTCCACCACCCCCCAAACACACTTTCCCCCCTTGGTGTCCATACGTTTGTTCTCTACATCTGTGTCTCTATTTCTGCCTTGCAAACCAGTTCATCTGCACCATTTTTCTAGATTCCACACATATGCGTTAATACACGATATTTGTTTTTCTCTTTCTGACTTACTTCACTCTGTATGACAGTCTCTAGGTCCATCCACATCCCTACAAATGACCCAATTTTGTTCCTTTTTATGGCTGAGTAATAGTCCATTGTGTATATGTATCACATCTTCTTTATCCATTTGTCTGTCAATGGGCATTTAGGTTGCTTCCATGACCTGGCTAATGTAAATTGTGCTGCAGTGAATATTGGGGTGCATGTGTCTTTTTGAATTACAGTTTTCTCTCAGTATATGCCCAGTAGTGGGATTGCTGGGCCATATGGTAATTCTATTTTTAGTTTTTAAGGAACCTGCATGCTGTTCTCTATGGTGGCTGTATTAATTTATATTCCCAACAACAGTGCAAAAGGGTTCCCTTTTCTCCACACCCTATCCAGCATTTATTGTTTGTAGATTTTTTAATGATAGCCATTCTGACGGGTGTGAGATGATATCTCATTATAGTTTCATTTTGCATTTCTCTAATGATTAATGATGTTGAGCATTCTTTCATGTGTTTGTTGTCGATCGGTATATCTTCTTTGGAGAAATGTCTATTTAGGTCTTCTGCCCATTTTTGGATTGCATTGTTTGTTTGTTTGTTTTTTATATTGAGCTGAATGAGTTACTTGTGTGTTTTGGAGATTAATCCTTTGTCAGTTTCTTCATCTGAAAATATTTTCTCGCATTCTGAGGGCTGTCTTTTCATCTTGTTTATGGTTTCCATTGCTGTTCAAAAGCTTTTAAGCTTCATTAGGTCCCATTTCTTTATTCTTGTTTTTATTTCCATGTCTCTAAGAGATGGGTCAAAAAGGATCTTGTTGTGATTTATGTCATAGAGTGTTCTGCCTATGTTCTCCTCTAAGAGTTTGATGGTGTCTGACCTTATATTTAGGTCTTTAATCCATTTTGAGTTTATTTTTCTGTACATTGTTAGGGAGTGTTCTAATTTCATTTTTTTACATGTAGCTGTCCAGTTTTCCTAGCACCACTTATTGAAGAGGCTGTCCTTTCTCCACTGTATATTCTTGCCTCCTTTATCAAAGATAAGGTGACCATATGTGCATGGGTTTATCTCTGGGATTTCTATTCTGCTTTCATTAAACTATATTTCTGTTGTTGTGCCAGTACCACACTGTCTTGATTACTGTAGCTTTGTAGTATAGTCTGAAGTCAGGGAGCCTGATTCCTCCAGCTCCATTTTTCTTTCTCAAGATTGCTTTGGCTATTCGGGGTCTTTTGTGTTTCCATACAAATTGTGAATATGTTTGTTCTGCTTCTGTGAAAAATGCCAGTGGAGGTTTGAAAGGGATTGCATTGAATCTGTAGATTGCTTTGGGTAGTAGAGTCATTTTCACAATATTGATTCTTCCAATCCAATAACATGGTATATCTCTCCATCTATTTGGATCATCTTTAATTTCTTTCATCAGTGTCATAATTTTCTGCATACAGGTCTTTTGTCTCCTTAGGTAGGTTTATTCCTAGGTAAATGGAAAATGGGGGTGTTTTCCTAATTTCACTTGCTGATTTTTCATCATTAATGTAGAGGAATGCAAGAGATTTCTGTGCATTAATTTTGTATCCAGCTACTTTACCAAATTCATTGATTAGCTCTCGTAGTTTTATGGTAGCATCTTTAGGATTCTCCATGTATAGTATCATGTCATCTCCAAAGAGTGACAGTTCTAGTTCTTTTCTGATTTGGATTACTTTTATTTCTTTTTCTTCTCTGATTGCTGTGGCCAAAACTTTCAAAACTATGTTGAATAATAGTAGTGAGTGAGGGGAACCTTGTCTTGTTCCTGATCTTAGTGGAAATGCTTTCAGTTTCTCACCATTGAGGAGGATGTTGGCTGTGGATTTGTCATATATGGCCTTTCTTGTGTTGAGGAAAGTTCCCTCTATGCCTACTTTCTGCAGGGTGTTTATCATAAATGGTGTTGAATTTTGTTGAAAGCTTTCTCTGCATCGATTCAAGTGATCATATGGTTGTTCTCCTTCTATTTCTTAATATGGTGTATCATGTTGATTGATTTGCATATACTGATGAATCCTTGCATTCCTGGGATAAACCCCACTTGATCATGGTGTATGATCCTTTTAATGTGCTCTTGGATTCTGTTTGCTAGTATTTTGTTGAGGATTTTTGCATCTATGTTCATCAGTGATATTGGCCTGTAGTTTTCTTTTTTTGAGATATCTTTGTCTGGTTTTGGTATCAGAGTGATGGTGGCCTCGTAGAATGAGGTTGGGAGTGTTCCTCCCTCTGTTATATTTTGGGAGAGTTTGAGAAAGATAGGTGTTAGCTCTTCTCTAAATGTTTGATAGAATTCGCCTGTGAAGCCATCTGGTCCTGGGATTTTGTTTGCTATAAGATTTTTAATCACAGTTTCAATTTCAGTGCTTGTGATTGCTCTGTTCATATTTTCTATTTCTTCCTGGTTCAGTCTCGGAAGTTGTGCATTTCTAAGAATTTTTCCATTTCATCCAGCTTGTCCAATTTATTGGCATATATTTGCTTGTAGTAATCTCTCATGATCATTTGTATTTCTGCAGTGTCAGTTGTTTTTCTCATTTTTCATTTCTAATTCAATTGATTTGAGTCTTCTCCCATTTTTTCTTGATGAGTCTGGCTAATGTTTTATTAATTTAGTTTATCTTCTCAAAGAACCAGCTTTTAATTTTATTGATCTTTGCTATCATTTCCTTCATTTCTTTTTCATTTATTTCTGATCTGATCTTTATGATTTCATTCCTACTGCTAACTTTGGGAGTTTTTATTCTGCTTTCTCTAGTTCCTTTTGGTATAAGGTTAGGTTGTTTATTTGAGTTCTTTCTTGTTTCTTAAGGTAGACTTGTATAGCTATAAACTTCCCTCTTAGACCTGCTTTAGCTGAATCCCATAGGTTTTGTGTCACTGTGTTTTCATTGTCATTTGTTTCTAGGTACTTTTTGATTTCCTCTTTGATTTCTTCCGTGATCTCTTGGTTAATAAGTAGTGTGTTGTTTAACCTTCATGTGTTTGTATTTCTTACAGATTTTTTCCTGTAATTGATATCTAGTCTGATAGCATTATGGTTGGAAAAGATACTTGATAAGTTTCAATTTTCTTAAATTTACCAAGGCTTAATTTCTGACCCAAGATATGATCTATCCTGGAGAATGTCCCATGAGCACTTGAGAAGAATATGTATTCTGTTTTTTTAGATGAAATGCCCTATAAATATCAATTAAGTCCATCTTGTTTAATATATCATTTAAAGCTTGTGTTTCCTTATTTATTTCATTTTGGATGATCTGTCCATTGGTGAAAGTGGGGTGTTAAAGTCCCCTACTATGATTGTGTTACTGTCGTTTTCCCCTTTCATGGCTGTTAGCATTTGCCTTATGTATTTTTGTGCTCCTATGTTGGAAGCATATATATTTACAATTGTTATATCTGCTTCTTGGATTGATCCCTTGATCATTATGTACTGTCCTTCTTTGTCTCTTGTAATAGTCTTTGTTTGAAAGTCTATATTTTTCTGATATGAGAATTGTGACTCCAGCTTTCTTTTGAGTTTCATTTGCATGTAATATCTTTTTCCATCCCCTCACTTTCAGTCTGTATGTGTCCTTAGGTCTGAAGTGGGTCTCTTGTAGACAGCATATATACGGGTCTTCTCTTTATATCCATTAGGCCAGTCTATGTCTTTTGGTTGGAGCATTTAATCCAATTACATTTAAGGTAATTATTGATATGTATGTTCCTATTACCATTTTCTCAATTGTTTTGGGTTTATTATGGTAGGTCTTTTACTTCTCTTTTGTTTCCTGCCTAGAGAAGTTCCTTTAGCATTTGTTGTAAAGCTGGTTTGGTGGTGCTGTATTCTCTTAGCTTTTGCTTGTCTGTAAAGCTTTTAAATTCTCCATCAAATCTGAATGAGATCCTTGCTGGATAGAGTAATCTTGATTGTAGGCTTTTCTCTTTCATCACTTTAAATATGTCCTGCCAGTCCCTTCTGGCTTGCAGAGTTTCTGCTGAAAGATCAGCTGTTAATCTTATAGGGATTCCCTTGTGTGTTAATTGTTTTTCCCCTGTTGCTTTTAATATTTTTTCTTTGTATTTAATTTTTGATAGTTTGATTATATGTGTCTTGGCATGTTTCTCCTTGGATTTATCCTGTATGGGACTCTCTGTGCTTCCTGGACTTGATTAACTATTTCCTTTCCCATATTAAGTAAGTTTTCAAATATGTCTTCAAATATTTTCTGAGTCCCTTTCTTTTTCTCTTCTTCTTCTGGGACTGTTGGTATGTTTAATGTTGTTCCAGAGGTCTCTGAAGTCTCTGAGACTGTCCTCAGTTCTTTTCATTCTTTTTTCTTTATTCTGCTCTACAGTAGTTATTTCCACTATTTTATCTTCCAGGTCACTTATCCGTTTTTCTGCCTCTGTTATTCGCTCTTGATCCCTTCTAGACAATTTTTAATTTCATTTATTGTGTTGTTCATTTCTCTTTGTTTGCTCTTTAGTTCTTCTAAGTCCTTGTTAAACGTTTCCTCTATTTTCTCCATTCTATTTCCAAGATTTTTGATCATCTTTACTATCATTATTCTGAATTCATTTTCTGGTAGACTTCCTATTTCCTCTCCATTTGTTAGGTCTATCTGGTTTTTGCCTTGCTCCTTCATCTGCTGTGTGTGTTTCTGTCTTCTCATTTTGCTTAAGTTACTGTGTTTGGAGTCTCCTTTTCACAGGCTGCAGGTTTGTAGTTCCCATTGTTTTTGGTGTCTGTTCCCAGTGGCTAAGATTGGTTCAGTGGGCTGTGTAGGCTTCCTGGTGGAAGGGACTAGTTCCTTTGTTCTGGTGGATGAGGCTGGATCTTGTCTTTCTGGTGGGCAGGACCACGTCTGGTGGTGTGTTTTGGGGTGTCTGTGGCCTTATTATGATTTAAGCTGCCTCTGTGCTAATGGATGGGTTTGTGTTCCTGTCTTGCTAGTTGTTTGGCATACGGTATCCTGCACTGTACCTTGCTGGTCATTGAATGGATCTGGGTCTTGACGTTGAGAAGGAGATCTCTGGAAAATTTTTGCCATTTGTTATTACATGGAGCTGGGAGGTCTCTTGTGGACTAGTGTCCTGATCTTGGCTCTCCCACCTCACTGGCACAGCCCTGATGCCTAGCTGGCACCAAGTGCCTGTCCTCCACACAGCTCAGAATGAAAGGAAGAAAAGAAAGAAAGAAAGGAAGAAAGGAAGAAAGAAAGAAAGGAAGGAAGGAAGGAAGAAAGAAGATAAAATAGAGGAAAATAAAATAAAGGAAAAGAAGAAAATAAAAAATTATTAAAATAAAAAATAATTATTAAGAAAAAAACTAAAAAAAACAGGGACCAACAGAACCCAAGGGCAAATGATAAAAGCAAAGCTATACAGAAAAAATCACACACAGAAGCATACACATATACATTCACAAAAAGAGAAAAAGGGGAAAAAAACATATATATCTTTGCTCCCAAAGTCCACCTCATCAATTTGGTATGATTCGTTGTCTATTCAGGTATATTACAGATGCAGGGTACATCAAGTTGATTGTGGAAATTTAATCTGCTGCTCCTGAGGCTGCTGGGAGAAATTCCCCTTTCTCTTCTTTGTTCACACAGCTCCTGGTGTTCAGCTTTGGATTTGGACACACCTCTGTGTGTAGGCCACCTGAGGGCGTCTGTTCTTCTTTCAGACAGGGCAGAGTTAAAGGAGCAGCTGATTCAGGGGCTGTGGCTCATTCAGGCCATGGGGGAGGGAGGGGTACAGATGCAGGGCGACATTGTGGCAGCAGAGGCCAGCGTGACCTTGCACCAGCCTGAAGCATGCCATGCGTTCTCTCGGAGAAGTTTTCCCTGGAACACGGGACCCTGGCAGTGGTGGGCTCCACAGGCTCCCAGGAATAGAGGTGTGGATAGTGACCTGTGCTTGCACACGGGCTTCTTGGTGGTGGCAGCAGCTGCCTTAGCATCTCATGCCCATCTCTGGGGTCCGTGCTGATAGCCACGGCTCACTACCTTCTCTGGAGCTCCTTTAAGTGGCACTCTTAATCACCTCTCCTCACGCACCAGGAAAGAAAGAGGCAAGAAAATGTCTCTTGTCTCTTTGGCAGGTCAAGACTTTCCCGGACTCCCTCCCTGCTAGCTGTGGTGCACTAGGCCCCTTCAGGCTGTGTTCATGCTGCCAACCCCAGTCCTCTCGCTGGGATCTGACCTCCAATGCCGGAGCCTCAGCTCCCAGCCCCCACCCGTCCCAGCAGTCAGCAGACAAGCCTGTTGGGCTCGTGTGTGCTGGTCAGCACCATTCCTCTGTGTGGGAATATCTTTGCTTTGCCCGCCGCACCTCTGTTGCTGCCTTCTCCTCCACGGCTCTGAAGCTTCCTTCCACCACTTACAGTCTCCACCTGGTAAGGGGCTTCTACTGTGTGGAAACTTTTCCTCCTTCACAGCTCCCTCCCAGTGGTGCAGGTCCCGTCCTTATTCTTTTGTCTCTGTTTTTTCTTTTTTCTTTTGCCCTACCCAAGTATGTGGGGGAGTTTCTTGGCTTTTGGGAGGTCTGAGGTCTTTTGCCAATGTTCAGTAGGTGTTCTGTAGGAGCTGTTCCACATGTAGATGTATTCCTGATGTATTTTTGGGGAGGAAGGTGGTCTCGGCATCTTACTCTTCCACCATCTTGAATCTCCTACAAGTTGTACTCACTCTGGTCCGTGATCCCAAGGACTGTCACAGATTCCACTGGTGGGGCCCCTCCAGAGCCAGCAGCCTCAGTGAGGCCACCCTCCCCTCGGGCTCCAGGGCCATTGTATGATCTTTTAATATGTTCTTGAATTATGTTTGCTAGTATTTTGTTGAGAATTTTTGCATCTATATTTATCAGTGATATTGGCCTGTAATTTTCTTTTTTTGTTGTATCTTTTTCTGGTTTTTGTATCAGGGTGATGGTGGCCTTGTAGAATGAATTTGGGAGTGTTCATTCCTCTGCAATTTTTTAGAAGAGTTTCAGAAGGAAGGGTATTAGCTCTTTTCTAAATGTTTGATAGAATTCACCTGTGAAACAATCTAGTCCAGGACTTTTGTTTGTTGGAAGATTTTTAATCAGTTTCATTTTCATTACTTGTGATTGGTCTGTTCATATTTTCTATTTTTTCCTGGTTCAGTCTTGGAAGGTTATACCTTTCTAACAATTTGTCCATTTCTTCCATGTCCATTTTATTGGCATAGAGTTGCTTGTAGTAGTCTCAGGATGCTTTGTATTTCTGTGGTGTCTGTTGTAATTTATGATTTTTCATTTCTAATTTTATTGATTTGAGTACTCTTGCTCTTTTTCTTGATGAGTCTAGCTAAAGGTTTATTAATTTTGTTTATCTTTTCAAAGAACCAGGTATTAGTTTTATTTGTCTTTCCTGTTGTTTTTCTTTGTTTCTATTTCAGTTATTTCTGTTCTGATCTTTATGATTTCTGTCCTTCTGCTAACTTTGGGTTTTGTTTGTTCTTTTTTCTCTAGCTCCTTTAGGCATAAGGTTAGATTGTTTATTTGAGATTTTTCTTGTTTGTTGAGGTAGAATTGTATTGCTATAACCTTCCTTCTTAGAACTGCTTTTGCTGCATCCTATAGGTTTTGGATCATAGTATTTTCATTGTCATTTGTCTCTGGGTATTTTTTTATTTCCTCTTTGATTTCTTCAGTGATGTCTTGGTCATTTAGTAGTGTATTGTTTAACCTCCATGTATTTGTGTTTTTTACGGTGTTTTTTCCAGTAATTTGTTTATAATCTCATAGTGGTCTAGTCAGAAAATATTTTTTCTATGATTTCAATTTTCTTAAATTTCCTAAGGCTTCATCTGTGACCCAAGATATGATCTGTCCTGGAGAATGTTCTGTGTGCACTTGAGAAGAAAGTGTAATCATTTTTTAGATGAATTGTCCTATAAATATCAAATAAATCTATCTGGTCTATTGTGTCATTTAAAGCTTGTGTTTCCTTATTAATTTTCTCTCTGGATGATCTGCCCATTGGTGTAAGTGAGGTTTTAAATTCCCCCACTATTTTTGTCTTACTGTTGATTTCCTCTTCTATAGCCATTAACATTTGCCTTATGAATTGAGGTGCTCCAATGTTGGGTGCATATATATTTATGATTGTTATATCTTCTTCTTGGATTGATCCTTGATCATTATGTAGTGTCCTTCCTGTGTCTTGTAACATTCTTTATTTTAAAGTCTATTTTATCAGATATGAGTATTGCTACTCCAGCTTTCTTTTGATTTCCATTTGCATGGAATATCTTTTTCCATTCCCTCACTTTCAGTCTGTATGTGTCCCTAGGTCTGAAGTAGGGCTCTTGTAGGCAGCATATATATGGATATTGTTTTTGTATCTTGTTTTTGTATCTTTGTTTTGTATCTTGGGTTCGAGCATTTAATCCATTCACATTTAAGGTAATTATCAATATGTATGTTCCTATTACCATTTTCTTAACTCTTTGGGGTTTATTTTTGTAGGTCCTTTTCTTCTCTTGTGTTTCCCACTTAGAGAAGTTCCTTTAGCATTTGTTGTAGAGCTGGTTTGGTGCTGCTGTACTCTCTTAGCTTGTTCTTGTCTGTAAATGTTTTGATTTCTCCATCAAATCTGAATGAGATCCTTGCTGCATAGAGTATTCTTGGTCATAGTTTCTTCCCTTTCATCACTTTATATATATCATGCCACTCCCTTCTGTCTTGCAGAGTTTCTGCTGAGAAATCAGCTGTTATCCTTATGGAAATTCCATTGTATGTCATTTGTCATTTTTCCCTTGTTGCTTTCAATAATTTTTCTGTCTTTAATTTTTGTCAATTTGATTACTATGTGTCTCAGCATGTTTCTCCTTGGGTTTATCCTGCCTGGGACTCTCTGTTCTTCCTGGACTTGGGTGGCTATTTCCTTTCCCATGTTAGGGAAGTTTTTGACTATAATCTCTTCAAATACTTTCTGGGGTCCTTTCTCTCTCTCTTCTCCTTCTGAGACCCCTATAATGGAAATGGTGGTGGATTTAATATTGTCTCAGAGATCTCTTAGGCTGTCTTCATTTCTTTTTATTCTTTTTTCTTTATTGTGTTCTGCAGCAGTGATTTCCACTGTTTTGTCTTCCAGGTCACTTATCCCTTTTTCTGCCTCAGTTATTCCGCTATTGATTCCTTCTAGTTTAGTTTTCATTTCAGTTATTGTATTGTTCATCTCTGTTTGTTTGTTCTTTAATTCTTCTAGATCTTTGTTAAACATTTCTTGCATCTTCTGGTTCTTTGCCTCCATTCTTTTTCCGCGGTCCTGGATCATCTTCACTATCATTATTCTGAATCCTTTTTCTGGAAGGTTGCATATCTCTACTTCATTTAGTTGTTTTTCTGGGGGTTTATCTTGTTCCTTCATCTGGGACATAGTCTTATGCCTCTTCTTTTTTTATATCTTTCTGTGTTTGTGGGTTTTGTTCTGCAGGCTGAGGGATTGTAGTTATTCTTGTTTCTGCTGGTAGATAGTTTTTAGCACGTTACTCCACCATCTTCCCAGGTTGCCGGCTACCTGAAAAAACATCTTTCTTTTTCTACCAACCCCTGTCACTCAAACATTGACTTTTGAGTGATGAGTGGCCAGTTGGGTTTGGTTTCCACTCCGGTTGGTAACAATACTTTCTCCATGACCTTTGTCCTTATACTCTCACCAAAGAAGTGTTTTCCTCTTTTGTTCAACCCCCAAAGCTTTTTATTTATAACTATTTTGAGCACTTTTTATCTAATATTTTTACTTGATATACATATAAATTATAAAATATATGTTATTATTTTAGCATCAAATATAAGTTCCTTTTTGGTAGTAGCAGTTTCACCCTCATCATATATCCATGTGTTTATTATCTACCCTCCATACTAGCCACACACATATTATGTCCACTCCATAAATATAAACAAATGAATGCATAAATGAATGGGTTATTGCTTTTTAAATGAATGAGTTGAAGTGAATGACAAACACAAGGTTAGACAATTTGGCTTTACCATCAGAACCAATGAAGTGCCAAGGTGCTTTTTGGACTAATCCATCTTTCCAAGTTCAGGCTGATGCTTGACCTCTCTAAGTAGCTCTCCCTGTTTATCTGAACCACATGCATTGTCTTTATATTCCCTCAAACTTGAAGACGGATGCTGAAATTATCCATAAACTGTAAGAGCCCCAGGTGCCTGGATGTGTGTGTGTGTGTATGTGTGTGTGTGTGTGTGTGTGTGTGTGTGGTGGGGGTGAGGGGGTGCTTCTTTACACCCAAACAAACTGAGCTTCCTAAAGGCAGGAAAGATGTTCAGGACAGAGCTTACAGCTAGTAAAAATTTGTTCTTGGATAGACTAGCTAGTTGGTGGGTGGGTGGCCTAATTAGTAAAGGATGCTGTTGAATGAGTGACCCAGTGAGTCACTCAGTGAGCGAATGAAAAATGGAGGGAGTGAGTAAGTAAATGTATAAACAAGAAATGAGCTGACAAACTAGCTGACTGACTGGCTAGTTCACTGAACAACTGACTAGCTGACTGGTTGAGTGGTTGACCAACTGATTTACTGACTGACTGACTGGTTGGCCAGCTAGCTGATGGCTAATTTTCAAAAGCAGATCTTGGTGTAGTATAGCAAAAGAGGTTTTCTGGGGAACATGGGACTAATGGTACAAACTAAAGAGGATGCTCTATATAGGAGCCCCTAAGGAGTGTATCCTATGAACTGGACAACTATTTCTTAGGTTTCTTTCTTTCTCTTAGGAATTCTCTGTGATTTCCATTCCTGGTCAACTGAGCTCAGTGATTGTAACTTCAAGGGAAGGCCAGTCAGAGGCAGCCATTGTGGGACAGTGGCTCTCTGCCTATAAGAAGGCACTTGGGACAAGAGGACATTTGCCCACTGGGGAGCTGATTGTTCCCTGGGGTTTGGGACCTGGTGGTGGGGATGTGGGGCTCAGATTGTCTCTCGGGTCAGAGAAAGGGGCTTCTGTGTTGGCGGCTGAGATAGGGAACCAAATCAAACAGCCAAATTAGCAAATACCACAAGCTTGGCCAGTTGTCTGGTTGACGCCCAGCTCTCTGACCACAGAGACCTTCCTTGGAAAAGTGACGGCAGAGGCAGCAAGCAAGGGCTGCCAGACCCAGCCTCAGCCAGTGCCCGGTGATGACTGAAACCCCCAGGTTGAACGAAGGCTCACAGTGCTGTGCTGTGATTGGCTCTGCATATACTCATCTGACTGACATACAAATATGCCACCCTGCCACAGCCATCCCTCCTGAGCTGGATGAGAAGGGAAGGGGCAAGACAATACCTTGTATCCATAGTAACCAAGCCACTCCAGACCCAAATCCTTCAGTGATTCCCAACAGGCCTCAGGATAAAGTCCAAGGTCGCTGACATTGGTGAAAAGTCCCTTCATCCTCTGGCCCCTCCCTGAAAGGTTTCTAATGTCCTCTCCCCAGCCATCCCACCTTCCTCTCTCTCTGCACAAAAACTCTACTATTCCAGTCATAAGTCATGATAACTATTTTTAATTAAATTTTTAAAATTTAATTTAATTGTTAAAATTTAATTTTTAAGCTTAATTTTTAGTTTTTATTGGAGTATAGTTGATTTACACTGTTGTGTTAGGTTCAGGTGTACAGCTAAGTGATTCATTTATACGTATACATATATCCATTCTTTTACAGATTCTTTTCCCATATAGGTTACTACAGAACATGATGACTATTTACAGGTTTTTTTGGGGGGGGGGGATTTTTTTTTTATTCAAACAGAAAGTCACAAAAACTATAATCATCCTCGTCAGTTCACTCAGTCCCATGTAATTAATTTTTTTTCATCTTGATCTTTTCTTAGCACTTTTATGAATTCATCAGTTTTCCATTAGAGTTCTGAAAATGCTTATTCATTCAGTTCAGCAGTATAGTCAGTTACCAGAAACGTGTACTTGTCAGAGTCTTTTCCAAGAATTCCTTGAAGATGAAACGCTTTTATATGAACATTTTTGCAAAAGCATCAGAGTACACCCAGAACTGTGTGTAAATGACAAAAGACCTAAAAATGACCACAGTTAAAGATTTGATGAAAGTTCATAATAATGCACTTGACAAGGAAATTTAGTTATTTCTGAGATATACATTTTAAAGTAATAACTAGAATTATGACATAACATTATATCAGACATATAAGATTTTTAGAAATTTCATGTAATGTCTAAACATTTATATTAACATATTTCCATACAAATATCCCAAAGAAAGTTTAGTATTAGTTTTTTGTTGTTTGTTTGTACTGCATATTCTTATCAGTCATCAGTTTTATATACATCAGTGTATACATGTCAATCCCAATCGCCCAATTCAGCACACCACCATCCCCACCCCACTGCGGTTTTCCCCCATTGGTGTCCATACGTTTGTTCTCTACATCTGTGTCTCAATTTCTGCCCTGCAAACCAGTTCATCTGTACCATTTTTTTAGGTTCCACATACATGCATTAATACATGATATTTGTTTTTCTCTTTCCGACATACTTCACTCTGTATGACAGTCTCTAGGTCCATCCATGTCTCAACAAATAACTCAATTTCATTCCTTTTTATGGCTGAGTAATATTCCATTGTATATATGTACCACAACTTCTTTATCCATTTGTCTGTCGGTGGGAATTTAGGTTGCTTCCATGACCTGGCTATTATAAATAATGATGCAATGAATGCATGTGTCTTTTTGAATTATGGTTTTCTCTGGCTATATGCCCAGGAGTGGGATTGATGGATCATATGGTAATTCTATTTTTAGTTTTTTAAGGAACCTCCATACGGTTCTCCATAGTGGCTGTATCAATTTACATTCCCACCAACAGTGCAAGAAGGTTTACTTTTCTCCACACCCTCTACAGCATTTGTTGTTTGCAGATTTTCTGATGATGCCCATTCTAACTGATGTGAGGTGATACCTCATTATAGTTTTGATTTGCTTTTCTCTAATAATTAGTGATGTTGAGCAGCTTTTCATGTGCTTCATGGCCATCTTCTTTGGAGAAATGTCTATTTAGGTCTTCTCCCCATTTTTTGGATTGGGTTGTCTGTTTCTTTAATATTGAGCTGCATGAGCTGTTTATATATTTTGGAGATGAATCCTTTGTCTGTTGATTCATTTACAAATATATTCTCCCATTCTGAGGATTGTCTTTTTGTCTTGTTTATGGTTTCCTTTGCTCTACAAGAGCTTTGAAGTTTCATTAGGTCCCATTTGTTTATTTTTGTTTTTATTTCCATTACTCTAGGAGGTGGATCAAAAAAGATCTTGCTATGATTTATGTCAAGGAGTGTTCTTCCTCTATTTTCCTTTAAGAGTTTTATAGTGCTCAGTCTTACATTTAGGTCTTGAATCCATTTTGACTTTATTTTTGTGTATGGTGTTATGGAGTGTTCTAATTTCATTCTTTTACATGTAGCTGCCCAGTTTTCCCAGCACCACTTATTGAAGACACTGTCTTTTCTCCACTGTATATCTTTGCCACCTTTGTCATAGATCAGTTGACCATAGGTGCCTGGGTTTATCTCTGGGCTTTCTATCTTGTTCCATTGATCTATGTTTTGGTTTTTGTGACAGTACCATATTGTGTTGATTACTGTAGCTTAGAAGTATAGTCTGAAGTCAGGGAGTCTGATTCCTCCAGCTTCATTTTTTCCTCTCAAGACTGCTTTGGCTATTCAGGGTCTCTTGTGTCTCCATACAAATTTTAAGATGATTTGTTCTAGTTCCATTAAAAATGCCATTGGTAATTTCAGAGGGATTGCATTGAATCTGTAGGTTGCTTTCGGTAGTAGAGTCATTTTCACAATATTGATTCTTCCAATCCAAGAACATGGTATATCTCTCCATCTGTTGGTATCATCATTAATTTCTTTCATCAGTGTCTTATAGTTTTCTGCATACAGGTCTTTTGTCTCCCTATGTAGGTTTGTTCCTAGGTATTTTATTCTTTTTGTTTCAATGGTAAATGGGAGTTTTTCCATAATTTCTCTTTCAGATTTTTCATCATTAGTCTATAGGAATGCAAGAGATTTCTGTGTATTAATCTTGTATCCTGCAACTTCACCAAATTCATTGATTAGCTCTAGTAGTTTTCTGGTGGCATTTTTAGGATTCTTTATGTATAGTATCATGTCATCTACAAACAGTGACAGTTTTACTTCTTCTTTTCCAATTTGTATTCTTTTATTTCTTTTTCTTCTCTGATTGCTGTGTCTAGGACTTCCAAAATTATGTTGAATAATAGTGGTGAGAGTGTACCTCCTTGTCTTGTTCCTGATCCCGGAGGAAATACTTTCAGTTTTTCACCATTGAAAATGATGTTTGCTGTGGATTTGTCATACATGGCCTTTATTATGTTGAAGTAAGTTCCCTCTATGCCCATTTCTGGAGAGTTTTTATCATAAATGGGTGTTGAATTTTGTCAAAAGCTTTTTCTGCATCTATTGAGATGATCATATAGTTTGTATTCTTCACTTTGTTAATATGGTGTATCACATTGATTGATTTGTGTATATTGAAGAATCCTTGCAATCCTGGGATAAATCCCACTTAATCGTGGTGTATGATCCTTTTAATGTGTTGTTGGATTCTGTTTGCTAGTATTTTGTTGAAGATTTTTGCATCTATATTCATCAATGACATTGGTCTGTAATTTTCTTTTTTTTTGTAGTATCTTTCTCTGGTTTTGGTGTCAGGATGATGGTGACCTCATAGAATGAGTTTGGGAGTGTTCCTTCCTCTGCAATTTTTTGGAAGTGTTTGAGAAGGATGGGTGTTAGCTCTTCTCTAAGTGTTTGATAGAATTCACCTGTGAAGCCATCTGGTCCTGGACTTTTGTTTGCTGTAAGATTTTTAATCACAGTTTCAAATTCATTACTTGTGATTGGTCTGTTCATATTTTCTGTTTCTTCCTGGTTCAGTCTTGGAAGGTTATACCTTTCTAAGAATTTGTCCATTTCTTCCAGGTTGTCCGTTTTATTGGCATAGAGTTTCTTGTAGTAGTCTCTTAGGATGCTTTGTATGTCTGTGGTGTCTGTTGGAACTTATCCTTTTTCATTTCTAATTTTATTGATTTGAGTCGTCTCCCTCTTTTTCTTGATGAGTCTGGCTAATGGTTTATCAATTTTGTTTATCTTTTCAAACTACCAACTTTTAGTTTTATTGATCTTTGCTATTGTTTTCTTTGTTTCTATTTCATTTATATATGCTCTGATCTTTATGATTTCTTTCCTTCTGCTAACTTTGGGTATTGTTTGTTCTTCTTTCTCTAGTTCCTTTTGGTATAAGGTTACATTGTTTATTTGAGATTTTTCTTGTTTCTTGAGGAAGGCTTGTATAGCTATAAACTTCCCTGCTTTTGCTGCATCCCATAGGATTTGTTTCTTCGTGTTGTCATTGTCATTTGTCTGTAGGTATTTTTTGGTTTCCTCTTTGATTTCTTCAGTGATCTCATGGTTATTTAGTAACGTATTGTTTAGCCTCCATGTGCCTGTGTTTTTTACGTTTTCTTCCCTGTAATTCATTTCTAATCTAATAGCATTGTGGTCAGAAAGGATGCTTGATATGATGTCAACATTCTTAAACTTACTGAGGCTTGATTTGTGACCCAGGATGTGATCTATCCTACAGAATGTTCCATGTGCACTTGAGAAGAAAGTGTAATCTGCTGTTTTTGGATGGAATGTCCTATAAATATCAATTAAATCTATCTGGTCTGTTGTGTCATTTAAAGCTTGTATTTCCTTATTTATTGTCATTTTGGATGATCTGTCCATTGGTGTAACTGAGGTGTTTAAGTCACCCACTATTATTGTTTTACTGTCAATTTCCTCTTTTAGAGCTGTTAGCAGTTGCCTTATGTGTTGAGGTGCTCCTATGTTGGGTGCATATATATTAATTTATATATTTTTTTCAACTTACTCATACAGAGAGCTTTTCTTTTATTTTAGGTTTTTTTTAACATCTTTATTGGAGTATAAAAGCTTTACAATGGTGTGCTGCTTTCTGTTTCATAACAAAGTGAATCAGTCACACACACACATATGTTCCCATATCCCTTCCCCCTCTCATCTCCCTCCCTCCCACTCTCCATATCCCACCCCTCTAGGTGCTCACAAAGCAAGAGCTGATCTCCCCGTGTTATGAGCCTGCTTCCTACTAGCTATCTATTTTACGTTTGGTAGTGTATATATGTCCATGCCATTCTCACTTTGTCACATCTTACCATTCCCCCTCCCCATATCCTCAAGTCCATTCTCTAGTAGGTCTGTGTCTTTATTCCTGTCTTACCTCTAGGTTCTTCATGACATTTTTTCCCCTAGATTCCATATAGATGTGTTAGCATACAGTATTTGTCTTTCTCTTTCTGACTTACTTCACTCTGTATGACAGACTCTAGGTCCATCCACCTCACTACAAATAACTCAGTTTTGTTTATTTTTATGGCTGAGCAATATTCCATTATATATATGTGCCAAATTTTCTTTATCCATTCATCTGATGATGGACACTTAGTTTGTTTCCATCTATGGGCTATTGTAAATAGAGCTGCGATGAACATTTTGGTACATGACACTTTTTGAATTATAGTTTCCTCAGCATATATGCCCAGTAGGGATTGCTGGGACATATGATAGTTCTATTTGTAGTTTTTTAAGGAACCTCCATAATGTTCTCCATACTGGCTGTACAAATTCATATTCCCACCAGCAGTGCAATAGTGTCCCCTTTTCTCCACACCCTCTCCAGCATTTATTGTTTCTAGATTTTTTGATGATGGCCATTCTGACGGGTGTGAGATGATATCTCATTGTAGTTTTGATTTGCATTTCTCTAATGATTAATGATGTTGAGCATTCTTTCATGTGTTTGTTGACAGTCTGTATATCTTCTTTGGAGAAATGTCTATATAGGTCTTCTGCCCATTTTTGGATTGGGTTGCTTGTTTTAATGTTATTGAGCTGCTTGTAAATTTTGGAGATTAATCCTTTGTCACTTACTTCATTTACAAATATTTTCTCCCATTCTGACGGTTGTCTTTTGGTCTTGTTTATGGTTTCCTTTGCTGTGAAAAAGGCTTGAAGTTTCATTAGGTCCCATTTGTTTATTTTTGTTTTTATTTCCATTTCTCTAGGAGGTTGGCCAAAAAGGATCTTGCTGTGATTTATGTCATAGAGTGCTCTGCCTATGTTTTCCTCTAAGAGTTTGATAGTTTCTGGCCTTACATTTAGGTCTTTAATCCATTTTGAGGTTATGTTTTTGTATCGTGTTAGGGAATGTTCTAATCTCATATTTTTAAATATACCTGTCCAGTTTTCCAAGCACCAATTATTGAAGAGGTTGCCCTTTCTCCACTGTACATTCCTACCTCCTTTATCAAAGATAAGGTGACCATATGTGCGTGGGTTTATCTCTGGGCTTTCTATCCTATTCCATTGATCTATATTTCTGTTTTTGTGCCAGTACCATATTGTCTTGATTACTGTAGCTTTGTAGTACAGTCTGAAGTCAGGGACTGTGATTCCTCCAGGTGCATTTTTTGTTCTCAAGACTGCTTTTGCTATTCGGGGACTTTTGTGTTTCCATACATATTGTGGAATTTTTTGTTCTAGTTCTGTGAAAAATGCCAGTGGTAGTTTGATAGGGATCGCATTGAATCTGTAGATTGCTTTGGGTAGTAGAGTCATTTTCACAAGGTAGATCCTTCCAATCCAAGAACATGGTATATCTCTCCATCTATTTGTATCATCTTTAATTTCTTTCATCAGTGTCTTATAATTTTCTTCATACAGGTCTTTTGTCTCCTTAGGTAGGTTTATTCCTAGATATTTTATTCTTTATATTGCAATGGTAAATGGGAGTATTTTCTTGATTTCTCTTTCACATTTTTCATCATTAGTGTATAGGAATGCCAGAGTTTTCTGTGCATTAATTTTGTATCCTGTTACTTTACCAAATTCATTGATTACCTCTAGTAGTTTTCTGGTAGCATGTTTAGGATTCTCTATGTATACTATCATGTCATCTGCAAGCAGTGACAGCTTTATTTCCTCTTTTCTGATTTGGATTCCTTTTATTTCCTTTTCTTCTCTGATTGCTGGGACTAAAACTTCCAAAATGATGTTGAATAAGAGTGGTGAGAGTGGGCAACCTTGTCTTGTTCCTGATCTTAGTGGAAATGCTTTCAGTTTTTCACCATTGAGGATGATGATGGCTGTGGGTTTTTCATATATGGCCTTTCTTATGTTGAGGAAAGTTCCCTCTATGCCTACTTTCTGCAGGGTGTTTATCATAAATAGGTGTTGAATTTTGACGAAAGCTTTCTCTGCATCTATTGAGATGACCATATGGTTTTCCTACTTCAATTTGTTAATATGGTGTATCACATTGATTGATTTGCATATATTGAAGTATCCTTGCATTTCTGGAATAAATCCCAATTGATCATGGTGTATGATCCTTTTAATGTGCTGTTGGATTCTGTCTGCTAGTATTTTGTTGAGGATTTTTGCATCTATGTTCGTCAGTGATATTGGCCTGTAGTTTTCTTTCTTTGTGACATCCTTGCCTGGTTTTGGTTTCAGGGTGATGGTGGCCTCATAGAATGAGTTTGGGAGTGTTCCTCCCTCTGCTATATTTTGGAAGAGTTTGAGAAGGATAGGTGTTAGCTCTTCTCTAAATGTTTGATAGAATTCGCCTGTGAAGCCATCTGGTCCTGGGCTTTTGTTTGTTGGAAGATTTTTAATCACAGTTCCAATTTCACTGCTTGTGATTGGTCTCTTCATATTTTCTGTTCCTGATTCAGTCTTGGCAGGTTGTGCATTTCTAAGAATTTGTCCATTTCTTCCAGGTTGTCCATCTTATTGGCATAGAGTTGCTTGTAGTAATCTCTCATGATCTTTTGTATTTCTGCAGTGTAAGTTGTTACCTCTCCTTTCTCATTTCTAATTCTATTGATTTGAGTCTTCTCCCTTTTTTTCTTGATGAGTCTGGCTAATGGTATATCAATTTTGTTTATCTTCTCAAAGAACCAGCTTTTAGTTTTACTGATCTTTGCTATCATTTCCTTCATTTCTTATTGATTTATTTCTGATTGGATCTTTATGATTTCTTTCCTTCTGCTAACTGCAAGTTTAGGTTGTTTATTCTAGATGTTTCCTGTCTTAAGGTTGGATTGTATTGCTATAGTCTTCCCTCTTAAAACTGCTTTTGCTGCATCCCATAGGTTTTGGGTCGTCATGTCTCCATTGTCATTTGTTTCTAGGTATTTTTTGATTTCCTCTTTGATTTCTTCAGTGATCACTTCATTATTAAGTAGTGTATTTTTTAGCCTCCATGTATTTGTATTTTTTACAGACCTTTTCCTGTAATTGATATCTAGTTTCATAGCATTGTGGTCAGAAAAGATACTTGATACAATTTCAATTTTCTTAAATTTATCAAGGCTTGATTTGTGACCCAGGATATGATCTATCATGGAGTATGTTCCATGAGCACTTGAGAAAAATGTGTATTCCGTTCTTTTTGGATGGAATGTCCTATAAATATCAATTAAGTCCATCTTGTTTAATGTATCATTTAAAGCTTGTGTTTCCTTATTTATTTTCATTTTGGATGATCTGTCCATTGGTGAAAGTGGGGTGTTAAAGTCTCCTACTCTGAATGTGTTACTGTCAACTTCCTCTTTTATGGTTGTTAGTATTTGCCTTATGTATTCATGTGCTCCTATGTTGGGTGCATAAATATATAAAATGTTTATATCTTCTTCTTGGATCAATCCCTTGATCATTATGTAGTGTCCTTCCTTGTCTCTTCTAATAGTCTTTATTTTAAAGTCTCTTTTGTCTGATATGAGAATTGCTACTCCAGCTTTCTTTTGATTTCCATTTGAATGGAATATATTTTTCCATCCCCTCACTTTCAGTCTGTATGTGTCCCTAGGTCTGAAGTGTGTCTCTTGTAGACAGCATATGTATGCGTCTTGTTTTTGTATCCATTCAGCCAGTCTGTGTCTTTTGGTGGGAGCATTTAATCCATTTACATTTAAGGTTATTATCAATATGTATGTTCCTATTCCCATTTTCCTAATTCTTTGGGTTTGTTATTGTAGTTCTTTTCCTTCTCTTGTGTTTCTTGCCTAGACAAGATCCTTTAGCATTTGTTTTTAAGCTGATGTGATGGTACTGAACTCTCTCAGCTTTTGCTTGTTTGTAAAGCTTTTAATTTCTCCATCAAATCTGAATGAGATCCTTGCTGGATAGAGTAATCTTGATTGTAGGCTCTTCTCCTTCATCACTTTAAATATGTCCTGCCATTCCCTTCTGGCTTGCAGAGTTTCTGCTGAAAGATCAGCTGTTAACCTGATGGGGATTCCCTTGTGTGTTATTTGTTGTTTTTCCCTTGCTGCTTTTAATATTTGTTCTTTGTATTTAATTTTTGATAGTTTGATTAATATGTGTCTTGGCGTGTTTCTCCCAGAAGTTATCCTGTATGGAACTCTCTGTGCTTCCTGGACTTGATTAATGATTTCCTTTCCCATATTAGGGAAGTTTTCATCTATAATCTCTTCAAATATTTTCTCAGTCCCTTTCTTTTTCTCTTCTTCTTCTGGAACCCCTATAATTCGACTGTTGGTGTGTTTAATGTTGTCTCAGAGGTCTCTGAGATTGTTCTCAGTTCTTTTCATTCTCTTTTCTTTATTCTGCTCTGAAGTAGTTATTACCACTATATTATCTTCCAGGTCACTTATCCGTTCTTCTACCTCAGTTATTCTGCTATTGATCCCTTCTAAAGTATTTTTAGTTTCATTTACTGTGTTGTTCATCATTGCTTATTTCATCTTTAGTTCTTCTAGGTCCTTGTTAACTGTTTCTTGCATTTTCTCTATTCTATTTCCAATATTTGGGTGATCTTTACTATCATTATTCTGAATTCTTTTTCAGGTAGACTGCCTACTTCCTCTTCATTTGTTAGGTCTGTTGGGTTTTTATCTTGCTCCTTCATCTGCTGTGTGTTTTTCTGTCTTCTCATTTTGCTTACCTTACTGTGTTTGGGGTCTCCTTTTGGCAGGCTGCAGGTTCATAGTTCCCATTGTTTTTGGTGTCTGTCCCCAGTGGCTAAATTTGGTTCAGTGTGTTTTGTAGGCGTCCTGGTGGAGGGGACTAGTGCCTGTGTTCTGGTGGATGAGGCTGGATCTTTTCCTTCTAGTGGGCAGGTCCACGTCTGGTGGTGTGTTTTGGGGTGTCTGTGGACTTATTATGATTTTAGGGAGCCTCTCTGCTAATAGGTGGGGCTGTGTTCCCGTCTTGTTAGTTGTTTGGCATAGGGTGTCCAGCACTGTAGCTTGCTGGTCGTTGACTGAAGCTGGGTATTGGTGTTGAGATGGATATCTCTGGGAGATTTTCCCCATTTGCTCTTACATGGAGCTGGGAGGTCTCTTGTGGACCAGTGTCATGAAGTTGGCTCTCCCACCTCAGAGGCACAGCACTGACTCCTGGCTGCAGCACCAAGAACCTTTCATCCACATGGCTCAGAATAAAAGGGAGAAAAAGGAGAAAGAGAAAGAAAGAAAGAAAGAAAGAGGATAAAAGAAAATAAAATAAAGTAAGAAAAAATAAAATAAAGTTATTAAAATAAAAAATTATTGAGAAAAAAATTTTTAATAAAAATAAACCAACAAACAAAAAAACGGACGGATAGAACTCTAAGACAAATGGTGAAAGCAAAGCTATGCAGACAACATCTCACACAGAAGCATACACATACACACTCACAAAAAGAGGAAAGGTGGAAAAAGTAATAAATCTTGCTTTCAAAGTCCAGCTCCTCAATTCGTTGTCTATTCAGATATTCCACAGATGCAGGGTACATCAATTTGGTTGTGGAGATTTAATCCACTGCTCCTGAGGCTGCTGGGAGAGATTTCCCTTTCTCTTCTTTGTTCACACAGCTCCCAGGACTCAGCTTTGGATGTGGCCCTGCCTCTGCGTGTAGGTCACCGGAGGGCGCTTTTTCTTCACTCAGACAGGACGGGGTTAAAGGAGCCGCTGATTCGGGGGTTCTGGGTCACTCAGGTCGGGGAGAGGGAGGGGTACGGAGTGCGGGGCGAGCCTGTGGCAGCAAAGGCCGCCATGACATTACACCAACCTAAGGCATGCCATGCGTTCTCCCGGGGGAATTGTCCCTGGATCCCGGGACACTGGCAGTGGCGGGCTGCACAGACTCCCTGGAAGGGAGGTGTGGATAGTGACCTGTGCTTGCACACAGGCTTCTTGGTGGTGGAAGCAGCAGCCTTAGCATCTCAAGCCCGTCTCTGGGGTCCGTGCTGTTAGCCGCGGCTCGCGGCCGTCCCTGGAGCTCCTTTAAGCAGCGCTCTTAATCCCCTCTCCTCGCGCACCAGGAAACAATGAGAGAAGAAAAAGTCTCTTGCCTCTTCGGCAGCTCCAGACTTTTCCCAGGACTCCTTCCTGGCTAGCCATGGTGTACTAACCCCCTGCAAGTTGCGTTCATGCCACCAACCCCAGTCCTCTCCCTGCGCTCCACCTGAAGCCCGAACCTCAGCTCCCAGCCTCGCCTGCCCCGGCGTGCGAGCATACAAGCCTCTCGGGCTGGTGAGTGCTGGTCAGTACCGATCCTCTGTGCGGGTGTCTCTCTGCTTTGCCCTCTGCACCCCTGTT
Source organism: Mesoplodon mirus (assembly GCF_964341445.2). Taxonomy (NCBI): domain Eukaryota; kingdom Metazoa; phylum Chordata; class Mammalia; order Artiodactyla; family Ziphiidae; genus Mesoplodon; species Mesoplodon mirus. The sequence continues at coordinate 117,021,714 of NC_138978.1, read as the reverse complement.
GTTGTGCTCTCCTCCACAGCTCCGAAGCTTCCCCCCTCTGCCACCCACAGTCTCCGCCCGCAAAGGGGCTTCTAGTGTGTGGAAACCTTTCCTCCTTCACGGATCCCTTCCACTGGTGTAGGTCCAGTCCCTATTCTTTTGTCTGTGTTTATTCTTTTTTCTTTTGCCTTACCCATGTACGTGGGGGAGTTTCTTGACTTTTGGAAGGTCTGTGGTCTTCTGCCAGCGTTCAGTAGTTTTTCTGTAGGAGTTGTTCCACGTGTAGATGTATTTGTGATGTATCTCTGGGGAGGAAGGTGATCTCTGCATCTTACTCTTCTACCATCTTCCCCTCTCCTCTATATATATAATTGTTATATCTACTTCTTGGATTGATCCCTTGATCATTATGTAGTGGCCTTCCTTATCTCTTGTAACATTCTTTATTTTAAAGTCTATTTTATCTGATATGAGTATAGCTACTCCAGCTTTCTTTTGTTTTCCACTTGCATGGAATATCTTTTTCCATCCCCTCACTTTCAGTCTGTATGTGTCCCTAGGTCTGAAGTGGGTCCCTTGTAGACAGCATGTATATGGGTCTTGTTTTTTTATCCATTCAGCAACCTGTGTCTTTTAGTTGGAGCATTTAATCCATTCACGTTTAAGGTAATTATTGATATGTATGTTCCTATGACCATTTTCTTAATTGTTTTGGGTTTGGTTTTGTAAGTCCTTTTCTTCTCTTGTGTTTCCCACTTAGAGAAGTTCCTTTAGCGTTTGTTGTAGAGCTGGTTTGGTGGTGTTGAATTATTTTAGCTCTTGCCTGTCTGTAAAGGTTTTGATTTCTCCATCGAATCTGAATGAGATCCTTGCAGAGTAGAGTAATCTTGGTTGTAGGTTCTTCCCTTCCATCACTTTAAGTATATCATGCCACTCCCTTCTGGCTTGTAGAGTTTCTGCTGAGAAATCAGCTGTTAACCTTATGGGAGTTCCCTTGTATGTTATTTGTCGTTTTTCCCTTGCTGCTTTCAATAATTTTTCTTTGTCTTTAATTTTTGCCAATTTGATTACTATGTGTTTTGGTGTGTTCCTCCTTGGATTTATCCTGTATGGGACTCTGTGTTTCCTGGACTTGGGTGACTATTTCCTTTACCATATTAGGTAAATTTTCGACTGTAATCTCTTCAAATATTTTCTCTGGTCCTTTCTGTCTCTCTTCTCCTTCTGGGACCCCTATAATGCGAATGTTGTTGTGTTTAATGTTGTCCCAGAGGTCTCTTAGGCTGTCTTCATTTCTTTTCATTCTTCTTTCTTTTTTCTGTTCCGCAGCAGTGAATTCCACCATTCTGTCTTCCAGGTCACTTATCCGTTCTTCTGCCTCATTTATTCTGCTATTGATTCCTTCTCGTGAAGTTTTCTTTTCAGTTATTGCATGTTCATCTCTATTTTTTTGTTCTTTAATTCTCCTAGGCCCTTGTTGAACATTTCTTGCATCTTCTCAATCTTTGTCTCCATTCTTTTTCCGAGGTCCTGGATCATCTTCACTATCATTATTTTGAATTCTTTTTCTGGAAGGTTGCCTTTGTCCACCTCATTTAGTTGTTTTTCTCGGGTTTTATCTTGTTCCTTCATCTGGTATATAGTCCTCTGCCTTTTCATCTTGTCTATCTTTCTGTGAATGTGGTTTTTGTTCCACAGGCTGCAGGATTGTAGTTCTTGCTTCTGCTGTCTGCCCTCCAGTGGATGAGGCTATCTAAGAAGCTTGTGTAAGTTTCCTGATGGGAGGGACTCGTGGTGGGTGGAGCTGACTGTTGCTCTTGTGGAAACAGCTCAGTAAAACTTTAATCCACTTTACTGTTGATGGGTGTGGCTGGGTTCCCTCCCTGTTGGTTGTTTAGCCTGAGGTAACCCAACACTGGAGCCTACCTGTGTCCTTTGGTGGGGCTAATGACAGACTCTGGGAAGGCTCAGGCCAAAGAGTATTTCCCAGAACCTCTGTTGCCAGTGTCCTTGTACCCTCGGTGAGCCACATCCACCCCCCGCCTCTGCAGGAGACCCTCCAACACAAGCAGGTACGTCTGGTTCAATCTCCCCCGGGGTCACTTCTCTTCCCCCTGGGTCCTGATGCACACACTACTTTGTGTGTGCCCTCTAAGAGTGTAGTCTCTGTTTCCCCCAGTCCTGTCGAAGTCCTGCAATCCATTCCCACTAGACTTCAAATTCTGATTCTCTATGAATTCCTCCTCTCATTGCTGGACCCCCAGGTTGGGAAGCCTGACATGAGGCTCAGAACCTTCACTCTAGTGGGTGGACTTCTGTGGTATAAGTGTTCGCTAGTCTGTGAGTCACCCACCCACCGGTTATGGGATTTGATTTTACAGTTGATTTACACTGTTGTGTTAGGTTCAGGTGTACAGCTAAGTAGTTCATTTATATGTATACATATATCCTTTCTTTTACAGATTCTTTTCCCATATAGGTTATTACAGAACATGATGAGTATTTACAAGTTTTTTAAAAAATAATATTCTGTCTTTTTCACTCTCTCTCTCTGCCAGCAAGCCACTCCCTCTGCCTGGAGTGCCTATCCCTAATCTGTGCCTGACTAATCTCAGAACTTCAGAAACTAGTTCACTTCTTCCCTGAACAGTCCCCATTCTGTGTTACCCACACAGCTTTTGGTGTCTGTGTTTGTTCTTGTCCTGGTGCCTATTCTGCTCTTTTGGATCTGAATCTCCTCTGGTCTGTCCCTTTGTAAGCCGTAAGCTCCTGAAGGGCAGAAGCAACATTCTCTACTCTCCTTTGACTCCTATAGAGTGCCTTGTCCATAATAGATACATAATGAATGTGTGTTCAAACAAACCAAATATGTGGTCAGTGCAGAGCATATGTGAACATGACCTGTCCCAATGTGTGGCTGTGAGAGGGCACATTCTTTTACATCCTCTGTCTGATGCAGTGGAGCCTAGTTTCCTCTCCATTGTTGGGGCTCTCCCTTTCTGGTGCTTTTTGTCCTTCTACACTGGCCCAAGTCAAACATGCCTTCTTTGTGTTTTATGTTCAGCCTGTGCTTTCTTCCTTGCTGGATCTTTAGCCTGTGAAGAGCAGGAACATATCTTTCTCAATCTTGGTTCCTCTTTCTATTCAGGGTCTTGGCAGACTTTTGCATATAAGAGAACTTAATAAGGTTTAGCTGGTTTTTCTAGGATGATATAGTTCAAAAAAAGACAAAACTGAGATCAAAAATTCCAAAGGGCAAATATCCAAGAATCTCTTTACATAGGTGAGATAGATTGTGTTACGTTCGTAAGTGCTTTGCTGCCTGTGGCCCTCTCCCCTAGGGAGTATCCTTCCCTACCTCGTTAATGATGGCAACCTTGGCCATGTGACTTTTGCAGCCTATAAAATGTAAACCTTAAGAGCCACGTTCATGTCACAGCCACAAAAGGCCAAAGAGGCATTACCCCAAAATGTAGTGTGGGGTGCTGGATGGGATCCTGGAACAGGAAAAGGACAGTGGGAAAAAACTGAAAAGATGGGAATCACGTATGAACTTACAATAATGTATTCATATTGATTTACTAATTGTAATAAACATACCATAGTAATGTAAAGTGTCTGTAACAGGGGAAATTGGGTGTGGGTATATGAGAACTCTTTGTACTATCATCACATTTTTTCTGTAAATCTAAAGTTTTAAAAATAAAGTTTATTAAAAAAAAAAAGAGCCACTTTCAGTACGCCCTCTTTCCTCTCTGCTGCAAGGACTGACCATGTTCCAGATTGAGGCTGCTCTGTAAGCCTACACCCTGAAGCCAAATTAATGTGTAGCAGGGCTGCAGCTGACCCTCAGTGTACATGTTAGGTGAGCAAGCAATAAGCCTTTGTTATTTTAAGGCACTGAATGTGGGCTCATTAGTTAGTGCAGCATGACTTAGCCTATCCTGACTGATAAACTGGGACATACAGGAATGAACTTCTTTCTTCCAAGGAGATTGCAATCTTAGTTCTGTTTGACTTTGCCCAAAGGGAAAATGCATGCTTAAGTCCAGTGCATGCTGAGTAGTAGCTGAGACAGTGACTCAGGTGTGTGTGTACGTGCTGTGTGTGTGGTGTGTGTGGATATGTGTGCACATGTGTGTGAATAGGTGACTGTGTGTGAATAGGTGACTGTGTGCAGGGGTGGGATGCAGAAGCAGAGGGCAGGGGAAGGGGAATGGAGGAGCCAGCCTTGGCTTACACAGTATACAGCAAGGACCATCTGCCTGTGAGCAACTGATCTTTTCCTCCAAATGACTTTCTGTCTGCGGTTGGGAAGCTAAATAAACCTGTTCCTCACTCTAGCCACAGGACCATGTGCCCAACCACATGATATATCAGGCTCAGGCAGTTATGGCAGAGTGCCACCTGCTGGGCTTTCCAAGCCAGTGCAACTATTTCCAAATTTAGCAGAGTTCCTCCCTCAGAAATCTGGTTCAGACCCACAGGGTGGAGGCCTCAGATGCCAAGGTGACCCTGGTGATCACTTCACTTCACTTTACAGGCAGAGAAACTAAGGACCTCAGCCAGTATGTTTTCTTCTGGCAGCCTCTCAAGCTGAGCCACACTACCCCTAGAAGGAGGGACCAGCTACTTCTCCATTGGTGCCAGTACAATTCCAAGTTTCCCTTGCTGGTTAAAGATGGTGGTGGGGTTCAAAGAAGACAGACAGGTTTGGGTCAGTTCATGGGGTGGGGAAGAGGCAAGGACTCTGTGTGGCTCAAGAAAGCCAACCTGGATGGAGAGTGAGAGAAGGTTCTTTGCAATGGCTTCCATTTACTGAACAGTGACTACATAAAATGCAAGACTCTTTACGTTGCTGTCCCCAGTCTCTGCCAGAAAAGTACTACCTTCATTTAGCAAATGAGGAAACTGAAATCTAGAGAGGTTAAGTAACTTGCCTAGAGTCATGTAGCTGGTAAATGGTGGGTTCAGAATTCAAAACCATGTCAATTTGGTTCTAAGACTGAACTCCGCACTGTATCATGCCATCTCGCCCCCAAACAATAGACTCTCCATGCCTCTTGACTACATCCTTCCTGCACAGGGGCTGTGGATAGACAGGGTTCAGCATGCACTGGCCACATGGCATGGTTCTTTCAGGGAGTCAATAAACTACAGAAGGAGGGCTTGCTGAGCAGACACAAGGTGTGTGCAGCGAGCAAAGTCTCGACTGTAGATGGCCCCAGTCACATGTGAAACCACTGCCTCAGAACATCATGCAAGTCCTTCAGTGATGCAGCTTACATTGATGGAGGACCTATCAGTGCCAAGCCCTGTGTTTGGTGAAGAAACAGGCAGTGAGTGGGGCAGGAAGACAAGTGACTGGGTGATTACAACAGAGCATGATACTCTCCAGCCAGCTAAGGGCAGCATTTGAAGGAAGCCGTACGATATTTAAATCTCCCCTGGGGGTCACAAAAGTCTTCCGGACAAGCTGATATACAGCATAGACCCCTGCCATCTTTTCCCTTTAAGAATCACTACTCCAACAAACCACTTTTTCCAAAAGGGAGGGGAAGAAGTTATGAAGCACAGGTCTACCTGTGGAAAACCTCAAAGTGCTGGAGTGTGCCCCTGGATTGTGAGGATATGGGGACATCTGGCCAAGCCTGGAGGTAGAAGGAGCTTGTAATCAGCTGCATGTGCTCCTTTGTTGACACCTGCAGGCGTCCTGAGTAGATGCCTGGCCTCGCTTACCTCTTTACAAGGTTGCTGGTTCCTGCTGTCTGATTCTGTCTTTTCTACTTTCCCTTTCTCCATGACACCCACTCTGCAACCACAGGTCACCAGCTCCATGGGATAGCAAAGCCAACGTTATACTATGAACTACCCCAGTCTGTTCTAAGGAGTGTCAAAATGAGCATCTTTAGAACCAAGACTCATTTTACAACTCTCCCCAGAGGGGCCCATTCTTAATATAAGACATGATGGGAGACCAGTGGGAAACTTTATTAAGATTATGATAGCTGGTGACACTTCCCTGGCTATCCACAAAGAGAATAGCATGCATTGCATGTACACAACACACACACACACACACACACACACACACACTTTGCAGGGAGCCAAGGCACAAAGCCTCCCATCCTGACCTAGTCTCATGCAGAGAATGGATAAGGATATTCAATGAAGACTTGAATGGAATGTGGCTGACTGCTATCAATCAGCCTTAAAAAACCACAAGCTAATCTCTTACCCTCTCGCAACAGAGAAGCTCTAGCTCTGTGCACAGCTTGCCATTCTCTATTTCCTCAAGTCCATTATGATCAAGAATGAGGGCTCCTGGCCAGTTCCACAGAAGCCAGAGTGGAATATCTCAGCATTCCAAGCATTTCATCAGACATCACCTGGAGTTCTCTCTACCAAATACTGTACCAATGCAAGTTTTCAGCCTAGCCATCAGGGGAGAGTAGAATTAGCCAAAAGGATGAGCTTGCATGAAAGACACACATTTTGAGTCCCAGCTCTTCAGCTACAAGCTGTGTGGTCTTGGGCAAAGTTTGTTACCTCCTTGGGACTGCTTTTCTTCATTTGCAATAAAGTAATTTTTATCTTTTACAGTAGTAACGAATACTATATAGGATAAGCGTGTTAAAATCATAGTTTAGTGCCTTGCTTATAGTAGTAAAGCTCACTGCTTTTAAGTATAAATATGTACATATTTATATTTATTTTAAGTATCTAATATTTAATTAAATACAAATAAATATTAAACATATTGAATATTTAATAAAATATATTAGATATTAAATACATAAAATAATAAAATGTTTAGTTATATTTAAGCATATTTATTTTATATATGTATATAAAACTGGCCCCAGACTGTATGTGTGTATTGGTTCCCTGGAGGGAGGCAATTTACTCCTAAGGCTGAGGAATCTTCAAATATAGATGCGGATTTTAGCTAAGCTTGCTCTGAGCCTCTGGGAGGAATCCATACAAAATGTTCTGGTATCTGGGTGGCCCCACCCCATCCTTACCTCTTGACAGGTTTTCCATGACTGTGACTGGTTATGAGAAGAAGAGATTAAGTAAATATTAGAGTGATTCACCTCATATTGAGTCAGCATGCAAAGGAAGCTGAGAAAGAATCCAGCAAACCCGACATTGTCATGGGCAGGTGAGGAAACTGAGACCTGGGAAAAGAAAATGACTTGCTCAGGATCAGACATGTTGCCAGTGGCAGAACCAAGGCAGCAGCTCAGGTCTAGGGACTCTCTGTCCATTGCTCTTTATATGGAGCTATATTTAGTGCCTACTAAAACAAATGGAAGGTGAACCTCCTTGTTGCATCAGCCCTTGGGGGCAGAGGAGAGTCAAGCCCAAGGGTTGCCCAGAGAGCTTGAGGACACAGAGAATGGTTTCCTTAATATGTTGCTGAAGAGAGAGATGGAAGCAGAAATGTCTGATACCTGATAGCAAAATTTCCTGAAGACAGAGGGCTAAATAACAGGAGCTAAATACAGAGGGCTAAATACCAGGGAGTTGGGGGAGAACAGTGACAGTTCTGTGCCCCTGGACGGCCTGAGACAGTGCTTACACACACATACACACATGAACACACAAACACACACATAAACACACAAACACACACACACACACTAAGACAGAAAGCATCACTGTGACTTAGGAGACTTCATCAGACTTGGGAACAGGACAAGCCCACAGTCTCTTCTGTGCCAGGCATCAGTAATGGAAAACCAGGCCAGGGTCCGTGCACAGACATGTAGGGGAAGGCAGAGCAGAACCAACGGGGACATATCCACAGACAGGGCTCTGGACAAAGGACTCCTGGTGGCTGAATCTAGAGCCTCTCTGCTGAAATCCTGCAAGGAACAGGCTGACGCCTGTCACAGCTGAGGCCTTCGGGACGCTGCTCCAGATTCTGTTCTCAATGGTCAAAGTCAGCCTCCACAATTGCAGCATTTACGTTGAATAATACCCCTGTGTGTGTCATTGATATGAGCGTGTATTCCTGTATAAACACATGTGAGTGTGTGACTGTGAACGTGCTGCTTTTGCCTTACCAATGGATCAGTGGTCAGCAAGGAGGGTCAGACCAATGCTGGTCCCTAAACTGCTTCACATCCTCTTCTCCGCCTACTCCTTCCAACTCTGTAGATAATTTTCAATGGTTTGGCTTGGTTTAGTTGAAGAACTCAAACCCAAATATTTCAGTAGCAATGCCTGAGTAACTAGAGAAAATATGAACATCAGCAGATCCATGAGTTTTCAGTGTAAAATCCTATCAATCTTTTCTGGCCTAAGCCCTCACTACCTAGAACAGATTTTCTGGGGGTGGAATCTGCTATCTCAAGCATGCATTATGTAGTATTGCTGTTACCACCAAAGGACAGGAGGAACGGGTACTCTAGTAGCCACAGGTACAACTAAACACTTTTCCTGGGCATTTGGAATGGTATTGTTCCCTGACTTTCGTTAGCATTGCTCTTTCTCTTTCTCCAAGACTCTGTCGCTCATGTGCACACAAAAACAAAAACACAAGCACACACACACACACGCACACACAGGCTTAGGCACCACTGTGACGGAGGAGGTCTCAGCCGCCTTAGGCACAGGCTAAACTCACTGTGTCTTCTGTGGCAGGCATCTGTGAAGGAACACCAGGTCGGGGCCCATGCACAGACATACAGGAGAAGGCAGAGCAGAACAAATGGGGCCGCGTCCAAAGACAGAGCTCCAGACAAAGGACTCCTGGTGGCTGGAGCTAGTGCCTCTCTGCTAAAAAACATTGCCAGCTGGGGATGCCCAGGGGCATAGCATGATGTGTGCCCAGCATCTGGGCTGGTGAGAGAGGCCCTCATTTTCCCAGGGTGCCTGTGGTTGGGGGATGAGGGAGGGGCAAGCCTCTACTGCCTGTCAGAATCTCTGTTCGAGTTTGTAATTCAGGCCTTGAAGTTTGAGCTATTCTCATTTTACAGCTTAGAAAGTTTATGTTGGCTAAGGTTACTTAAGTAAAAAGTAGGGAAGAGAGGTTTTGAACCCAGCTCTGCCAGGCTCCAGGATGGGTGTACGTTCTCTTTCTTGCACCATACTACCTTCTAGGGAATTTCTTTGTTTGAAAGATGTAAGTATATTCTTCCCTGAGGAAGGCATACTTCTTTGGAAGGCCTCAGCATCATGCCCTTCATCCGGGGATCTTTGTGCTTGAAAATACTCTCAAGGTCATTGGGCGGATAATCTCCTGGAATTTTGCAGAAGCCTGGCGAAGGGTCTGGACTGTATGTTCTGGGGCCATGCCCATGAGCAAGAATGAGAATGTGAGCATGTGTTTTGGTCCTGTGTGTGTGTGAGTGTGTTTGGGTGAGTGAAGACGTATTTCATGGTGATTGACAGCTTGTGATGGTTTGTCTGTGTGTGTTGTGTGGTGGCCTCATGTGAGGGGTCATGAATGAATCTATGTGGGAATATGAACTTGAGTGTGCGAGAGTGAGTGTGCACAGGGCTGAGAGTCAAGAGGTATGCACAGGTGTTTCTGACTCCATAGTTAAAATGTTAAAAGAACTTCTGTAACAGGTGGCTCCTAGGCTCTGTGAGCTGCCCACCTGTGTGCCCGCGCCCACCCTGACAGGCAGCCAGCTCAGTCCTACATCATGGAGAAGCTGGGAGGCCAACGGCTGTCCCAGCGGGGGCCTCTGGGACACTGCTCCAACTTCTATTCTCAGTGGTCAGTGGAAGTCTCCACACTTTCAGAATTTACACTGAATAACAACCCCGTGTGTGTCACTGACATGAGCATGTACCCCTGTATAAACACGTGTAAGTGTGTGACTGTGTGAACGTGCTGCCTTTGCCTTCCCAACGAATAAGTGAGTTGTAGGTTCTGGAAAGACGTGGCACAGGCTTTATGCTTCTTCCAGACACTAAGACGGTCAGAACACTTGCCACGTTGCAAAGACTATGGACTAGGGTTCGAATCTCACCTCCACCACGTGTAAGTTGTTGGTATTGTGAGCATGTAAGGAGCTTTGCTGCACCTCAGCTGTACCTCTCAAGGGAAGAGAAAGACATGCTTCAACGGGGTGGTGTCCGTGTGTGTGAGCACTTGTCACACACCATGCCCTCTCCATGCTTCCTCAGCATATGAGCCTCCTCCAGGGGGCACTGTCGGCCTCCAAAAGACATGGCTGCCTGTGTACACTGATAGGAAAAGTTACTGTGGGCCAGAGCTGCCCAAGGCTGTCTCAAGAGCAGGATCCATCGTGGGCAGGAGTTATCACACAGAAGTTTCTGGAAAAACAGGGTAAAAACACAATGGCGTGATTATGCCCTGGACGAAATGTTGCTTCCGCCTGTGAACACCACTCAGATGCTTTGCTCTACACAATTGGACCTTGTCCTTGTCCCGAAGATGTGCCCGGCCCCTCACACCTTTTTCTTAATAAAGGTGTGGAGCCCATGCCATCAGGTTGGTGGTAATAAGTGGAGGGTCTTGCTGCTCTGTCAGAAAGTGGAGAATAATAATGAAAGCAAGAGCTAACATTCATTCAACATTTACTATGTGTTACATCCTACTTACTATTTATTTACATTGTCTCATTGAAGACAGCTCCCCATCAACCCCAGGTGGCATGATTTATTCTGCGCACTATACAGAGGAGAAAAACGAGGCCTAGGGAAGTATGGGATTCAGTGCATCATACGAGTGGATCTGGATCCAAACCCAGTAGGATGGGGATACAAGAAAATTCTGCATGATGGTCCACACATAAGCACATGTGCACATAACCTAAGTATGATTATTAGTGGGGGAGAAAATTCAGTGAAGCCCAGAGAGGCAAAATTCACCTTCTGTTAATCTGCTGACTGAGCGAGGGTGAGGAAAGAGAGAGTAAGAACCCAAAGGGGAGTTCTTGGGGAAGGTCATGTATGTGAGGCAAGAGAGGAGCTATTTGGAGCCTGTGCGGACTGAGGTATCAGAGGGTGGGGAATTGGATCAAAGGGCCCATCATTTTCAGGGAGTTCACTTAATGTGTCTACACCTTTTCAATACATTTGATATGTCATCCTTGAGTTCTGTTGAATGCAACACTCTGTGGGAAATAATTACGACACATAGATCAGGAAACTGGAGGCACCCTCCAGCTTTCTGTGGTCTTCACCTGGTGCCGGTGGTTGCAGAGGCTACGTGCACTGTCCACCATGGACAGAGACTGAGACGTTGAAGACTGGCCTCCTGGGAACACCTAGCACTCGCAACATTGGCCGCTGCTCTACGCAGTCCTGGAAAGCACTCCTGCTTACTTACACACATCCTGCTGTCCTTCAGTTCTGAACCTCCCTTCTCCAGGTGTTCTTCCTAGACAGACGTTTTCTGGGAGCCCTGTGGTGGATGCCATGATGACACAGATGGCCAAGTTCTCCTTCCTCCCTTCAACAGGCCTCTGTGTTCTCTCTCTGTCTCCTCTGAATTCTGAGGGTAAGGAATGAAGTATCTGTAGCTTCCAAGGCATCCATGAACTAGACGTCATCTGGTAAAATTGTCCTTTGTAGTCTTGAGGGTCTCAGCTTGGTCTTCTTATGGGGATTAAACCAAGAGGTCAGGAGACCTGTGTGTGAGTCTGTGCTTCCCCAGCACACATCACATTCTAAGCAAAGGGAGGGGGAGGTACTTACCAAGCATGCGATGATGCATTGCTGGTGGGGATGGATGGATCGGTGATGGATAAATAGATAGATGAATGGAGCTTAGCTGAAAGGCATGAACAGAGATTATGGAGGAGGGAGAGACCATCCAAGCAGGGAAGCAATGCTAAAACTTCTGCCTTTAGCTAATTCTCAATTCTACAGGGGCTATGATCTATGTTGGGGATAATTCACACTTTTAGTTTATGTGATGTTCTGTTCTGGCTCATTTTGGGTACCTCTGTGGGTTTTCATTGATTCCCTTGTAGCCCAGAGGCAGGTGTAGGAAAAGAGAAGCAAAGACCTCAATTTGTGCACTATGTTGGGAGAGAAGGATGTGGGCAAAAGGGATGTATGTCGTGGATGTAATAGAAAGAAGCAGTTTGGCTTGTCTTTGGACCTGAAGTTTCATGTTCCCCTAACGGCCCAAGGATTTAGGGGATGGAAAGTAAGAGGGCAGTGAGAGAAATATTGCCAGGAGAACCCTAAGCTGGAGAAACAATGGGGACTCTGAATTTAGTAAAATATTGACAGTGGAAGTGTGTGTGCATTGGATGTATTATTTTTACATAGACTGGCTCCTACTTACACATTTGGTTAGCTTGAAGAAACCTGGTCTTTACTTTTACCATTGGGAGAGTTTTTCAGGCCCGGTCCTCAATTTATTTTGACCCACATGCCCTTGGAGTGTTCTCTGAATTTCCATTTACTTGCCTCTACTCTACTCTTTAGCTCCTGGCTGGGTTTCCCTTACTCTTTCTGTGCCTCCGTTTTCTAGACGGACACCATCTCCCCCTTCCTCCAAGGGCTGTTCTCATTTTCCAGGGATGTGGGGATGTGCCCCATGAGGGAGAAGTGCCCATCTCTTTCCTCACCCTGGCAGAACCATGGAAAATGTCCTTCAGCTCAGAAGTGCATCTCTCAATGTCTTCACCTCTACCTGAGCCCTCAAGCCCAGACCTCCAAGGGCTCTGGGTTGAGGAGCAGGATAGAAAACCTGCAGGGATTCACAACTGCAAGATGATGAAATAATCCACAGACACATTCATGCCAAAGGAATTGTGTTTAATAGTTGGGAAAACTGGAGTAGAAACGAAGGGTGCTAGGAAAGGATGTCCCGCCACGCTGCTTAAGTTTCCAAGAAGCCGACAGGTCGAAGTTGATACAAGGCAGCAAAGAAGATTAGACGGTTTAGAACCAGATCCTTTTCTGAGATGGAACTTGCAGCTGCTAATTAATACGAAATCTTGATCCAGGAAACTGCCATCCTTGTGCTGCTTTTCCCGAAGTGTGGCTGCCTCCAGAAGCCGGAGGTGAGTGGCGCTGACAGCTGGCTGGCTGACAGAGGGCAGTGGACTTCATGGTCTCTGTTCTCCAGGGAGCTTGGCCTCAGTTCCCATGGCCAGGGAAGACTTCTGCTTGGACTTCTGGCATTGCGGAGGGCGTGGGCACTTGTGTCGGCACTTGGGGACACAGGGCACCTTGCACTTGGGTGGAGGCTGGCAAGGCTGCTTGGTGTGCTGAGGGGGATCTAGCACTGCTTTGGTGGGGGGCAGAAGCACTGGGGAGGGGGGACAGTACTGCTGAGGTGCGGGGCAGGAATACTTTGGTAGGGGGCAGCACAGCTTCTGCTTTTGATGATACATTCCGGTCTGGATGTGCACTGCAAGGGGAAAGACAAACAAGTGAGGAAGTCTGGAGACTTAGAGACTCTCGACCCAGGAGAAACTTCTGCCTCCTTCAAACCTGCCCCGTTTCACCCTCGGCCTGGTTGCTTCACCGATTTAAGGTGTGTGTGTGTGTGCAATGAGGTGTGTCAGTATAAATTGTATCTACATTTTCCAAGCCACTGCAAGGTATTTTCTGAGACAAAGAAATATGGAAGGAAGGAAGGAAGGAAGGAAGGAAGGAATGAAAGAAGGAAGAGAGAAAAAAGGGAGAAATGAGATGAGAAAGGGAGAGAAGTAGAAGAAACAAAGAAAGATGTAAAAAAGCTGAGACAGAGCGAGAGAGAGAGAGAGAGAGAGGGAAGAGAAAGAAAGAGGAAGGAGCAAAGACATGGGTAAAGAAAACAAAAAGTAACATCCAGCCACAGCAGAAATGGTGGAATCCAGATCAGGGTTTCCTGGGTTCAGAGTCCAGTGTCAAAAATTAACCGGCTTTGTGACTTTGAGCAAGTTACTTAACTTCTCTGTACATTTCCTAGGGTTGTTGTAAAGATAAATGAACATATAAAACTCCACACAAAAACACGTAAATACACAGGGAAATATTGAATGTAAAGATATATGTGTGTGTATGCGTGCACACATACATAAACACGGGAGAACCAAAACATGTTGCGTACTCTTCTAAGGATTACGATATATATATATATATATATATATATATATATATATATATATATATATATATATATAATTTTTTTTTTTTTTTGCGGTATGCGGGCCTCTCACTGTTGTGGCCTCTCCCGTTGCAGAGCACAGGCTCCGGACGCGCAGGCTCAGTGGCCATAGCTCACGGGCCCAGCCACTGCACGGCATGTGGGATCTTCCCGGACCGGGGCACGAACTCGTGTCCCCTGCATCGGCAGGCGGACTCTCAACCACTGCGCCACCAGGGAAGCCCCGGATTATGATATTTTAATAAAATTTCTACCCATTTTAAGGGAGCAACTTAACCACTCTCTATGAGAATTCATAGAAGAGAGGGATCTAGAGACAAAAGGACCGTTTAGATCGATTCTAAATTCTAGGTGAGAAAGCAAATCTTAGAGAGGGAAGTCATGGATCCCCAGGCACTGAGCACACGGGGGTGGACCAATGGTCCTCGACTCCCAGAACAGGACCTGGCCACTGTACCACTGCCTCTTGTCCTTGCTGCTCTGAGCTCCCTGGGCCTCTGCCCCCTGCTCCCTGAGGACCTCTCCTCCCACCCTGCACTGACCTTTCTCTTCAGGGCAGCCTTGCCCCAGAGTTGGTGCCACCCTCTCCTAAAGAGCCCCGCTCAGCTCCTGGACACGACAACAGCGCCACCACAAAGGGCAGCAGGAACCTCAACACTGGACTCTGGGCACACCCTGGAGCCCCATCTCAGTCCCCGCCCCACACATTTCAGATGTTGACTTGCAGCCCAAAAGAGGTGGGTCCCAAATGATACAGAGGATAGAGGTGCCCATACGAGGTCATTTTTCTGACCAGCCACCGAGTGCTACAGCCCCAAATGCCCGCGGAGCCAGGCTCCAAGGACAGGCGTTGATTTGTCCGACTTACCCTAGTTCAACAGTGGCTGGAAAGTGGATATGCTGAGGCTTTTGGGATGCTCTGAGACTGAACACCTTTTATAAGTCTCAAATCCCTCTTGGGAGCCATGAGGTGGCCTACAATTGGTGCGTGCTAGGCCCTAGTCACAATAGGATGCATCTGCCCTTCCTCAAACTTCAGGTTTTACTCATCTCCTGGGCTGGCAAACTCACTCTTGGCTTGATGGCGCTTGGGGATAACAGTGCCTTCACGTGAGCCCTGGCCCCATTTCCCCATCACTTTACAAGCCCTGGCTTCCTCGTGTTTCCAAACCCACTCGTGACATTTGCCCTAGAACCTTGATGTCTGGGATGGTGCTAAGCAAGCATTCAGGACACTGCTGGGTGTGGGAGCGGTGAGGGTAGTGTTCCATGATATTCCAGTTGGTGGGGGAAGTTGTAGGTTGATCAGCGTACACAGTGAGCCTTGTTGTAAGAGAAACGACTACTGAGAGGTGAGTGGCTCTTGTGGAGACCCAGTAAACTCAGCAAAGTTGGCACCTTGACTTAATCTAGACTCAGAGCCACATTCAGCCTGAACTGGAAACAAACCTTGGCAAGCCGCTTTGATTTTTCAACGGCTATAATATAAACAAAAAATGGGGGCTGCAGCTCTCTCTCCTGCATCTTGGTCAGCAAAACATTAGTCTTCATTCACAGAAACTGAGTGGTTACAGTTGACAGTACATATCTCTCTTACAGGTGTATAAGTCACACAGACTGCAGGCTTCCCAGGGAAATGACTATCATAAGGCAGAGAGGCTGGGAGCTAAGAAACTTTGACCTGGCATGGGCTGTGGGACGAGTCATCCGGTCTGGCTCCTGGAATCTGATCTCCCAGGGCTTCAAGCTTGATGCGCCTTCCATTTCCACTTAGAGACTCCAGAACGAAGAGGGATGCCACAGGGCAGAGACAAGGATGAAAAGGTTGAAACAACATCCGTCAAAGGATCAAACATATCTTCAATGATTCCCAAATTAGTATTCTGAATGACGCTCTGATCTTCACTAGCTGGGTGACTTTGGGCACTTTACATCTTTGAACCTCAGTTTCCTCATCTGCTAAACAGGATAACCCCATTATGCATGGCAGCTGAAAGGTTTATTTTGGACAACACATGTAAGCATGTGCACACTGTTGGGCACAGAATAAGGGCGCAACGATGGTTGGGGGCTCCGTGGCATCCAGCTCTGACAGCTGGGGTAAACCACACTCTTAGAAATAAGGAGGAGGTCGTTGCCACATTTGAAGGCAAGTAGTGGCACTTGTTACCAGTGTCCTAAGACCTTGACTGACAGAAATGGAAATGGGCAAGCTAGTCCTGAGGGTGGCAGAGCTGGAATTTAGCCACAGCTCAGCTCAAGGCCCGACAGTATCCCTAGATCTTGGGAATTCACACTGCAGCACAAGAAGACAGCCTTGGAAATCAATGGTATCTCCTCTGGGACTCACCGTAAGAACAGGCTATGCATGGGCTCGGCCCTGAGGGAAACCCAGAGGATACCAGGCCTTCCCAAGAGAAGAACACCTTCCGTCTCTTGTCACGCTGACAGAGGCAATGCAGATAGGATTGGAGAGGGATATCAGCTCAAGTCCCTAGTAGCAGAGAAGAAAGGCCACATGGGGCAGGTGTTCTAGGATAACCAATAATTCATCAAGACGTAGTGAGCTCACACAACGCACCAGGCGCTGGGAATGGTGGTCAGTAAGGAGGACCAGAGCCTCCCTGGTCCCTAAACTGCTTCACATCCTCTTCTCCACCTACAGCTTCCAACACTGTCGATACTTTTCAATGGTTTGGCTTGGATTCGCTGAAGAACTCAAACCCAGTTGTGGTCGTAACAATGCCTGCATAACTAGAGAAAATGTGAACATCTGAAGATTTATAAGTTTTGGTGCTACATCCAGTCCATCTTTTCTGGCCTAAACTCTCACTACCCAGAACAGAATTTTTTGGGTGTGGAATCTGCTATCTCAAGCGTGCATTATGTGGTATTGCATCTTCCACCAGAGGACAGAGGAACATGTCCTCTAGAAGCCGCAGGTACAACTAAACGCTTATCCTGGGCATTGGAAATGGTATTGCTCCATGACATTCGTTAGTATTGCTCTTTCTCTTCTTCCAAACCTCTGATTCTCATATACAAACACACACACACACACACACACACACACACAAAGGCAGAAGGGACAATTGGGACCAAGCAGGTCTCAGCAGAACCTGGGCACAGGCTAAGCCCACTGTATCTTCTGTGCCAGGCATCTGTGATGGAACACCAGGCCGGGACCCATGCACACATATGCAGGGGAAGGCCGAGCTGACCCTCTGGGGCCAGCCGCATCAACAGACAGGCCTCCAGACAAAGGTCTCCTGGTGGCTGTAGCTAGAGGCTCTCTGCTGAAACCCATCACCAGCTGGGGATCACCTGGAGCACGACCAGGTGTGTGTCATAATCTGGGCCACTGAGAGATGCCCTCCCTTTTCAAGGGGTCTTGTCCTGGAGGATGAGGGAGGGGCAGTCCTCCCCTGATTATCAGAATCTCTGCTCGAGTTTCTCATTAAGGCCTTGAAGTCAGTGCTATTCTCATTTTACAGCTTAGAAAGTTTCCGTGGCTAAGGTTACTTAAGGAAATATTAGGTAAGAGAGGAGTTAACCCAGCCGTGGCAGGCTCCACGATGTGTGTGTGTTCTTTTTCTTGCATTATACGCCTTCTAGGGAATATCTTTGTTTGGAAGATGTAAGTATACTCTTCCCAGAGGAAGGCACCTTCTTTCAAAGGCCTCAGCATCATCCCCTTCATCCGGAGAGCTTTCTGCTTAGAAGTTCACTCAAGGTCAAGGGACCGATAATCTGCTGGAATGTTGCAGAAGCCTGGGGAGGCTCAGAACTGTTTGCTCTGGGGCGATGCGCATGAACAAGACAGACAATGTGAGCATGTGTGTTGGTGCACTGGAGTGTCTGTGAGTGTGTGTAGGTCAGTGAAGACGTATTTCATGGTGATTGACAGCTTGTGCTGATTTGTCTGTGTGTGTTGTGTGGTGGCCTCATGTGAGGGGTCATGAGAGAATCTATGTGGGATTAAGAAGTTGAGTGTGCAAGAGTGAGTGTACACAGGGCTGATAGTCAAGAGGTATGCACAGGTGTTTCTGACTCCATAGTTAAAATGTTAAAAGAACTTCTGTAACAGGTGGCTCCTAGGTTCTGCACCAACTGCCCTGCCGGCCTACATGCCTGCGCCCACCCTGACAGGCAGCCAGCTGAGTCATACAGCATGGAGAAGCTGGGAGGCCGACGCCTGTCCCAGCGGGGGCCTCTGTGACACTGCTCCAACTTCTGTTCTCAATGGTCAGTGGAAGTCTCCACACCTGGAAAAGTTACGCTGAATTACAAACCCATGTGTGTCTTTGATATGAACGTGTACCTCTGTATAAACACGTGTGAATGTGTGACTGTGTGAACTTACTGCCTTTGCCTTCCCAACTGACCAGTTGCTTGTAAGTTCTGGAAAGAGGGGATCCAAGCTTTATGCTTCTTCCAGCCACTAGCATGGTCAGAGCACTTGCCACGTTGCAACGATAAGGACCAGGGTTTGAATCTCATCTCCACCATGTGCAAGATGTGGTTACACTGAACACGTAAGTGGCTTCTCTGCACCTCACCCCTACCTCTCATAGGAAGAACAAGACGTGCTTCAATATGATGGTATCTGTGTGTGTGTGTGCTTAGCACACGTCATGCCCTCTCCATGCTTCCTCAGCTTACCAGCCTCCTCCTGGGAGCAGGGTCTGCCTTCAAAAGACATGGCTGGCTGTATACCTTGATAGGGAAAAGTCACTGTGGGCCAGAGCTGCCCAGGGCTGCCTCAAGGGCAGGAATCATCATGGGCAGGTGTTACAAAAGGAAAGATTGTGAAAGAATAGGGCAACAACCCAATGGGGTAATTAGGCCCTGGACGAAATGTCATTTTCGCCTGTGAACACCCCTCATATGTTTTAGTCTAAACAACTGCTCCTTGTCCTTGTCCCCAAGATGTGCCCTGTCCCTCACACTTTGCTTTTACTGAAGGTGTGGAGCCTATGTCGTCAAGTTGCTAGTAATGAGTGGAGGGTCTTGCTGCTCTATCAGAAAGTGGAGAATAATTTTAAAAAGCAAGACCTAATATTCATCCAACATTTACTATCTGTTACATCCTACTTACTATTTATTTACACTTTCTCATTGAAGACCCCTCCCCATTAACCCCAGGTTTCAGGTATTATTCTGCCCACTACACACATGAATAAAGTGAGGCCTAGGGAAGTATTAGATTCAGTCCATTATAGGCATGGATCTGGCATCCAAACCCACTATGACGGGATAAAAGAAAATTCCACAAAATGGTCCACACATAAGGCCATGAGCACACACCCAAGTATGATCATTAGTGGAGGAGAAAATAAAGTGAAGCCCAGAGAGGCAAAATTTAAACATGCTTTAATCAGCTGAGTGAGGGAGGGTGAGGAAATAGAGAGTAAGAACCCAAATGAGAGTTCTGAGGCAATGTCATGTATGTGAGGAAAGACAGGAGCTATTTGGAGCGTGTGTGGACTGAGATACTTGAGGGTGGCGAATTGGCTCAAAGAGCTCATCATTTTCAGGGAGGTCACTTAAGGTGTAGACAGCTTTTCAATTCATTTTCTGTGTCATCCTTGAGTTCTGTTGAATGCAACGCTCTGTTGGAAATAATTACGACACATGGGTCTGGAAAATGGACACGCCCTCCAGCTTTCTGTGTTGTTCACATGCTACAGGTGGCTGCAGAGGCTATGTGCTCTTTCCACCATGGACAGGGCCTGAGACATTGAACACTGGCCTCCTGGGAAAAACTAGCGCTCGCAGCAATGGCTGCTACTCTATGCAGTCCTGGAACGAACTCCGGCTTACTTACACACATCCTGCTGTCCTTCCATTCTGAACCTCCCTTCTCCAGGTGTTCTGCCCGGACAGAAGTTTTCTGTGAGCCCTGTGGTGGATGCCCTGATGACACAAATGGGCAAGTTCTCCTTCCTCCCTTCAACAGACCTGTGTTCTCTCTCTGTCTCCTCTGAATTCTGAGGGCAGGAATGAGGTATCTGTGTGTTCCAAGTCGTCCATGAATTACACATCTTCCGGTCAAATGCTTTCTGTTGTCTTGAGGGTCTGAGGTTTGTTTTCTGACCAGCATTCAATCAACAGTCCTGGAGCCCTGTCTGTGAGTTTGTGCTTCCACAGCACCCATCACATTCTAAACAAAGGGAGGGGGAGGTACTTACCAAGGATGTGGTGACGCATTGCTGGTTTGGATGGATGGATTGGTGATGGATAAATAGGTAGATGGATGGAGCCTTGCTGAAGGGCATGAACAGAGGTGGTGGAGGAGGAAGAGACCAGCCAACCATGGAAGCAACGCGAAACTAAAACTAAAATTTCTGTCTTTAGCTTAATCTGAATTCTACATGCTCTGCAATTTATGTTGGGTATAATTCACTCATTTAGTTTATGTTTTGTTCCTTTCTGGCTCCTTTGGGTACTTGTGTGGATTTTCAGTGATTCCCTTGCAGCCCAGAAACATGAAATGGGAGTCAGGTATAGGAAAAAAGATGCAAAGACCTCAATTTTGGGAATTTTTGTGAGAGACGTATTCGGTGGAAAGGTATGGGAGTAGTGGGTTTAATAGAAAGAAGAAGTGTGGCTTACCTGTGGGCCTGAATTTTCAGGTTACCCTAATTCCAGAAGGATTTAGGGAATGGAAACTAAGAGGGCAGTGAGAGAAAAATAGCACAGCAGAAAACCCAAGCTAGAGAATCAATGGATGCTATGGCTTTAAAAATTATTGACAGTGGACATGTGTGTGTGATGGATATATGATTTTTACATAGACTGTCTCCTACATACACATTGTGTTAGCTTGAAGAAAATCTCGTCTTTTCTTTGACCAGTGGGAGAGTTTTTCAGGTCCGATCCACAATTCATTTTGACCCACAAGCCCTTGGAGTATTCTCTGAATTTCCATTTCTTTGCCTCTACTCTACCCTTTAGCTCCTGGCTGGGTTTCCCTTACTCTTTCTGTGCCTCCGTTTTCAAGATGGGCATCATCTCCCCTGTGTCCAAAAGCTGTTCTCATTTTGCAAGGATGTGGGGATGTTTCTCCATGTGGCTGAAGTGCCCATCTCTCCCCTTCACCCTGGCAGCACCATGGAAAATATCCTTCAGCTGAGAAGTGCATCTCCCCATGCCTTCTGGTCTACCTGCACCCACATGCCCAGCCCTCCTAGGGCTCTTGTTTATGCAGCAGAATACAAAATCTGCAGGAGTTAACAACTCAAAGATGATGAAATAATCAAACCGACACATTCATGCCAGTGGAATTGTGTTTAATTGCTTGAAAAACTGCAGGAGAGACTAAGTGTGCTAGGAAAGGTTCGTCGGGCATGATGTTTAAGCTTCCAAGCAGCCAACAGGGCGAAGTATTCAAGTCAGCAGAGAAGATTAGACGGTTTAGAACCAGCTCCTTTGCTAATTGGAAATTGCAGCTGCTAATTCATAACAAATGTTGATCCAGGAAGCTGCCATCGTGGTGCTGCCTTTTCCACAAGTGTGGCTGCTTCCAGAAGCCAGGGGTGAGTGGTGCTGACCGCTGGCTGGCTGAGAGAGGGGAGTGGGCTTCATGTTCTCTGTTGTGCAAGGAGCTTGGCCTCTGGCCCATGCCTGGGGTTTACTTCTGCTTGGACTTCTGGCACTGCTGAGGGGTTGGGCACTTTGGGACAGAGGGCTCCTTACCCTTGGGTGGAGGCTGGAAAGGCTGCTTGCTGTGCTGAGGTGGAGTTTAGCACTGCTTTGGTGGGGGGCAACAGTACTTTGCTGGGGGGCAGCATTTCTGTGGAGGGGGACAGTACTCCTGAGGTGGGGGGTAGCAATACTTTGGTGAGGGGCAGCAATACTTTGTTTGGGTGCAGCATTGCTGGGATGGAGGGCAGCAATACTTTGGCATCTGGCAGCACAGCTTCTGCTTTTGATGATACATTCTGGTCTCAATGTGCACTGCAGTGGGAAAGACACTGAAGTGAGGAACTCTGGAACCTTAGAGACACTCGACCCAGGAGAACCTCCTGCCTCGTTCAAACCTGTCCTGTGTCAACCATGGATGGCCTGGTGGCTTCACCGATTAAAGTTGTCTGTGTGTGCAATGAGGTGTACCAGTATAAATTGTAGCTACAGTTTGTAAGCCATTGCAAGTTTTTAATTGAGACAAATAAAGAAATATAGAAGGAAGGAAGGAAAGATGGAAGAGAAGAAAAAGGGGAGAAAGGAGAAGAGAAATGGAGGGGGTAGAAAAAAACAAAGCTGTAAAAAGGGAGAGACAGACAGACAGAAAGAGACAGAGAGGAGAGAGAAGGAAAGAGTAAGAAGGAAGGACAGGGGTAATGAGAACAAAAAGTATTATCCTGCCACAGCAGATACTGCGGAATTAAAATATGATTTTCTCGGATCTGAGTCCTGTCTCAAAAATTAACCAGCTGTGTGACTTTGAGCAAGGTACTTAACTTCTCTGTACTCTTCTTAAAGTTGTTGTAAGTATTAAATCAACATGTAAAACTCCACACAAACACATTTAATTATACAGGTAAATATGTGTAGAGGTATATGTGTGTGTGTGCTCATGTGACCCCACACACACACACACACACACAGACATGAAAACAAAAACATGTTGAGTACTCTTGTAAAGATTTTGATTTTTTAAATAAATATCTAACAATTGTAACAGAGCATCTTAAACACTCTCTAAGAGAATTCATACAAAAGAAGCCTCTAGAGATAAAAGGACCGTTTAGATCGATTCTAAATTCTAGGTGAGAAAACAAATCTTAGAGAGGGACATCATGGATCCCCAGGCACTGAGCACATGGGGGTGTACCAATGGTCCCTAATTTCCATAGCAGGACCTGGCCTCTGTACCACCCCCTCTTGTCCTTGCTGTTCTGATCTCTCTGGGCCTCTGGCCCCTGCTCCCTGAGGAGCTCTCCTCCCTCCCTGCACTGCCCTTTGCTTTCAGGGAATCCCTGCCCCAGAGTTGCTGTCACCCTCTCCTAACCAGCCCCACTCAGCTCCTGGCCACAACAATGCCACCACAAACGCCAGCAGGAGCCTCAACACCAGACTCTGAGCACAACTTGGACCCCTATCTCAGCCCCCTCCCCACACATATCAGATATTGAATTGCAGCCCAAGAGAGCTGGGTCCCAAATGATACAGAGGAGAGAGGTGCCCACACGAGGCCTTTCTTTCTAACCAGCCACCCAGTGCTCCAGCCACAGCTGCCTGCAGAGTTTGGGACAAGGTAGAGCCAGGCTCCCAGGGGAGGCGTTCCTTTGCCCGACTTACCCTAGCTCACCAGTGGCTGGAACGTGGAGATGCTGAGGCTTTTGGGATGCTCTGAGACTGCACACCTTTTATACGTCTCAAATCCCTATTGGAAGCCATGAGGTGACCTATGAATGGGGCGTGCTCGGCCCTAGTCACAACAGGAGCATCTACCCTTCCTCAAACTTCAGGTTTTACTCATCTTCTGGGCTGGCACACTCACTCTCGAATTGATGGTGCTTGGGGATGACAGTGCCTTCTCGCAAGACATTTCCGCATTTCCCCATCGCTTTACAAACACTGGCTTCCTCGTGTATCCAAACCCACTCGTGATGTTTGGCCTAGAGCCTTGACGACTAATATGGTACTAAGCAAGCATTCAGGACACTGCAGGGTGTGGGAGTGGTGAGGGTAGTGTTCCAGGATATTCCGGTTGGTGGGGGAAGTTGTGCATCGATCAGCAAACACAGCGAGCCTTGCTGTAAGAGAAACGACTACTGAGGGGTGAGTGGCCCTTGGGGAGACCCAGTAAAGTGAGCAAAGTTTGGACCTTGACTTATCCTAGATTCACAGCCACATTGAGCATGAACTGTAAAAAATCTTGGGCAAGCCACTATGATTTTTCACCTGCTGTAATGTAAACAAAAAGTGGGGGTTACAGCTCTCTCTCCTGCCTCTTGGTCAGCAGAACATTAGTCTTCATTCACAGAAACTGGGTGGTTACAGTTGACAGTACGTATCTCTCTTACAGGTGTATAAGTCACCCAGACTGCAGGCTTCCCAGGGAAATGATTATCATAAGGTGGAGAGGCTGGGGAGCTAA
The DNA here is from genome assembly GCF_964341445.2 of Mesoplodon mirus. Taxonomy (NCBI): domain Eukaryota; kingdom Metazoa; phylum Chordata; class Mammalia; order Artiodactyla; family Ziphiidae; genus Mesoplodon; species Mesoplodon mirus. The sequence continues at coordinate 116,997,535 of NC_138978.1, read as the reverse complement.
GAAACTTTGACCTGGCATGGACTGCTGGCCGAGTCACCAGGTCTGGCTCCTGGAATCTGATCTCACAGGGCCTGAGGCCTGATGTGTGCTTCCCTGTCCACTTAGAGATTCCAGAATGAAGAGGGATGCCACAGGGCAGGGACTAGGATGAAAAGGTTGAAACCTCATCCGTCAAAGGATGAAACATATCTTAAATAATTCCCAAATTAGTGTTCCGACTGGGGCTCTGATCTTCACCAGCTGGGTGACTTTGGGCACTTTACATCTTTGAACCTCAGTTTCCTCATCTGCTAAACAGGATAAACCCATTCTGTGTGTCAGCTGAAAGGCTTATTCTGGACAACATGTGTAAGCTTGTGCACACTGTTGGGCACAGAATAAGGGCTCAATGATGGTTGGGTGATCCGTGAAGTCGGGCTCTGAAATCTGGGGCAAAGCACACTCTTAGAAGTAGGGAGGAGGTCGTTGTCACATTTGAAGGCAAGTAGCGGCACTTGCTACCAGTGTCCTAAGACCTTGACTGACAGAAATGGAAATGGGCAAGCTAGTCCTGAAGATGGCAAGTTTCATTCTCAGACCTGGAATTTAGCCATAGCTCAGCTGAAAGCCCTACAGTATCCCTAGAACATGGGAATTCACACTGCAGCACAAGAAGACAGCCTTGGAAATCAATGGTGTCTCCTCTAGGACTCACCGTAAGGGCAGGCTATGCATGGGCTCGGTACCGAGGGAAACCCAGAGGATACCAAGCCTTCCCGAGAGAAGAACACCTTCCGCCTGTTGTCACGCTGACAGAAGCAACCCTGATAGACTTGGAGAGGGATTTCATCTCAGGTCCTTAGTAGCAGAGAAGAAAGGCCACGTGGGGCAGGTGTTGTAGGATAACTAATAATTCATCAATACGTAGTGAGCTCACACAACACACCATGCACTGGGAACGGTGGTCAGCAAGGAGGGCCAGAGCCTCCCTGGTCCCTAAACTGCTTCACATCCTCTTCTCCACCTACTGCTTCCAACTCTGTAGCTACTTTTCAATGGTTTGGCTTGGATTAGCTAAAGAACTCAAATCAGTTTTGGCTGTAGCAATGCCTGCGTAAGTAGAGAAAATGTGAACATCTGAAGATCCATGAGTTTTGGTGTTACATCCAGTGCATGTTTTCTGGCCTAAGCCCGCACTACCCAGAACAGATTTTTTTGGTGGTGTAATCTGCTATCTCAAGCATGCATTATATATATTATATATGCAGTAATGCATATACAACCAGTGGGCAGAGGAACAAGTCCTCTAGAAGCCACAGGTACAACTAAATGCTTATCCGGGGCACTGGGAATGGTATTATTCCCTGACATTCGTTAGCATCATTCTTTCTCTTCCTGCAAACCTCTGACTCTCATATACAACCACACACACACACACACACACACACACACACACACACACAAAGGCAGAAGGGACAATTGAGACCAAGGAGGTCTCAGCAGAACCTGCGCACAGACTAAGCCCACTGTATCTTCTGTGCCAGGCATATGTGAAGGAACACCAGGCCGTGATTCATGCACACATATGCAGCAGAAGGCCGCGCTGACCCTCTTGTGCCGGCCACATCAACAGACAGGGTTCTGGACAAAGGACTCCTGGTGGCTGGAGCTAGAGCCTCTCTGCTGAAATCCATCGCCAGCTGGGGATCACCTGGGGCACGGCAAGGTGTCTGCCATCATCTGGGCTGCTGAGAGATGCCCTCCCTTTTCAAGGGTTCTTGTCCTGGTGGATGAAGTAGGGACAGTCCTCCCATGACTGTTAGAATCTCTGCTCGAGTTTCTCATTCAGGCCTTGAAGTCAGAGCTATTCTCATTTTACAGTTTAGAAAGGTTCCGTTGGCTAAGGTTACTTAGGAAAAAGTAGGGAAGACAGGAGTTAACCCAGCCCTGCCAGGCTCCGCGATGTGTGTGTGTTCCTTTTCTTGCACTATACTGCTTTTTTGGGAATTTCTTTGTTTGGAATATGTAAGTATATTCTTCCATGCGGAAGGCACCCTTCTTTCAAAGGCCTCAGCATCATCCCCTTCATCCAGGGATCTTTCTGCTTGGAAATTCACTTAAGGTCAAGGGGCCGATACTCTGCTGGAATGTTGCAGAAGCCTAGGGAGGCTCTGAACTGTATGCTCTGGGGCAATGCACATGAAGAAGAAAGAAAATGTGAGCATGTTTGTTGGCGCACTGGAGTGTCTGTAAGAGTGTGTGGGTGACTGAAGACGTATTCCATGGTAATTGAGAGCTTGTGATGGTTTGTCTGTGTGTGTTGTGTGGTGGCCTCATATGAGGGGTCATGAATGAATCTATGTGGGATTATGAAGTTGTGTGTGCAAGAGGGAGTGTGCACAGTGCTGAGAGTCAAGAGATATGCACAGGTGTTGCTGACTCCATAGTTAAAATATGAAAAGAACTACTGTAACACGTGGCTCCTAGGCTCTGCACCAACTGCACTGTCGGCCTGCGTGCCTGTGCCCACCCTGAGAGGCAGCCAGCTGAGTCATACAGCATGGAGAAGCTGGGAGGCCGACGCCTGTCCCAGCGGGGGGCTCTGGGACGCTGCTCCAACTTCTCTTCTCAATGGTCAGTGGAAGTCTCCACAGTTGGAGAGTTTATGCTGAATAACATCCCCATGTGTGTCTTTGATATGAACGTGTACCCCTGTATAAACACGTGTGAATGTGTGACTGTGTGAATGTACTGCCTTTGCCTTCCCAACGGATCAGTGAGTTGTAAGTTCTGGAAAAAAGGGATCCAGGCTTTACGCTTCTTCCAGGCGCTAGAACGGTCAGAGGACTTGCCACGTTGCAAAGATAAGGACCAGGGATTGAATCTCACCTCCACCATGTGCAAGGTGGTGTTACACTGAACACGTAAGTGGCTTCTCTGCACCTCACCCTTACCTCTCATAGGAAGAACAAGACGTGCTTCAATATGGTGGTATCTGTGTGTGTGAGCGCTTGGCACACACTGTGCCCTCTCCATGCTTCCTCAGTTTATCAGCCTTCTCCTCGGAGCAGGATCTGCCTCCAAAAGACATGGCTGGTTGTGTACATTGATAGGGAAAAGTCAGTGTGGGTCAGAGCTTCCCAGGACTGCCTGAAGAGCAAGAATCATCGTGGGCAAGTGTTACAAAGGGGACGATTGTGGAAGAAATGTGCAACCATCCAATGGGGTGAATAGGCCCTGGACGAAATGTCATTTCTGCCTGTGAACACCCCACAGATGCTTTGGTCTACACAACTGTTCCTTGTCCCCAAGATGTGCCCTTACCCTCATACCTTGTTCGTACTAAAGGTGTGGAGTCAATGTCGTCAGGTTGGTGGTAATAAATGGAGGGTCTTCCTGTTCTGTCAGAAAGTTGGGAATAATAATAAAAGCAAGAGCTAACATTCATCCAACATTTGCTATGTGTTACATCCTACTTACTATTTATTTACATTGTCTCATTAAACACACCTCCTTGTCAACCCGTTTGCAGGTATTATTCTGCCCACTATACACATGAATAAACTGAGGCCTAGGGAAGTATAGGATTCAGTCAATCATAGGCATGCATCTGGCATCCAAACCTACCATCATGGGAGAAAAGAAAATTCTGCAAGATGGTCCACACATAAGCCCATGTGCACACACCCAAGTATGATCATTAGCAGGTGAGAAAATTAAGTGAAGCCCAGAGAGGCAAAATTCAACCTTGTCTTAATCAGCTGAGGGAGGGAGGGTGAGGAAATAGCGAGTAAGTACCCAAATGAGAGTTCTGGGGCAACGTCATGTATGTGAGGCAAGAGAGGAGCTACTTGGAGCCTGTGTGAACTGAGGTATCTGAGGGTGGGGAATCGGCTTAAAGAGCTCATCATTTTCAGGGAGTTTACTTAAGGTGTCTGCAGCTTTTCAATTCATTTTGTGTGTCATCCTTGAGTTCTGTTGAATGCAACGCTCTGTTGGAAATATTTACGACACATAGGTCAGGAAACTGGACTGGCCCCCAGCTTTCTGTGTTGTTCACGTGGTACAGGTGGTTGCAGAGGCTGTGTGCTCTCTCCACCATGGACCGGGTCTGAAACGTTGAAGACTGGCCTCCTGGGAACAACTAGCACTCGCAGCATTGGCTGCTGCTCTACGCAGTCGTGGAACGCACTCCTGCTTACTTACACACATCCTGCTGTCCTTCCATTCCGAACCTCCCTTCTCCCAGTGTTTTACCTGGACAGATGTTTCTGGAAACCCTGTGGTGGATGCCATGACGACACAGATGGCCAAGTTCTCCTTCCTCCCCTCAACAGGTCTCAGTGTTCTCCCTCTGTCTCTTCTGAATTCTGAGGGCAGGTATGAGGTCTCTAGCTTCCAAGTCATCCATGAATTAGACGTCTTCCGGTCAAATTGTTTTTTGTTGCCTTGAGGGTCTGAGCTTGGTTTTCTTATGGGTATTAAACCAAGAGACCTGGAGCCTTGTGTGTGAGTTTGTGCTTCCGCAGCACCCATCACATTCTACCAAAGGGAGGGGGAGGTACTTACGAGGGATGCAAGAATGCATTGCTGGTTCAGATGGATCGATTGGGGATGGATAAATAGGTAGATGGATGGAGCCTCACTGAAGGGCATGAACAGAGGTGGTGGAGGACGAAGAGACCAGCCAACCATGGAAGCAATGCTAAACTAAACCTAAAACTTCTGTCTTTATCTTATTCTGAATTCTATATGCTCTGCGATCTATGTTTGGGATAATTCACACATTTAGTTTATGTTTTGTTCCTTTCTGACTCCTTTCTGTACTTCTGTGGATTTTCAGTGATTTCCTTATAACCCGGAAACGTCAAATGGGAGGTGTGTAAAGGAAAAGAGATGTAAAGACCTCAATTTTGTGACTTGTTGTGAGAGAAGGATTCGGTGGAAAGGTATGTGTGTAGTGGATGTAATAGGAAGAACTGTGCCTTACCTGTGGACATGAATTTTCAGGTTACCCTAATTCCACAAGGATTTAGGGAATGAAAACTAAGAGGGCAGTGAGAGAAAAATAGCCCAGGAGCAACCCCAAGCTACAGAATCAATGGGTGCTATGACTTGAAAAATATTGACAGTGGAAATGTGTGTGTGATGGATGTATGATTTTTACATAGACTGTCTCCTACATACACGTTTTATTAGCTTAAAGAAAATCTCGTCTTTTCTTTGACCAGTGGGAGAGTTTTCAGGTCTGGTCATTAATTCATTTTGACCCTCACGCCCTTGGAGTATTCTCTGCATTTCCATTTCTTTGCCTCTACTCTACTCTTTAGCTCCTGGCTGGGTTTCCGTTACGCTTTCTGTGCCTCCGTTTTCGAGATGGGCATCATCTCCCCTGTGTCCAAAAGCTGTTCTCATTTTGCAAGGATGTGGGGATGTTTCTCCATGCGGCTGAAGTGCCCATCTCTCCCCCTCACCCTGGCAGCACCATGGAAAATATCCTTCAGCTCAGAAGTGCATCTCCCCATGCCTTCTGGTCTACCTGCACCCACATGCCCAGCCCTCCTAGGGCTCTTGTTTAGGCAGCAGAATACAAAATCTGCAGGAGTTAACAGCTCTAAGATGACAAAATAATCAAACCGATACATTCATGCCAGCGGAACTCTATTTAATTGTTTAAAAACTGCAGCAGAGACGAAGTGTGCTAGGAAAGGGTGGTCGGGCATGCCGCTTAACTTTCCAAGCAGCCAACAGGGCAAAGTTTAAAAGTCAGCAAAGAAGATTTGACAGTCTAGAACCAGCTCCTTTGCTAAATGGAAATAATTGCAGCTGCTAATTCATAACAAATGTTGATCCAGGAAGCTGCCATCGTGGGGCTGCCTTTTCCACAAGTGTGGCTGCTTCCAGAAGCCGGGGGTGAGTGGTGCTGACAGCTGGCTGGCTGAGAGAGGGGAGTGGGCTTCATGTTCTCTGTTCTGCAAGGAGCTTGGCCTCTGGCCCATGCCTGGGGTTTACTTCTGTTTGGACTTCTGGCACGGCTGAGGGGGTGGGAATTTTGGGACAGAGTTGACATTGGGTTGAGGCTGGCAAGGCTGCTTGCTGTGCTGAGGTGGAGTTTAGCACTGCTTTGGTGGGGGCCAACAATACATTGTTGGGGGGCAGCATTGCTGTGGATGGGGACAGAACTGCTGAGGTGGGGGGCAGCAATACTTTGGTGAGGGGCAGCAATACTTTGTTTGGGGGCAGCATTGCTGGGATGGAGGGCAGCAATACTTTGTTTGGGTGCAGCATTGCTGGGACGGAGGGCAGCAATACTTTGGCATCTGGCAGCACAGCTTCTGCTTTTGATGATACATTCTGGTCTCGATGTGCACTGCAATGGGAAAGACACTGAAGTGAGGAACTCTGGAACCTTAGAGACACTCCACTCAGGAGAACCTCGTGACTCGTTCAAACCTGTCCTGTGTCAACCTTGTCCTGTTGGCTTCACCAATTAAAGGTGTGTGTGTGTGTGTGTGTGTGCGATGAGGTGCGTCAGTATAAACGGTAGCTACAGTTTGTAAGCCATTGCAAGGTTTTAATTGAGACAAATAAAGAAATATGGAAGGAAGGATGGAAAGAAGGAAAAGAGGAAAAAAGGGAGAAAGGAGAAGAGAAATGGAGAGGGGTAGAAAAAAACAAAGCTGTAAAAAGGGAGAGACAGACAGACAGAAAGAGGCAGAGAGGAGAGAGAAGGAAAGAGTAAGAAGGAAGGACAGGGGTAATGAGAACAAAAAGTATTATCCTGCCACAGCAGATACTGTGGAATTAAAATATGATTTTCTCGAATCTGAGTCCTCTCTCAAAAATTAACCAGCTGTGTGACTTTGAGCAAGTTACTGAACTTCTCCGTACTCTTCTTACAGTTGTTGTATGGATTAAATGAGCCTATGAAACTCCACACAAAAGCATGTAAAGACACAGATAAATATGAGTTTAAAGGTATGTGTGTGTGTGTGCTCACGTGACCACACACACACACACACACACACACACACACACACACGAGAACCAAAACATGTTGAGTACTCTTGTAAAGATTTTGACTTTTTAAATAAATATCTACCAACTGTAATTGAGCATTTTAACTACTCTCTAAGAGAATTCATAAGAGAGAGGCATCTAGAGCCAAAAGGACCGTTTAGATCGATTCTAAATTCTAGGTGAGCAAGCAAAATCTTAGAGAGGGAAGTCATGGATTCCCAGGCACTGAGCACACGGGGGTAGACCTATGGTCTCCGACTCCCAGAGCAGGGCCTGGCCACTGTACCACCTCTTCTTGTCCTTGCTGCTCTGAGCTCCCTGTGCCTCTGACCCCTGCTCCCTGAGGAGCTTTCGTCCCTCCCTGCACTGGCCTTTCCCTTCAGGGAAGCCCTGCCCCAGAGTTGGTGCCACCCCCTCCTAAGCAGCCCCTCTCAGCACCTGGCCACGACAACAGAGCCACCACACATGCCACCAGGAGGCTCAACACCAGACTCTGGGCACACCCTGGACCCCCATCTCAGGCCCCGCCCCACACACTTCAGATGTTGACTTTCAGCCCAAAAGAGGTGGGTCCCAAATGATACGGAGGAGAGAGGTACCCACACGAGGCCTTTCTTTCTGACCAGCCACCCAGTGCTCAAGCCTCAGAAGCCTGCAGAGTTTGGAACGAGGTAGAACCAGGCTCCCAGGAGAGGCGTTCCTTTGCCCGACTTACCCTAGTTCACCAGTGGCTGGAACTTGGGGATGCTGAGTCTTTGGGGATGCTCTGACTGCACACCTTTTATAAGTCTCAAATCCCTCTTGGGAGCCATGAGGTGGCCTACGATTGGTGCGTGCTAGGCCCTAGTCACAATAGGATGCATCTTCCCTTCCTCATAGTTCAGGTTTTACTCATCTCTTGCACTGGCAAACTCACTCTCAGTTTGACGGCGCTTGGAGTTGACAGTGCCTTCATGTAAGCATTGGCCCCATTTCCCCATCACTTTATGAGCCGTGGCTTCCTCGTGAATCCAAACTAACTCATGACGTTTACCCTAGAACCTTGACGTCTGGGATGGTGCTAAGCAAGCACTCAGGACACTGCTGGGTGTGGGAGCGGTGAGGGTAGTGTTCCAGGATATTCCGGCTGGTGGGGGAAGGTGTGGGCCAATCAGCGTACACAGCGAGCCTTGTTGTAAGAGAAATGACTACTGAGGGATGAGTGGCTTTTGGGGAGACCCAGTAAGATCAGCAAAGTCGGGATCTTGACTTAACGTAGATTCAGAGCCACATTCAGCCTGAACTGGAAACAAACCTGGGCAAGCCGCTTTGTTTTCTCACCTGCAGTACTATAAACCAAAAATAGGGGCTGCAGCTCTCTCTCCTGCCTCTTGGTCAGCAAAACATTAGTCTTCATTCACAGAAACTGGGCAGTTACAGTTGAAAGTACGTATATCTCTTACAGGTGTATACGTCACCCAGACTGCAGGCTTCCCAGGGAAATGACTATCATAAGGCAGAGAGGCTGGGAGCTAAGAAACTTTGACCTGGCATGGGCTGCTGGACGAGTCACCCGGTATGGCTCCTGGAATCTGATCTCACAGGGCCTGAGGCCTGATGTGTGCTTCCCCTTCCACTTAGAGATTCCAGAATGAAGAGGGATGCCACAGGGCAGGGTCCAGGAAGAAAAGGCTGAAACAACATCCGTCAAAGGATGAAACATATCTTAAATAATTCCCCAATTAGTGTTCTGACTGGCGCTCTGATCTTCACTAGCTGGGTGACTTTGGGCGCTTTACATCTTTGAACCTCAGTTTCCTCATCTGCTAAACAGGATAACCCCATTCTGCATGGCAGCTGAAAGGCTTATTTTGGACAACATGTGTAAGCATGTGCACACTGTTGGGCACAGAATAAGGGCTCAACAATGGGTGGGTGATCCGTGGCATCCAGCTCTGAAAGCTGGGGCAAAGCACACTCTTAGAAGTAGGGAGGAGGTCATTGCCACATGTGAAGGCAACTAGTGGCACTTGCTACCAGTGTCCTCAAACCTTGACTGACAGAAATGGAAATGGGCAAGCTAGTCCTGAGGATGGCACGTTTCATTCTCAGAGCTGGAATTTAGCCACAGCTCAGCTCAAGGCCCGACAGTATATCTAGATCTTGGGAATTCACAATTCAGCAAGAGAAGGCAGCCTTGGAAATCCATGCTGTCTCCTCTGGGACTCACCGTAGCGGCAGGGTATGCATGGGCTCGGCACCGAGGGAAGCCCAGAGGATTCCAGGCCTTCCAGGGAGAAGAACACCTTCCGCCTGTTGTCACGCTGACAGAAGCAACCCTGATAGGCTTGGAGAGGGATTTCAGCTCAGGTCCCCAGTAGCAGAGAAGAAAGGCCACGTGGGGCAGGTTATCTGGGATAACTAATAATTCATCAAGACGTAGTGAGCTCACACAACGCACCAGGCGCTGGGAACGGTGGTCAGCAAGGAGGGCCAGAGCCTCCCTGGTCCCTAAACTGCTTCACATCCTCTTCTCCGCCTACTGCTTCCAACTCTGTAGCTACTTTTCAATGGTTTGGCTGGGATTAGCTGAAGCACTCAAACCCAGTTGTGGCCGTAGCAAGGCCTGCGTCACTAGAGAAAATGTGAACATCTGAAGATGCATGAGTGTTGGTGTTACATCCAGTGCAGCTTTTCTGGCCTAAGCCCTCACTGCCCAGAACAGATTTTTTTGGGTGTGGAATCTGCTATCTCAAGCGTGCATCTTGTAGTATTGCATCTACCACCAGAGGACAGGGGAACATGTCCTCTAGAATCCACAGCTATAACTAAACTCTTATCCTGGGCACTTGGAATGGTATTCTTCCCTGACATTCGTTAGCATCACTCTTTCTCTTCCTCCAAACCTCTGACTCTCATATACAAACACACACACACACACACACACACACACAAAGGCAGAAGGGACAATTGGGACCAAGCAGGTCTCAGCAGAACCTGGGTACCGGCTAAGCCCACTGTATCTTCTGTGCCAGGCATCTGTGAAGGAACATCAGGTCGGGACTCATGCACACATATGCAGCGGAAGGCCGCGCTGACCCTCTGGTGCCGGCCACATCAACAGACAGGGTTCCGGACAATGGATTCCTGGTGGCTGGAACTAGAGTCTCTCTGCTGAAATCCATCGCCAGCTGGGGATAACCTAGGGCACGGCAAGGTGTGTGCCATCACCTGGGTCGCTGAGAGCTGTCCTCCCTTTACAAGGGGTCTTGTCCTGAGAGGATGAGGGAGGGGACATCCTCCCCTGATTATCAGAATCTCTGCTCGGGTTTCTCATTCAGGCCTTGAAGTGAGAGCTGTTCTCATTTTACAGCTTAGAAAGGTTCCATTGGCTAAGGTTACTTAAGGAAAATGTAGGGAAGACAGGAGTTAACCGAGCCCTGCCAGGCTCCAGCATGTGTGTGTTCTTTTTCTTGCACTATACTACCTTTTAGGGAATTTCTTTGTTTGGAAGATGTAAGTATATTCTTCCCTGAGGAAGACACCTTCTTTTGAAGGCCTCAGCATCAGCCCCTTCATCCGGGGATGTTTCTGCTTGGAAATTCACTTAAGATCAAGGGGCTGATACTCTGCTGGAATGTTGCAGAAGCCTGGGGAGGCTCTGAACTGTATGCTCTGGGGCGATGCGCATGAACAAGAAAGACAATGTGAGCATGTCTGTTGGTGCATTGGAGTGTCTGTGAGTGTGTGCGGGTGAGTGAAGATGTATTACATGGTGATTGACAGCTTCTGCTTCTTTGTCTCTGTGTGCTGTGTGGTGGCCTCATGTGAGGGGTCATGAATGAATCTTTGTGGGAATATGAACTTGAGTGTGCGAGGGTGAGTGTGCACAGGGCTGAGGGTCAAGACGTATGCACAGGTGTTGCTGACTCCATAGTTAAAACATGAAAAGAACTTCTGTGACAGGAGGCTCCCAGGCTCTGCACCAACTGCCCTGCCAGCCTACATGCCTGCACCCACCCTGACAGGCAGCCAGCTGAGTCATACAGCATGGAGAAGCTGGGAGGCCGACGCCTGTCCCAGCGGGGGCCTCTGGGACGCTGCTGCAACTTCTCTTCTCAATGGTCAGTGGAAGTCTCCACACTTGGAGAATTTACACTGAATAACAACCCCGTGTGTGTCTTTGATATGATCGTGTACCCCTGAATAAAAACCTGTGAATGTGTGACTGTGTGAACCTACTACCTTTGCCTTCCCAACCGATCACTGAGTAGTAAGTTCTGGAGAGATATGATCCAGGCTTTATGCTTCTTCCAGCCACTAGCATGGTCAGAACACTTGCCTTGTTGCAAACATAAGGACCTCATCTTTGAATCTCACCTCCACCAGGTGCAAGGTGTTGTTACACTGAACACGTAAGGGGCTTCTCTGCACCTCATCCTTACCTCTCAGACGAAGACCAAACCTGCTTCAATATGGTGGTATCTTTGTGTGTGAGCGCTTGGCACACACTGTGCCCTCTCCATGCTTCCTCAGCTTTTCAGCCTCCTCCTGGGAGGAGGGTTTGCCTCCAAAAGACGTGGCTAGCTGTGTACATTGATAGGGAAAAGTCACTATGGGCCAGAGCTTCCCAGGACTGCCTCAAGGGCAGGAATCATCGTGCGCAAGAGTTACAAAGGGGAATATTGTGGAAGAAAATTGCAACCATCCAATGGGGTGAATAGGCCCTGCACGAAATGTCACTTCTGCCTGTGAACACCCCACAGATGCTTTGGTCTACACAACTGTTCCTTGTCCCCAAGATGTGCCCTTACCCTCACACCTTGTTTTTGCTAAAGGTGTGGAGCCTATGTCGTCAGGTTGCTGGCAATAAGTGGAGGGTCTTGCTGCTCTGTCAGAAAGTGGAGAATAATAATAAAAGCAAAAGCTAACATTCATCCAAAATTTACTATGTGCTACATCCTACTTACTATTGATTTACATTGTCTCATTGAACACTCCTTCCCATCAACCTCAAGTTGCACGTATTATTCTGCCCACTATACACATGAATAAACTGAGGCCTAGGGAAGTATTGGATCCAGTCCATCATAGGCATGCATCTGGCATCCAAACCCATAACGACGGGATAAAAGAAAATTCCGCAGGACGGTCCGCACATAAGCCCATGTGCACACACCGAACTATGATCATTAGTGGAGGAGAAAATTAAGTGAAGCCCAGAGAGGCAAAATTCAGCCTTGTCTGAATCAGCTGAGGGAGGGAGGGGGACGAAATAGAGAGTAAGAACCCAGATGTGAGCTCTGGGGCAACGTCATGTATGTGAGCCAAGAGAGGAGCTACTTGGAGCCTGTGCGGACTGAGGTATCTGGGGGTGGGGAATTGGCTCAAAGAGCTCACCATTTTCAGGAAGTTCACTTAAGGTGTCTGCAGCTTTTCAATTCATTTTGTGTGTCATCCTTGAGTTCTGTTGAATGCAACGCTCTGTTGGAAATATTTATGACTCATGGATCTGGAAACTGGACACGCCCTCCAGCTCTCTGTGTTGTCCACCTGGTGAAGGGGGCTGCAGAGGCTGTGTGCTCTCTCCACCATGGACCGGGTCTGAAACGTTGAAGACTGGCCTCCTGGGAACAACTAGCACTCGCAGCATTGGCTGCTGCTCTACGCAGTCCTGGAACGCACCCCTGCTTACTTACACACATCCTGCTGTCCTTCCATTCTGAACCTCCCTTCTCCAGGCGTTCTTCCTAGACAGACGTTTTCTGTGAGCCCTGTGGTGGATGCCCTGATGACACAGATGGCCAAGCTCTCCTTCCTCCCTTCAACAGGCCTCTGTGTTCTCTCTCTGTCTCCTCTGAATTCTGAGGGCAGGAATGAGGTATCTGTGGTTTCCAAGTCATCCATGAATTACATGTCTTCGGGTCATATTGTTTTTTGTTGTCTTGAGGCTCTGAGCTTGGTTTTCTTACCAGGATTCAGTAAGAGCCCTGGAGGCTTGTGTGTGAGTTTGTGCTTCCACAGCACCCATCACATTCTAAACAAAGGGAGGGGGAGGTACTTACCAAGGATGCGATGATGCATTGCTGGTTGGGATGGATGGATTGGTGATGGATAAATAGGTAGATGGATGGAGGCTCGCTGAAGGGCATGAACAGAGGTGTGGAGGAGAAAGAGACCAGCCAACCATGGAAGCAATGCTAAACTAAAACTAAAATTTCTGTCTTTAGTTTATTCTGAATACTACATGCTCTGCGATCCATGTTGGGGCTAATTCACACATTTAGTTTATGTTTTGTTCCTTTCTGGCTCCTTTGGGTACTTATGCGGATTTTCGGTGATTCCCTTGTAGCCCAGAAACATGAAATGGGAGGCAGCTATAGGAAAAGTGACTCAAAGACTTCAATTTTGGGACTTTTTGTGAGAGAAGGATTCGGTGGAAAGGTATGGGAGTAGTGGGTGTAATAGAAAGAAGAAGTGTGGCTTACCTGTGGGCCTGAATTTTCAGGTTACCCTAATTCCAGAAGGATTTAGGTAATGGAAAGTAAGAGGGCAGTGAGAGAAAAATAGCCCAGGAGCAACCCCAAGCTACAGAATCAATGGGTGCTATGACTTTAAAAATTATTGACAGGAGATATGTGTGTGTGATGGATGTATGATTTTTACATAGACTGTCTCCTACATGCACACGTTTTATTAGCTTGAAGAAAATCTCGTCTTTTCTTTGACCGGTGGGAGAGTTTTTCAGATCCGGTCATCAAAATTCATTTTGACCCACATGCCCTTGGAGTGTTCTCTGCATTTCCATTTCTTTGCCTCTACTCTACCCTTTAGCTCCTGGCTGGGTTTCCGTTACGCTTTCTGTGCCTCCGTTTTCGAGATGGGCATCATCTCCCCTGTGTCCAAAAGCTGTTCTCATTTTGCAAGGATGTGGGGATGTTTCTCCATGCGGCTGAAGTGCCCATCTCTCCCCCTCACCCTGGCAGCACCATGGAAAATATCCTTCAGCTCAGAAGTGCATCTCCCCATGCCTTCTGGTCTACCTGCACCCACATGCCCAGCCCTCCTAGGGCTCTTGTTTAGGCAGCAGAATACAAAATCTGCAGGAGTTAACAGCTCTAAGATGACAAAATAATCAAACCGATACATTCATGCCAGCGGAACTCTATTTAATTGTTTAAAAACTGCAGCAGAGACGAAGTGTGCTAGGAAAGGGTGGTCGGGCATGCCGCTTAACTTTCCAAGCAGCCAACAGGGCAAAGTTTAAAAGTCAGCAAAGAAGATTTGACAGTCTAGAACCAGCTCCTTTGCTAAATGGAAATAATTGCAGCTGCTAATTCATAACAAATGTTGATCCAGGAAGCTGCCATCGTGGGGCTGCCTTTTCCACAAGTGTGGCTGCTTCCAGAAGCCGGGGGTGAGTGGTGCTGACAGCTGGCTGGCTGAGAGAGGGGAGTGGGCTTCATGTTCTCTGTTCTGCAAGGAGCTTGGCCTCTGGCCCATGCCTGGGGTTTACTTCTGTTTGGACTTCTGGCACGGCTGAGGGGGTGGGAATTTTGGGACAGAGTTGACATTGGGTTGAGGCTGGCAAGGCTGCTTGCTGTGCTGAGGTGGAGTTTAGCACTGCTTTGGTGGGGGCCAACAATACATTGTTGGGGGGCAGCATTGCTGTGGATGGGGACAGAACTGCTGAGGTGGGGGGCAGCAATACTTTGGTGAGGGGCAGCAATACTTTGTTTGGGGGCAGCATTGCTGGGATGGAGGGCAGCAATACTTTGTTTGGGTGCAGCATTGCTGGGACGGAGGGCAGCAATACTTTGGCATCTGGCAGCACAGCTTCTGCTTTTGATGATACATTCTGGTCTCGATGTGCACTGCAATGGGAAAGACACTGAAGTGAGGAACTCTGGAACCTTAGAGACACTCCACTCAGGAGAACCTCGTGACTCGTTCAAACCTGTCCTGTGTCAACCTTGTCCTGTTGGCTTCACCAATTAAAGGTGTGTGTGTGTGTGTGTGTGTGCGATGAGGTGCGTCAGTATAAACGGTAGCTACAGTTTGTAAGCCATTGCAAGGTTTTAATTGAGACAAATAAAGAAATATGGAAGGAAGGATGGAAAGAAGGAAAAGAGGAAAAAAGGGAGAAAGGAGAAGAGAAATGGAGAGGGGTAGAAAAAAACAAAGCTGTAAAAAGGGAGAGACAGACAGACAGAAAGAGGCAGAGAGGAGAGAGAAGGAAAGAGTAAGAAGGAAGGACAGGGGTAATGAGAACAAAAAGTATTATCCTGCCACAGCAGATACTGTGGAATTAAAATATGATTTTCTCGAATCTGAGTCCTCTCTCAAAAATTAACCAGCTGTGTGACTTTGAGCAAGTTACTGAACTTCTCCGTACTCTTCTTACAGTTGTTGTATGGATTAAATGAGCCTATGAAACTCCACACAAAAGCATGTAAAGACACAGATAAATATGAGTTTAAAGGTATGTGTGTGTGTGTGCTCACGTGACACACACACACACACACACACACACACACACACACACGAGAACCAAAACATGTTGAGTACTCTTGTAAAGATTTTGACTTTTTAAATAAATATCTACCAACTGTAATTGAGCATTTTAACTACTCTCTAAGAGAATTCATAAGAGAGAGGCATCTAGAGCCAAAAGGACCGTTTAGATCGATTCTAAATTCTAGGTGAGCAAGCAAAATCTTAGAGAGGGAAGTCATGGATTCCCAGGCACTGAGCACACGGGGGTAGACCTATGGTCTCCGACTCCCAGAGCAGGGCCTGGCCACTGTACCACCTCTTCTTGTCCTTGCTGCTCTGAGCTCCCTGTGCCTCTGACCCCTGCTCCCTGAGGAGCTTTCGTCCCTCCCTGCACTGGCCTTTCCCTTCAGGGAAGCCCTGCCCCAGAGTTGGTGCCACCCCCTCCTAAGCAGCCCCTCTCAGCACCTGGCCACGACAACAGAGCCACCACACATGCCACCAGGAGGCTCAACACCAGACTCTGGGCACACCCTGGACCCCCATCTCAGGCCCCGCCCCACACACTTCAGATGTTGACTTTCAGCCCAAAAGAGGTGGGTCCCAAATGATACGGAGGAGAGAGGTACCCACACGAGGCCTTTCTTTCTGACCAGCCACCCAGTGCTCAAGCCTCAGAAGCCTGCAGAGTTTGGAACGAGGTAGAACCAGGCTCCCAGGAGAGGCGTTCCTTTGCCCGACTTACCCTAGTTCACCAGTGGCTGGAACTTGGGGATGCTGAGTCTTTGGGGATGCTCTGACTGCACACCTTTTATAAGTCTCAAATCCCTCTTGGGAGCCATGAGGTGGCCTACGATTGGTGCGTGCTAGGCCCTAGTCACAATAGGATGCATCTTCCCTTCCTCATAGTTCAGGTTTTACTCATCTCTTGCACTGGCAAACTCACTCTCAGTTTGACGGCGCTTGGAGTTGACAGTGCCTTCATGTAAGCATTGGCCCCATTTCCCCATCACTTTATGAGCCGTGGCTTCCTCGTGAATCCAAACTAACTCATGACGTTTACCCTAGAACCTTGACGTCTGGGATGGTGCTAAGCAAGCACTCAGGACACTGCTGGGTGTGGGAGCGGTGAGGGTAGTGTTCCAGGATATTCCGGCTGGTGGGGGAAGGTGTGGGCCAATCAGCGTACACAGCGAGCCTTGTTGTAAGAGAAATGACTACTGAGGGATGAGTGGCTTTTGGGGAGACCCAGTAAGATCAGCAAAGTCGGGATCTTGACTTAACGTAGATTCAGAGCCACATTCAGCCTGAACTGGAAACAAACCTGGGCAAGCCGCTTTGTTTTCTCACCTGCAGTACTATAAACCAAAAATAGGGGCTGCAGCTCTCTCTCCTGCCTCTTGGTCAGCAAAACATTAGTCTTCATTCACAGAAACTGGGCAGTTACAGTTGAAAGTACGTATATCTCTTACAGGTGTATACGTCACCCAGACTGCAGGCTTCCCAGGGAAATGACTATCATAAGGCAGAGAGGCTGGGAGCTAAGAAACTTTGACCTGGCATGGGCTGCTGGACGAGTCACCCGGTATGGCTCCTGGAATCTGATCTCACAGGGCCTGAGGCCTGATGTGTGCTTCCCCTTCCACTTAGAGATTCCAGAATGAAGAGGGATGCCACAGGGCAGGGTCCAGGAAGAAAAGGCTGAAACAACATCCGTCAAAGGATGAAACATATCTTAAATAATTCCCCAATTAGTGTTCTGACTGGCGCTCTGATCTTCACTAGCTGGGTGACTTTGGGCGCTTTACATCTTTGAACCTCAGTTTCCTCATCTGCTAAACAGGATAACCCCATTCTGCATGGCAGCTGAAAGGCTTATTTTGGACAACATGTGTAAGCATGTGCACACTGTTGGGCACAGAATAAGGGCTCAACAATGGGTGGGTGATCCGTGGCATCCAGCTCTGAAAGCTGGGGCAAAGCACACTCTTAGAAGTAGGGAGGAGGTCATTGCCACATGTGAAGGCAACTAGTGGCACTTGCTACCAGTGTCCTCAAACCTTGACTGACAGAAATGGAAATGGGCAAGCTAGTCCTGAGGATGGCACGTTTCATTCTCAGAGCTGGAATTTAGCCACAGCTCAGCTCAAGGCCCGACAGTATATCTAGATCTTGGGAATTCACAATTCAGCAAGAGAAGGCAGCCTTGGAAATCCATGCTGTCTCCTCTGGGACTCACCGTAGCGGCAGGGTATGCATGGGCTCGGCACCGAGGGAAGCCCAGAGGATTCCAGGCCTTCCAGGGAGAAGAACACCTTCCGCCTGTTGTCACGCTGACAGAAGCAACCCTGATAGGCTTGGAGAGGGATTTCAGCTCAGGTCCCCAGTAGCAGAGAAGAAAGGCCACGTGGGGCAGGTTATCTGGGATAACTAATAATTCATCAAGACGTAGTGAGCTCACACAACGCACCAGGCGCTGGGAACGGTGGTCAGCAAGGAGGGCCAGAGCCTCCCTGGTCCCTAAACTGCTTCACATCCTCTTCTCCGCCTACTGCTTCCAACTCTGTAGCTACTTTTCAATGGTTTGGCTGGGATTAGCTGAAGCACTCAAACCCAGTTGTGGCCGTAGCAAGGCCTGCGTCACTAGAGAAAATGTGAACATCTGAAGATGCATGAGTGTTGGTGTTACATCCAGTGCAGCTTTTCTGGCCTAAGCCCTCACTGCCCAGAACAGATTTTTTTGGGTGTGGAATCTGCTATCTCAAGCGTGCATCTTGTAGTATTGCATCTACCACCAGAGGACAGGGGAACATGTCCTCTAGAATCCACAGCTATAACTAAACTCTTATCCTGGGCACTTGGAATGGTATTCTTCCCTGACATTCGTTAGCATCACTCTTTCTCTTCCTCCAAACCTCTGACTCTCATATACAAACACACACACACACACACACACACACACAAAGGCAGAAGGGACAATTGGGACCAAGCAGGTCTCAGCAGAACCTGGGTACCGGCTAAGCCCACTGTATCTTCTGTGCCAGGCATCTGTGAAGGAACATCAGGTCGGGACTCATGCACACATATGCAGCGGAAGGCCGCGCTGACCCTCTGGTGCCGGCCACATCAACAGACAGGGTTCCGGACAATGGATTCCTGGTGGCTGGAACTAGAGTCTCTCTGCTGAAATCCATCGCCAGCTGGGGATAACCTAGGGCACGGCAAGGTGTGTGCCATCACCTGGGTCGCTGAGAGCTGTCCTCCCTTTACAAGGGGTCTTGTCCTGAGAGGATGAGGGAGGGGACATCCTCCCCTGATTATCAGAATCTCTGCTCGGGTTTCTCATTCAGGCCTTGAAGTGAGAGCTGTTCTCATTTTACAGCTTAGAAAGGTTCCATTGGCTAAGGTTACTTAAGGAAAATGTAGGGAAGACAGGAGTTAACCGAGCCCTGCCAGGCTCCAGCATGTGTGTGTTCTTTTTCTTGCACTATACTACCTTTTAGGGAATTTCTTTGTTTGGAAGATGTAAGTATATTCTTCCCTGAGGAAGACACCTTCTTTTGAAGGCCTCAGCATCAGCCCCTTCATCCGGGGATGTTTCTGCTTGGAAATTCACTTAAGATCAAGGGGCTGATACTCTGCTGGAATGTTGCAGAAGCCTGGGGAGGCTCTGAACTGTATGCTCTGGGGCGATGCGCATGAACAAGAAAGACAATGTGAGCATGTCTGTTGGTGCATTGGAGTGTCTGTGAGTGTGTGCGGGTGAGTGAAGATGTATTACATGGTGATTGACAGCTTCTGCTTCTTTGTCTCTGTGTGCTGTGTGGTGGCCTCATGTGAGGGGTCATGAATGAATCTTTGTGGGAATATGAACTTGAGTGTGCGAGGGTGAGTGTGCACAGGGCTGAGGGTCAAGACGTATGCACAGGTGTTGCTGACTCCATAGTTAAAACATGAAAAGAACTTCTGTGACAGGAGGCTCCCAGGCTCTGCACCAACTGCCCTGCCAGCCTACATGCCTGCACCCACCCTGACAGGCAGCCAGCTGAGTCATACAGCATGGAGAAGCTGGGAGGCCGACGCCTGTCCCAGCGGGGGCCTCTGGGACGCTGCTGCAACTTCTCTTCTCAATGGTCAGTGGAAGTCTCCACACTTGGAGAATTTACACTGAATAACAACCCCGTGTGTGTCTTTGATATGATCGTGTACCCCTGAATAAAAACCTGTGAATGTGTGACTGTGTGAACCTACTACCTTTGCCTTCCCAACCGATCACTGAGTAGTAAGTTCTGGAGAGATATGATCCAGGCTTTATGCTTCTTCCAGCCACTAGCATGGTCAGAACACTTGCCTTGTTGCAAACATAAGGACCTCATCTTTGAATCTCACCTCCACCAGGTGCAAGGTGTTGTTACACTGAACACGTAAGGGGCTTCTCTGCACCTCATCCTTACCTCTCAGACGAAGACCAAACCTGCTTCAATATGGTGGTATCTTTGTGTGTGAGCGCTTGGCACACACTGTGCCCTCTCCATGCTTCCTCAGCTTTTCAGCCTCCTCCTGGGAGGAGGGTTTGCCTCCAAAAGACGTGGCTAGCTGTGTACATTGATAGGGAAAAGTCACTATGGGCCAGAGCTTCCCAGGACTGCCTCAAGGGCAGGAATCATCGTGCGCAAGAGTTACAAAGGGGAATATTGTGGAAGAAAATTGCAACCATCCAATGGGGTGAATAGGCCCTGCACGAAATGTCACTTCTGCCTGTGAACACCCCACAGATGCTTTGGTCTACACAACTGTTCCTTGTCCCCAAGATGTGCCCTTACCCTCACACCTTGTTTTTGCTAAAGGTGTGGAGCCTATGTCGTCAGGTTGCTGGCAATAAGTGGAGGGTCTTGCTGCTCTGTCAGAAAGTGGAGAATAATAATAAAAGCAAAAGCTAACATTCATCCAAAATTTACTATGTGCTACATCCTACTTACTATTGATTTACATTGTCTCATTGAACACTCCTTCCCATCAACCTCAAGTTGCACGTATTATTCTGCCCACTATACACATGAATAAACTGAGGCCTAGGGAAGTATTGGATCCAGTCCATCATAGGCATGCATCTGGCATCCAAACCCATAACGACGGGATAAAAGAAAATTCCGCAGGACGGTCCGCACATAAGCCCATGTGCACACACCGAACTATGATCATTAGTGGAGGAGAAAATTAAGTGAAGCCCAGAGAGGCAAAATTCAGCCTTGTCTGAATCAGCTGAGGGAGGGAGGGGGACGAAATAGAGAGTAAGAACCCAGATGTGAGCTCTGGGGCAACGTCATGTATGTGAGCCAAGAGAGGAGCTACTTGGAGCCTGTGCGGACTGAGGTATCTGGGGGTGGGGAATTGGCTCAAAGAGCTCACCATTTTCAGGAAGTTCACTTAAGGTGTCTGCAGCTTTTCAATTCATTTTGTGTGTCATCCTTGAGTTCTGTTGAATGCAACGCTCTGTTGGAAATATTTATGACTCATGGATCTGGAAACTGGACACGCCCTCCAGCTCTCTGTGTTGTCCACCTGGTGAAGGGGGCTGCAGAGGCTGTGTGCTCTCTCCACCATGGACCGGGTCTGAAACGTTGAAGACTGGCCTCCTGGGAACAACTAGCACTCGCAGCATTGGCTGCTGCTCTACGCAGTCCTGGAACGCACCCCTGCTTACTTACACACATCCTGCTGTCCTTCCATTCTGAACCTCCCTTCTCCAGGCGTTCTTCCTAGACAGACGTTTTCTGTGAGCCCTGTGGTGGATGCCCTGATGACACAGATGGCCAAGCTCTCCTTCCTCCCTTCAACAGGCCTCTGTGTTCTCTCTCTGTCTCCTCTGAATTCTGAGGGCAGGAATGAGGTATCTGTGGTTTCCAAGTCATCCATGAATTACATGTCTTCGGGTCATATTGTTTTTTGTTGTCTTGAGGCTCTGAGCTTGGTTTTCTTACCAGGATTCAGTAAGAGCCCTGGAGGCTTGTGTGTGAGTTTGTGCTTCCACAGCACCCATCACATTCTAAACAAAGGGAGGGGGAGGTACTTACCAAGGATGCGATGATGCATTGCTGGTTGGGATGGATGGATTGGTGATGGATAAATAGGTAGATGGATGGAGGCTCGCTGAAGGGCATGAACAGAGGTGTGGAGGAGAAAGAGACCAGCCAACCATGGAAGCAATGCTAAACTAAAACTAAAATTTCTGTCTTTAGTTTATTCTGAATACTACATGCTCTGCGATCCATGTTGGGGCTAATTCACACATTTAGTTTATGTTTTGTTCCTTTCTGGCTCCTTTGGGTACTTATGCGGATTTTCAGTGATTCCCTTGTAGCCCAGAAACATGAAATGGGAGGCAGCTATAGGAAAAGTGACTCAAAGACTTCAATTTTGGGACTTTTTGTGAGAGAAGGATTCGGTGGAAAGGTATGGGAGTAGTGGGTGTAATAGAAAGAAGAAGTGTGGCTTACCTGTGGGCCTGAATTTTCAGGTTACCCTAATTCCAGAAGGATTTAGGTAATGGAAAGTAAGAGGGCAGTGAGAGAAAAATAGCCCAGGAGCAACCCCAAGCTACAGAATCAATGGGTGCTATGACTTTAAAAATTATTGACAGGAGATATGTGTGTGTGATGGATGTATGATTTTTACATAGACTGTCTCCTACATGCACACGTTTTATTAGCTTGAAGAAAATCTCGTCTTTTCTTTGACCGGTGGGAGAGTTTTTCAGATCCGGTCATCAAAATTCATTTTGACCCACATGCCCTTGGAGTGTTCTCTGCATTTCCATTTCTTTGCCTCTACTCTACCCTTTAGCTCCTGGCTGGGTTTCCGTTACGCTTTCTGTGCCTCCGTTTTCGAGATGGGCATCATCTCCCCTGTGTCCAAAAGCTGTTCTCATTTTGCAAGGATGTGGGGATGTTTCTCCATGCGGCTGAAGTGCCCATCTCTCCCCCTCACCCTGGCAGCACCATGGAAAATATCCTTCAGC
Organism: Mesoplodon mirus; assembly: GCF_964341445.2. Lineage (NCBI taxonomy): Eukaryota > Metazoa > Chordata > Mammalia > Artiodactyla > Ziphiidae > Mesoplodon > Mesoplodon mirus. The sequence goes on along the minus strand of NC_138978.1, from coordinate 116,975,046 downwards.
TCAGAAGTGCATCTCCCCATGCCTTCTGGTCTACCTGCACCCACATGCCCAGCCCTCCTAGGGCTCTTGTTTAGGCAGCAGAATACAAAATCTGCAGGAGTTAACAGCTCTAAGATGACAAAATAATCAAACCGATACATTCATGCCAGCGGAACTCTATTTAATTGTTTAAAAACTGCAGCAGAGACGAAGTGTGCTAGGAAAGGGTGGTCGGGCATGCCGCTTAACTTTCCAAGCAGCCAACAGGGCAAAGTTTAAAAGTCAGCAAAGAAGATTTGACAGTCTAGAACCAGCTCCTTTGCTAAATGGAAATAATTGCAGCTGCTAATTCATAACAAATGTTGATCCAGGAAGCTGCCATCGTGGGGCTGCCTTTTCCACAAGTGTGGCTGCTTCCAGAAGCCGGGGGTGAGTGGTGCTGACAGCTGGCTGGCTGAGAGAGGGGAGTGGGCTTCATGTTCTCTGTTCTGCAAGGAGCTTGGCCTCTGGCCCATGCCTGGGGTTTACTTCTGTTTGGACTTCTGGCACGGCTGAGGGGGTGGGAATTTTGGGACAGAGTTGACATTGGGTTGAGGCTGGCAAGGCTGCTTGCTGTGCTGAGGTGGAGTTTAGCACTGCTTTGGTGGGGGCCAACAATACATTGTTGGGGGGCAGCATTGCTGTGGATGGGGACAGAACTGCTGAGGTGGGGGGCAGCAATACTTTGGTGAGGGGCAGCAATACTTTGTTTGGGGGCAGCATTGCTGGGATGGAGGGCAGCAATACTTTGTTTGGGTGCAGCATTGCTGGGACGGAGGGCAGCAATACTTTGGCATCTGGCAGCACAGCTTCTGCTTTTGATGATACATTCTGGTCTCGATGTGCACTGCAATGGGAAAGACACTGAAGTGAGGAACTCTGGAACCTTAGAGACACTCCACTCAGGAGAACCTCGTGACTCGTTCAAACCTGTCCTGTGTCAACCTTGTCCTGTTGGCTTCACCAATTAAAGGTGTGTGTGTGTGTGTGTGTGTGCGATGAGGTGCGTCAGTATAAACGGTAGCTACAGTTTGTAAGCCATTGCAAGGTTTTAATTGAGACAAATAAAGAAATATGGAAGGAAGGATGGAAAGAAGGAAAAGAGGAAAAAAGGGAGAAAGGAGAAGAGAAATGGAGAGGGGTAGAAAAAAACAAAGCTGTAAAAAGGGAGAGACAGACAGACAGAAAGAGGCAGAGAGGAGAGAGAAGGAAAGAGTAAGAAGGAAGGACAGGGGTAATGAGAACAAAAAGTATTATCCTGCCACAGCAGATACTGTGGAATTAAAATATGATTTTCTCGAATCTGAGTCCTCTCTCAAAAATTAACCAGCTGTGTGACTTTGAGCAAGTTACTGAACTTCTCCGTACTCTTCTTACAGTTGTTGTATGGATTAAATGAGCCTATGAAACTCCACACAAAAGCATGTAAAGACACAGATAAATATGAGTTTAAAGGTATGTGTGTGTGTGTGCTCACGTGACCACACACACACACACACACACACACACACACACGAGAACCAAAACATGTTGAGTACTCTTGTAAAGATTTTGACTTTTTAAATAAATATCTACCAACTGTAATTGAGCATTTTAACTACTCTCTAAGAGAATTCATAAGAGAGAGGCATCTAGAGCCAAAAGGACCGTTTAGATCGATTCTAAATTCTAGGTGAGCAAGCAAAATCTTAGAGAGGGAAGTCATGGATTCCCAGGCACTGAGCACACGGGGGTAGACCTATGGTCTCCGACTCCCAGAGCAGGGCCTGGCCACTGTACCACCTCTTCTTGTCCTTGCTGCTCTGAGCTCCCTGTGCCTCTGACCCCTGCTCCCTGAGGAGCTTTCGTCCCTCCCTGCACTGGCCTTTCCCTTCAGGGAAGCCCTGCCCCAGAGTTGGTGCCACCCCCTCCTAAGCAGCCCCTCTCAGCACCTGGCCACGACAACAGAGCCACCACACATGCCACCAGGAGGCTCAACACCAGACTCTGGGCACACCCTGGACCCCCATCTCAGGCCCCGCCCCACACACTTCAGATGTTGACTTTCAGCCCAAAAGAGGTGGGTCCCAAATGATACGGAGGAGAGAGGTACCCACACGAGGCCTTTCTTTCTGACCAGCCACCCAGTGCTCAAGCCTCAGAAGCCTGCAGAGTTTGGAACGAGGTAGAACCAGGCTCCCAGGAGAGGCGTTCCTTTGCCCGACTTACCCTAGTTCACCAGTGGCTGGAACTTGGGGATGCTGAGTCTTTGGGGATGCTCTGACTGCACACCTTTTATAAGTCTCAAATCCCTCTTGGGAGCCATGAGGTGGCCTACGATTGGTGCGTGCTAGGCCCTAGTCACAATAGGATGCATCTTCCCTTCCTCATAGTTCAGGTTTTACTCATCTCTTGCACTGGCAAACTCACTCTCAGTTTGACGGCGCTTGGAGTTGACAGTGCCTTCATGTAAGCATTGGCCCCATTTCCCCATCACTTTATGAGCCGTGGCTTCCTCGTGAATCCAAACTAACTCATGACGTTTACCCTAGAACCTTGACGTCTGGGATGGTGCTAAGCAAGCACTCAGGACACTGCTGGGTGTGGGAGCGGTGAGGGTAGTGTTCCAGGATATTCCGGCTGGTGGGGGAAGGTGTGGGCCAATCAGCGTACACAGCGAGCCTTGTTGTAAGAGAAATGACTACTGAGGGATGAGTGGCTTTTGGGGAGACCCAGTAAGATCAGCAAAGTCGGGATCTTGACTTAACGTAGATTCAGAGCCACATTCAGCCTGAACTGGAAACAAACCTGGGCAAGCCGCTTTGTTTTCTCACCTGCAGTACTATAAACCAAAAATAGGGGCTGCAGCTCTCTCTCCTGCCTCTTGGTCAGCAAAACATTAGTCTTCATTCACAGAAACTGGGCAGTTACAGTTGAAAGTACGTATATCTCTTACAGGTGTATACGTCACCCAGACTGCAGGCTTCCCAGGGAAATGACTATCATAAGGCAGAGAGGCTGGGAGCTAAGAAACTTTGACCTGGCATGGGCTGCTGGACGAGTCACCCGGTATGGCTCCTGGAATCTGATCTCACAGGGCCTGAGGCCTGATGTGTGCTTCCCCTTCCACTTAGAGATTCCAGAATGAAGAGGGATGCCACAGGGCAGGGTCCAGGAAGAAAAGGCTGAAACAACATCCGTCAAAGGATGAAACATATCTTAAATAATTCCCCAATTAGTGTTCTGACTGGCGCTCTGATCTTCACTAGCTGGGTGACTTTGGGCGCTTTACATCTTTGAACCTCAGTTTCCTCATCTGCTAAACAGGATAACCCCATTCTGCATGGCAGCTGAAAGGCTTATTTTGGACAACATGTGTAAGCATGTGCACACTGTTGGGCACAGAATAAGGGCTCAACAATGGGTGGGTGATCCGTGGCATCCAGCTCTGAAAGCTGGGGCAAAGCACACTCTTAGAAGTAGGGAGGAGGTCATTGCCACATGTGAAGGCAACTAGTGGCACTTGCTACCAGTGTCCTCAAACCTTGACTGACAGAAATGGAAATGGGCAAGCTAGTCCTGAGGATGGCACGTTTCATTCTCAGAGCTGGAATTTAGCCACAGCTCAGCTCAAGGCCCGACAGTATATCTAGATCTTGGGAATTCACAATTCAGCAAGAGAAGGCAGCCTTGGAAATCCATGCTGTCTCCTCTGGGACTCACCGTAGCGGCAGGGTATGCATGGGCTCGGCACCGAGGGAAGCCCAGAGGATTCCAGGCCTTCCAGGGAGAAGAACACCTTCCGCCTGTTGTCACGCTGACAGAAGCAACCCTGATAGGCTTGGAGAGGGATTTCAGCTCAGGTCCCCAGTAGCAGAGAAGAAAGGCCACGTGGGGCAGGTTATCTGGGATAACTAATAATTCATCAAGACGTAGTGAGCTCACACAACGCACCAGGCGCTGGGAACGGTGGTCAGCAAGGAGGGCCAGAGCCTCCCTGGTCCCTAAACTGCTTCACATCCTCTTCTCCGCCTACTGCTTCCAACTCTGTAGCTACTTTTCAATGGTTTGGCTGGGATTAGCTGAAGCACTCAAACCCAGTTGTGGCCGTAGCAAGGCCTGCGTCACTAGAGAAAATGTGAACATCTGAAGATGCATGAGTGTTGGTGTTACATCCAGTGCAGCTTTTCTGGCCTAAGCCCTCACTGCCCAGAACAGATTTTTTTGGGTGTGGAATCTGCTATCTCAAGCGTGCATCTTGTAGTATTGCATCTACCACCAGAGGACAGGGGAACATGTCCTCTAGAATCCACAGCTATAACTAAACTCTTATCCTGGGCACTTGGAATGGTATTCTTCCCTGACATTCGTTAGCATCACTCTTTCTCTTCCTCCAAACCTCTGACTCTCATATACAAACACACACACACACACACACACACACACAAAGGCAGAAGGGACAATTGGGACCAAGCAGGTCTCAGCAGAACCTGGGTACCGGCTAAGCCCACTGTATCTTCTGTGCCAGGCATCTGTGAAGGAACATCAGGTCGGGACTCATGCACACATATGCAGCGGAAGGCCGCGCTGACCCTCTGGTGCCGGCCACATCAACAGACAGGGTTCCGGACAATGGATTCCTGGTGGCTGGAACTAGAGTCTCTCTGCTGAAATCCATCGCCAGCTGGGGATAACCTAGGGCACGGCAAGGTGTGTGCCATCACCTGGGTCGCTGAGAGCTGTCCTCCCTTTACAAGGGGTCTTGTCCTGAGAGGATGAGGGAGGGGACATCCTCCCCTGATTATCAGAATCTCTGCTCGGGTTTCTCATTCAGGCCTTGAAGTGAGAGCTGTTCTCATTTTACAGCTTAGAAAGGTTCCATTGGCTAAGGTTACTTAAGGAAAATGTAGGGAAGACAGGAGTTAACCGAGCCCTGCCAGGCTCCAGCATGTGTGTGTTCTTTTTCTTGCACTATACTACCTTTTAGGGAATTTCTTTGTTTGGAAGATGTAAGTATATTCTTCCCTGAGGAAGACACCTTCTTTTGAAGGCCTCAGCATCAGCCCCTTCATCCGGGGATGTTTCTGCTTGGAAATTCACTTAAGATCAAGGGGCTGATACTCTGCTGGAATGTTGCAGAAGCCTGGGGAGGCTCTGAACTGTATGCTCTGGGGCGATGCGCATGAACAAGAAAGACAATGTGAGCATGTCTGTTGGTGCATTGGAGTGTCTGTGAGTGTGTGCGGGTGAGTGAAGATGTATTACATGGTGATTGACAGCTTCTGCTTCTTTGTCTCTGTGTGCTGTGTGGTGGCCTCATGTGAGGGGTCATGAATGAATCTTTGTGGGAATATGAACTTGAGTGTGCGAGGGTGAGTGTGCACAGGGCTGAGGGTCAAGACGTATGCACAGGTGTTGCTGACTCCATAGTTAAAACATGAAAAGAACTTCTGTGACAGGAGGCTCCCAGGCTCTGCACCAACTGCCCTGCCAGCCTACATGCCTGCACCCACCCTGACAGGCAGCCAGCTGAGTCATACAGCATGGAGAAGCTGGGAGGCCGACGCCTGTCCCAGCGGGGGCCTCTGGGACGCTGCTGCAACTTCTCTTCTCAATGGTCAGTGGAAGTCTCCACACTTGGAGAATTTACACTGAATAACAACCCCGTGTGTGTCTTTGATATGATCGTGTACCCCTGAATAAAAACCTGTGAATGTGTGACTGTGTGAACCTACTACCTTTGCCTTCCCAACCGATCACTGAGTAGTAAGTTCTGGAGAGATATGATCCAGGCTTTATGCTTCTTCCAGCCACTAGCATGGTCAGAACACTTGCCTTGTTGCAAACATAAGGACCTCATCTTTGAATCTCACCTCCACCAGGTGCAAGGTGTTGTTACACTGAACACGTAAGGGGCTTCTCTGCACCTCATCCTTACCTCTCAGACGAAGACCAAACCTGCTTCAATATGGTGGTATCTTTGTGTGTGAGCGCTTGGCACACACTGTGCCCTCTCCATGCTTCCTCAGCTTTTCAGCCTCCTCCTGGGAGGAGGGTTTGCCTCCAAAAGACGTGGCTAGCTGTGTACATTGATAGGGAAAAGTCACTATGGGCCAGAGCTTCCCAGGACTGCCTCAAGGGCAGGAATCATCGTGCGCAAGAGTTACAAAGGGGAATATTGTGGAAGAAAATTGCAACCATCCAATGGGGTGAATAGGCCCTGCACGAAATGTCACTTCTGCCTGTGAACACCCCACAGATGCTTTGGTCTACACAACTGTTCCTTGTCCCCAAGATGTGCCCTTACCCTCACACCTTGTTTTTGCTAAAGGTGTGGAGCCTATGTCGTCAGGTTGCTGGCAATAAGTGGAGGGTCTTGCTGCTCTGTCAGAAAGTGGAGAATAATAATAAAAGCAAAAGCTAACATTCATCCAAAATTTACTATGTGCTACATCCTACTTACTATTGATTTACATTGTCTCATTGAACACTCCTTCCCATCAACCTCAAGTTGCACGTATTATTCTGCCCACTATACACATGAATAAACTGAGGCCTAGGGAAGTATTGGATCCAGTCCATCATAGGCATGCATCTGGCATCCAAACCCATAACGACGGGATAAAAGAAAATTCCGCAGGACGGTCCGCACATAAGCCCATGTGCACACACCGAACTATGATCATTAGTGGAGGAGAAAATTAAGTGAAGCCCAGAGAGGCAAAATTCAGCCTTGTCTGAATCAGCTGAGGGAGGGAGGGGGACGAAATAGAGAGTAAGAACCCAGATGTGAGCTCTGGGGCAACGTCATGTATGTGAGCCAAGAGAGGAGCTACTTGGAGCCTGTGCGGACTGAGGTATCTGGGGGTGGGGAATTGGCTCAAAGAGCTCACCATTTTCAGGAAGTTCACTTAAGGTGTCTGCAGCTTTTCAATTCATTTTGTGTGTCATCCTTGAGTTCTGTTGAATGCAACGCTCTGTTGGAAATATTTATGACTCATGGATCTGGAAACTGGACACGCCCTCCAGCTCTCTGTGTTGTCCACCTGGTGAAGGGGGCTGCAGAGGCTGTGTGCTCTCTCCACCATGGACCGGGTCTGAAACGTTGAAGACTGGCCTCCTGGGAACAACTAGCACTCGCAGCATTGGCTGCTGCTCTACGCAGTCCTGGAACGCACCCCTGCTTACTTACACACATCCTGCTGTCCTTCCATTCTGAACCTCCCTTCTCCAGGCGTTCTTCCTAGACAGACGTTTTCTGTGAGCCCTGTGGTGGATGCCCTGATGACACAGATGGCCAAGCTCTCCTTCCTCCCTTCAACAGGCCTCTGTGTTCTCTCTCTGTCTCCTCTGAATTCTGAGGGCAGGAATGAGGTATCTGTGGTTTCCAAGTCATCCATGAATTACATGTCTTCGGGTCATATTGTTTTTTGTTGTCTTGAGGCTCTGAGCTTGGTTTTCTTACCAGGATTCAGTAAGAGCCCTGGAGGCTTGTGTGTGAGTTTGTGCTTCCACAGCACCCATCACATTCTAAACAAAGGGAGGGGGAGGTACTTACCAAGGATGCGATGATGCATTGCTGGTTGGGATGGATGGATTGGTGATGGATAAATAGGTAGATGGATGGAGGCTCGCTGAAGGGCATGAACAGAGGTGTGGAGGAGAAAGAGACCAGCCAACCATGGAAGCAATGCTAAACTAAAACTAAAATTTCTGTCTTTAGTTTATTCTGAATACTACATGCTCTGCGATCCATGTTGGGGCTAATTCACACATTTAGTTTATGTTTTGTTCCTTTCTGGCTCCTTTGGGTACTTATGCGGATTTTCGGTGATTCCCTTGTAGCCCAGAAACATGAAATGGGAGGCAGCTATAGGAAAAGTGACTCAAAGACTTCAATTTTGGGACTTTTTGTGAGAGAAGGATTCGGTGGAAAGGTATGGGAGTAGTGGGTGTAATAGAAAGAAGAAGTGTGGCTTACCTGTGGGCCTGAATTTTCAGGTTACCCTAATTCCAGAAGGATTTAGGTAATGGAAAGTAAGAGGGCAGTGAGAGAAAAATAGCCCAGGAGCAACCCCAAGCTACAGAATCAATGGGTGCTATGACTTTAAAAATTATTGACAGGAGATATGTGTGTGTGATGGATGTATGATTTTTACATAGACTGTCTCCTACATGCACACGTTTTATTAGCTTGAAGAAAATCTCGTCTTTTCTTTGACCGGTGGGAGAGTTTTTCAGATCCGGTCATCAAAATTCATTTTGACCCACATGCCCTTGGAGTGTTCTCTGCATTTCCATTTCTTTGCCTCTACTCTACCCTTTAGCTCCTGGCTGGGTTTCCGTTACGCTTTCTGTGCCTCCGTTTTCGAGATGGGCATCATCTCCCCTGTGTCCAAAAGCTGTTCTCATTTTGCAAGGATGTGGGGATGTTTCTCCATGCGGCTGAAGTGCCCATCTCTCCCCCTCACCCTGGCAGCACCATGGAAAATATCCTTCAGCTCAGAAGTGCATCTCCCCATGCCTTCTGGTCTACCTGCACCCACATGCCCAGCCCTCCTAGGGCTCTTGTTTAGGCAGCAGAATACAAAATCTGCAGGAGTTAACAGCTCTAAGATGACAAAATAATCAAACCGATACATTCATGCCAGCGGAACTCTATTTAATTGTTTAAAAACTGCAGCAGAGACGAAGTGTGCTAGGAAAGGGTGGTCGGGCATGCCGCTTAACTTTCCAAGCAGCCAACAGGGCAAAGTTTAAAAGTCAGCAAAGAAGATTTGACAGTCTAGAACCAGCTCCTTTGCTAAATGGAAATAATTGCAGCTGCTAATTCATAACAAATGTTGATCCAGGAAGCTGCCATCGTGGGGCTGCCTTTTCCACAAGTGTGGCTGCTTCCAGAAGCCGGGGGTGAGTGGTGCTGACAGCTGGCTGGCTGAGAGAGGGGAGTGGGCTTCATGTTCTCTGTTCTGCAAGGAGCTTGGCCTCTGGCCCATGCCTGGGGTTTACTTCTGTTTGGACTTCTGGCACGGCTGAGGGGGTGGGAATTTTGGGACAGAGTTGACATTGGGTTGAGGCTGGCAAGGCTGCTTGCTGTGCTGAGGTGGAGTTTAGCACTGCTTTGGTGGGGGCCAACAATACATTGTTGGGGGGCAGCATTGCTGTGGATGGGGACAGAACTGCTGAGGTGGGGGGCAGCAATACTTTGGTGAGGGGCAGCAATACTTTGTTTGGGGGCAGCATTGCTGGGATGGAGGGCAGCAATACTTTGTTTGGGTGCAGCATTGCTGGGACGGAGGGCAGCAATACTTTGGCATCTGGCAGCACAGCTTCTGCTTTTGATGATACATTCTGGTCTCGATGTGCACTGCAATGGGAAAGACACTGAAGTGAGGAACTCTGGAACCTTAGAGACACTCCACTCAGGAGAACCTCGTGACTCGTTCAAACCTGTCCTGTGTCAACCTTGTCCTGTTGGCTTCACCAATTAAAGGTGTGTGTGTGTGTGTGTGTGTGCGATGAGGTGCGTCAGTATAAACGGTAGCTACAGTTTGTAAGCCATTGCAAGGTTTTAATTGAGACAAATAAAGAAATATGGAAGGAAGGATGGAAAGAAGGAAAAGAGGAAAAAAGGGAGAAAGGAGAAGAGAAATGGAGAGGGGTAGAAAAAAACAAAGCTGTAAAAAGGGAGAGACAGACAGACAGAAAGAGGCAGAGAGGAGAGAGAAGGAAAGAGTAAGAAGGAAGGACAGGGGTAATGAGAACAAAAAGTATTATCCTGCCACAGCAGATACTGTGGAATTAAAATATGATTTTCTCGAATCTGAGTCCTCTCTCAAAAATTAACCAGCTGTGTGACTTTGAGCAAGTTACTGAACTTCTCCGTACTCTTCTTACAGTTGTTGTATGGATTAAATGAGCCTATGAAACTCCACACAAAAGCATGTAAAGACACAGATAAATATGAGTTTAAAGGTATGTGTGTGTGTGTGCTCACGTGACCACACACACACACACACACACACACACACACACGAGAACCAAAACATGTTGAGTACTCTTGTAAAGATTTTGACTTTTTAAATAAATATCTACCAACTGTAATTGAGCATTTTAACTACTCTCTAAGAGAATTCATAAGAGAGAGGCATCTAGAGCCAAAAGGACCGTTTAGATCGATTCTAAATTCTAGGTGAGCAAGCAAAATCTTAGAGAGGGAAGTCATGGATTCCCAGGCACTGAGCACACGGGGGTAGACCTATGGTCTCCGACTCCCAGAGCAGGGCCTGGCCACTGTACCACCTCTTCTTGTCCTTGCTGCTCTGAGCTCCCTGTGCCTCTGACCCCTGCTCCCTGAGGAGCTTTCGTCCCTCCCTGCACTGGCCTTTCCCTTCAGGGAAGCCCTGCCCCAGAGTTGGTGCCACCCCCTCCTAAGCAGCCCCTCTCAGCACCTGGCCACGACAACAGAGCCACCACACATGCCACCAGGAGGCTCAACACCAGACTCTGGGCACACCCTGGACCCCCATCTCAGGCCCCGCCCCACACACTTCAGATGTTGACTTTCAGCCCAAAAGAGGTGGGTCCCAAATGATACGGAGGAGAGAGGTACCCACACGAGGCCTTTCTTTCTGACCAGCCACCCAGTGCTCAAGCCTCAGAAGCCTGCAGAGTTTGGAACGAGGTAGAACCAGGCTCCCAGGAGAGGCGTTCCTTTGCCCGACTTACCCTAGTTCACCAGTGGCTGGAACTTGGGGATGCTGAGTCTTTGGGGATGCTCTGACTGCACACCTTTTATAAGTCTCAAATCCCTCTTGGGAGCCATGAGGTGGCCTACGATTGGTGCGTGCTAGGCCCTAGTCACAATAGGATGCATCTTCCCTTCCTCATAGTTCAGGTTTTACTCATCTCTTGCACTGGCAAACTCACTCTCAGTTTGACGGCGCTTGGAGTTGACAGTGCCTTCATGTAAGCATTGGCCCCATTTCCCCATCACTTTATGAGCCGTGGCTTCCTCGTGAATCCAAACTAACTCATGACGTTTACCCTAGAACCTTGACGTCTGGGATGGTGCTAAGCAAGCACTCAGGACACTGCTGGGTGTGGGAGCGGTGAGGGTAGTGTTCCAGGATATTCCGGCTGGTGGGGGAAGGTGTGGGCCAATCAGCGTACACAGCGAGCCTTGTTGTAAGAGAAATGACTACTGAGGGATGAGTGGCTTTTGGGGAGACCCAGTAAGATCAGCAAAGTCGGGATCTTGACTTAACGTAGATTCAGAGCCACATTCAGCCTGAACTGGAAACAAACCTGGGCAAGCCGCTTTGTTTTCTCACCTGCAGTACTATAAACCAAAAATAGGGGCTGCAGCTCTCTCTCCTGCCTCTTGGTCAGCAAAACATTAGTCTTCATTCACAGAAACTGGGCAGTTACAGTTGAAAGTACGTATATCTCTTACAGGTGTATACGTCACCCAGACTGCAGGCTTCCCAGGGAAATGACTATCATAAGGCAGAGAGGCTGGGAGCTAAGAAACTTTGACCTGGCATGGGCTGCTGGACGAGTCACCCGGTATGGCTCCTGGAATCTGATCTCACAGGGCCTGAGGCCTGATGTGTGCTTCCCCTTCCACTTAGAGATTCCAGAATGAAGAGGGATGCCACAGGGCAGGGTCCAGGAAGAAAAGGCTGAAACAACATCCGTCAAAGGATGAAACATATCTTAAATAATTCCCCAATTAGTGTTCTGACTGGCGCTCTGATCTTCACTAGCTGGGTGACTTTGGGCGCTTTACATCTTTGAACCTCAGTTTCCTCATCTGCTAAACAGGATAACCCCATTCTGCATGGCAGCTGAAAGGCTTATTTTGGACAACATGTGTAAGCATGTGCACACTGTTGGGCACAGAATAAGGGCTCAACAATGGGTGGGTGATCCGTGGCATCCAGCTCTGAAAGCTGGGGCAAAGCACACTCTTAGAAGTAGGGAGGAGGTCATTGCCACATGTGAAGGCAACTAGTGGCACTTGCTACCAGTGTCCTCAAACCTTGACTGACAGAAATGGAAATGGGCAAGCTAGTCCTGAGGATGGCACGTTTCATTCTCAGAGCTGGAATTTAGCCACAGCTCAGCTCAAGGCCCGACAGTATATCTAGATCTTGGGAATTCACAATTCAGCAAGAGAAGGCAGCCTTGGAAATCCATGCTGTCTCCTCTGGGACTCACCGTAGCGGCAGGGTATGCATGGGCTCGGCACCGAGGGAAGCCCAGAGGATTCCAGGCCTTCCAGGGAGAAGAACACCTTCCGCCTGTTGTCACGCTGACAGAAGCAACCCTGATAGGCTTGGAGAGGGATTTCAGCTCAGGTCCCCAGTAGCAGAGAAGAAAGGCCACGTGGGGCAGGTTATCTGGGATAACTAATAATTCATCAAGACGTAGTGAGCTCACACAACGCACCAGGCGCTGGGAACGGTGGTCAGCAAGGAGGGCCAGAGCCTCCCTGGTCCCTAAACTGCTTCACATCCTCTTCTCCGCCTACTGCTTCCAACTCTGTAGCTACTTTTCAATGGTTTGGCTGGGATTAGCTGAAGCACTCAAACCCAGTTGTGGCCGTAGCAAGGCCTGCGTCACTAGAGAAAATGTGAACATCTGAAGATGCATGAGTGTTGGTGTTACATCCAGTGCAGCTTTTCTGGCCTAAGCCCTCACTGCCCAGAACAGATTTTTTTGGGTGTGGAATCTGCTATCTCAAGCGTGCATCTTGTAGTATTGCATCTACCACCAGAGGACAGGGGAACATGTCCTCTAGAATCCACAGCTATAACTAAACTCTTATCCTGGGCACTTGGAATGGTATTCTTCCCTGACATTCGTTAGCATCACTCTTTCTCTTCCTCCAAACCTCTGACTCTCATATACAAACACACACACACACACACACACACACACAAAGGCAGAAGGGACAATTGGGACCAAGCAGGTCTCAGCAGAACCTGGGTACCGGCTAAGCCCACTGTATCTTCTGTGCCAGGCATCTGTGAAGGAACATCAGGTCGGGACTCATGCACACATATGCAGCGGAAGGCCGCGCTGACCCTCTGGTGCCGGCCACATCAACAGACAGGGTTCCGGACAATGGATTCCTGGTGGCTGGAACTAGAGTCTCTCTGCTGAAATCCATCGCCAGCTGGGGATAACCTAGGGCACGGCAAGGTGTGTGCCATCACCTGGGTCGCTGAGAGCTGTCCTCCCTTTACAAGGGGTCTTGTCCTGAGAGGATGAGGGAGGGGACATCCTCCCCTGATTATCAGAATCTCTGCTCGGGTTTCTCATTCAGGCCTTGAAGTGAGAGCTGTTCTCATTTTACAGCTTAGAAAGGTTCCATTGGCTAAGGTTACTTAAGGAAAATGTAGGGAAGACAGGAGTTAACCGAGCCCTGCCAGGCTCCAGCATGTGTGTGTTCTTTTTCTTGCACTATACTACCTTTTAGGGAATTTCTTTGTTTGGAAGATGTAAGTATATTCTTCCCTGAGGAAGACACCTTCTTTTGAAGGCCTCAGCATCAGCCCCTTCATCCGGGGATGTTTCTGCTTGGAAATTCACTTAAGATCAAGGGGCTGATACTCTGCTGGAATGTTGCAGAAGCCTGGGGAGGCTCTGAACTGTATGCTCTGGGGCGATGCGCATGAACAAGAAAGACAATGTGAGCATGTCTGTTGGTGCATTGGAGTGTCTGTGAGTGTGTGCGGGTGAGTGAAGATGTATTACATGGTGATTGACAGCTTCTGCTTCTTTGTCTCTGTGTGCTGTGTGGTGGCCTCATGTGAGGGGTCATGAATGAATCTTTGTGGGAATATGAACTTGAGTGTGCGAGGGTGAGTGTGCACAGGGCTGAGGGTCAAGACGTATGCACAGGTGTTGCTGACTCCATAGTTAAAACATGAAAAGAACTTCTGTGACAGGAGGCTCCCAGGCTCTGCACCAACTGCCCTGCCAGCCTACATGCCTGCACCCACCCTGACAGGCAGCCAGCTGAGTCATACAGCATGGAGAAGCTGGGAGGCCGACGCCTGTCCCAGCGGGGGCCTCTGGGACGCTGCTGCAACTTCTCTTCTCAATGGTCAGTGGAAGTCTCCACACTTGGAGAATTTACACTGAATAACAACCCCGTGTGTGTCTTTGATATGATCGTGTACCCCTGAATAAAAACCTGTGAATGTGTGACTGTGTGAACCTACTACCTTTGCCTTCCCAACCGATCACTGAGTAGTAAGTTCTGGAGAGATATGATCCAGGCTTTATGCTTCTTCCAGCCACTAGCATGGTCAGAACACTTGCCTTGTTGCAAACATAAGGACCTCATCTTTGAATCTCACCTCCACCAGGTGCAAGGTGTTGTTACACTGAACACGTAAGGGGCTTCTCTGCACCTCATCCTTACCTCTCAGACGAAGACCAAACCTGCTTCAATATGGTGGTATCTTTGTGTGTGAGCGCTTGGCACACACTGTGCCCTCTCCATGCTTCCTCAGCTTTTCAGCCTCCTCCTGGGAGGAGGGTTTGCCTCCAAAAGACGTGGCTAGCTGTGTACATTGATAGGGAAAAGTCACTATGGGCCAGAGCTTCCCAGGACTGCCTCAAGGGCAGGAATCATCGTGCGCAAGAGTTACAAAGGGGAATATTGTGGAAGAAAATTGCAACCATCCAATGGGGTGAATAGGCCCTGCACGAAATGTCACTTCTGCCTGTGAACACCCCACAGATGCTTTGGTCTACACAACTGTTCCTTGTCCCCAAGATGTGCCCTTACCCTCACACCTTGTTTTTGCTAAAGGTGTGGAGCCTATGTCGTCAGGTTGCTGGCAATAAGTGGAGGGTCTTGCTGCTCTGTCAGAAAGTGGAGAATAATAATAAAAGCAAAAGCTAACATTCATCCAAAATTTACTATGTGCTACATCCTACTTACTATTGATTTACATTGTCTCATTGAACACTCCTTCCCATCAACCTCAAGTTGCACGTATTATTCTGCCCACTATACACATGAATAAACTGAGGCCTAGGGAAGTATTGGATCCAGTCCATCATAGGCATGCATCTGGCATCCAAACCCATAACGACGGGATAAAAGAAAATTCCGCAGGACGGTCCGCACATAAGCCCATGTGCACACACCGAACTATGATCATTAGTGGAGGAGAAAATTAAGTGAAGCCCAGAGAGGCAAAATTCAGCCTTGTCTGAATCAGCTGAGGGAGGGAGGGGGACGAAATAGAGAGTAAGAACCCAGATGTGAGCTCTGGGGCAACGTCATGTATGTGAGCCAAGAGAGGAGCTACTTGGAGCCTGTGCGGACTGAGGTATCTGGGGGTGGGGAATTGGCTCAAAGAGCTCACCATTTTCAGGAAGTTCACTTAAGGTGTCTGCAGCTTTTCAATTCATTTTGTGTGTCATCCTTGAGTTCTGTTGAATGCAACGCTCTGTTGGAAATATTTATGACTCATGGATCTGGAAACTGGACACGCCCTCCAGCTCTCTGTGTTGTCCACCTGGTGAAGGGGGCTGCAGAGGCTGTGTGCTCTCTCCACCATGGACCGGGTCTGAAACGTTGAAGACTGGCCTCCTGGGAACAACTAGCACTCGCAGCATTGGCTGCTGCTCTACGCAGTCCTGGAACGCACCCCTGCTTACTTACACACATCCTGCTGTCCTTCCATTCTGAACCTCCCTTCTCCAGGCGTTCTTCCTAGACAGACGTTTTCTGTGAGCCCTGTGGTGGATGCCCTGATGACACAGATGGCCAAGCTCTCCTTCCTCCCTTCAACAGGCCTCTGTGTTCTCTCTCTGTCTCCTCTGAATTCTGAGGGCAGGAATGAGGTATCTGTGGTTTCCAAGTCATCCATGAATTACATGTCTTCGGGTCATATTGTTTTTTGTTGTCTTGAGGCTCTGAGCTTGGTTTTCTTACCAGGATTCAGTAAGAGCCCTGGAGGCTTGTGTGTGAGTTTGTGCTTCCACAGCACCCATCACATTCTAAACAAAGGGAGGGGGAGGTACTTACCAAGGATGCGATGATGCATTGCTGGTTGGGATGGATGGATTGGTGATGGATAAATAGGTAGATGGATGGAGGCTCGCTGAAGGGCATGAACAGAGGTGTGGAGGAGAAAGAGACCAGCCAACCATGGAAGCAATGCTAAACTAAAACTAAAATTTCTGTCTTTAGTTTATTCTGAATACTACATGCTCTGCGATCCATGTTGGGGCTAATTCACACATTTAGTTTATGTTTTGTTCCTTTCTGGCTCCTTTGGGTACTTATGCGGATTTTCGGTGATTCCCTTGTAGCCCAGAAACATGAAATGGGAGGCAGCTATAGGAAAAGTGACTCAAAGACTTCAATTTTGGGACTTTTTGTGAGAGAAGGATTCGGTGGAAAGGTATGGGAGTAGTGGGTGTAATAGAAAGAAGAAGTGTGGCTTACCTGTGGGCCTGAATTTTCAGGTTACCCTAATTCCAGAAGGATTTAGGTAATGGAAAGTAAGAGGGCAGTGAGAGAAAAATAGCCCAGGAGCAACCCCAAGCTACAGAATCAATGGGTGCTATGACTTTAAAAATTATTGACAGGAGATATGTGTGTGTGATGGATGTATGATTTTTACATAGACTGTCTCCTACATGCACACGTTTTATTAGCTTGAAGAAAATCTCGTCTTTTCTTTGACCGGTGGGAGAGTTTTTCAGATCCGGTCATCAAAATTCATTTTGACCCACATGCCCTTGGAGTGTTCTCTGCATTTCCATTTCTTTGCCTCTACTCTACCCTTTAGCTCCTGGCTGGGTTTCCGTTACGCTTTCTGTGCCTCCGTTTTCGAGATGGGCATCATCTCCCCTGTGTCCAAAAGCTGTTCTCATTTTGCAAGGATGTGGGGATGTTTCTCCATGCGGCTGAAGTGCCCATCTCTCCCCCTCACCCTGGCAGCACCATGGAAAATATCCTTCAGCTCAGAAGTGCATCTCCCCATGCCTTCTGGTCTACCTGCACCCACATGCCCAGCCCTCCTAGGGCTCTTGTTTAGGCAGCAGAATACAAAATCTGCAGGGGTTAACAGCTCTAAGATGACAAAATAATCAAACCGATACATTCATGCCAGCGGAACTCTATTTAATTGTTTAAAAACTGCAGCAGAGACGAAGTGTGCTAGGAAAGGGTGGTCGGGCATGCCGCTTAACTTTCCAAGCAGCCAACAGGGCAAAGTTTAAAAGTCAGCAAAGAAGATTTGACAGTCTAGAACCAGCTCCTTTGCTAAATGGAAATAATTGCAGCTGCTAATTCATAACAAATGTTGATCCAGGAAGCTGCCATCGTGGGGCTGCCTTTTCCACAAGTGTGGCTGCTTCCAGAAGCCGGGGGTGAGTGGTGCTGACAGCTGGCTGGCTGAGAGAGGGGAGTGGGCTTCATGTTCTCTGTTCTGCAAGGAGCTTGGCCTCTGGCCCATGCCTGGGGTTTACTTCTGTTTGGACTTCTGGCACGGCTGAGGGGGTGGGAATTTTGGGACAGAGTTGACATTGGGTTGAGGCTGGCAAGGCTGCTTGCTGTGCTGAGGTGGAGTTTAGCACTGCTTTGGTGGGGGCCAACAATACATTGTTGGGGGGCAGCATTGCTGTGGATGGGGACAGAACTGCTGAGGTGGGGGGCAGCAATACTTTGGTGAGGGGCAGCAATACTTTGTTTGGGGGCAGCATTGCTGGGATGGAGGGCAGCAATACTTTGTTTGGGTGCAGCATTGCTGGGACGGAGGGCAGCAATACTTTGGCATCTGGCAGCACAGCTTCTGCTTTTGATGATACATTCTGGTCTCGATGTGCACTGCAATGGGAAAGACACTGAAGTGAGGAACTCTGGAACCTTAGAGACACTCCACTCAGGAGAACCTCGTGACTCGTTCAAACCTGTCCTGTGTCAACCTTGTCCTGTTGGCTTCACCAATTAAAGGTGTGTGTGTGTGTGTGTGTGTGCGATGAGGTGCGTCAGTATAAACGGTAGCTACAGTTTGTAAGCCATTGCAAGGTTTTAATTGAGACAAATAAAGAAATATGGAAGGAAGGATGGAAAGAAGGAAAAGAGGAAAAAAGGGAGAAAGGAGAAGAGAAATGGAGAGGGGTAGAAAAAAACAAAGCTGTAAAAAGGGAGAGACAGACAGACAGAAAGAGGCAGAGAGGAGAGAGAAGGAAAGAGTAAGAAGGAAGGACAGGGGTAATGAGAACAAAAAGTATTATCCTGCCACAGCAGATACTGTGGAATTAAAATATGATTTTCTCGAATCTGAGTCCTCTCTCAAAAATTAACCAGCTGTGTGACTTTGAGCAAGTTACTGAACTTCTCCGTACTCTTCTTACAGTTGTTGTATGGATTAAATGAGCCTATGAAACTCCACACAAAAGCATGTAAAGACACAGATAAATATGAGTTTAAAGGTATGTGTGTGTGTGTGCTCACGTGACCACACACACACACACACACACACACACACACACACGAGAACCAAAACATGTTGAGTACTCTTGTAAAGATTTTGACTTTTTAAATAAATATCTACCAACTGTAATTGAGCATTTTAACTACTCTCTAAGAGAATTCATAAGAGAGAGGCATCTAGAGCCAAAAGGACCGTTTAGATCGATTCTAAATTCTAGGTGAGCAAGCAAAATCTTAGAGAGGGAAGTCATGGATTCCCAGGCACTGAGCACACGGGGGTAGACCTATGGTCTCCGACTCCCAGAGCAGGGCCTGGCCACTGTACCACCTCTTCTTGTCCTTGCTGCTCTGAGCTCCCTGTGCCTCTGACCCCTGCTCCCTGAGGAGCTTTCGTCCCTCCCTGCACTGGCCTTTCCCTTCAGGGAAGCCCTGCCCCAGAGTTGGTGCCACCCCCTCCTAAGCAGCCCCTCTCAGCACCTGGCCACGACAACAGAGCCACCACACATGCCACCAGGAGGCTCAACACCAGACTCTGGGCACACCCTGGACCCCCATCTCAGGCCCCGCCCCACACACTTCAGATGTTGACTTTCAGCCCAAAAGAGGTGGGTCCCAAATGATACGGAGGAGAGAGGTACCCACACGAGGCCTTTCTTTCTGACCAGCCACCCAGTGCTCAAGCCTCAGAAGCCTGCAGAGTTTGGAACGAGGTAGAACCAGGCTCCCAGGAGAGGCGTTCCTTTGCCCGACTTACCCTAGTTCACCAGTGGCTGGAACTTGGGGATGCTGAGTCTTTGGGGATGCTCTGACTGCACACCTTTTATAAGTCTCAAATCCCTCTTGGGAGCCATGAGGTGGCCTACGATTGGTGCGTGCTAGGCCCTAGTCACAATAGGATGCATCTTCCCTTCCTCATAGTTCAGGTTTTACTCATCTCTTGCACTGGCAAACTCACTCTCAGTTTGACGGCGCTTGGAGTTGACAGTGCCTTCATGTAAGCATTGGCCCCATTTCCCCATCACTTTATGAGCCGTGGCTTCCTCGTGAATCCAAACTAACTCATGACGTTTACCCTAGAACCTTGACGTCTGGGATGGTGCTAAGCAAGCACTCAGGACACTGCTGGGTGTGGGAGCGGTGAGGGTAGTGTTCCAGGATATTCCGGCTGGTGGGGGAAGGTGTGGGCCAATCAGCGTACACAGCGAGCCTTGTTGTAAGAGAAATGACTACTGAGGGATGAGTGGCTTTTGGGGAGACCCAGTAAGATCAGCAAAGTCGGGATCTTGACTTAACGTAGATTCAGAGCCACATTCAGCCTGAACTGGAAACAAACCTGGGCAAGCCGCTTTGTTTTCTCACCTGCAGTACTATAAACCAAAAATAGGGGCTGCAGCTCTCTCTCCTGCCTCTTGGTCAGCAAAACATTAGTCTTCATTCACAGAAACTGGGCAGTTACAGTTGAAAGTACGTATATCTCTTACAGGTGTATACGTCACCCAGACTGCAGGCTTCCCAGGGAAATGACTATCATAAGGCAGAGAGGCTGGGAGCTAAGAAACTTTGACCTGGCATGGGCTGCTGGACGAGTCACCCGGTATGGCTCCTGGAATCTGATCTCACAGGGCCTGAGGCCTGATGTGTGCTTCCCCTTCCACTTAGAGATTCCAGAATGAAGAGGGATGCCACAGGGCAGGGTCCAGGAAGAAAAGGCTGAAACAACATCCGTCAAAGGATGAAACATATCTTAAATAATTCCCCAATTAGTGTTCTGACTGGCGCTCTGATCTTCACTAGCTGGGTGACTTTGGGCGCTTTACATCTTTGAACCTCAGTTTCCTCATCTGCTAAACAGGATAACCCCATTCTGCATGGCAGCTGAAAGGCTTATTTTGGACAACATGTGTAAGCATGTGCACACTGTTGGGCACAGAATAAGGGCTCAACAATGGGTGGGTGATCCGTGGCATCCAGCTCTGAAAGCTGGGGCAAAGCACACTCTTAGAAGTAGGGAGGAGGTCATTGCCACATGTGAAGGCAACTAGTGGCACTTGCTACCAGTGTCCTCAAACCTTGACTGACAGAAATGGAAATGGGCAAGCTAGTCCTGAGGATGGCACGTTTCATTCTCAGAGCTGGAATTTAGCCACAGCTCAGCTCAAGGCCCGACAGTATATCTAGATCTTGGGAATTCACAATTCAGCAAGAGAAGGCAGCCTTGGAAATCCATGCTGTCTCCTCTGGGACTCACCGTAGCGGCAGGGTATGCATGGGCTCGGCACCGAGGGAAGCCCAGAGGATTCCAGGCCTTCCAGGGAGAAGAACACCTTCCGCCTGTTGTCACGCTGACAGAAGCAACCCTGATAGGCTTGGAGAGGGATTTCAGCTCAGGTCCCCAGTAGCAGAGAAGAAAGGCCACGTGGGGCAGGTTATCTGGGATAACTAATAATTCATCAAGACGTAGTGAGCTCACACAACGCACCAGGCGCTGGGAACGGTGGTCAGCAAGGAGGGCCAGAGCCTCCCTGGTCCCTAAACTGCTTCACATCCTCTTCTCCGCCTACTGCTTCCAACTCTGTAGCTACTTTTCAATGGTTTGGCTGGGATTAGCTGAAGCACTCAAACCCAGTTGTGGCCGTAGCAAGGCCTGCGTCACTAGAGAAAATGTGAACATCTGAAGATGCATGAGTGTTGGTGTTACATCCAGTGCAGCTTTTCTGGCCTAAGCCCTCACTGCCCAGAACAGATTTTTTTGGGTGTGGAATCTGCTATCTCAAGCGTGCATCTTGTAGTATTGCATCTACCACCAGAGGACAGGGGAACATGTCCTCTAGAATCCACAGCTATAACTAAACTCTTATCCTGGGCACTTGGAATGGTATTCTTCCCTGACATTCGTTAGCATCACTCTTTCTCTTCCTCCAAACCTCTGACTCTCATATACAAACACACACACACACACACACACACACACAAAGGCAGAAGGGACAATTGGGACCAAGCAGGTCTCAGCAGAACCTGGGTACCGGCTAAGCCCACTGTATCTTCTGTGCCAGGCATCTGTGAAGGAACATCAGGTCGGGACTCATGCACACATATGCAGCGGAAGGCCGCGCTGACCCTCTGGTGCCGGCCACATCAACAGACAGGGTTCCGGACAATGGATTCCTGGTGGCTGGAACTAGAGTCTCTCTGCTGAAATCCATCGCCAGCTGGGGATAACCTAGGGCACGGCAAGGTGTGTGCCATCACCTGGGTCGCTGAGAGCTGTCCTCCCTTTACAAGGGGTCTTGTCCTGAGAGGATGAGGGAGGGGACATCCTCCCCTGATTATCAGAATCTCTGCTCGGGTTTCTCATTCAGGCCTTGAAGTGAGAGCTGTTCTCATTTTACAGCTTAGAAAGGTTCCATTGGCTAAGGTTACTTAAGGAAAATGTAGGGAAGACAGGAGTTAACCGAGCCCTGCCAGGCTCCAGCATGTGTGTGTTCTTTTTCTTGCACTATACTACCTTTTAGGGAATTTCTTTGTTTGGAAGATGTAAGTATATTCTTCCCTGAGGAAGACACCTTCTTTTGAAGGCCTCAGCATCAGCCCCTTCATCCGGGGATGTTTCTGCTTGGAAATTCACTTAAGATCAAGGGGCTGATACTCTGCTGGAATGTTGCAGAAGCCTGGGGAGGCTCTGAACTGTATGCTCTGGGGCGATGCGCATGAACAAGAAAGACAATGTGAGCATGTCTGTTGGTGCATTGGAGTGTCTGTGAGTGTGTGCGGGTGAGTGAAGATGTATTACATGGTGATTGACAGCTTCTGCTTCTTTGTCTCTGTGTGCTGTGTGGTGGCCTCATGTGAGGGGTCATGAATGAATCTTTGTGGGAATATGAACTTGAGTGTGCGAGGGTGAGTGTGCACAGGGCTGAGGGTCAAGACGTATGCACAGGTGTTGCTGACTCCATAGTTAAAACATGAAAAGAACTTCTGTGACAGGAGGCTCCCAGGCTCTGCACCAACTGCCCTGCCAGCCTACATGCCTGCACCCACCCTGACAGGCAGCCAGCTGAGTCATACAGCATGGAGAAGCTGGGAGGCCGACGCCTGTCCCAGCGGGGGCCTCTGGGACGCTGCTGCAACTTCTCTTCTCAATGGTCAGTGGAAGTCTCCACACTTGGAGAATTTACACTGAATAACAACCCCGTGTGTGTCTTTGATATGATCGTGTACCCCTGAATAAAAACCTGTGAATGTGTGACTGTGTGAACCTACTACCTTTGCCTTCCCAACCGATCACTGAGTAGTAAGTTCTGGAGAGATATGATCCAGGCTTTATGCTTCTTCCAGCCACTAGCATGGTCAGAACACTTGCCTTGTTGCAAACATAAGGACCTCATCTTTGAATCTCACCTCCACCAGGTGCAAGGTGTTGTTACACTGAACACGTAAGGGGCTTCTCTGCACCTCATCCTTACCTCTCAGACGAAGACCAAACCTGCTTCAATATGGTGGTATCTTTGTGTGTGAGCGCTTGGCACACACTGTGCCCTCTCCATGCTTCCTCAGCTTTTCAGCCTCCTCCTGGGAGGAGGGTTTGCCTCCAAAAGACGTGGCTAGCTGTGTACATTGATAGGGAAAAGTCACTATGGGCCAGAGCTTCCCAGGACTGCCTCAAGGGCAGGAATCATCGTGCGCAAGAGTTACAAAGGGGAATATTGTGGAAGAAAATTGCAACCATCCAATGGGGTGAATAGGCCCTGCACGAAATGTCACTTCTGCCTGTGAACACCCCACAGATGCTTTGGTCTACACAACTGTTCCTTGTCCCCAAGATGTGCCCTTACCCTCACACCTTGTTTTTGCTAAAGGTGTGGAGCCTATGTCGTCAGGTTGCTGGCAATAAGTGGAGGGTCTTGCTGCTCTGTCAGAAAGTGGAGAATAATAATAAAAGCAAGAGCTAACATTCATCCAAAATTTACTGTGTGTTACATCCTACTTACTATTGATTTACATTGTCTCATTGAACACTCCTTCCCATCAACCTCAAGTTGCACGTATTATTCTGCCCACTATACACATGAATAAACTGAGGCCTAGGGAAGTATTGGATCCAGTCCATCATAGGCATGCATCTGGCATCCAAACCCATAACGACGGGATAAAAGAAAATTCCGCAGGACGGTCCGCACATAAGCCCATGTGCACACACCGAACTATGATCATTAGTGGAGGAGAAAATTAAGTGAAGCCCAGAGAGGCAAAATTCAGCCTTGTCTGAATCAGCTGAGGGAGGGAGGGGGACGAAATAGAGAGTAAGAACCCAGATGTGAGCTCTGGGGCAACGTCATGTATGTGAGCCAAGAGAGGAGCTACTTGGAGCCTGTGCGGACTGAGGTATCTGGGGGTGGGGAATTGGCTCAAAGAGCTCACCATTTTCAGGAAGTTCACTTAAGGTGTCTGCAGCTTTTCAATTCATTTTGTGTGTCATCCTTGAGTTCTGTTGAATGCAACGCTCTGTTGGAAATATTTATGACTCATGGATCTGGAAACTGGACACGCCCTCCAGCTCTCTGTGTTGTCCACCTGGTGAAGGGGGCTGCAGAGGCTGTGTGCTCTCTCCACCATGGACCGGGTCTGAAACGTTGAAGACTGGCCTCCTGGGAACAACTAGCACTCGCAGCATTGGCTGCTGCTCTACGCAGTCCTGGAACGCACCCCTGCTTACTTACACACATCCTGCTGTCCTTCCATTCTGAACCTCCCTTCTCCAGGCGTTCTTCCTAGACAGACGTTTTCTGTGAGCCCTGTGGTGGATGCCCTGATGACACAGATGGCCAAGCTCTCCTTCCTCCCTTCAACAGGCCTCTGTGTTCTCTCTCTGTCTCCTCTGAATTCTGAGGGCAGGAATGAGGTATCTGTGGTTTCCAAGTCATCCATGAATTACATGTCTTCGGGTCATATTGTTTTTTGTTGTCTTGAGGCTCTGAGCTTGGTTTTCTTACCAGGATTCAGTAAGAGCCCTGGAGGCTTGTGTGTGAGTTTGTGCTTCCACAGCACCCATCACATTCTAAACAAAGGGAGGGGGAGGTACTTACCAAGGATGCGATGATGCATTGCTGGTTGGGATGGATGGATTGGTGATGGATAAATAGGTAGATGGATGGAGGCTCGCTGAAGGGCATGAACAGAGGTGTGGAGGAGAAAGAGACCAGCCAACCATGGAAGCAATGCTAAACTAAAACTAAAATTTCTGTCTTTAGTTTATTCTGAATGCTACATGCTCTGCGATCCATGTTGGGGCTAATTCACACATTTAGTTTATGTTTTGTTCCTTTCTGGCTCCTTTGGGTACTTATGCGGATTTTCGGTGATTCCCTTGTAGCCCAGAAACATGAAACGGGAGGCAGGTATAGGAAAAAAGATGCTAAGACCTCAATTTTCGGACTTTTTATGAGAGAAGGATTCAGTGGAATGGTATGGGTGTAGTGGATGTAATAGAAAGCAGAAATTTGGCTTACCTGTGGGTCTGAATTTTTAGATTACCTTAATAACCCAAGGATTTAGGTAATGGAAAGTAAGAGGGCAGTGAGAGAAAAATAGCCCAGGAGCAACCCCAAGCTAGAGAGTCAATGGGTGTTATGACTTTAAAAAATATTGACAGTGGATATGTGTGTGTGATGGATGTGTGATTTTTTCATAGACTGTCTCCTACTTACACATTTTGTTAGCTTGAAGAAAATCTCGTCTTTTCTTTGACCGGTGGGAGAGTTTTTCAGGTCCGGTCCTCAATTCATTTTGACCCACAGGCCCTTGGAGTGTTCTCTGCATTTCCATTTCTTTGCCTCTACTCTACTCTTTAGCTCCTGGCTGGGTTTCCGTTACGCTTTCTGTGCCTCCATTTTCGAGACGGGCATCATCTCCCCTGTGTCCAAAGGCTGTTCTCATTTTGCAAGGATGTGGGGATGTGTCTCCATGTGGCTGAAGTGCCAATTTCTCCTCCTTACCCTGGCAGAACTTTGGAAAATATCCTTCAGCTGAGAAGTGCATCTCCCAATGCCTTCTGGTCTACCTGCACCCACATGCCCAGCCCTCCTAGCGTTCTTCTTTTTGAAGAAGGATACAAAATCTGCAGGAGTTAACAACTTAACGATGACGAAGTAATCAAACCGACACATTCATGCCAGCGGAATTGTGTTTAATTGCTTGAAAACCTGGAGGAGAGACAAAGTGTGCTAGGAAAGGTTTGTCGGGCATGCTGCTTAAGTTTCCAAGCGACCAACAGGGTGAAGTATACAAGTCAGCAAAGAAGATTAGATGGTTTAGAACCAGCTCCTTTGCTAAATGGAAATTGTGGCTGCTAATTCATAACAAATGTTGATCCAGGAAGCTGCCATCGTGGTGCTGCCTTTTCCACAAGTGTGGCTGCTTCCAGAAGCCGGGGTTGAGTGGTGCTAACAGCTGGCTGGCTGAGAGAGGGGAGTGGGTTTCAGGTTCTCTGTTCTGCAAGGAGCTTGGCCTCTGGCCCATGCCTGGGGTTTACTTCTGTTTGGACTTCCTGCACTGCTGAGGGAGTGGGCACCTTGGGACAGAGGGCTCCTTGCCCTTGGTTTGAGGCTGGAAAGGCTGCTTGCTGTGCTGAGGTGGAGTTTAGCACTGCTTTGGTGGGGTCAACAGTACTTTGCTGTGGGGCAGCATTTCTTCATAGGGGGACAGTGCTGCTGAGTTGGGGGGCAGCAATACTTTGGTGAGGGGCAGCAATACTTTGTTTGGGTGCAGCATTGCTGGGATGGAGGGCAGCAATACTTTGGCATCTGGCAGCACAGCTTCTGCTTT
The DNA here is from genome assembly GCF_964341445.2 of Mesoplodon mirus. Lineage (NCBI taxonomy): Eukaryota > Metazoa > Chordata > Mammalia > Artiodactyla > Ziphiidae > Mesoplodon > Mesoplodon mirus. The sequence continues at coordinate 116,948,753 of NC_138978.1, read as the reverse complement.
TGATGATACATTCTGGTCTCGATGTGCACTGCAATGGGAAAGACACTGAAGTGAGGAACTCTGGAACCTTAGAGACACTCGACTCAGGAGAACCTCCTGACTCTTTCAAACCTGTCCTGTGTCAACCTGATGGCTTCACTGATTAAAGGTGTGTGTGTGTGCAATGGGGTCCATCAGTATAAACTGTAGCTACAGTTTGTAAGCCATTGAAAGGTTTTAATTTAGACATATAAAGAAAAATGGAAGGATGGAAGGAATGAAGGAAGACAGAAAAAAGGGTGAAAGGAGAAGAGAAATGGAGAGGAGTAGAAAAATACAAAGATGCAAAAAGGGAGAGAGAGAGACACACACAGAGAGAGAGAGAGAGGAGAGAGAAGGAAAGAGTAAGAAGGAAGGACAGGGGTAATTAGAACTAAAAGTATTATCCTTCTACAGCAGATACTGTGGAATTTAGAACATGATTTTCTTGGATCTGAGTCCCGTCTCAAACATTAATCAGCTGTGTTACTTTCAGCAAGGTACTTAACTTCTCTGTACTCTTCTTAACGTTGTTGTAAGGTTTAAATGAGCACATGAAACTCCACAAAAACACATGTAAATACCCAAGTAAATATGAGTGTAAAGATATATGTGTGTGTGTGTGTGTGCTTGCTTGGTCACACACACACAAACACACACACACACACACACGAGAACCAAAACATGTTGAGTACTCTTGTAAAGATTTTGACTTTTTAAATAAATATCTAACAATTGTAATGGAGCATCTTAACCACTCTCTAAGAGAATTCATAGAAAAGAGGCATCTAGAGACAAAAGGCCCACTTAGATCGATTCTAAATTCTAGGTGAGAAAGCAAATCTTAGAGAGGGAAGTCATGGATCCCCAGGCACTGAGCACACGGGGGTGGACCAATGGTCCTCAACTCCCAGAGCAGGACCTGGCCACTGTACCACCTCTTCTTGTCCTTGCTGCTCTGAGCTCCCTGGGCCTCTGCCCCCTGCTCCCTAAGGAGCTTTCATCCCTCCCTGAACTGGCCTTTCCCTTCAGGGCAGCCCTGTCCCAGAGTTGGTGCCACCCTCTCCTAACCAGCCCCGCTTAGCTCCTGGACACGACAACAGAGCCACCACACGCGCCAGCAAGAGCCTCAACACCAGCCTCTGGGCACACCCTGGACTCCCATCTCAGCCCCCGCCCCACACACTTCAGATGTTGACTTGCAGCCCAGGAGAGGTGGGTCCCAAATGATACGGAGGAGAGAGTTGCCCACACGAGGACTTTCTTTCTGACCAGCCACCCAGTGCTCCAGCCCCTGCTGCCCACAGAATTTGGGACGAGGTAGGGTCAGGCTCCCGGAAGTGGCATTCCTTTGCCGGACTTACTCTAGGTCACCAGTGGCTGGAACGTGTAGATGCTGAGGCTTTTGGGATGCTCTGACACTGAACACCTTTTATAAGTCTCAAATCCCTCTTGGGAGCCATGAGGTGGCCTACGATTGGGGCGTGCTAGGCCCTAGTCACAATAGGATGCATCTGCCCTTCCTCATAGTTCAGGTTTTACTCATCTCTTGGGCTGGCAAACTCACTCTCGGTTTGATGGAGCTTTGGGATGACAGTGCCTTCACTCTAGCTCTGGCCCCATTTCCCCATCAATTTATGAGCCCTGGCTTCCTCGTGTTTCCAAACCCACTCGTGACATTTTCCCTAGAACATTGATGTCTGGGATGGTGCTAAGCAAGCATTCAGGACACTGCTTGGAGTGGGAGTGGTGAGGGTAGTTTTCCAGGATATTCCGGTTGGTGGGGGAAGTGGTGGATTGCCCCAGGTACCCAGAGAGTCTCGTTTTAAGGAAAACGACTACTGAGGGATGAGTGGCTCTCTGGGAGACCCATTAAACTCAGTAAAGTGCTGACCTTGACTTAACATTGACTCAGAGCCACATTCAGCCTGAACTGGAAAGAAAATATGTCAAGCCACTGTTATGTTTTAGTGTAAGCACTATATGTTACCTGTTGTAGTGTAAGCAAAAAATGGGTGCTGCAGCCCTCTCTCCTGCCTCTTAGTGAGCAAACCATTAGGCTTCATTCAGAGAAACTTGGTCTTTACAGTAGACAGTACATATCTCTCTACATGTTTATAAGTCACCCAGGCTCCAGGGTTCCCAGTGAGATGATTATCATGAGGTGGAGAGGGTGGGGAGCTAAGAAATACTGACTTGGCATGAGCTGCTGGACGAGTCAACTGGACTGGCTCCTGGGTTCTGAGATCCCAGGGCTTGAGGCTTGATTTTCCTTCCTCTTCCAGTTCAAGATTCCAGAAAGAAGAGGGATGACACAGGGTACGTACTTGGATGAAAATGATGAAACAGCATCTGACAAAGGATGAAGCATATCTTTAAAATATCCCCAAGTAATATTCAGACTGGGGCTCTGACCTTTACCAGTTGGGTGACTTTCTGCACTATCATCTTTGAGTCCCACTTTCCTCATCTGCTAAAGAGGATAACGCCATTCTTTTTTTAATGGGAATTCCTTTTAGTTTAAATATAGCACTGTATACATGTCAATCCCAAACTCCTAATTTGTCCCTCCCCCCTGTCTTTCCCATCTGGTAACCATAAGTTCACTCTCTAAGTTTGTGAGTCTGTTTATGTTTTGTAACTAAGTTCATTTGTATCTTAGTTTTTAGATTCCACATGTAAGCAATATCATATGACATTTGTCTTTCTCTGTCTGACTTTCCTCACTTAACATGATATTATCCAGGTCCACCCCTGTTACTGCAAATTGCATTATTTCTTTCTTTTTTATGGCTGAGTAATATTCCATTGTATATATGTACCACATCTTCTTTATCAGTTCATCTGTTCTTGGACTTTTAGGTTGCTTCCCTGTCTTGGCTATTGTTAATAGTGCTGCAGTGAACATTGGGGTGCATGTTTCCTTTCGAACCATGGTTTTCTCTGGATCTATACCCAAGTATTGGATTGCTGGATCATATGGTATTTTTACTTTTTTAGGAACCTCCATACAGTTCTCAGTAGTGGCTGTGCTTATTTACATTGCCCCTAGCAGTGTAAGAGGGTTCCCTTTTCTCCACAGCCTCTCCAGCATTTATTGTTTGCAGATTTTTGATGATGGCCATTCTGGCTGGTGTGAGGTGACACCTCACTGCAGTTTTGATTTGCATTTATCTAATAATTAGTGATTTTAAGCATATTTTCGTGTGCCCCTTGGCCATTTGTATCCCTTCTTTGGAGAAATGTCTCTTTGGGTTTTCTGCCCATTTTTTGATTGAGTTGTTGGTTTCCTTTTTTTTGATAATGAGCTGCATGTGTTGTTTGCACAATATATTTTGGAGACTAATCCCTTGTTGGTTGCCTCATTTTCAAATATTTTCTCCCATTCTGTAGGTTGTCTTTTCATTTGTTTATGCTTTCCTTTGCTGTGCAAACCTTTTGAGTTTAAGTAGGTCTAGTTTGTTTATTTTTGTTTTTATTTCCATTACTCTAGGAGGTGGATCAAAAAAGATCTTTCTGCAATTTATATCAGAGTGTGTTCTGCCTATATTTTCCTCTAAGAATTTTATAGTATCCAGTCTTACATTTAGGTCTTTAATCCAGTTTGATTACATTTTATTTAATGCATTTTATTTTTGTGTATGGTGTTAAAGAATGTTCTAATTTCATTTTTTTTACATGTAGCTGTCCAGTTTTCCCATTACTATTTATTGAAGAGACTGTTTTTCCTCCATTTTATAGTCTTTCCTCCTTTGTCATAGATTAATTGGCATAAGTGTGTGGCTTTACTTCTGGGGTTTCTATCCTGTTCCATTGATCTATATTTCTGTTTTTGTGCCAGTACCATACTGTCTTTATGACTGTAGCTTTGTAGTATAGTCTGAAGTCAGGGAGTCTGCACATCTGTAGTAAAGATTGTAATGAGTAACATACATAAAGTATGTGCCTAGTGTTTGGTGCAAAATAAGTGCTCAACAAATTTTGGCTGCTCCATGGAGTCAGGCTCTGAAGACTAGGGCAAAGCACACTCTCAGAAGTAGGAAGTAGGTCATTTCTACATTTGAAGACAAGTAGTGGCATTTGCTATCAGTGTCCTAAGACCTTGACTGACAGAAATGGAAATAAGCAAGGTAGTCCTGAGGATGGACAGGATGACATTTTTCCTCTCAGACCTGGAATTTAGCCATAGCTCTGCTGAAAGCCTTACAATATCTGTACATCTTGTGAATTCACAATGTAGCATGAGAAGACAGGCTTGGAAATCAATGGTCTCTCCCCTGGGACTCAGCAGAAGGGCAGGCTCTGCATGGGCTCAACACTGAGGGAGACCCAGAGGAACCCAGGCCTTCCTGGGAGAAGAATCCCTTCCACCTGGTGTCACTCTGACAGAAACAACCCTGATAGCCTTGGAGAGGGATTTCTGCTCAGGTCCCTAGTAACAGAGAAGAAAGGCCACATGGGGTAGCTATCCTGGGACATTAATTCATCAAGAAGTAGTGAGCTCACACAATGCGCTGGACACTGGGGATGGTGGTCAGCAAGAAGGGCCAGACCTTCGCTGTTCCCTAAACTGCTTCACGTCCTCTTCTCCACCTACTCCTTCCAAAGCTGTAGATACTTTTCAATGGTTTGGCTTGGATTAGCAGAAGAACTCAAACCCAGCTGTTGCATTAGCAATACCTGCGTAACTAGAGAAAATATGAACATCAGCAGATCCATGAGTTTGGGGTGTTACATCCTGTCTATCTTTTCTGGCCTAAGCCCTCACTACCCAGAACAGACTTTTGGGGGGTGGAATCTGCTATATCAAGCATGCATTACGTAGTATTGCTTCTACCACCAGAGGACAGAAGAAACAGGTACTCTAGAAGCCACAGGCACAACTAAACGCTTATCCTGGGCATTGGGAATGGTATTGTTCCCTGATTTTTGTTAGCATCACTCTTTCTCTTTCTCCAAGCCTCTGTCTCTCATGTACACACACACACATACACACACACACTCACATACACACACATGAGTCTCTCCCATACTCTAGCAGTAAGTGTTTGTGGGGGCATAATGTCAATTCTCGGTAAAGGGTGGTTGGATGGGAGGTGGCATTTTCTACCAATTTCCCAAACACATGTACATACTCCATACCTACCATTGATCCATGTCTAGCAGGTATGTGACCCTGCTTCCTCTGCATGGCTCCCATACCCTAAGACTCCATATGATTCTTGAGAACATTTTTCCCCTTCAGGTTTCCCTTGGTGTTCATATCATCTTCATTTTACTTGCATGAACGTGAACATTTTGGTGAGGTATTGGGGGTGAGAGGAAGGAGGTGGGTGCTGGACCTTACTCCCCCGGATGTCTTTGTCTTGCAAATAGACAACTGCTAGCTTGATTTCTAGTTCTAGGCACTTGGTAGCACATTCTACCTGAGAAAGACCAGGACCTAGCTGGGTAGAGGGTGAAGGGGCTGAGCTTTGTAAGGATCTAGTCAGTCATCAAATGCACAGGAAGCAGACACCATGCCTGGTATTCTGGAGTCTAGGGAACTGAGTGACACACAGGCCCAGCCTTCAAGGAGCAGATGATCTTCCTGGAGAGATAAAGTCAGCCCAATGTGATAGAGGCACTGGATCTGGGAGGCAAACACCATGAATCAGGACCTAAGGGATGATATGGAACAAGGGAGGCACAGGACTCAGAGGAGTGGTCACCCCTCTGGGCTGGGTCAGTGTTGACTGCGAAGCATCAGGGCAGACAGGAAAAGCTCCTTGACAGGGGGCTCCTTCAGGGCAGAAACACTGACTTCATCTCTGTATCCTGGTACCTAGCAAAGGTTCTGGTTCAGATTCAGAGCTAAATACATTTCTGTGAAACAAATGAGGACATTCCAGGCAAGGGAATATAGACTGAGAAAACATGTGAAGTGGGAAGATGCTATGTGTGTTGGGGGGGTGGGGGGGGAAGAGACCAACCTGGCTGGAATGGATGGTCAGTTCTAGTGAGCCGTGGGCAGTGGAGGTGGGACCAGACCCCAAGGAAAGTAGAGCAGCCAGGAGAGCTAAAGAGCTGAAGCCAGGAGAGCTGAAATTGCAGGGCAGAAGGCACAATTGGGAGGCCTAGGCTTTGATTCTAAATACTGCAGAGGTGCCCCTTTATCACATGCCATACGTTTAAAAAAAAATTCTATTGGTTAGCTTAGAGAGGCAGATAAGCATTGGCTTACAGTCAGAAGGCCTGAGTATATTTCTGGCTCTCACAATAATTAATTGTGTGCTTTTGGACACTGGATTTCCCTCTCTGGGGCTCAAATTTTCTACTCTGTAGAACATGATAATTCCTAAGGCCCTTTCCAGGTGTAAGCACAGTGTGATTTTCCCATAGTGAATAGGAGCCAAAGGAGAGACATGACTAAAAATGTGTTTTTGGAGGCCAGTGTGGCCGTAGTGCACACAGTGAGGTGGAAGTAGGGGTGAAGTGGGAGAGATGGAGGCGGCGGACCCAACCTAATGTGGCAGTGATAGGAGTGGAAAGGGGGAGACAGGTTTAAGAATGTTTTTGAATTAAGAACACACAGGACTGGAGGACTAAGAGGATGGAGGGAGAGGAAGGGAGGAGTCAGGGGAACCCTTCTGATTCTATGTGACAAAAATGGGGAGTGCAGATATTAGCGCTGGGAGGAGGGAAAAGGAAGACAAGATGCCTGTTCATACACGCTGTGTCTGGTACAGCAGGACCCCCAGGGAGTTGCTATTACCATACACTGTATACATACTGCTGCATATCATATGCGTGCTGTATATCAACAGTGTGTATACACTATTATATATTGTATATACATTGTATATAGTGTACATATGTTGCTGTGTATTGTATATACACTGTATATAAACTATGTATACACTGTTGTGTATTGTATATGCACTGTATATAAACAGGGTGTATATATTGCTGTATATTGTATGTACACTGTGTATAAATGGTATGTATACACTGCTGTGTACTGTATACTGTATCTAAACATCAAGTACACACTGATGTGAATTGTATGTGCACTGTATAGAAACAGCATGTATACACTGTTGTATATGTACTGTATATAAACATAAAGTACACACTGCTGGGCAGCAGTAGAGGAGGGAGTGGTGAGAGAATGGAAGGAGAGAGATTTCACCTATTGATTGCCAGGTTTGTGCTTAGCACTTAGAAAGAAACACAAAAGGCAAAACAAGGAAGTTCTAGGTCCCAGAAGTCCAATCCTCCTTCCTCGTATCAGGGCTTGGTCAGGGAACAGAAAAGCATTCTAGACTAGCAGGATCCAGGGCTGGAAGGAGCCCAGGAATCAGACAAAACGCTCCCAATTTGTGGTTCAAGGATTGTGTCAACACTTGATGACACTCTCAGCAAGCCACTGAGAAATGAGAACTGTTAGTATATTTTGTAGAAGTTAGTATACGGTTGTTGACTTTTATTTCTTTGAAAGATCTTCTTTTTTGTTTGCTTTTTGAGACTATACTCTTTCCAGAGTTGTTGGTTTTAATATTACCTTTATGTATTGAAGTGATGGTGATCATAAAAGGCCTTTGCCCTTACTTGGAAAATAAAATGTTGGCCCTCTTTACTGAATGCATTTTTTAAAAAATATAATTTTAGTTTTAAGTGAAATCCTAAAGCTTTTGTATCATTAATGTGGATCCACCCAGTCTTTTTTTTGTTGGCTTGCTTTTTTTTTTCTTCTTCTTTTTTATTTTATTGAAGTATAGTTGATTTACAATGTCATGTTAGTTTCAGGTATACAGCACAGTGATTCAGAATATATATATATATATATATATATATATATATATATACTTTTTCAGATTCTTTACCCTTATAGGTTCTTACAAAATATTGAGTATAGTTCCCTGTGCTATACAGTAGTTCTTTGTTGGTTATCTAGTTTATATATAGTAGTGTGCATGCATTAATCCCAAACTCCTAATTAATCACTCCTCCCCCCTTTCCCCTTTGGTAACCATAAGTTTGGTTTTCTGTATCTGTGGACCTATTTCTGTTTTGTATCTTTTTTTTTTTAAGATTCCACATATAAGGGATATCATATATTTGTCTTTTTCTTGTTTACTTCACTAATATCTAGGTCCATCCATGTTGCTGTAAATGGCATTTTTCATTCTTTTTTATGGAGGAGTAATATTCCATTGTATAAATATACCACATCTTCTTTATCCATTCATCTGTTGATGGACATTTAGGTTACTTCATGTCTTGGCTATTATACATAGTGCTGCAATGAACATTGGGGTGCATGTATCTTTTTGACTTATGATTTTCTCCAGATATATGCCCAGGACTGGGACTGCAGGATCATATGGTAACTCTATTTTTAGCTATTTAAGGAACCTCCAGAATGTTCTCCATAGTGGCTGTACCAATTTACATTCCTACCAACAGTGCAAGAGGTTTCCTTTTTCTCCACCCTCTCTTCAGCATTTATTATTTACAGATTTTTTTTTTCGGTACGCGGGCCTCCCACTGTTGTGGCCTCTCCCATTGCGGAGCACAGGCTCCGGATGCACAGGCTCAGCGGCCATGGCTCACGGGCCCAGGCGCTCTGCGGCATGTGGGATCCTCCCAGACCAGGGCACGAACCTGTGTCCCCTGCATCGGCAGGCGGACTCTCAACCACTGCGCCACCAGGGAAGCCCTATTTACAGGTTTTTTGATGGTGGCCATTTGGACCTGTGTGAGGTGATACCTCATTGCAATTTTGATTTTCATTTCTCTAATAATTAGTGATGAGCATCTTTTCATGTGCTTGTTGCCACCTGTATGTCTTCTTTGGCGAAATGTCTATTTAAGTCTTCTGCCCATTTTTTGATTGGGTTTTTGGGGGGGTTTTTTGATATTGAGCTGTATGAGTTGTTTATATATTTTGGAAATTAATCCCTTGTTGGTTGCTTCTTTTGCAAATATTTTCTCCAATTCTGTAGGTTGCCTTTTCCTTTTGTTTATGGTTCCCTTTGCTGTGCAAAAGCTTTTGAGTTTAATTAGGTCCCATTTGTTTATTTCTGTTTTTATTTCCATTACTCTAGGAAATGGATCAAAAAAGATATTCCTGCAGTTTAAGTCAGAGAGTGTTCTATTTATGTTTTACTCTAGGAGTTTTACAGTACAGTTTTATAGTTACACCATCCAGTCTTATCATGAACAAATATGGAAAAAGTGAGGTAGACAAGGGAAGTGACTTCTGTGGTATCACAGTTTATAAAATGACAGAAACAGGACTTGAACTCTGGGTACCTGACCAAAACCCAGCCAAACTGAATGAAAAACAACCATCCAAACAAAGAAAACAGGACTTTGGCTGATGTCAGAATCTTAGGAAATTCTCCTCCTGTCCTGTCTGCCCTGCCCTCCCCCACCCTGCATCATCTTAAAGCCAGGCCCTTGCAGTGATGGCAGGACCAGGCTTGTGCAGCACCCACACCCCACACTTCTCCCAGACTCTCCCGGTCATGGTGCAAGGTTCTGGTTTGCCCTTCTTGGCCTTCCCCTCTCCTTGGGAGACACGCTGTGGCCTGTCCTGTGACCTCATTAGAATGGAACCTCTTCTCTCTTGCCTTTCACCGGCCTTTCACATGAAAGGGATTAACCCCTTCAAGTCACCACTCCCCTTCCTGACTCTTAGGAAGCCCCCAATTGTGAGAAGTGAGTAATTCAGCTCCAAGCCCCCCATAGCTGGCTCCTCAGCCACCTGGCTTCTCCATGCCCAGAACCAGTGGCTTCACTGTCAGTGATAGGGACATCCTGGGATACTTTGCTGCCCCAGAGAACTAAGGCTTAACTTTGTTCTGCAGTGGCCCCAAGATATGGAATGAGGTCCCTAAAAAGTTGAGTTTCCACAAGGATCTGCCTCCAGATTCCTCATCTCCTTTGGTGATCTCACTCACTCCTGTACTTCTAATCATCACCTTTCTACTAATGACTTGCAAATCTGTATTTCCAACCCAGTCCCCTACCTCGTGCTTCAGATCCATGGCACATCCAGTTGCTTCCTCAGTATCTCCATCTGGATGTCTCAAAGGCCCACTGGTCCCAACATGCCCAGAACAGAACTTGTTTTCCCGTCCCTGCTCACTCCCCATTTCAGTGCACAACACACCACCTACTATCTACCCAGCAGACGTGACCACAAACATGGCACCACCTCTAACCACACCCCACCATTGACCAGTCCCATTGATTTAACACCTGGATATGTAATGATCTAGATCTATCACCACACACAATGTATGTGATTTTAAGAAACCCCTACCCTGGTCTGACCTTCATCAGTTCTTACCTTGACTGCCAAAGGGATTTCTTAACCCATTTCCCTGTCTGTATCTCTCTAGATGCAAACCATTTTCTACACAGAAGCCAAAATAATAATTTTGAAAGGTAAGTGTACGAGAATTTCTTTTCAGAAATATACACTGTAGTATTTACGGGCAAAGCGACATCACATCTGCACTTTACTCTCAAAATGTTCAGGAAAATGAAAACAAAACATAGATAAATAGATAAAAATATACAGATATATATGTATATACATGTATATATCTATATGTATATAGATGTGCCACAGCTTTATATCTATTTATAGATATACATATATACATATCTATATATCTATGAATCTCTCTGTATGTGTGTGTGTGTGTGTGTGTGTGTGTATATATGTCTTATTTTCTTTTTCCTGCCAAAAATATATATCTGTATCTATATGTGTAAGTAAAAAGAGAGAGAGAGAGAAAGAAACATTTGAAATCTGGGTGAATCTATATAAGCATATCCAGGAATTGTATGTACTGTTCTTGACACTTTTCTATAAGTCTGAAACTATGTTAAAATAAACAATTTTAAAATAAACACATTTTAAATGTAAGTGAGCCAATATCATTCTCCTACAAAGAATCCCTCAAGTGGCCCTCATTCCCTTACCTACAGGCTAAAGCTTAAGGTCTACCTCTCCAGCTTTATCTCACCCCTCCCCGGTTCAGGCTTCTGCCCCATCAATAAGGACCTGCTTGTAGTTCCTGGCAGACAACCTGTTATTTCTCATTGCAAACTCTTTGCTCACATAGTCTTTCTGACGGGAATCCCTGACAGTCACCTGGCACTAAGTAAGTGGATAAGTCAGAGGAACTATTCACACTCAGATCATGGTGGATGGAGCTAAGTGAGCTTCCTCCCCATAAACTTTTCCCTCCAGATGGTTATGGTTGTTTCCTCTCTCCCTGCAGTACAGACACAGGGTTTCTGAGGAGCACCCTATGGTTCTAAGTGTGTTCGAGGCAGGTAAAGAGAACTTGAGAAGTGTCTTTGGTGAAAACACAGTCTCCCAGTGGGGTTCCTGGATCTTTGGTTTTATGTTTTGTCCATCGGGGAGAGGACAGTTGTCATTTAGTCTGGCCCTACTCAATCCCTGATTCTCCTAAAAGAGACAACCAAACCTCCAGGGAGTCCCCTCTAAAATGCATCAAGTAAGTTTAAGCTGGGGGCCAGAGGCATTTGGGTGCTCACACCTGTGTGTGTACATGGGTGGGGGAGAGGGGTAAGAGGCAGACAATGTCACATTTCCTCTTCCTGAAAGTATCCCACCCTTCACCCCAGCTTCAGGACTGCCAACCAGTTAGTACATCTCATCTTAAAAGGCATTAATGAGACATCCCCTCCCCATGCTAAGCTCCCATGACTGGGGAGGAAAGACATCAGCTAGCCTGAAAAGTCCAGATCTATAGGATACTGCATTTGCTTGTAACTTCTCTGACCTGGGAGGGATGAATTGAGCCAGAGATCTCTGTTCCCTCAGTAGCACTTGTAGAACCAACTATCCTCTTGCTAGATTTAGATTTGATGAAGGTTAAAAGGAAGCTATGATAAGTGGCTTCAAACCAGCTTGTTCCTCCAAATCGAGGGCTCTTACTTGTCTTTTTATATTGTTCAGAATCAGGGAAATGGGCAATTGAGGAACATGAAAACTAAGCTGAAGGAAACAGAAAGGCTAAGTTGATCTCCATATTAAAGAACTGAGCCTTAAAAGAGAGGGAAGGAGAAATGAGAGTGAATACACAACATTGAGTGCCTGGCGTCGGTACAGTTTCTATGAAATTTTAGAAAGGAAGGAGAGAGAATTTTTTGGAAGAGGGTGATCTCTGTTGATGATATCTACATCTACTTAGCTAGCTGTCTATATCTAGATAGAGTAGTAAGATATATAATTTTAAGAAATTTTGCTCTATGTAAGCAAAATGTAGGGAAAGAATAAAATTAAAGCTAACATGCAAAAAAAAAAAAAAGAAATTTTGCTCTGAGTGTTAATGGAAACTTTCCTTGGCATTCTTCTAGTGACCTAATTAAAACATTTAATTGTTTTTTGAGTACTTCTTTGGATGTGATAGCTCTCTTAAACCAGGCCACAAAACTGTCCAATTATATGCAGGTTTCCAAAAATTACATTTCAAATGCATTGTGGAGTGTTCTAAAGTTGGCCTAACATATTTTAACTATGGATACAAGGAAATCTATAAACGCATTACTATTTATCTATGTAAAACGTATTCTTACAGTATTAAAATGTAGGCTGGCTCCTTGGTTCTTAATAGACCTAAAGAGAAATGCTTTAAATAATCAGTTTAAAATATAGCTCCATTTTAGGCAATAAAGAATCAGGCAAAAGGGCTGTGGACTGGTCTCTCAACACTTATGGGCCTGAGACAAGGGAGTTCCACAAAGCATAGAAGAGAAGATCCTGAGTGGAGTCCCAGGAGCCTCAGGTCCCAACACCCCAGTTTCTGTTCTCTGGCTTACTTCCTTCTGCTTTCAGCAGTGAGGCTGGGTCTGCACAGACAAAGGCAGTGAAAGGCCCCCTCTCTGCATCCTTCTCCTTTTCCATGCATACCCTTCAGCTGGGATGATATTGACAAGTGGGTGTGTGGAACCTAGACAAGCAGTTCTCATATTTGCATCTAGTTAGAGATATCAGACTTTGTGTCTGAAATTCTGAGTCATACCAAGGCTCTGTGAGGTTGGGTCTCTCTATAACCTGTGTTACACACACACACACACACACACACACACACACACACACACACCCTCAGCTGGTCCATTACTATGCAGGGTACTCTCTCTGTGTGCAATGTACTTTGCTAGGCACTGAAGGAAGTACATACAAATAAGATGTATCCCCAGGTGTTTGCTGAGCATTTATCCTGTAGCTAAGCACAGGGTTGGGTACCAAAAAGAATGGAAGCAGTGTAAAATTTAGGTCTTCAAGATGTTTAGGTCTTCAAGATTTTAGAGTCTAGTTGGAGAAAATAAAATTGAACAAAAGGGGAGTTCAAATTTTATATAAATATAGAATCCTATGTTTCCACTGAAAATCAGGCTATGGACAGATGGATAAGACTCTGAGGAGATGAGAGAAGAGTAGAACGGTGCTGAGTTGGGGAGAATGGAGTCGGGTAGAGGGCTGCACCTGTCCATTCCCCATCATCACTGTGGGTCCAGAAGGAAAAGCAGTAGGATTACAGTGTAAGGCTGACCTAGGGCTGAGGAACTCATGGGGGCCAAAAAGAAGGCCCTACTAGCAATGGAAACCTTGTTGGCGGGGTAGTTCAGACTGTGGTCCAAGGCTGGGGAAGGAGGCAAGTGGTGGAAATTTAGAGGTTACAACAGGGATGTGATTGATGATTCTCAGAGACAGTGGAGCCCAGAGCTGTAGTAGCAAAGAGAGAATGGAAGTACTGTCCGGTATGGAGGTCAAAGCTAACTTGAGAAGCAATTTAGTGCTCTTGGAAATGAAGCTTAGACAAACCCAGAGGGAGCAGAGAAGATGTAGTGAGAAGTCAACTATCCCCATGTTAAATGAGTAGCTTCTGATATTTTGAGTTTCCCACATAGAGTATAAAAAATACACTTGAAGTATAAAATTGAAATGGTATCTTCTTCATGTAGCCTTTTTCATCCACAAGAAATATGTCCTCTCTGTCTAGAGAAACAACTCTCTATCTCACTTTCATAGCCTTTCCTACATCTACTAGGAAGTGTAGAATGTTCTTCTTGGTTCTTGAGTATTTGGGTATTAACCCCAGTGTCAAACCTGTAGGACAAAGCCAGAGATGTCCTCCCCGAAGACCAGCACAGAGCCAGGCACAAGATCCCAGTAAATATTCCAGGAATTGAAGTCATGCTGTGTCATGGAGGAGACCCGTGGTAGAGGTAGTTTTTGCTTTGGGGAATATTAAATAGCAGTCTTAAGGAAGAAAGTTCTCCAAGATTGCCTACTAGCAAGCTCAAATGAATGTGGAGCTAAACAACAAATATTTGTTGAATGACTGGTCCAAACGGAAAGTTATGGGCGGCTGAGCTGAGGGATACAGTCATGCAGATGACAGCTTCTTCACCCTCTATCCCGAAAGAGATGCCTGAGCACAGATGTGCCTGCACACGTGTACCCCAACCCCCCACAAACACACTTGCAGACTTAGGTGTGTGGAGATCTTTCATGTTTACAAATATGTCTGTTTCTTTTCGAGGGAGGGTATCAGTAGAATGGTATCTTCGTGATGCAAATCCCAGATTTGCCTCTAGGCTCCTCCTTTTGTTGTGAGGCTGTTTGGGAATTTGTCCTCACAGCCCGTGGATCTACGCTGGGGTGTGGTCTTGGATGGGCAACAGTGAGTGGCTGCTTGCATGGAAAGTCCACCTCAAGGGTGATATAGAAATAAAGAACTCATTCAGGCACACCCCAAAATATATTCACCCCACAGTTAGTGAGCACCTACAGTGTTCCAGGCACTGAGGATTCAGAGGTAAATAAGACATAGTTTCTGTTCTATGAGTCTCCAGAACCTAGATCAGGTAGCAGGCTATATAAATGACTTCAGTAGTATATGGTGAGTGCTTTGGTGGAGTTATTTGGAGGTTGTTGTAGCAGGTAGATGAAGACATAAACCAGCTGGGAGGCACAGCTGAAGGCTTCCTAGGAGGCAGACCATGCTCTGTGTTGTCTCCTCAATGCTCTCATGACAAGCTGAGGTCAAGGACTTCCTCCCTTTTCTCCTAGAGATTTCCTGGTTTGGGAGATAATTTTACCCATCCTTCTGGCTCAGAGAAATCTTCCTTCTTCACCTATTCCCCTCTACTCCTACCCAACTCTCTGCCAAACCATTCCACAATACCACTATTATTCTAAGGAAAGTCCAAAAGAGCCTGAGGATTGGGCATCTGGAGGGTGAGTCCAGGAGCTGGCTCAAAGCACTGACCAATTTCTAGGTTCATGGGCTGTGGGATAGGGTTTTGTTCTTATTACACCTCAGGGTCTTTGTGAGGCCTGATCCAGTGGAGAAGGGTGGGAATCAATAACAACACCCCACATGTGGAAAACTTGGTCTACAGAGAGCCACTGTGTCCATAGCAACACATGATCATTGAGTGCCTACCATGTCCTGGCCACCAACTAGGCAGAGAGAACACAGAACACAGCGAGGCCCACACAAGCTCTTCTCCCTAGGAGCTTACATCCTCATAGGGAATGAGAGGTGATAGGTACATATACAACCAACAAGTATGGGGTTGGCCAAAAAGTTCGTTCGGGTTTCTCTGTGACATTTTATGAAAAAACCTGAACAAACTTTTTGGGCAACCAAATAAAGAGTGTGATTTCAGGTAAGTCATGAGGGCTATGGAGAAACTACAACATGGTCATATTTAACTAGAGTGGGTAGGAAAGTCTTCTCTGAGGCAGAGACATTGGGGCTGGGGCTGGAGGATGGCAAGATGGTCATACAAAGGTCTGTGGATAGAGGCTGAGCAAGAGCAAGTGCAAAGGCCCTGAGATAGGGATGGTCTTGATGTGTTCAGTATCATATGACTAGAGCCTGGGGGACCAGGAGCGGGTGAGTTCAGGGAGTCAAGTAGGGACTGATTTCCATGGGGTGTGGGGGCTATGGAAGGGTCTGGGCTGGTAGTGACTTGATCTAAGGTTTGCTTGAGAAACCTCACCCTGACTGCTCTTAGAAGGTGGGCTGAGCCAAGGCATGAGTAGAGACTCCTGTCCTCTCCCTTATCTTGGATCCTAATCAGAACCCAGAGATCATATTTCTATTCTAAATTTTTATTTTAAATTTTGTCAGGAGGAAACCAACCTTTAGTAAGGTAACGATGATACAATTACTAATGCCAAGTGTAGTCCCTTTACATTGTACTGTATGTCATGGCTTTTCTGGAAAAGCGTCCTGTTTTAAAAGTGTGTTCTTTGTCCACCCGACTACATTTGACCTTGGTAGACTGCACACCGTCATCTGAGGTCCAGAGGAGAGTGTCACTGTACCAAGTGGCCTCTTGCAAAAGGAATCCTCTCTTACTCTCCTTCTCCCAGGTGGAACTGCCATCTCACACTAACCCTACTGGACTTGTTAACTTGGCCTTCACCTGGTCCTCCCACTTCTGTCCCTCAGAGTGTCTGGCTACTCTGGGGCATCCCTGCTGATCAGTAAGAGTCACACAGGGCTGGTGGGTTCTGTCTTTCCACATGGGTTGGAAACAACACCTCTTATTTCATTTTCAGCTGCCTTGTGCCTATCGCAGGGACTTAAGAACACAGTGGGAAGAACACAGAACATAGTAACAAAGGCAGCCGGCATTTCCATTTTTTTCCCTCTGCTTCCTACACTGAAGCCAACCTGAACCACCCATTCCATTCACACCCACAGTGTTTTCTCAGGTTATGCCTTCATTCAGGTCATTTCCTCTGGACCCTGTTCCGTCTCTTCCTTGGTGTTCATTCTTCAAAGTCTAGATCATATGTCTTCTCCTTCAGGAAGTCCATCTCCTTTAGACGGTCCACTAACCCTCATGAGATTTCCCATCGCTTATTCTCCAAAGCATTACCTGTTCTCTGGGTTCAGACATACACACGTTTGAGTTTCAGTGACTAGCTGAGTGACCTTGGGTTCATGACTTCTCCTCTCTGAACCTCAGTCTCCTTGACTCTGAGGTAAGGAGGCTAATCACACCTACATCATGGTGGTGTTGTGCCAGGAAGATGAGATCATGCATGTAAAACTTTTGATGCTGTGACTGATATATGGCCAGTGCTAAATAAATGGTGGAGTTTATTGTTAGTAGAGTCATCAGTGCATTTGTCTTATGCACCTGTTCACTCTGAATCCTTCAGAGCACAAACTATCCTGTTCATCACCATTTCTTTGGAGGTGTCTTACGTGGATATCCAAACTTTGCTTTTTGGAGCTTCCTTGGGTGGAGCCCTTCTCTTCCAGTCTTTCACTTCTGCATCATGACACTAGAGGGTGGTGAGAGACCACAGACACTTTGGAAGACAGTCCAACTTGGATGTCCTTCCTCTTGGCTAGCCTGTACCATGATGGGCCACCCATGATAGTTCTTGCTTGGATTGTACACTCATTCCTTTGTGCTAGGAAAATTCTAAAATCATGTAAGCCAAGAGCCAATCATTGTAATCCTTTTGGGAAGGCTTCCTCACTCCCCAAGTTTGCTTTGGCTGATTAGTTAATCAAAATCAGCCAGGAATTCCTGATACTTATGTCTCCTTTACTATGTTTCATGTTTTAAGGATTAAATGGCTTGAAGAATGCAAAATGCTTTGAACATTGCCTGGCACATAAGAAAGAAATCAAGCTTATTTTAATGGGTCAGTTAAGGAAGTGAATAAAAGGCAACAAGGAAAACAGAAGAAGCTTCTGAAATCCCAAATGCACAGTGTTTCATTTGCGGAGCTCTGGCTGTGTGCTAGATGGCTAGTGCCAAGTACTTTCCAACTATTCTTTCATAACCAAACCAATGCTGAAAAGTCAGTGCATTTTAACCATTGGCATAGACTGAATATTTGTTTCCCCCCCAAACTCAGGTCCTGGCCCCTAATGTGATGGAATTAGGAGGTGGGGAGGGGGGTTCTGACTCTAGCATGTATCTTTTGAACCTCCATAACGGTGCCTCATCTGTTTATTTGTTACCTTAATAATAATAGTTATTATTACCTAGTAGATTGATCCAAATGTTTATCTCTGAGGGGTAAGAGCCAAGGTTGGCTTTCCTGTATGAGATATTGTGGCACTACAATAACATCTACTACTGGACATGACATTCAGGAGGAAATTAGAAAATGCTTAAAACTAAACGGTAACACAAACAATGCATACAAAAACTCATGGGAGGAGATTGGCTCAAGATGGCAGAGTAGAAGGACATGATCTAACTCCCTCTTGCGAGAGCACTGGAATCACAACTAACTGCTGAACAATCATCGACAGGAACACACTGAAACTCACTAAAAAAGATACCCCACATCCAAAGACAAGGAGAAGCCACAGTGAGATGGTAGGAGGGCACAATCACAATAAAATCAAATCCCATAACTGCTGGGTGGGTGACTCACAAATGGAGAACACTTATACCACAGAAGTCCACCCACTGGAGTAAAGGTTCTGAGCCTCACTTCAGGCTTCCAACCTGGGGGTCCAGCAATGGGAGGAGGAATTCCCAGAGAATCAGACTTTGAAGGCTAGTGGGCTTTGATTGCAGGAATTGCAGGTGTTTGACAGGAATAGGGGAAACAGAGACTCAACTATTGGAGGGCACACACAAAGTAGTGTGCACATTGGAATGCAGGGGAAGGAGTAGTGACCCCATAAGAGACTGAACCAGACGTAACTGCTTGTGTTGGAGAGCCTCCTGCAGAGATGGGGGGTGGCTGTGTCTCACAGTGAGGACAAGGACACTGGCAGTAGAAGTTCTGGGAAGTACTCCTGCACATGAGCCCTGCCAGAGTCCGACATTAGCCCCACCAAAGAGTCCGGGTAGGCTGCAGTGTTGGGTCACCTCAGACCAAACAACCAACAGGGAGGGGACCCAGCCCCACCCATCAGCAGACAAGTGGAGTAGTTTTACTGAGCTCTGCCCACCAGAGCAACAGCCAGCTCTACCCACCACCAGTCCCTCCCATCAGGAAACTTGCATAAGGCTCTTAGATAGCCTCATCCACTGGAGGGCAGACAGCAGAAGCAAGAAGAACGACAATCCTGCAGCCTGTATGGAACAAAAACCACATTCACAGAAAGACAGACAAGATGAAAAGGCAAAGGGCTATGTACCAGATGAAGGAACAAGATAAAACCCCAGAAAAACAACTAAATGAAGTGAAGATAGGCAACCTCCCAAAAAAAGAATTTAGAATAATGATAGTGAAGATGATCCAGGACCTCGGAAAAAGACGGGAGGGAAATATCGAGAACATGCAAGAAATATTTAACAAAGATCTAGAAGAATTAAAGAACAAACAAACAGAGATGAACAATACAATAACTGAAATGAAAAATACACTAGAAGGAATCAATGGCTGAAAAACTGAGGCAGAAGAACGGATAAGTGACCTAGAAGACAGAATAGTGGAATTCTCTGCTGCAGAACAGTATAAAGAAAAAAGAATCAAAAGAAATGAAGACAGCCTAAGAGATCTCTGAAACATCATTAAATGCACAAAAAATCGCATTATGGGATCTCAGAGGGAGAAGAGAGAGAGAAAGGACCTGAGAAAATATTTGAAGAGATTATAGTTAAAAACTTCCCTAACATGGGAAAGGAAATAGTCACCCAAGTCCAGGACGTACAGAGAGTCCAATGCAGGATAAAGCCAAGGAGAAACACACTGAGACACATAGTAATCAAACTGACAAAAATTAAAGACAAAGAAAAATTATTGAAAGCAACAAGGGAAAAACAACAAATATACAAGGGACCTCCCATAATGTTAACAGCTAATTTCTCAGCAGAAAGTCTGCAAGCCAGAAGGGAGTGGCACGATATATTTAAAGTGATGAAAGGGAAGAATCTACAACCAAGATTACTCTACCTGGCAAGGATCTCATTCAGATTCGATGGAGAAATCAAAAGCTTTACAGAGAAGCAAAAGCTAAGAGAATTCAGCACCACCAAACCAGCTCTACAACAAATGCTAAAGGAACTTCTCTAAGTGGGAAACACAAGAGAAGAAAAAGACCTACGAAAGCAAACCCAAAACAATTAAGAAGATGGTCATAGGAACATACATATAGATAATTACCTTAAACGTTAATGGATTAAAGGCTCCAACCAAAAGACACAGGCTCAATGAACGGATACAAAAACAAGACCCATATATATGCTGTCTACAAGAGACCCACTTCAGACCTAGAGACACATACAGACTGAAAGTGAGGGGATGGAAAAAGATATTCCATGCAAACGGAAATCAAAAGAAAACTGGAACAGCTATACTCATATCAGATAAAATAGACTTTAAAATAAAGAATGTTACAAGAGACAAGGAAGGAAACTACATAATGATCAAGGGATCAATACAAGAAGAAGATATAACAATTATAAATATATATGCACCCAACATAGGAGCGTCTCAATACATAAGACAACTGTGAACAGCTATAAAAGATGAAATCAACAGTGACACAATAATACTGGGGCACTTTAGCACCTCACATCAATGGAAAGATCATCCGAACAGAAAATTAATAAGGAAACACAAGCTTTAAATGACACAATAGACCAGATAGATTTAATTGATATTTATAGGACATTCCATCCAAAAACAGCAGATTACACTTTCTTCACAAGTGCACATGGAACATTATCTAGGATAGATCTCATCTTGGGTCACAAATCAAGCCTCAGTAAATTTAAGAAAATTGAAATCATATCAAGCATCTTTTCTGACCATAACGCTATGAGATTAAAAATAAATTACAGGGAAAAAACCATAAAAAACACAAAAACATGGAGGCTAAACAATACGTTACTATATAACCAAGAGATCACTGAATAAATCAAAGTGAAAATCAAAAAATACCTAGAGACAAATGACAATGAAAACACCATGATCCAAAACCTATGGAACACAGCAAAAGCAGTTCTAAGAGGGAAGTTTATAGCAATACTATCCTAACTCAAGAAAAAAAAATCTCAAATAAACAATCTAACTTTATACCTGAAGGAACTAGGGAAAGAAGAACAAACAAAACATAAAGTTCACTGAAGGAAAAAAATCATAAAGATCAGAACAGAAATAAATGAAATAGAAACAGAAAACAATAGCAAAGGTCAATAAAACTGAAAGCTGGTTCTTTGAGAAGATAAACAAAGTTGATAAACTTTTAGCCAGACTAATCAAGAAAAAGAGGGAGAAGACTCAAATCAATAAAATTAGAAATGAAAAAGCAGAAGTTACAATGGACACCGCAGAAACACAAAGCATCCTAAGAGACTACTACAAGCAACTCTATGCCAATAAAATGGACAACCTGGAAGAAATGGACAAATTCTTTGAAAGGTATAACCTTCCAAGTCTGAACCAGGAAAAAATAGAAAATATGAACAGACAAGTCACAAGTAATGAAATTGAAACTGTGATTAAAAATCTTCCAACAAACAAAAGTCCAGGACCAGATGGCTTCACAGGTGAATTCTATCAAACATTTAGAGAAGAGCTAACACCCATCCTTCTCAAACTCTTCCAAAAAATTGTAGAGGAAGGAACACTCCCAAACTCATTCTAGAAGGCCACAATCGCCCTGATACCAAAACCAGACAGAGATACTACAAAAAAAAAAAAAAAAAAAGAAAGAAAATTACAGACCAATATCACTGATGAACATAGACTCAAAAATCCTCACAAAATAGGAGCAAACAGAATAAAACCGCACATTAAAATGATCATCCACCATGATCAAGTGGGGTTTATCCCAGGGATGCAAGGATTCTTCAATGTATGCAAATCAATCCCTGTGATACCCCATATTGACAAACTGAAGAATGAAAACCATATGATCGTCTCAATAGACGCAGAAAAAGCTTTTGACAAAATTCAACACCCATTTATGATAAAAACTCTCCAGAAACTGGCATGGAGGGAACTTACCTCAACATAATAAAGGGCATATACTACAAAACCACAGAAAACATTGTTCTCAATGGTGAAAAACTGAAAGCATTTCCTCTAAGATCAGGAACATGACAAGGATGTCCACTCTCACCACTATTATTCAACATAGTTTTGGAGGTCCTAGCCATGGCAATCAGAGAATAAAATGAAATAAAAAGAATACAAATTGGAAAAGAAGAAGTAAAACTGTCACTGTTTGCAGATGATATGATACTATACGTAGATAATCCTAAAGATGTCACCAGAAAACTACTAGAGCTAATCAATGAATCTGGTAAAGTTTCAGGATACAAAGTTAATGCAGAGAAATCTCTTGCATTTCTATACACTAACAATGAATGATCAGAAAGAGAAATTAAGGAAACAATCCCATTCACCACTGCAACAAAAAGAATAAAATACCTAGGAATAAACCCACCTAAGGAGATAAAAGACCTGGACTCAGAAAACTATAAGACACTGATGAAAGAAATCAAAGATGACACAGATGGAGAGATATACCATGTTCTTCGATTGGAAGAATCAATATTGTGAAAATGACTACACTACCCATAGCACTCTATGGATTCAATGCAATCCTTATTAAAACACCACTGGCCTTTTTTACAGAACTCGAACAAAAAAAATCTTAAAATTTGTATGGAGACAAAAAAGACCCCGAATAGCCAAAGCAATCTTGAGGGATAAAAAACGAGCTGGAGGAATCAGACTCCCTGACTTCAGACTATACTACAAAGCTACAGTAATCAAGACAATATGGTACCAGCACAAAAACAGAAATATAGATCAATGGAACAGGATAGAAAGCCCAGAGGTAAACCCACACACCTATGGTCAACTAATCTATGACAAAGGAGGCAAGGGTATACAATGGAGAAAAGACAGGCTCTTCAATAAGTGGTGCAGGGAAACCTGGACAGCTACATGCAAAATAATGAAATTAGTACACTCCCTAACACCATACATAAATATAAACTCAAATAGATTATAGACCTAAATGTAAGACCGGATACTATAAAACTCTTAGAGGATAGGAAGAACACTCTTTGACATAAATCACAGAAAGATCTTTTGTGATCCACCTCCTAGAGTAGTGGAAATAAAAACAAAAATAAACAAATGGGACCTAATGAAACTTAAAAGTTTTTGCACAGCAAAGGAAAGTACAAACAAGACAAAAAGACAACCCTCAGAATGGGAGAAAATATTTGAAAATGAATCAACGGACAAAGGATTAATCTCCAAAATATATAAACAGCTCATGAAGCTCAATATTAAAAAACAAACAACCCAATCCAAAAATAGGCAGAAGACCTAAATAGTCATTTCTCCAAAGAAGATATACATATGGCCAAGAGGCACATGAAAAGCTGCTCAGCATCACTAATTATTAGAGAAATGAAAATCAAAACTATAATAGGTATCACTTCACACTGGTTAGAATGGGCATCATCAAAAAATCTACAAACAACAAATGCTGGAGAGGGTGTGGGCAAAAGGGAACCCTCTTGCACTGTTGGTGGGAACATAAATTAATATAGCCATTATGGAGAACAGTATGGAGGTTCCTTTAAAAACTAAAAATAGAATTACTGTATGATTCTGCAGTCCCACTCCTATCTGGAGAAAATCATAAGTCAAAAAGATACATGCACCCCAATGTTCATTGCAGCACTATTTACAATATCCAGGTCATGGAAGCAATCTAACTGCTGATTGACAGACAAGCGGATAAAGAAGATGTGGTATGTATATACAATGGAATATTACTCAGCCATAAAAGGAACAAAATTGTGTCATTTGTAGAGACGTGGATGAATCTAGAGACTGTCATACACAGTGAAGTAAGTCAGAAAGAGAAAAACAAATATCGTATATTAACGCATATATGTGGAATCTAGAAAAGTGGTACAGATGAACTGGTTTGCAAGGGAGAAATAGAGGCACAGATGTAGAGAACAAACATATGGACACCAAAGGGTGAAAGTGTAGGGGGGGTGTGGGTGGTGGTGGTGGGATGAATTGGGAGATTGTGATTGACGTATATACACTAATACATATAAAATGGATAACTAATAAGAACCTGCTGTATAAAAAAACAAATAAAATAAAATTGAAAAATTCCAAAAAAAAAGAAGAACCTGCTTTATAAAAATATATATATAATTAAATTTTAAAAAGAAGATACAACAGAGGGGAATCAACAGAGGCAAATGGCTTATTTGAACAGAAGAAAAAAATTAGTTAAGACTGACAATATTTACCAGGGTGAAAAAGATAAAAAAAATAATACTGGGAATTTAAAAAGGGGGATCATGACTAGTTAGAGCAGAAACTGCAAAGAAAAACAAATTTATAACAAATTTAACTTCAAATGAAAAAGGGAAATTACTAAGAAAATAATTCAGTTGCTGTCAAACTTTATTATATGTATTTTTCTTTAGTAAGGGGAGACTTTATATGAAGCAATAATTTTAGTGGGGTTGGGGAAAGATGCAGCTGCAGTAGGGAGACTGCTCTGACCATAAGGTCACCAAGTGTCTCCTGTCAGACTTTTTAGATTCTTACTGTCTGACACCTTCTGTGTGCCATTTCCCATTTTCCTGACCCCATTTTTTGCCTAGGAGTGTGTAGCTGTGCCAACTTCATATGCTCAGGGGTAGTATGACAGCACTTCACTTCAGCCACACCAGGGATCTCTTCCTTCTCTCCCAGGGCATAGTGACAGGAACACTCAGGAGCCTGCCCCATCATGTGGGTGCAAGAACAGTGTGAAAGCCTGAGGGAGTTAGCACCCCTTACGGCAACCGCTCACTAGAAGACAGGAGTCCACGGAGAGATAACATCCTTTCCTATCTTAGATGGACCATTCTGACCCACGTTCTACACAGTCCTTAGAATCTCCCGAGTGGGTACCTACAGTAACACCCAGCTCAACACATCCTTGGACTGACTTTTTTTCCTGTCTTGTTTTACTCTTTCTAGTGCCCCTGGCTTCTGCTTCTTGGGGTCACTTATCAGAAAAACTACTTATCTCATACTGTGTTTCTTTGGGGGAACCAAGTGAAGACATCTCTATAAAATATTTCAAAAGTTCTGCTCTGCTCTTTACATTTCAAGTTAAAAATGTAATATTTTTACTCTATGTTTAGTTACAAAGGATACAATTTCTATATTGTATATATTAGCATTTTTAAATGTATTTTTTACTATTTTATGGGAAATTTTAAACATATACAAAAGTGGACAGAATAGTAAAAAGAATGTCATGTATATCACCCAGCTTTAATAATTATCGAATTATGGGCAATTTCATTTCATTTATATGCCCACTCACTGTCCCCCTTCAGTATTTTTTAAAGCAAATTCCAGACTCGTGTCACTTTATCTATAGATATCTCCAAATTGACTTCCGGGTAAGATGGCGGAAGAGTAAGACGCGGAGATCACCTTCCTCCCCACGGATATACCAGAAATACAGCTACACGTGGAACAACTCCTACAGAACACCTACTGAACGCTGGCAGAAGACCCCAGACCTCCCAAAAGGCAAGAAACTCCCCACATACCTGGGTAGGGCAAAGCTGAGAGATCCCCACACAGAGGATCGGTGCCGAGCGGCACTCACCAGCCCGAGAGGCTTGTCTCCTCGCCCGCCGGGGCGCGCAGCGCTGGAAGCTGAGGCTCGGGCTTCGGTCAGAGCGCAGAGAGAGGACTGGGGCTGGCGGCGAGAACTCAGCGTGAAGGGGGCTAATGTGCCACAGCTAGCTGGCAGGGAGTCCAGGAAAACTCTGGAGCTGCCGAAGAGGCAAGAGTCTTTTTCTTCCCTCTTGGTTTCCTGGTGCGCAAGGAGAGGGGATTAAGAGCGCTGCTTAAAGGAGCTCCACAGACGGGCGCGAGTCGCGACTGAAAGCACGGAGCCCAGTGACGGGCGTGGGACGCTGGGGCTGCTGCTGCCGCCGCCAAGAAGCCTGTGTGTGAGCGCAGGTCACTGCCCACACCGCCCTTCCGGGAGCCTGTGCAGCCCGCCACTGCCGGGGTCCCGGGATCCACGGGCAGCTTCCCTGGGAGAATGCACGGCGCGCCTCGAGCTGGTGCAACGTCACGCCGACCTCTGCCACTGCAGGCTCGCCCCGCACTCCGTGCCCCTCCCTCCCGCCCGGCCTGAGTGAGCCAGAGTCCCCGAAGAGGCTGCTCCTTTAACCCTGTCCTGTCTGAGCGAAGAACAGATGCCCTCCGGCGACCTACACGCAGAGGCGGGGCCAAATCCAAAGCTGAGACCCGGGAGCTGTGAGAACAAAGAAGAGAAAGGGAAACCTCTCCCAGCAGCCTCAGAAGCAGCGGATTAAAGCTCCACAATCAACTTGATGTACCCTGCATCTGTGGAATACATGAATAGACAACACATCATCCCAAATTGAGGAGCCCGGAGTCAGTGCTGTGCCTCTGAGGTGGGAGAGCCAACTTCAGGACACTGGTCCACAAGAGACCTCCCAGCTCCACATAATATCAAGCAGCGAAAATCTCCCAGAGATCTCCATCCCAACACCAACACCCAGCTTCACTCAACGACCAGCAAGCTACAGTGCTGGACACCCTATGCCAAACAACTAGCAAGGCAGGAACACAACGCCACCCATTAGCAGAGAGGTGGCCTAAAATCATAAAAAGTCCACAGACACCCCAAAACACACCACCAGACGTGGACCTGCCCACCAGAAAGACAAGATCCAGCCTCATCCACCAGAACACAGGAACTAGTCCCCTCCACCAGGAAGCCTACACAACCCACTAAACCAACCTTAGCCACTGGGGACAGACACCAAAAACAACGGGAACTATGAACCTGCAGCCTGCAAAAAGGAGACCCCAAACACAGTAACATAAGCAAAATGAGAAGACAGAAAAACACACAGCAGGAGAAGGAGCAAGATAAAAACCCACCAGATCTAACAAATGAAGAGGTAATAGGCAGTCTACCTGAAACAGAATTCAGAATAATGATGGTAAAGATGATCCAAGATTCTATTTCCCAGATCCAAAATCTTGGAAATAGAATAGACAAAATGCAAGAAACAGTTAACAAGGACCTAGAAGAACTAAAGATGAATCAAGCATCGATTAAAAACACAATACATGAAATAAAAAATACTCTAGACGGGATCAATAGCAGAATAACTGAGGCAGAAGAACGGATAAGTGAGGTGGAAGATAAAATAGTGGAAATAACTGCTACAGAGCAAAATAAAGAAAAAAGAATGAAAAGAACAGAGGACAGTCTCAGAGACCTCTGGGACAACATTAAATGCACCAACATTCGAATTATAGGGGTTCCAGAAGAAGAAGAGAAAAAGAAAGGGACTGAGAAAATATTTGAAGAGATTATAGTTGAAAACTTCCCTAATATGGGAAAGGAAATAGTTAATCAAGTCCAGGAGGCACAGAGAGTCCCATACAGAATAAATCCAAGGAGAAATACGCCAAGACACATATTAATCAAACTGTCAAAACTTAAACACAAAGAAATCATATTAAAAGCAGCAAGGCAAAAACAACAAATAACACACAAGGGAATCCCCATCAGGTTAACAGCTGATCTCTCAGCAGAAACTCTACAAGCCAGAAGGGAGTGGCAGGACATAATTAAAGTGATGAAGGAGAAAGACCTGCAACCAAGATTACTCTACCCAGCAAGGATCTCATTCAGATTTGATGGAGAAATTAAAACGTTTACAGACAAGCAAAAGCTGAGAGAGTTCAGCACCACCAAACCAGCTTTACAACAAATGCTAAAGGAACTTCTCTAGGCAAGAAACACAACAGGAGGAAAATACCTAAAATAACGAACCCAAAACAATTAAGAAAATGGGAATAGGAACATACATATCGATAATTACCTTAAATGTAAATGGACTAAATGCTCCCTCCAAAAGATACAGATTGGCTGAATGGATACAAAAACAAGACCCATATATATGCTGTCTACAAGAGACCCACTTCAGACCTAGAGACACATACAGACTGAAAGTAAGGGGATGGAAAAAGATATTCCATGCAAATGGAAATCAAAAGAAAGCTGGAGTAGCAATTCTCATATCAGACAAAATAGACTTTAAAAAAAAGACTACTAGAAGAGACAAAGAAGGACACTACCTAATGATTAAGGGATCGATCCAAGAAGAAGATATAACAATTGTAAATATTTATGCACCAAACATAGGAGCACCTCAATACATAAGGCAAATACTAACAGCCATAAAAGGGGAAATCGACAGTAACACACTCATAGTAGGGGACTTTAACACCCCACTTTCACCAATGGACAGATCATCCAAAATGAAAATAAATAAGGAAACACAAGCTTTAATTGATACATTAAACAATATGGACTTAGTTGATATTTATAGGACATTCCATCCAAAAACAACAGAATACACATTTTTCTCAAGTGCTCATGGAACATGCCCCAGGATAGATCATATCTTGGGTCACAAATCAAGCCTTGGTAAATTTAAGAAAATTGAAATTGTATCAAGTATCTTTTCCGACCACAATGCTATGAGACTAGACATCAATTACAGGAAAAGATCTGTAAAAAATACAAACACATGGAGGCTAAACAATACACTACTTAATAACGAAGTGATCACTGAAGAAATCAAAGAGGAAATTTAAAAATACCTAGAAACAAATGACAATGGAGACACGACGACCCAAAACCTATGGGATGCAGCAAAAGCAGTTCTAAGAGGGAAGTTTATAGCAATACAATCCCACCTTAAGAAACAGGAAACATCTTGAATAAACAACCTAACCTTGCACCTAAAGCAATTAGAGAAAGAAGAACAAAAACATCCCAAAGTTAGCAGAAGGAAAGAAATCATAAAAATCAGATCAGAAATAAATGAAAAAGAAATGAAGGAAACGATAGCAAAGATCAATAAAACTAAAAGCTGGTTCTTTGAGAAGATAAACAAAATTGATAAACCATTAGCCAGACTCATCAAGAAAAAAAGGGAGAAGACTCAAATCAATAGAATTAGAAATGAAAAAGGAGAAGTAACAACTGACACTGCAGAAATACAAAAGATCATGAGAGATTACTATAAGCAACTCTATGCCAATAAAATGGACAACCTGGAAAAAATGGACAAATTCTTAGAAATGCACAACCTGCCGAGACTGAACCAGGAAGAAATAGAAAATATGAACAGACCAATCACAAGCACTGAAATTGAAACTGTGATAAAAAATCTTCCAACAAACAAAAGCCCAGGACCAGATGGCTTCACAGGCGAATTCTATCAAGCATTTAGAGAAGAGCTAACACCTATCCTTCTGAAACTCTTCCAAAATATAGCAGAGGGAGGAACACTCCCAAACTCATTGTACGAGGCCACCATCACCTTGATACCAAAACCAGACAAGGATGTCACAAAGAAAGAAAACTACAGGCCAATATCACTGATGAACATAGATGCAAAAATCCTCAACCAAATACTAGCAAACAGAATCCAACAGCACATTAAAACTGTCATACACCATGATCAAGTGGGGTTCATTCCAGGAATGCAAGGATTCTTCAATATACGCAAATCAATCAACGTGATACACCATATTAACAAATTGAAGGAGAAAAACCATATGATCATCTCAATAGATGCAGAGAAAGCTTTCGACAAAATTCAACACCCATTTATGATAAAAACCCTGCAGAAAGTAGGCATAGAGGGAACTTTCCTCAACATAATAAAGGCCATATATGACAAACCCACAGCCAACATCGTCCTCAATGGTGAAAAACTGAAACTATTTCCACTAAGATCAGGAACAAGACAAGGTTGCCCACTCTCACCACTCTTATTCAACCTAGTTTTGGAAGTTTTAGCCACAGCAATCAGAGAAGAAAAGGAAATAAAAGGAATCCAAATCGGAAAAGAAGAAGTAAAGCTGTCACTGTTTGCAGATGATATGATACTATACGTAGATAATCCTAAAGATGCTACCAGAAAACTACTAGAGCTAATCAATGAATTTGGTAAAGTTGCAGGATACAAAATTAATGCACAGAAATCTCTGGCATTCCTATATACTAATGATGAAAAATCTGAAAGTGAAATCAAGGAAACACTCCCATTTACCATTGCAACAAAAAGAATAAAATATCTAGGAATAAACCTACCTAAGGAGACAAAAGACCTGTATGCAGAAAATTATAAGACACTGATGAAAGAAATTAAAGATGATACAAATAGATGGAGAGATGTACCATGTTCTTGGATTGGAAGAATCAACATTGTGAAAATGACTCTATTACCCAAAGCAATCTACAGATTCAATGCAATCCCTATCAAACTACCACTGGCATTTTTCACTGAACTAGAACAAAAAATTTCACAATTTGTATGGAAACACAAAAGACCCCGAATAGCCAAAGCAATCTTGAGAACGAAAAATGGAGCTGGAGGAATCAGGCTCCCTGACTTCAGACTATACTACAAAGCTACAGTAATCAAGACAGTATGGTACTGGCACAAAAACAGAAAGATAGATCAATGGAACAGGATAGAAAGCCCGGAGATAAACCCACGGACATATGGTCACCTTGTCTTTGATAAAGGAGGCAGGAATGTACAGTGGAGAAAGGACAGTCTCTTCAATAAGTGGTGCTGGGAAAACTGGATAGGGACATGTAAAAGTATGAGATTAGATCACTCCCTAACACCATACACAAAAATAAGCTCAAAATGGATTAAAGACCTAAATGTAAGGCCAGACACTATCAAACTCTTAGAGGAAAACATAGGCAGAACACTCTATGACATAAATCACAGCAAGATCCTTTTTGACCCACCTCCTAGAGAAATGGAAATAAAGACAAAAATAAACACATGGGACCTAATGAAACTTCAAAGCTTTTGCACAGCAAAGGAAACCATAAACAAGACCAAAAGACAACCCTCAGAATGGGAGAAAATATTTGCAAATGAAGCAACTGACAAAGGATTAATCTCCAAAATTTATAAGCAGCTCATGCAGCTCAATAACAAAAAAACAAACAACCCAATCCAAAAATGGGCAGAAGACCTAAATAGACATTTCTCCACAGAAGATATACAGACTGCCAACAAACACATGAAAGGATACTCAACATCTTTACTCATTAGAGAAATGCAAATCAAAACTACAATGAGATATCATCTCACACCAGTCAGAATGGCCATCATCAAAATATCTGGAAACAGTAAATGCTGGGGAGGGTGTGGAGAAAAGGGAACACTCTTGCACTGCTGGTGGGAATGTGAATTGGTACAGCCGCTATGGAGAATGGTATGGAGGTTCCTTAAAAAACTACAAATAGAACTACCCAGCAATCCCACTACTAGGCATATACCCTGAGAAAACCATAATTCAAAAAGAGACATGTACCAAAATGTTCATAGCAGCCCTATTTACAATAGCCCGGAGATGGAAACAACCTAAGTGTCCATCATCGGATGAATGGATAAAGAAGATGTGGCACACATATACAATGGAATATTACTCAGCCATAAAAAGAAATGAAATTGAGCTATTTGTAATGAGGTGGATAGACCTAGAGTCTGTCATACAGAGTGAAGTAAGTCAGAAAGAGAAAGACAAATACTGTATGCTAACACATATATATGGAATTTAAGGGAAAAAAAATGTCATGAAGAACATAGGGGTAAGACAGGAATAAAGACACAGACCTACTGGGGAATGGACTTGAGGATATGGGGAGGGGGAAGGGTGGGCTGTGACAAAGTGAAAGAGTGGCATGGACATATGTACACTACCAAACATAAGGTAGATAGCTAGTGGGAAGCAGCCGCATAGCACAGGGAGATCAGCTCGGTGCTTTGTGGCCGCCTGGAGGGGTGGGATAGGGAGGGTGGGAGGGAGACGCAAGAGGGAGGGGATATGGAAACATATGTATATGTATAACTGATTAAATTTGTTATAAAGCAAAAAATTAAAAAAAAATTAATTAGAAAAAAAAAAGAAATGCCATCATCCTAGAGAATTCTCATATATAATAAAATATAATATAATAGATATCTCCAAATTAAGACATTTTTCCCCTCCAAAGTTATAGTAAATATTATCACACCTTAAAAATACCAAAAATATTTTTATTATGCAATGTCCACTCCGTGTTCACATTTCCAATGATCTCATAAAAGTCATTATTTTTCTAACAATTTATTTGAATTGAGATCAAAACAAGGTAGGTATATTGTTATTGGTTAATCTATCTCTTATGTTCATGTATAGATTCCCCATCCTTTTTTTTTTTTTTTGCCTACTTTGAATTTTTTAACTGAAGAAAGTTTACTATCTGTCATACAGAGTGTTTCACATCTGGATTTTGCTGACCTCATCCTCATGGAGTTACTCAGCACCACGTGGGCTTTGGTATGGTTCCGTCTCCATTTGGTCACATGGCAGTGCTTCTTCAGGTGACTGCCTTTGAGCAGCCTAATCTGCTCTGTCCTCACAGGCAGAAAGCCTGAGGTACCTGACATCGTATGTCTCCCCAGAGTGGCCCTCAACCAGTGATTTATAGGCGCAAGAGTACAGCAGCCCAGCTCTCTTGCCTCCTGCCAACACAGCTCTGAGACTTGTTCTACATTCTAGAGTTCTCCTGTGGGAGCAGGTTGATGCTCCCCTCCCCCATCCATCTTTGCCTGAAACCACACCCACATGGCTCCTTCTCCTTCACAGTCCTGCTTCTCCTACTCCCTGACTAGTTTCCACTGGAAACACAACCCTAATAAATTACTTGCAAATAAATCCTCATCTCAGGGTTGGAGATGATACCAGCTCTGGTTCCAGGAAGCTGATTCTGGTGGTGGAATTTTGGAGTTGGTTTGCTTGCTGGCTGGAAGGAAACAAAACTCCCTTCACTGGTTTTGGGAGCCCTTGGCATGTTGCACTATCTTTTATGGTGCATTGAGGCAAGATCCAATGGAAGGTGATGCACTGGCTTGTGCAATACCTTTGACATATGAGGTATATGGAGGAAATGGTAACCATAAGGATAGTGGGCTTGGGCAGTTGTTGCTGGATGCTATTGGTGCTTTAAAGAGAAAAAAATGACAAACTCAGGTCATCCACTCATTATCTTAAGACATGATGTGAAAGTCAGAAGGCAACCATAGTAGAGTTTAAAGACACCCTCATCAACTGCAAATGGCAGATGGTGCTAAACGCCAGGCCTAGGACCTAATAGTAACCTTTATAGAAAGCTGAATTTATAGCATCCACATGTTTCTTATACCAAGGACAGGCCCCTAACAGGGAAAGAATGGAACCTCAATACTTGGGATGGGAACATATTCACGACTGTGCTTGGTAACACTGAACTCCAGAGTCCTCTGAGTTTTCTCAGCTTGCAAAAGCAGGCCACTTTCCTTGGATAGAAGACATCAGTCTCCACATCCCCATTGGCTGAAGATATGAAGAGGATTCACCTGAAGCAGATGCTTTGTAAGGCATTATCATCTAACTTAAGATCTCCCCCACTTCCTCTCCTGGCCATTGGTTCAAGTCTTAGCAAAGCCAACTGAGTTAATGCTGGCCCTGCTAAGGGAGGGAATAATTATTTACTGATCAATCTGCAGGGAATAAGTACCAGCACATGGGAGCACTTACCAGATGTCATGATTGTCAATACAGAAAATCCCAAAGAACTGACAACAATAAACCTTCTGGAACTAACAGCAATGATAGTAAGATCACAGGCTACAAGGTTAATATACAGAAGTCAATTGTTTTCCTATATCCCAGCAGTTAGCACATGGAATTTGATATTAAAAGCATAATGCCACTTACCAAGAAAAAAAAAAGAAACTTAGGTAAAAATCTAATAAAATATGTACAGGATCTATATGTGAAAACTGCAATAATCTGAAGAAAGAGATCAAAGATCTAAACAAATGGAAGGATATTCCATGTTCATGGATGCAAAGACTCAATATTGTTAAGATGTGAATTCTTCCCAAACTGATCTATAGACTCAATGTAATCCGAAACAAAATCCTAGCAAGCTGTTTTGTGAATATCAACGGACTGACTCTAAAGTTTATATGAAAAGATGAAAGACTTAAAATAGCCAACACAAGACTAAAGAAGAAGAACAAAGTTAGAGGACTGACATTACCTAATTTTAAGGCTTATTATAAAGCACAGTAATCAAAACAGCATGATATTGGTGAAAGAGTAGATCTACAGTTTAATGTAACTGAATAGAGTAGCAAAAATAGACCTACACAAGCACAGTCAACTGATCTTTGACAAAGGAGCAAAGGCATTTCAGTGGAGAAGGATAATCTTTTCAACAAGTCATGTTGGAACAATTGGACATTCATATACAAAAATAATGAATTGAGACCCAGATCTTACACCTTTCATTAAAATTAACTTAAAATTGATCATGGACCTAAATGTAAAATGTAGAATTATAAAATTTCTATAGGGTAACCTAGGAGAAAATCCAAGTGACCTTGGGATTGTTGATCCGTTTTTATTTTTTAATTAAAAAATTTAGCATTTTAAGGAAATTAACATTTTCTAATCACAACAGGTATCCACTACCACATTTCATTAATCAAAGCAGCTCTCAATCTACCACCACTCTAGACCCTATTTTCACTGGTGCCTGCCTCTGTAATTAATTCTCTTCCGAGCTGTGGTCTCTTAAAAAATGCAAATCAGGTTGCCCCCCTGCTCAAATCCTCTAATGGCTTCTATGATCCTCCAAAATAAAATCCAAATGTATTGCCTTGGCATGCAAAGTCACACGTGATCTTTTCTTACCTCTCTGATTTTATCCCATATCATGTTGGTGAGTTTTCAGATACAACACCAAACCATGATTGCCCAAAGAAAACATTAATAAGTTGAACTTTATTAAAATTGAAATCTTGTGCTCTGTGAAAGACACTATTAAGCCACAAACTGGGAGAAAATATTTGTAAAACACATGTCTGATCAACCTAGTATATACAAAGAATTTTAAAAACTCAACAATAAGAAAATGAGCAACTTAATTTAAAAATGAACAAAAGATCAGGACACCTCACAAAAGAAGACAGATAACAAATAAGTATAATGAAAATATGCTCAACATCATTCTTCATTAGGGAATTGCAAATTAAAACAATAAGATACCTCTACACACCTATTAGAATGGTTAAAATCCATAAAGTTGTCAATATCAAATGCTGATGAAGATGCCAGGCAACAGAAACACTCATTCATTGCTGGTGGCAATACAAAATACTGCAGACACTTTGGAAGAGAGAATACCTGTTTCTGACAAAGCTAAACATAGTCTTACCATACACTCCAGCAACTGTGCTCATAGGGGTTTTACCTAACAGATTTTAAAACCTAAGTCCACAAAAAAACCTGCGCACAAAGATTTATAGAAGCTTTTTTCATAATTGCCCAAAAATGGAAGAAACCAAGATGTCTTTTGATAGG
Organism: Mesoplodon mirus; assembly: GCF_964341445.2. Taxonomy (NCBI): domain Eukaryota; kingdom Metazoa; phylum Chordata; class Mammalia; order Artiodactyla; family Ziphiidae; genus Mesoplodon; species Mesoplodon mirus. Next base: position 116,913,214 of record NC_138978.1, on the reverse strand, counting down.
TGAATGGATAAACAAACTGTGGTACTTCCATAAAATAGAATATTAGTGACAAAGAGAAATAAGCCATCAAACCACAAAAAGACATGTGTGAACCTTAACTGCCTATATCTAAGTCAAAGAATCCAGTCTGAAAGGCTATATGCTGCATGATTTCAATTATATGACATTCTAGAAAGGCAAAACTATAGAGATAGAATAAAGATCAGTGGTTCTCAGGGGTTCAGCAAGAGAAAGGAAAGGGTTGAATAGGTGAAGCATAGGAGATTCTTTTTTAGGGTGGTGAAAATACTCTGTATGATAATGTAATAGTGGATACATATCATTATTTATTTGTCAAAACCAGTAGAATTTTACAGTACAAAAAGTGAAACAATGTATGCAAAATTTTAAAAATTAGGAAATTGGGGGATCCTAGGAAGGAATACAGACTGTGACAATAGAATCTGCGTTACAAATGTATGAAACTACCTCACCGAGGGGGTGAGAGAAAAAGACGCTAACTTAAATAACTTTGGAAATGAGAGAAATCTGTAAGACTTTTAAAGGCAAAGGAACTGCTCTTAAGCACTGCGATATAGTTGATAAGGATACTTACACTGGAAGTATGGGGTTTCAGGTTAACAATTCTGATTCTGCTATAAATGTAAACTGGAAATGAGCAACTAAGAAATGGATGGTGAGCTTGAGGTTTCTCACTGCTGGAGTCAGAATTTACAGATGAGAAAGGGGAAGAGGCTAGTGTGATAATGGATTATAGTTGGAGGCCTTAATAAGAACTATGTTTAGCTTAATATTCTATAAATATAGATGGTTACATATAAAAATGCACATATACATACACATGGGTTAGTGTACACACATATATTTCCTTTGTCAGCCGAGAGGGCCCAAAAGAAATAATAAACTAGTAGCAATGAGCACACCAAGTACCTATATCTTAGTTTCTAATACCATTATCCAGTAAAATCAACAAGGGCTCCTTGAAGAAAATATTGACTCTAGGACTGGGGCAGGAGTATACAAGATGTGCCTGGAGCACCTTGCAGCACCAGAAAGGATGGAAATGCTCAAAAGACAAAATAAAGGAACAAAGGAAAAAAACAGAAAATAAAACAAAATTTTAAAACTCCATATTGATGTTTAATGAAGGACATAGGAGCCAACAGAAAGAGCTTCTGATGGCCAAAGCTGGAACAATCTGAGCAACAAAATAAAGAAAATACTATTCAGGTCCTTTGCCCATTTTAAAATCAGATTATTTGTTGTTTGTTTTGTTTTATTTTTGTTTTTTGCTATTGAGTTGTAAGAGTTCCTTATATACTTTGGATATGAGCCGCTTATCAGATATAAGGTTTGTAAATATTTTCTCCCATTCTTAATTTGCCTTGCATTTTGTTGATGGTTTCCTTTGCTGTTCAGAAGCTTCTTAGTTTAATGCATTCCACTTGTTTATTTTTGCTCTTGTTTTCTGTGCTTTGGTGTCAGATCCATACTGTCATTGCCAAGACCAATGCCAAGGAACTTTTTCCCTATATATTCTTCTAGAAGTTTGATGGTTTCAGGTCTTGCCCTTAAGTCTTTAATCCATTTTGAGCTGTTTTTTGTGTATTATTCTGAGAGTCTAATTTCATTCTTTTCCATGTGGATATCCATTTTCCTAACACCATTTATTGAGGAGACTATCCTTTCTCCATCATTTAGTCTTGGTGCCTTTGTCAAAAATTAGTTGACCACATAAGCATGGATTTATTTATATGTTCTCTATTCTGTTCCATTGATCTAAGTGTCTCTTTTTATGTCAGCACCGTACTGTTTCCAACAGGTATATGAAAAGATTCCCCGCATCACTTATCAGCAGGGAAATATGAATCAAACCACAATGAGATATCCTCTCACACCAGTTAGAATGGCTACTATAAAAAAGTCAAAAGCTAACAAGTGTTGGCAAGGATGTGGAGAAAAGAGAAGCCTTGTACACTGTTGGTAGGAATGTAAATTGCTACAGTTATTATATAAAACAATATGAAGTTTCCTCAAAAAATTAAAAATAGAACTACCATATGATTCAGCAATACCACTTCTGGGTATATATCTAAAGAAAATGAAATCAGTATCTTGAAGAGATACCCCATGTTCATTGTAGCATTATTCATGATAGCCAAGATATGGAAACAACGTAAATGTCAGTGGATGAATAGATAAAGAAAATGTGGTATATAACATTATATTATATTTTGATGTAATATAGATATAATACATGATATATTATTTTGTCTGAGAAAGGGAGGAAACCCTGATATTTGTGACCAAAAAAGCTGAACTTATAGTAGCAGAGGGGAGAATAGTGCTTACAAGAAACAGTGGTGTAGGGGAAAAAGGGAGATTAGAAAAAAAGAAAAAAAGTAGAATGATGGTTGCTAGGGTTTGTAGGGAGAAGGTCATGGGGAATTGTTGTTTAATAGGTACAGAGTTACAGTTTTGCAAGATGGATGGTGGTGATGGTTGCACAACAACATGAATGTTCTTAATACCTCTGAACTGTACAATGATTAATATAGTAAATTTTATGTAATATTTATTTCACCACAATGAAATAGAAAATAAAGTACTACTGGGTTATAGCCCAAAGTATAAAATAAATATTCATGAGTACATGCTGACATAAATAAATGATTAAATGCATATGTCCATACATATATACATACATAAGGAGAGGGAAGAGATACATTTTCTATACAGGAAATTCAAAATAATTTATGATGACACCCCACCCTCAGTGATGGGGAGCTTAACTCCCCACTTCTTTTTTTTTTTTTAGATGTTGGGGGTAGGAGTTTATTAATTAATTTATTTATTTTTGGCTGTGTTGGGTCTTTGTTTCTGTGCGAGGGCTTTCTCTAGTTGTGGCAAGCGGGACCCACTCTTCATCGCGGTGCGCGGGCCTTTCACTATCGTGCCTCTCTTGTTGCGGAGCACAGGCTCCAGACGCACAGGCTCAGTATTTGTGGCTCACGGGGCTAGTTGCTCCGCGGCATGTGGGATCCTCCCAGGCCAGGGCTCGAACCCATGTCCCCTGCATTGGCAGGCAGATTCTCAACCACTGCGCCACCAGGGAAGCCCCAACTCCCCACTTCTTAATTGTGAGCTTTGCACAGTGACTTCCTTCCAAAGAATACAGTACAGGAATACGGGATGTTAGAGAGAGGATGAGGAGAGTAACTTTAGAGTGGCAAAGCCTGATAAATGTTACCTCAGCCAGGTGATCAAAGTGATAAATCATGTGAATAGAATGTACCCTTTAAATAATGTGATGAAAAAGGCACTTTACCTCTGTGGTCTTCCTCTTAAAAACCCATAACTCCAGTCTAATCATGAAGAAAACATGAGACAAACCCAATTTGAGGGATATTCTATAAAATTCCTGACCAGGACCCCTCAAAACAGTCAAGGTCATCAAAAAACAAGGAAAGTGAGAAACTATCACAGTCAAGAGGAGCCTAAGGAGACAAGACAACAAAATGTAATGTGATATTCTAGATGGGATCCTGAAACAGAAAAAGACAGTAGGTAAAAACTAAAATAATAGGAATAAACCATGAACTTCAGTTAATATAATGTACCAATACAGTTTTGTTAATTGTAATAATAAATGTGCTGTACTAATGTAAGATGTTAATAATAAGGGAAACTGGGTGTGAAGTGTATGGTAAGTCTTTTTACTGTCTTTTTGACTTTTTCATAAATTGGAAATTGTTCTAAAGAAAGGTCTGTTACACCTACTACTATATGTAAAATAGATATACAACAAGGATTTGCTGCATAGCATATGGAACTATATTCAATATCTTGTAATAACCTATAATGGAAAAGAATCTGAAGTTGTACAGCTGAAACTAACACAATATTGTAAATCAACTATAGTTATAAACAAATTAAAAAAAGAAAATAACAGAAAAATAAGGTTTACTAAAAAATCAAAACCTAAGACTTCAAAAAATTTGCACATATTCTGGGTGTTTCTGATTACTTCTCACTGTGCCCCCAATCTTCCCAACAAGTTCTACTCAGACTTCCTTTTAACTCTTGTCCTGTTAGGAGGACTTGATCCTTCATTCTCATCCTCTGAATAATGAGAGCCCTTGCCAAGCATTAACTCAAGGAGTGAAGTAGTTAGATCAGAATTTTAAGTAGAACACTCTGTCCTCTGTGTGATGGGTGGATTGCAGGGTGTGTGGAGACAGGGAGCAAAGGAGAACAGCTTGAGGGCCACTGCAATAGTTCAGGTGAGAAATGACCTCAGTCAAAGCTTGGGAGGTGTGGGTAAGGATAGCAAGGACTTGGTCTCTGGTGGGGAGTAGGGAAGCAAAGGAAAGGAGTGGAGAATGATGTGTTGTCTCTGGCTTCGGTGAATGCAGAGAAGGTATCATTACCCGAGAGAGAGCATACCTAAGGAGGAATGACAGTGTGTGTCCCTGGAGTTGGGTGGGCAGTAAGAGATGCTAAGTGCCCTTCAACCTATTGAGTTTGGGTGCCTATGGCAGTCTCAAAAGGGATGTCCCTGACATATGCTCATGGTTGTGATGAAATAGCTTTGGGTAACTTGAGACAACCTGCCTGAGATGATGTGGTTAAATAGTTAGAGCCAGGTGATTCCCAGGAAGGAGAGAGCCCCCACATCCTGATGTGACTGATGGCAGGAAAGGCTACAGAAATGTCAGGGAGGGTAACCACTGCAATGACCTTGGATCTGTATTTCTTCAGGCTATTCAGCACTTTGGTTTCCATGATTCCAGCTGGCCCAACCTTTACTTCCTTTAGTGACACTGTCACTTTCTCCTTCAGAGACCAGTCCCAGGAGTCTCTCCTCTCCCCATCTTGCCCAGTTCTGCTTCTTTGCTTTCCTAAAGTCTTCCTTAACCATGGAGGCAGTTAGTAAGACTCTTGGAAACCATGAGGACATTCTATGGAGAGAAAACCTGGGCAGGGACCAGAACCCAGGTGGAGCTTCCACTCCCTCCCCGTGTCTTTGGCCATGGGCTAGGATTGGGCTCCGTGGGTATAATGTAAAGCAGTGTTGAACTGAGATGAATAGATCCTCTTCCCCCAACCAGAATAACCTATCTCCTCTTCATGACTGCCAAGTGCTCCTTTCAGGTGCATGAATGAAGTTGTTTTGTTTTCTTTTGGTGTTGTTATGATTTCATTTTTAGAAGCTGTTGAATGTATTGAGTGGTTTGGGGAGCAGAATTAAAAAGGGGTCAAAATGTCTGTCCTCCTTTGGAAATTGGCCAAGAGTCATTTGCAACCATTAACCCACACACAGGTTTTTATATGGTGAGCAACAGAGGGTAAAAAGCCAAAGAGAATACAGGATCCCAGGTCTTCCAGCATTTATTCTGTATTATTGTACACACTCACAGATTCAGCAATAGTAGTGGGGATGCAGTCAGAGTTGCTGTAGTCACTATCTCTTCAAGCAGAGGCTCTGGCCACCTGAGGTTTGGATTGGGCTCATCGGGGGGGGTGCTGGGCAATAGCTCCCCTCCCCACCAAGCCTTATCCAAGAGACATGCAGAAGGACAGGGTCAGGCAGGTTCACAGATAAGATGGGCCATCTAGGCTGGGGACTGGAGGTAAGCCAGGCCACTGGCTCTCTCTTCACTTGTGTGGGATTTCCAGGGGCCTCTGGGACCCTAGGGGTGGTTACTTATGTTTGGGGGGCACTACACCTCCTGCTTCTTTAGGGGGCAAGACTTCTCTCTTAAGTGGCTGGACTGGGTTGGTTTCTTGGACCTGGCCAGGAGCTGGGACAAGCAGAGGCTGCTTCAGCGACCCCTCCTACTGCTGCAGCAGCTGCTCCCCTTTCTTTTCCAGTTGCTCATCTTTCTTTGCTAGCTCTTGATCCAGCCGCTGGCCCAAGACCTTCTTCTGTTCCAGCTGTTTCACATGCTGTTCCTTCTCCTGTGACTCTTGCTGCTGCTGCTGTTCCATATGCTTTTCTTGCTCCTGTGACTCTTGCTGCTGCTGCTGTTCCACATGCTTTTCTTTCTCCTGTGACTCTTGCAGCTGCTGCTGCTGCTGTTCCACATGCTTTTCTTTCTCCTGTGATTCTTGCTGCTGCTGCTGTTCCACATGCTTTTCTTTCTCCTGTGACTCTTGCTGCTGCTGCTGTTCCACATGCTTTTCTTGCTCCTGTGACTCTTGCTGCTGCTGCTGTTCTACATGATTTTCTTGCTCCTGTGGCTCTTGCTGCTGCTGCTGTTCCACATGCTTTTCTTTCTCTTGTGACTCTTGCTGCTGCTGCTGTTCCACATGCTTTTCTTTCTCTTGTGACTCTTGCTGCTGCTGCTGTTCCACATGCTTTTCTTGCTCCTGTGACTCTTGCTGTTGCTGCTGTTCCACATGCTTTTCTTGCTCCTGTGGCTCTTGCTGCTGCTGCTGTTCCACATGCTTTTCTTTCTCCTGTGACTCTTGCTGCTGCTGCTGTTCCACATGCTTTTCTTTCTCCTGTGGCTCTTGCTGCTGCTGCTGTTCCACATGCTTTTCTTTCTCCTGTGGCTCTTGCTGCTGCTGCTGTTCCACATGCTTTTCTTTCTCCTGTGGCTCTTGCTGCTGCTGCTGTTCCACATGCTTTTCTTGCTCCTGTGACTCTTGCTGCTGCTGCTGTTCTACATGCTTTTCTTGCTCCTGTGGCTCTTGCTGCTGCTGCTGTTCCACATGCTTTTCTTTCTCCTGTGACTCTTGCTGCTGCTGCTGTTCCACATGCTTTTCTTTCTCCTGTGACTCTTGCTGTTGCTGCTGTTCCACATGCTTTTCTTGCTCCTGTGGCTCTTGCTGCTGCTGCTGTTCCACATGCTTTTCTTGCTCCTGTGACTCTTGCTGCTGCTGCTGTTCCACATGCTTTTCTTGCTCCTGTGACTCTTGCTGCTGCTGCTGTTCCACATGCTTTTCTTGCTCCTGTGACTCTTGCTGCTGCTGCTGTTCCACATGCTTTTCTTGCTCCTGTGACTCTTGCTGCTGCTGCTGCTGCTGCTGCTGCTGCTGCTGCTGCTGCTGTTCCTGCTGCTGTGGCTCCTGTTGCTGTAGCTCACCCTCTTTCTCAGGCACCCCTTTCCCTGGGACCTCCAAGGGTACCTTCTGGTGTGGGGCAGGCAGTGGAGTTGGCTCCTTCACTTGCTCCTGCTGGATATTGGTGGGAGGAGATACAGGCTTGAGGGGCTCCTTACTGAGGGCAGGGGCCAGGGTCACTTGCAGAGTACGTTGCTGGGACATCTTGGAAGCTGCTTTAGGTCAACCTGAAAAACAGGATGGGTCAGAGGGTTAACTGAAGGCAAGGAAGTAGATGAACCCCTGGAAATATGCAGCAGCACCTGGTTTCTCAGCATCCCCTCTTCCCTTGGGTGGGGGTACTCTCCTACCCATGCTGGGCTATTATTCCCCAGAAGCAGCAGAGTGAAGGGTAGGAATGGAGAGGGGCAGGGAAAGGCCCTCCTGGGAGCCTCTTGTTCCCAAGAGACAACAAAGAGGACTCTCCAGAGGTGCTCTGCAAAGGTGGGCTGGGCACCACTTCACCTCCTGCTCTTGCCTCTCCTTGTCTCTCCCTTGTTTCTGACCTTCACATACAAAGAAAAGAGATGGGCTCTGGGATTATGACAGGAAGAGGGAAGGTGCCAGGAAAGGAAAGGTCTCCTGGAGGACTCCCGAGTCCTGGAAAATCAGTAGCCCATCCCGAGAGGATCTGAGAGGTGAGGGTGCACGCCCTGGACTGGAGTCACATGACATGATCTTGGCTTAAATCTCCCAGTGAAATGTTGTGTGGTTCTGGGCAAGTCATTTAGCCCCTCTGGACCTCGGATTTCTCCTCTGTAAAATGAACAGATTGGCCTATTCAGCTCCAGAGCTGCTTTCTCTCCTGACCATCTGAGCTTTAGCTGGTGGTGGTGGGAAGGGGCTGGAAGGTTGTTGAGAGTTGGAGTTGGTTCTTTCAAGTCTCCTACTTCTAAGCTGGGTTTCCCTGCCCCTGCTCAGCCTGGGTTCTCCAAATAGAAAGTGTTCCCCATGCTGCATTTCTCCCTTTGGTAGCACAGCCAAGAGTTACAAGCATGTCCCCGGACACCCTGCCTCCATAAAGAAGGCAAAATCACAGTCAGCCCAAATCAATCAGTTTTAGGAGAGAAATTGGCCATATTTCCCCTTCATCCCCATCTTACTCCTCTCTCTGTCTCTTTCTGTCTCTCTGTCTCTCTGCCTCTCTCTCTCTGCCTCTCTCTCTCTCTCTGTCTCTCTCTCTGTCTCTCTCTCTCTCACACACACACTCTCTCTCTCTCTCTCTCTCTCTCTCTCTCTCTCTCTCTCTCTCTCTAAAATACGGTCCCAAGAAAGTATGGGGTAGGAGGAGATTGCTGTCTGTTCTGTTTCCATACCATGGCACCTAGCCCTCAGCACAGTGACCTGAGCCCTCCTAGAAGGACAGTAGTCCTGTTGAATCCAGCATACAGGTGATACCTACACCCACCTGTCTGGCCACCCCCAGCCATGTTCTGGCCTGTGGCAGACCCCTGGTCCCAACCTTGGTTCTGCCAGCTAACACTTACCTGAATCACAGTGAGGATGGCTGCAGAAGCTTCTAGTGGAGACTGAGCCGAGCAGGGGCCGGGGTGCCCTTTATACTGTTCCCCAGCCTTGCCTCTTTCCCAAGGTGAAGGAGATGGACTGGTTTCACTGCTCCAGTTGGTCAACTTCCTCTAGCCCCTTCCTGACTCATCATAGGAACCTTAAGCAAAAAACCCCTCAGGGCCCCTTTTCACAGGGACACACAGCTCCTGCCTGGCCAGAGGGCTCTGGAGGCTCATTCACTCCTGTGATACTCGTGACCTGGGCACAGGGAGGTGAGGGAGACATCTCAGGAACCTGTTCCCCTTTTCCTCTTGTTTTGTGACCTCAGCCAAGCTTTTCTTCTGAATCTCAGTTTCTCCACCTATAAAATGGGTTTTTCCTCATTATTAGGCTGTGGGATTCATTTCCAAGGGCACAGAATAGAAAGTTATATGTCTTTCTGGGATGTCCAGTCTGGAGATGCTGTGTAAAGGTGGGAGGAATCACTTCTCATGAAGGGATGGGGCTGTTGGGGGATTCTCTTGGCCACTAGTCCACAACTCATCTGCTCTTAAGACACATCTATAACTCCATTCTGTGTGGAAATAATCTCTGTCCTGGGATGGGGTAGGGTTGAGTCTGACAACTTGAGGCCCAAAAAGTCAAGCAGAAGGCTTTGCAGGGGCTACCGTGTGCTAGAGGTTATCCAGGCCCTATGCTGAAGGCTGTAGTTACAGAAGTTTCCAAGAATGCCATGCTCACCAAAACTCCAAGGCATGGACCATTCTAAGTCTTTAATATATAAATCTATATATATATATATTTAAAATAAATATATAATACATAAAAATTAAATAATAAGGATTGCTTCTTATGGTGATAAAACAAACATTTCATACAATGTTTTGGGGAAATGCATGAAGGTATAAAATGAAAACTAGATCATCCATTACTTTCTCTAAACTACTCTCTAAAAATAGCTTAAGCCAGCTTTCAGAGTGGGGATTAGAGCTTGCTTGTCCCTCCCCGGTGCTGATGATGACCTAACACTCCTGGAATACAATCCAAACCACTGCCTCAGGTTCAAAGACCCTCACTGAGTGTCCTCAGTTACTAGGACAAGCCCAGTGCTCCCCACCTCTGGGGGCTCTCTGTGTCTTTCAGCTTCACTGTAAATGTGGGGACCTGCCAGAGAGCCTCCCTGAGACCCCATCTAGAGAGTTATTCCCTGGTTCGCTTCATTTCACTAAAAACAATTGAGGGCCCTTTTATACACTTCTGTTGACTTGTTTATTTTCCATGTTTCCCATTGGAAAATAATCTCTAAAAGGCAGGAGTTTTGCCTAGTGTGTTTTCCACTATGTCCCCAAAACCTGTCATAACCATCGAATATAATCAGTGCTCTATAAACATTTGTTGAAGGAATGAAAGAACGGTGCATCTCACCACCTGGAGACAATTACCATTGAGCAGTTTAGTGGTGTGTGTGTGTGTGTGTGTGTGTGTGTGTGTGTGTGTGTGTGTAAACAAAACTGAATTGTGACTTGCCTTTCTTTTTAATGATTGGTTAATAGCTTATTTTATGAGCATCATTTGAACTCTCTTCTTCACAACCTAATCAAAAAAGAAATATTAGAATAATATCAAGGAAAATACTCATTTCTGGGGCTAACTTCAAGATTCATTCTGATTTCCCCACAGGCACCTCCCTCCCAACCCCAAATAGATCTATTTATGGTGCTAATTTTGCCATGCTCCTGGGGCTTAGTCTGGAAAGACAGATGGAAGGACTCCTGCCTCCAGAATACTACCCTCTGCTCATGCCCTCTCTGGTCCCTGAGCCCACCTGGGACCTCACATGTTCTCCACCTTAGCACAGGGATGGCCATCTTCTGGGGCTGGGAAAGGCCTCTCCACCCTGCCCCCTGCCATCCCCCTCTCCAATGCAGAACCGACCCTGTATCCTCACACATGGGCACCCATGCCCTGTGCTCTGCTGCTGACATCACATAGGAGGAATCTGCCCCTCCCCAGCTCATGACAGGCAGTCCCAGGTAGCCACACTGGTCTTATGGGTTTCCAGGGACTAGTACCTGCCAGATCTACCTCCCACCCTCTGATTCATAGCATAATGAGAGCTTTGCAGGGAAGACAGTGTGTGAGAGTCTTTGGCCACTGGGCAAAGCTAGGGTGTGGTGAGGAGGGTGAAGCATGGAGCTGAGATGTGTGTGTGCAGGGGAGGGGTTGGAGGATCCCCAGGCTTTTTGGGGCTCAGAGGCCCCATGCTCTGCTCTCAGGTTGCCCCATCTGGGACACAGACAGGCATGTGTACAGGGGAGATCCTCTCGGTGTCTGTGAGAGTGACCCCACAGGCCCACATGAAGAGGCCGGGTAACTGTCCTTCCCCTGCCCAGTGTAATGAGGATGAGCTCATATCCTGTGACACATGCAGAAGCCCTGACGCCAGCTCATCCCCAGCTCAAAGGGGCCCCAGCTTTTTCTCTGGCAGTGCTAGAAACTCTCCGAAAGAAACAACCTTCTTGAACTGTTGCTTAGCTGTGGGGGCAGGAGGAATGGGTCACGAATTTCACTGCCCAGGGGATGTGAATGGATGAGGACAGCTCTTCGTAAGGGACGGGATGAGGGCACATGGTCCTGAGAGGCAGACTTGGACCAGGAGGTCTCATGTCCCACCTTGGGTCGCCATGACTAGGCTGTTTCCCGAAGAGGCAATACCTCCATCCTCTGAGGCCACTAACTTCCTCTCCATCCCCTGAGGCCTCCTCCTATGCTCAGCGCACTGTTGCCTACATCATCTCACAATCTGCAGCCCATACTGGTCACCTTCCCACAGGCCCAGAATCCTGTCTCCACCTCCACGGCCTCCTGAACCTGAGCTCCATGACTCATTTGTCTTTTATGCCCGTCTGCTGCTCCAAGAAGGGAGAGAAGACCAAGAGGCTGATTCTTCCTCTCCGGGCTCCTGGGTTGGCCTGTCTGATGTGCCCTGGTTGCCTTCCTTATGTCTTCCTCTGGCTTCCCCTCCTTGGTCTGTGGGGTTGCTGGTTCCCAATTTCAGTCCCCATTGCTGGCTCTTGTTTTTGAATCTGATCCCTGTGGAGGGACAGTCACAGTTCTGCCCCTGGTGCAAAAAGTGGGGCAAAGCCATGAAAGTTTATCAGTAGCAGAGAAAAGGAGCTGTTCAGTGTCCTCTCCTCCAGCTGGCAGGATGCCCTCCCCTGGAGCTCCCTGGGAAATTACATTCTGGGCAACATAAGAGTACTATACAGAGGACTGGCATCACCTGATCCTGGAGAAGAGGCTTTCACCAAGAGGAGTTAACTGCCTTGCTGGGGTGCTGCTCAGCCCCAGTGTGGCCCTTTTCTAACCTCATCTGTTCTTTGTATTTGTACACTGTTTGACTGTCATTAAACTGTCTAACTGCTCCAGGCATCCAGATGGGTCAGTCTGGTTCAGAGTATCAAACAGTGCCTCTTCCTTCTTCCCTAAAACGTGCCTCCCTTCTTACTCTCTGCATCAAACCAGGCCACAATGCAGAGTCAAGGCGAGTCTTGGTCTCTGGGGCCCCAGTTAGGCCAGTGTACTGGGGAGGGCCTTGGCTACCACCCCAACCTCCCAGGGAGATACAACTCCTGACTTCAGAAGGCCCCAGATTTAGGGGGACACAGCTCCTGTTCCCAGGAAACTCCCATCTGATGGGAAGACAGGTACAGGAAGAGAGCAATGGGTACGATTCAATGCCATGTCACATGAGTACACAACTAACTGGCCTAGGCATGGATGCAGGGGTGAACAGACCAGGGCTGTGAGTCTCCCTGAGGAGAAGGCAAAGGAGGCAAACTTTCAAAGCCTACTGTTTACCAGACATGGTGCTAAACAAGCCTCATCCACTATCTCATTTAACACTGCACTTCACAGACGAGCAGCTGAGGCTCAGAGCAGGGGTCCCCCAGCCAGCAAGTGGAGCAAGTGTGGGTGTGTCTGCTCCCAGACCAACCTCTCCACTGGGGAAGGCAGGGATGTCCATCAAGTGCAATAGATACTGGAGATACCGGAGAAGCAGCGTCCAGGGTTGCCACAGAGGAAGACTGAAGAGCTGCAAACCAGCAGATGCCTGAGCTGGAAACTGCAGGAGTGGCCAAAAATTTATTTTCCTGCCACTCAGGTTTTACTAGAAAGCCTGCTTGAAGTGGGGTGCGGGGGGGAGGGCAGGAAGGAGAGAGAGAAGTCAGAAGCCTTTAGGGGAGAAAGGCGAGCCCAGGTCTTCCTCTTACAGGCAAGTCCTTGCATGCTTGGCTATAGCCTCATCTTTTCTCTCCCCTGTGGTCCAGCCTCCAGTACTTCTCCTAGGAGCCTCAGGCCCCAGGCACCACCAAACCAGCTCCTTCCCCAGCTTAGGATCCACATCTGAGAAAGCTGGTGCTGGAGGAGCCTTCACGGTCATCAAGTTCAACCCTGGCTTCACGAAGGATGACACAATTTAGAGAGGGGAAGGAAGGGCAGGGATCACACAGTGGGTCAGTGGCAGGTCCCAGCCAGGTTCAGATCTCCTCATCTCCTGAGTTCACCTTTACTCACCTCTGTGCTTCTGTGCTGGAAGTCCCTTTATCACCTTCTGCCTTATTGATCTTTTGTCCATTGAGAGCAGATTGAGAGCTTCCCGTGTGCCTGTGTTCCAGACACTTAGGGGTACAGCCTTGAACAAAACAGGTGAAAGTCCCTACCCTCCTAAAATTTTCATTCCAGTATGGGAGGCAGGTAGCAAGTGAAATAAACACATACCTGGAATATAAAGTGTGTTAGAAATACTGTGTAGAAAAATAGGGCAAAGAAGAGGTTTATGGAGCCCTCAGGGAGGGGATGTTGTGTATTTTAAATGGAGTAGTCAAGAAAGGCCTACAACAAGAATCTGAAGGAATGAGGTCAAGTGAGGATAAGTAGGGGGAGAGGGAACAGCAGGGGCCATGACCCTAAGGCATGTTCTGAAACCAGCAAGGAGGCCAGTATAGCTGGGCATGTGTGAATGAGGGAAAGAGCTGTCAGAGGTGAGGGTGGAGGAGTGGGTGATGCCAGGCAGTGGGAGAAATCATGCAGCAACTTGGGCTTTTACGGTGAATGAGATGAGAAGCCACTGCAGAGTACTGCACAGAGGATTGGCATCATCTGACTTATTTATTTATTTATTTATTCTTTTTTTTTTTTTTTTTTTTTTTTTTGCTGTACGCGGGCCTCTCACTGTTGTGGCCTCTCCCATTGCAGAGCACAGGCTCTGGACGTGCAGGCTCAGCGGCCATGGCTCACGGGCCCAGCCGCTCCACAGCACGTAGGATCTTCCCGGACCAGGGCACGAACCCACGTCCCCTGCATCGGCAGGCGGACTCCCAACCACTGCGCCACCAGGGAAGCCCCATATGACTTACTTTAAAAGGATCTCTCTTTATGGCTGAGTAATATTCCATTGTATATATGTGCCACATCTTCTTTATCCATTCATCCGATGATGGACACTTGGGTTGTTTCCATCTCCGGGCTATTGTGAATAGAGCTGCAATGAACATTTTGGTACATGTCTCTTTTTGAATTATGGTTTTTCTCAGGGTATATGCCTAGTAGTGGGATTGCTGGGTCATATGGTAGTTCTATTTTTAGTTTTTTAAGGAACCTCCATACTGTTCTCCATAGTGGCTGTACAAATTCACATTCCCACACTGCCAGGCGTGGGGTGGATGGTTGGTGGGGGGTGGCCGCATGGCGTGGGGGGATCGGCTCGGTGCTTTGTGGCTGCCTGGAGGGGTGGGATGGGGAGGATGAGAGAGAGGGAGACGCAGGAGGGAGGGGATGTGGGAGCAGATGCATATGTATGACTGATTCACTTTGTTGTAAAGCAGAGACTAATAAAAAAAATTAAAATAAAAAAATAAATAAATAAAAATAAAAGGATCTCTCTGGCAAGGGTGGAAGCAGGTAGAACTGTAAGAGGCAACCACAGCCACATAGCAGCTGCTTAGAACTCGGGTGACAGTAGCAGAGGCAGGGAGAAGTGGTCAGATTATAGATATGCTTTGACAATAGAATCAGTAATACTCACTAACAGATTAGATGTGAGGTATAGGTGAGAGCAAACAATGACTCAAAAATTCTTGGCCTGAATGAATGCCTAAGGATGGAGCTGCCATTTAACAGATATAGAGAAGACCACAGGAGGGGCTGGCTTTGTAGGAAAAATCAACAGTGAGCTTTGGGACATGTTAAGTTTGAGATACCCATTAGACACACTCAAGTAGAATTGTCAAGTAGGCAGTTAGATATACTAGTGGAGTTCGGAAGAAGGTTCATGCTGTAGACATAAATTTGGAAATCCTCAGTGTATAAATGGCATGTGAAGTCATGAGCCAGGATGAGGTCATCAAGGGAATGAATACAGATAGTAAAGAGAAGAGGTTCAAGGACCATTCCCTGAAATACTCCAGTGTCAAGGGGTCGGATGAGAAGGAACAAGTCAAGAAAACTGGGACAAACTGAGAAGGAGCAGGTAAGAAACCCATCAGGAGAATGGGGTATCCCGGAAGACAAGTGGAGATGTTGAGGAGAAGGGATGAACAATTGGAGGAAATGCTGTAAAGATGAGGACCAAGAACACCCATTGGGCTGGGCAACATGGAGTCCATTGGAGACCTTGACAAAGGCAGTCAAGTGAAAGCCAGATTGCAATGACTTCAAGAGCAAATGAGAAGAGAGGGCTTGAGACAGTGAGAATAGACAGCATTTTCAAAAAGTCTTATAGGGAAGAGAAGCAGATAAATGGGAGAATAGCCAGTGCTGATTCCCTTCCTCCAGCATCTTCTAAACTCTTCTCATGACTCTACCCTTCCTCTGCTGGGAAGTCGTCACTGACAGACCAAAGACCACGAGACCCTGACAGCCCTACAGCCCATGCTCATTTCAACCCCATCTTCCCACTCCTCTGCTCCTGCCTGTGGAGGTTTGGATCCAGGCTGGGACTTTCCCACATCTCTGTTCCTGGAGACCTCTTCTGCAAATATCTCCATGACTTACTTCTGCACCTCATTCAGACCTCTACTCAAAATGTCACCTCCCTGAGATGGCTCCTCCAGCCACCCTATCTAAAATAGACTGCTCACTCCACCATGCTATTTATCTCATTAGAGTGCTCGTTGCCATTTGAAGTTGTGGTTTTTATTTGTATTCTTGCTTTGCTAGAATGTAAGTTCACTAGAGGAGAGCTCTTTACTGTATTAATTTCTTGACTTTCCCAATACTTAGGACGGTACTTGGCACATGGTCTCCTCAACATGTTCAATATGTCTGTCACCTACGTAAATACTTCTGGAAGGAATGTCTACTCATGTTAAAAAGATGTAACTGTGTTTTCCCATAAATAAATTTAACCTCTAATATCTAGTCACTGTTCTTGATGAGAGAAAACTTAATGCATTCAAGTCCGGATAAACTCAGTCAACTCTGGCTTAACCTCAGGCAATGTAAGATCCCCTCTTCCATTCCTTCTCCTCTTATCCCTCAGATTATTTTAAGACTGCTTTCTGGAAAGTATAAGATTTTAGATCTGTGCCATGAATCCCAAAATCCTGCTTAGGAACTTAATTTTTGTTTTGAAGATCCAGCCGTATACCCTCCTCTGGGGTCTGTGCTGCTGACAAGATGGAAGACGGCTCCTCAGGGAGTCTTGTGTGAGAGAAAGGATGGGATTAAAATATTTCAAGGGGGCTTCCCTGGTGGCGCAGTGGTTGGGAGTCCGTCTGCCGATGCGGGGGACGCGGGTTCGTGCCCCAATCCAGGAAGATCCCACATGCCGCGGAGCGGCTGAGCCTGTGAGCCATGGCCGCTGAGCCTGTGCGTCTGGATCCTGTGCTCCCGCAGCGGGGGGGGGCACAGCAGTGAGAGGCCCGCATACCGCAAAAAAAAAAAAAAAAAAAAAAGGACTTTGTCCTTGGGCTTCCCTGGTGGCTCAGTGGTTGGGAGTCCGCCTGCCAATGCAGGGGACACAGGTTCCAGCCCTGTTCAGGGAGGATCCCACATTCCGCGGAGCAACTAGCCCGTGTGCCGAGCCCGTGCTCCGCAACAATAGAGGCCACTGCAGTGAGAGGCCTGCGCACAGCAACGAAGAGCAGCCCCCCCCGGTCGCCGCAACTAGAGAAAGCCCGCACGCAGCAACAAAGACCCAACGCAGCCAAAATACATAAATAAATAAATTTATAAAAAAAAAATATATATTTCAAAATTTCACCCCCCTATGTAGTCTCTCCTTCTTTGTAGCAGTAGTGATCATGTGACTTTGTAAATATTCCTTCCTCCCTATTAATAGTCTCAAGCTTTAGAGAGCAAAACCAGGACACCATTTTTCCTCCTGTGTCTGCCCTGGCTCTTTTTGGTGGTATCTCTGTGCTTAGAGTTTCATTTCTCCTCTCCCTGCCTCCAGCCCTAGCAATACAGGAATTCCAGCCATCCTCTGCCCCTGCCTCTAAGTAGTTCCAAGCAGCAGGTGGAGCTAACTGGCCATGAGGCCAAACAAAAGTGTGAAATCTACATTCAGGGATGAGACTAGGAGAGACAATCCTGGCATCCCTGCAGGCGCTGGGGGCTCATAGAGCCAAGCCAGCCCCAGCCCTTCTGGAGGGTCTGTGCTATGCCCATCTCCAGGAGGCAAGAAAGAGGAGGGGGGCTGGAACCAGGGTAAGTATAGTATTATTTTAACTGGGGAAGGAGGAGCATTCAGTATGGCTGAGGTTCAAGGAGCCCCATCTTCCATGCTTAACTTGCCATTGCAGCTTCCTGGGTCTCACATAGTACAAGCATCTCTGGTGTGTGCAGCAGGATATCAGAGTTCAAAAATTCAGTTTGTAATTTTTGTCCATGACTCCTAAATGTAACTCAACCACTTCATCCAATGCTTAATCAAGCAAACAGCAATTGATCTAGTGTTGAGTGGAGGGGAGAGGAAACATTTAATTCTCCCCAGTTTGCACCTTCCTAACCTGAGTTTTCTGCCATGGAAATGGTTCCTCTTTCTTCCAGCTTTACTGAGATATAATTGATAAAAATCATGTAAGTTTAAGGTATACAATGTGATGCTTTGATACATGTATATATTACAAAGTAATTACCATGATAAGGTTAGTTAACATATTTATTGCATAATTACCATTTGTTTGTGTGTATGGTAACAACATTTAAGATCTACTCTCTTAGCAGCTTTCAAATAAATAAGACAATATTGTTGCTTATAGTCACCATTTTGTACATTAAATTCCCAGAGCTTATTTACCTTATAACTGGTGGTTTCTACCCCTATTCCCTCCCCCACCTGCCCCCACTCAGTCCCTGGCAACCACCACTTCACTCTGTCTCAATGAGGCTTTTTTTTTTAAGATTCCACACAAAAGTGCAAAAATATAGTATTTGTCTTTCTGTCTGACTTATCTCACTTAGAAATTATCCAAAATGAAATACAGAAAGACAATTTTAAAAGAAAAGGAACAATGCTTCAGTGAGCTGTGGGAAAATATCAAGCAGCCTAATACAAGCATAGCTGAAGTCCCTGAAAGATGGAGTAGAAGGTCAATTACTGAAATGTTTAAAACTGGGGTGGAGGGCTCTATACAGATATAAAAATATTAATGAACTCAAGCACAAGAAATGTGAAGCAAATTATATCAGCACATCAAAATAAAATTGCTTCTAGCAAGTGATAAAGAAAATAATCACAAAAACCAGCACAGAAAAATAGACACATTGCACAAGTAAGGTCATATTACAGAGGGAAAAAGAGTAAGAACAAATTGCTCACTCTTCACAATGCAAGCCAGAAAATAGCAGAGCAAGTGTACTGAAAGAGAAACTATATATACATTGGAATTCTATATTCAGTAAAATATCTTTATAAAATGAAGACTTTGTCAAACATTTCAAAGCTGAAATAATTTAACACCAGAAGACTCTGAACTCTAAGAAATGTTAAAGGTAATCCTTCAGGGTGAATAAGAGTGATATAAAATGAAATTATAGATCCACACAAAGGAAGAAAGAGCACTCTACCTGGATAAAAACAAAAGACTTTTGCTTACTATTTAAACCTACTTGGAGAATAAATAATTATTTAAAGCAAAATTGATAGCAATGTATTATGAGGTTTTTAACATATGTAAAAGAAAAGTGTATCACACCAAAGCACAAAGGTCAGAAGGAAAGAAATGGAAGAATATTGTTTATAGGTTCTTAGGCTGCAAGTGAAGTGGTGTAATATGAAGGTAAACTATCCTAAGTGAAGGATCTGTACAGCACAATTTAACCACCAAAATCACACAAAGAATTATAGAGAGTAAGTTAACAAAGGAGGTGAGATGGGATTATATAAAAGACTCAGTGGAAAGGAAAAACAAAGGCAAAAGAAAACAGGACATAGGTGAGACATAGAAAACAAATAGTAAGATGGTAGATTTAAACTCAACCATATCAATAATCACATTAAAAGTATTGATCTCAATACTCTGATTAAAAAGCAGAGATTATCAGATTGAATAAAAAAGACCCAAATATATATTATCTAGAAGGAACCTATTTTAAATATAAAGATGCTAACAGGGTGAAAATAAAGTGATGGAAAAAGAAATGTCTTGCTTATACTAATCAAAAGAATACTGAAGTGACTAAATTGACTTGAAAGTAGATTTTAGAGCAAAGAACATCACCAGCGAAAAAGAAAGTCATTCTGTGATGATTATGAGGCAATTTATGGAGAGGATATAATAAACCCTAAATGTTTATGCATCTAATAAAAGATTTTCAAAATATATGAATCAAAACTGTTAGAGTTACAAGAAATAATAGAAGAGTTTATGGTTATCTTCAGAGATATCAACACTACTCAGTTAATAATTGATAAGTGGCCATAACATCAGTAGAAATATAGAAGACTGAAATCACACTGTCACAAAAATTAACCTAATTGACACTATAGAACATTCTGTGCAAAATAGATTCCACTTTCTTTTTGAGTGTGCCTGACGCATTCACCAAGATAGAGCATATTCTGGCCCATAAAACAAGTCTCAATAAGTTTAAAAGGATTCAAATAATACAAAGTGTGTTATTTGATTACAGAGGAATAAAATTAGACATAACATAAAGATCTTTTAAAAATCTCCCAACATTTGGGGAAAAAACATAACTAACACATAGATCAAAGCACAACTCAAAAAGTTAGGAAGTCTTTTTTTTTTTTTTTTTTTTTTTTTTTTTTTTTTCTTTTTGCGATATGCGGGCCTCTCACTGTTGTGGCCTCTCCCGTTGCG
The DNA here is from genome assembly GCF_964341445.2 of Mesoplodon mirus. Classification (NCBI taxonomy): domain Eukaryota; kingdom Metazoa; phylum Chordata; class Mammalia; order Artiodactyla; family Ziphiidae; genus Mesoplodon; species Mesoplodon mirus. Next base: position 116,893,268 of record NC_138978.1, on the reverse strand, counting down.
GAGCACAGGCTCCGGATGCGCAGGCCCAGCGGCCATGGCTCACGGGCCCAGCCGCTCCGCGGCATATGGGATCCTCCCAGACCGGGGCACGAACCCGTATCCCCTGCATCGGCAGGCGGACTCTCAACCACTGCGCCACCAGGGAGGCCCAAAAAAGTTAGGAAGTCTTTTGATCTAGAAAGTTAAAACACAACATATAAAAAAATTTTGAAACTATCTAAAACAGTACTGAGAGGAAAATTAATAGCATTAAATGTGCATACTAGAAGAGGAAAGACTTCAAGTTAATGGCCTTGGCTTTCGTGTTAAGAAACTAGAAAAGAGAAGAACAAAGTAAGCCCAAAGTAAGCAGAAGAAAGGAAATAATAAAAATCAGCTCAGACATCAGTGAAACAGAAAAATGAAAACAACATAGAAAACCAATGAAACAAAGAGCTGATTCTTTAAGATTGATAAAATTGATGAAAACACTAGCCAGACTAAGCAGGAAAAAAAGGGAGAAGACATAAATCACCAATATCAGAAATGAAAGGACTTCCCTGGTGGCGCAGTGGTTAAGAATCCATCAGCCAATGCAGGGGACACGGGTTCGAGCCCTGGTCCAGGAAATCCCATATGCCGTGGAGCAACTAAGCCCATGTGCCACAGCTACTGAGCCTGCGCTCTAGAGCCATGAGCCACAACTACTGAGCCCACATGCCATAGCTACTGAAGCCCATGCACCTAGAGCCCGTGCACCACAATGAAGAGTAGCCCCCGCTCACCACAACTAGAGAAAGCCCGCATGCAGCAACAAAGACCCAACACAGCCAAAGATAAATAAATAAAAATAAAGTCTTTTTTTTTTTAAAGAGCAATGAAAGAGGTCACCTTACTACAAATTCTATAGGTATTAAAAAATATTAAGGACATATTATAAAACACTTTATGCCAACAAATTCAAAAACAGATAATATGGATAAATTTCTTAAAAGAAAAAAATTAGCAAAGTTTATTCAAGAGGAAATAGATAATCTGAAAAACTCTAAATCAGTTAGAGAAATTATATTTTAAATTAAAAACTTTCCCACAAAGAAACACTGGTGAATTCTACCAAATGCCTAAGGAAGAAATTATACCAAATTCTCCACAAGCTACTCCAGAAAACTGAAGAGAAGGGACTACTTCTCACTTCATAAGGACATTATTTTGACACCAAAACCAGAAAAAGACATTACAAGAAAAGTAAGCTATAGACCAATATCCCTCTTTAACATAGAGGCAAAAAGGTAACAAGAATTTAGCAAATCAAACTTAAACACATGTAAAAGGGACTAAACAACATAATCAAATAGGGTTTGTCTCAGGAATGCAAGGCTGTTTTAATATTCAAAAATCAATCAATGTAATTTACCATATTAATAGACCAAAAAAGAAAAACTGTATGATCATTTCGATAGATGCAGAAGAAAACATTTTTCAAAATTCAACATCCATTTTTTGTTAAAAACTCCCAGCAAAGTAGAAAGAGAAGGACCATCCTCAAATTGCAGCAAAAAAAAGAGATAAAAAGCATCCAGATTGGAAAGGAAAAAGTAAAACTCGCTTTATGCTTAGATGACCTGATCACATATATTGAAAATTTTATGGAATTTACATGAAGCTATTGAAACTAATAAGCAGTATACAAGATTATTATACAAAAATTGCATTTTCATATACTAACAATGAATAATCAGAAACAAATAAAAACCCCCATTTAAATTATGATCAAAATAGATGAAATACCTAGGGAAAATGTGACAAAATATGTGCAAAACCTTTTCACTGAAAACTACAAAACTTAAAAAGAAATTAAAATGACCTATATAAATGGTTAGATATTCCATGTTTATGAATTGAAAGACTCAATATTGTTAAGATGTCCATTCCTCTCCAATTTAATCTACAGATTTAATTCAATCCCAGTCAAAATCTCAGCAGGCTTTCTTTTTTTTTTTTTTTTTTGTAGAAATGGACAAGTTTATTGTAAAATTCATATGGCAGTGCAAAGGACCTAGAATAGCTAAAGCAACTTTGAAAAAGAACAAAATTAGAGGACTTACATTATCTGACTTCAAGAGATTTTAAAGCTATAGTAAATAAGATGAGAGTGTCAGGAAGGACAAATAGATCAATGTAACAAAATAAGAATTTGGAGGTAAATACAAACAAATATGGCCAGTTGATTTTTTATTTATTTATTTTTTATTTTTTTATTTATTTTTTTTTTTTGCGGTACATGGGCCTCTCACTGTTGTGGCCTCTCCCTTTGCGGAGCACAGGCTCCGGACGCACAGGCTCAGTGGCCATGGCTCACGGACCTAGCCACTCTGTGGCATGTGGGATCTTCCCGGACTGGGATAGGAACCCGTGTCCCCTGCATCAGCAGGCGGACTCTCAACCACTGCGCCACCAGGGAAGCCCAGTCAGTTGATTTTTGACAAAGATGCAAAGACAATTCAGTAGAGAAAGGAACAATTGAATATCCATATATTCCCCTCCACACTGCCCCCCCCAAATAAATCCTTTGTCCAAAACTTTCACCATATACAAAAAATAACTTATAGAAGAACACATAGGAGAAAATCTTTGTGTACTAGTATTAGGCAAAGATTTCTTAGATACGACACCCAAAGCAAGATCCATAAAAGAAAAAAAAATTAATTGGATTTTGTCAAAATTAAGAATTCCTCCTCTTTGAAAGAAACTCTTTAAGAGCATGTAAATATAAGTCACAGACTGGGGTAAATATGTGCAGATAGCTTATCTGATAAAGGACTTATATCAAAATGTATATATATCTTTAAAAAAACTTTCAGAATTCAGTAATAAGAAACCAAACATCTCAGCAAAGTAATGGAGGAAATATTTGAACAGATAATTCACCAAGGAAGATACCTGGAGACAAATGAGCACATGGAAAGATGCTCATATCAGTAGCCATTAAGGAAATGCAAATTAAACTCAATTAACACATGTCAATTAGAATGTCTAAAAATAAAAAACTGAGCACACAAAATGTCATCAAAGATGTGCAGCAACCAGAATTCTCATGTACTTTCAGTGGGAATGTAGAATGGCACAACCATTTTGGAAAACAACTGGGCAGTTTCTTAAAAAGTAAAACATATAGGGGGCTTCCCTGGTGGCGCAGTGGTTGAGAGTCTGCCTGCCGATGCAGGGGACACGGGTTCGTGCCTCAGTCCGGGAAGATCCCACATGCCGCGGAGCGGCTAGGCCTGTGAGCCATGGCCACTGAGTCTGCGTGTCTGGAGCCTGTGCTCCGCAATGGGAAAGGCCACAACAGTGAGAGGCCCGCGTACCGCAAAAAAAAAAAGTAAAACATATACCTACCATATAACACAGTTATTCTACTCTTAGGTCTCTATCCAAGAGAAATGAAAGCATATACCCATCCAAAAACTTGTCATGAATGTTCAGGGCAGCTTTATTTGTAATAGTCAAAACCTGGAAACAATCCAAATGTCCATCAATAGATTAATGGATAGACATAATGTGGTATTATCCATACAATGAGGGCATTTACTACCCAGCAATAAAAAAGAATGAACAATTGATACATGCAACAACTTGTTTGAATCTCCGAGTAGTTTTGCTGAGTGAAAGAAGCCAGGCATAAGAGAACACATACTGGATGATACCACTTGTATAAAATTCTTGAAAGTTCAAACTAACTTATAGGGACCAAAAGTAGATCAGTTGTTTTCTGGAGATTGGTGGGCAGGGAGAATCATGAGGGAGGAAACACAAAAGGTTATTAGAAAAATTCTGAAGGTGTTGAATATGTCAGCTGTATACCAAGAAAGCAGGAAAAACTGAAGTTTACAAGTATAGTGAATGAGGCTGATTTCTCTATTTCTACATGTCCACCTAGATTAATGGAGGTGTGTTTTGGGGACAAATTGCTGGAGCATGGTGGCTTCTTTGGAGAGAAATAGAGACCTGGTGACAGAGAGAGAAGTTTGAGGAGAACCATGCATTGCATATCCATGATGTGTCAGATCCTATGTTAAACACTTTAAATGAATGATCCCATTTAATTCTCATAAAAGCCCTTTGAAGTAAGTACAATTACCCTCATTTTACAGATGAGGAAATGGAACCTGAGAGGGTCCAACAGCTTGCTCCACCATCGTAGAGCTGGTATTGATGCCATAAGACTCTGCTGCCTGGGCCAGCTGCAGTGCTGTGCTGAGTCCTGGGAGCTCTATCTCTATGAAAATCTCTGGGATAAGGGAGGGGAATCACTCCTCGGCATGTGCTCTTGCTGGTTTGACCTCAAAGGTGGTACGCAGGGGCCCAGGGGCACTGGAATTCCTGCTCTTAGGTGACTGACTGCCCCCTTTTCCTGGGACTGGAGGGATTCCTGGAACATGGGACTTTCATTTTAAAACAAGGATGAGTCAGTCACACTAATTCTGGCTCAGCAGAGGCCTTGTACTTCTGGACTCTGGTTTTCTGGGTCCTGGGCCCTTGATGACATACCTAGAATATTTTCTTGGACTTAGGCCGGACAAGGGAGATGGTTTCATAGGTAAAGGAAGAAACAGAGGCAATTTTGTATTGCTCTTTTATTTTTGTGCTATCTAATATCAGGATCACTAGGAAAGATGTTTCTAGCCTCTTCAACCTTCCATTTCCAGTTGGGGCCTCCCTAGGTTCGGAGGCTATGAAGGGAAATAGGGGCTTCTGGTTGGGAGGAATTGGTGGTCAATGAGAATCAGCTTTTCTAAAAGTAGGTCTAGCCTGACCCTACCAGGTGGTGGGCATGGCACCATCCACTTGTTTGTGACAGTCTACTTGTTTGGCTGCTTCTGCCCCTGGGGACCTGATTTGGACGCCAGTTTTGGACTTTGGGACTGCTGTTGGCTTAGGGAGTTATTGTTCTGTGTTTGTGGTGCAGTGGGATCAGTCTCCTTATTAAGGCATGTGCACTCAGGCTTGGGCTCCAAACAGCAGCACATGGGCTGAATGTAACACGGGGGCTTCAGCGGGCAGCATGGGTTGCATTTTGGTGGGCAGCTTGGGTTGCACTTTGGTTGGTCACACATCTTCTCAAGTTTTGGAGGTCCTAGAACAAAAAGAACATTTTCAGAGGGAAAGCTGGCTGCCTGCATTCACTTCCCCCTTCTTTGACCCCCAGATACATCCATCTTCAGAGTGATGACACAGACCAGCGCTGGGAAAGCAAGACTGGATGCTCAGAGGGAACCCAGTCCCACAGTTCTGTGCCTTCATATGGGTCAGTGTGCTGGTTCCTCACTAGGGAGCCATTTTCCAGATAGAAAAGGAAAGACTGGAATATGTAAGAATTTTGCCTAAGGTCTCTTAGCTAATGAGGAAGAGTATGACCCTTGGCAGCCGAGTCTGAGTCCAGTGGCAGGCACTTCAAAAACTTCATCTCATGAATGGTTACAGCCAGCCTGAGAGGTCGGTGTTTTTCACCCCATTTTACCTATGAGTATGATTGAAGTTCAGAGATCTACCTCAGTTGCTAGTAAGTGGATTCAAGTCAGGTTCCATCCCAGCTCAGAGCCATGTGCTTGGTCTGGTGTCCAACATGGTACCCAGGGACCCAGGTGCAACAGGACTCTCTTTAGGGTGACCAACTGTCTTGAGACAGATGGATGTATTTGTCTTGCCCTTCCTGAAAGCATCATGCCCCTCAGCACGTAGGAAGTGTCTGCCTTGGGGGCGTTTCCAGTAAAGGAGACAGAAAATCATTGCTCTTGGTATGGAGGGCCGAGTTGCAGGCCTGGCTCTATGACTCCTGAGCCAGGGGGCGGGGCAGCTCTCTTCACCTCTCTGACCTTTATCTCTTCCTTTGTGTGGGGGCAGCGTTAGGGATGAAGAGGAGACAACTGGACCTTGTTGATGTCCTCAAATTCAACCATTCAGGGCTTCTGTAATCTCCCGATTCTTCTAGGAGTAGGAAAAACCCAAACAACTCTTTCTTTGCTCCTTATCAACCCACCTACCTCCCACCCAGGAAATCCAGGAAAGTTCTTCTTAAGTCCATATACCTAGGACTCAATATATGGCCCCTAGGGCAGCACCGCTATGGTTTCTGCCCAGTCCCTCTTATGGCACGTGGACGAAAGCCACTGGGAGGTCCCAGAGCAGGACAGTGTCTAGAAGTGGCCCAGAGTCAGCAGGCAGAGGGACCTGGGGGGTCTTCTAGCCCAGGGGGAGACGTGGAGGAGAAGAAATGAGCAAGCACTCCGGCTGGGGGCTCATCCCACAAGGCCACACACCCACATCAGGGAGGTGCCAGGTCTGTCAGAGCCTGTCACCCGGGTGGAGGAGGATGGGTGTGGGAGTTCAAGTGACAACTGCTGAGATCAAGTTGCCACCACCCTCCAGCCTCCAGAACCCACAGATAAGCCACTGGCCCAAAATGGTTTTTTTTTTTTTAATTTTTTTCAACTGCGTAGCTTGTGGGATCTTAGTTCCCTGACAAGGGATCAAACCCAGACCCCCTGCAGTGGAAGTGCAGAGTCCTAACCACTGGACCACCAGGGAAGTCCTTCCAAACTGGTTTTTTTGTTTGTTTGTTTTAATTTTTTTTTATTAGTTTCTGCTTTATAACAAAGTGAATCAGTCATACATATTCATCCGTTCCCGCATCCCTTCCCTCATGCATCTCCCTCCCTCCCACCCCCCCCATCCCACCCCTCCAGGCGGTCACAAAGCACCGAGCTGATCTCCCTGTGCTCTGCGGCTGCTTCCCACTATCTATCTACCTCACGTTTGGTAGTGTATACATGTCCATGCCTCTCTTTCGCTTTGTCACAGCTTATCCTTCCCCCTCCCCATATCCTCAAGTCCATTCTCAAGTAGGTCTGTGTCTTTATTCCCGTTTTACCCCTAGGTTCTTCATGACATTTTTTTTAAAATTCTGTATATATGTGTTAGCATACGGTATTTGTCTTTCTCTTTCTGACTTACTTCACTCTGTATGACAGACTCTATGTCTATCCACCTCATTACAAATAGCTCAGTTTCGTTTCTTTTTATGACTGAGTAGTATTCCATGGTATATATGTGCCACATCTTCTTTATCCATTCATCCAATGATGGACACTTAGGTTGTTTCCAGCTCCGGGCTATTGTGAATAGAGCTGAAATGAACATTTTGGTACATGTCTCTTTTTGAATTATGGTTTTCTCAGGGTACATGCCTAGTAGTGGGATTGCTGGGTCATATGGTAGTTCTATTTTTAGTTTTTTAAGGAACCTCCATACTGTTCTCCATAGTGGCCGTACCAATTCACATTCCCACCAGCAGTGCAAGAGTGTTCCCTTTTCTCCACACCCTCTCCAGCATTTATTGTTTCTAGATTTCTTGATGATGGCCATTCTGACTGGTGTGAGATGATATCTCATTGTACCAAACTGGTTTTTTAAACTGAACCAGTTACCGCCGTGGGCTTTCCACTAGGCACACACACTTGTGTATCTGTGTGTGTGCATGTGTGCACCCACCTGTGTGTGAGTGTGTGTGTGTGTGTGTCCATGCAGAAGCACAAGCACAAGGAAGGAGGAATCTGAAGTTTATGACCATGGCTGCGTGGCTGGACCAAACTGAGATTTCATTGTATTTGTTCATCAGGCTTTAAAATTGGAGTCTGTGTGAATAACTCCTAAGGAGATCGCTTCTGTTCTGGCCTCAGCCCCTCCTGCCAGTGGATTCTTCCCCGTCCTCTATCCCGCCCCTGCCCTGCCATCCACCACCCCCTCCCAGCCCTACTCCAAATACTCCATCCGGTTCTGAGAAAGCCATGACTCTCATCTTTTTGTTCTTTTCTTTGTGTCGTGAGAATGGGGGAACTCCTGGGGACAGGAATTACAACTCCCCCTCACACCAAAGGCTTCCTGAGCATTCCCTGGGTGGGACGGAAAGCCTTACCATCCCCTTTTTGCCACTGAAGGCAGATCTGGTTCCCGGAAGATGTGTGGAATTCTCACATTAGGTGGTTCCTGGAAGAAACCTGTCCGATGACCCACTTTGCTGTAGACCCAGGGCCTCAGCTGTCTCAGATGATGGGTGTCAGGCCCATACCTCAGCCCTTGCTTCTGGGGATCCACCTCACTCAGCTCGGGTGTGCAAGCTGGGCCCCACTGAGCTGGGCGTGGGTGACACCTCTGCCCTGCCCAGCCTCTCTCCGCCTCAAATTTCAGAACCACCAGAGCCTCATCGCGGGGTTTCTCTGGGGGCAGGAGTCACCGCCATGAACCTGAGGAGGATGTCACTGTGCCGCTTGCTGCTGGCTGAGGACAGACTGGGGTGACTACACTTTAGGGTCCATTAGGCTGTGCATCTCCGGAGTTAGACCACCAGGAGGGAAAGAAATCTGAGAAGGGTCACCTCATGGGGTCCCTACCGCTGGGTCTGCACCCTCCACACTCCCAGGTCCCTGGCAGTCTAGCTGCAGCCTCAGCTGGGTCAGGGGCAGGTTCTCACCTGAGGCAAAAGTGACTTGTGGGGTAGGGTGTTGGCCTCAATTCAGTCATGACTCTATGCCTGCCAGTTATTCAGGAATTAATTCTGTCATCCAGGAAGAGATCTCTGCTCAGTTTTAGGCACACGACACTGGACCAGGACTCCTAAGGGGTGGAAGTAGGGGACAAGTGACACAGTCCCTCCCTCCAGGTCAAAAGACGCTGCAGAGAGGCTGAGGTGGCAGAGTTCTGCCCTGTCGATGCCCTGACTTGCCTGGGATGGAAGAGGAAGGAGAAGCAGGGCAAAAGGAGACACACAGACATGAAAATAGAACCCAGACATCAGAAGGAAAATGGGGAAAAAGAGGGGAGAGTTAAGGGCCATAGAAGCCTTGCTCAGTGCCTCCTCCATGGTCTCTGAAGCTATTTTACAGAAAGTCTGTGTGCACTTGGGCGCCCTGGAGCCCTGGGGGCTGCGCTTGTGCATGTGCGTGTGTGTGCACACACACGTGAGTGTGTGCAAGGAGCCTGGTATCTGGCTCAGTCTCCTTGTTGTCAGAATCTGTCCCATGGGGGGGTCAGACCTGAGACCAGGGGAGAGAAGAAGGTGGGGGTGGGAGGGGGGTGGGGAGTGGGAGAGTGGACTGTGAGCCCTTTAAAATTTTTTGTTGCTTTTCTCTGTGCATGTTTTGCTTCTTTTACAATTTCTTCTCCCTGCCTCTCTGTCTCTCTCTGTCACTGTTTTCCATTCTCTCTTTCTCTCCTCCTCTGTGTCTGGGGTTTACCTTTCTCCCTCTGTAACCAGTGCCCCTGGGCTGACAGTTGGGAGCCTCCTGTCCACCAGGAAGTCCAGCATGTCAGGCTCCATCCTTCCAAGTCCAGGCTGGGCTGTTTCTACAGGAGCAGTTCTCATCCCAGTGGCCAGAGGGTACCCAGAGCTCCCATCCAGGGGTTCACCTGGCTGCTTCCAGACATCCTCTCCCAGCACGTTCCCTTTGGGCAGGTCCCTGGAACAGGTCCCAGTTGGGGGTGGGGTGCCACATCAAAGATGGAGAGCATCTTAGGAATCAGTCCTGTGCACCAAAGCACAGGGAGGGAAAGGACAATGCCCTCAGGTCCCATGCCTTCTGAGCCAGTGCTCTCTCCTTTGTCTCACTGCCCTCTCTTTGACCTCTGCCCACTAGCCCAGCCTCATCTCTAGCCACTGTTCCTTCCATGTCATCAGACTGGCCCAGAGCAGATCCCTGCTAAATTCTGCTGGCCTCTGTCTGGATCTTTGTACTGCTCTTCCCGTGACCCAGAACACCTATCCCCACACCCTCACTAAATATTACTCAAACCTGAAGTCTCAGCTTACACCTCACTTGAGGAAAACAACACTAACCCATAGGGCTTGTGGCCTTGATATAAGTTCTTGGTGCTCCCTATACTTCTCGCTACATTTTTATCATGATTTCCCTAATTGTCTGGCTTCTCCTCTAGTCTGTTAGCTTCATGGGCACAGGCATCCTTGCTGTCCTGCTTGCCACTGTTCTCAGCATCTAACACAGTGTATGACATTATGTGGACTTCAGTAGTAAGGAATGAATGAATGGATGAATGGACAGCCATGAAGGCAGGACCCATCGACAAGTTTTCTCCGGCTTACCTGCTCTGGACACTTCTTTTTTGTCTCTATTCAATTCGTGGTTCTCATGCTTGGCTTCCGAAAACGGTCTTCCCTGGACTGGCAGCAGATATGCCCCTCCCTCAGCAGCCTAGTGAATCCATGACTATCAGAAGTCAAATGGTTTCTATTCCTTCCGGATGCCAAGCTTCCGAGGTTCTAAGCCTCTGTGACCTTGTCATTCTCTCTCCCCAATATACTGTGACTGTGACTGACTCACCGGCGCCCTCTGCTGGCTGGATAGCAGGGTTCCTCTTGGTTTCTTCTCTCCTGAAGGGCACAGGCAGCTCTTGAGTAAACCCATAATGAGTTATTTGTAGTGAGGTGGATGGAACTAGAGTCTGTCATACAGAGTGAAGTAAGTCAGAAAGAGAAAAACAAATACCGTATGCTAACACATATATATGGAATCTAAGAAAAAAAAAAGGTCATGAAGAACCTAGGGGTAAGACGGGAATAAAGACACAGACCTACTAGAGAATGGACTTGAGGATATGGGGAGGGGGAAGGGTAAGCTGGGACAAAGCGAGAGAGTGGTATGGACATATATACAGTACCAAACGTAAAATAGATAGCTAGTGGGAAGCAGCCACATAGCACAGGGAGATCAGCTCGGTGGTTTGTGACCATCTAGAAGGGTGGGATAGTGAGGGTGGGAGGGAGGGAGACGCAAGAGGGAAGGGATATGGGAACAGATGTATATGTATAACTGATTCACTTTGTTATAAAGCAGAAACTAACACACCATTGTAAAGCAATTATACTCCAATAAAGATGTTAAAAAAAAACCATAATGGTTCGATTACCTAAGACATAAGCCTAATGCACACATATGTACTGAGTGTCTACTGTCTACCAGGCTCCGACCTGAACATGAAGTGTACAAGCTCAATAGCTGACATTCTCAAAGCTCTTTTAATTCGGTGTAGAGACAGTAGACAGCATCAGTACTGTGTGATGAGAATGTTGGCAGGGGAAGCACAGGTTGCCAAGGGAGCACATGGGGTCGGGTTTGGGGTCTGGCATGTTTTCTGGAAGGAGTGATGTTTAAGCAGGGATTGGGTGGCAACGGGAGATAGAGAGTGGGACATGGGGGTGTCCTGTGTAGGGGAGAAGCTCGGTGTGGCTCAAGCACAGCGGGGAGAAAGGAGAAGGGGTGGATGCTGTACCGATGAGGGCCTTGTATGCCATGGGAAAGGGTTTGTATTTAACCTGAGGACAATGGGAGCCACTGAGTGGTTCTAAACAGGGGAGAAACAAGAATCCCTTGGGGGGGCAAGGACTCTATTTTATTCATTTCTAGCTCAGCATAAACACCACACCCCTCCATCTAGGGCCCTTTGCTTGTACTGGCTGGAATAGTCTCCCCAAGAGATCTTCATCACTAACTCCCTTGCTTCCTTCAAGTCTTTGCTTAAATGTGGGTTTATAAGTGAGATATTACACCCTCATCTTCCTATTTAAAATTACTATCTGCCAATAGAGACATGGATGTAGAGAACAAACATATGGACACCAAGGCTGGAAAGCAGGGGTGGGGGTCGGGGGTGGGATGAATTGGGAGACTGGGATTAACATGTATACACTAATATATATAACTAATAAGAACCTGCTGTATACACAGGGAACTCCACTTCACTATACAGTAGAAACTAACATGACATTGTAAAACACCTATACCCCAATTAATTAATTAATTAAAATTACAATCTGCTACTCTTTCCCTCACTCCAATCACCTTTATACAGTTCTACTTTCTTTTCCTAGGTAACACTTTTTACATACATACAATATACTCTACGTATAATTTCTTTGCTCTGTTTTTGTCTATTGTCTTTCTTCTCTCACCAAAATGTCACCTCCAAATGGGCAAAGTTTTTTTTTTCCCCACGGACTCACATCAAGCTTCTAGAATAGTTTCTGACATATAGGGAATGAACAATGTTGGTTGAATGCATGAATGCTGATTGTTAGTTACTTTTGTGTGTGTGGGGGTTGTGGTCTCTGCTATAACTCCGAACTTCATTTGCCCAAGGTGAGAAACCTGTTTTTAAAGTCTGTTCTGCAAACATCATCCAAACTAACAGAATGTGTCCCTTCACAGCCCCACTCCTACCTCCTTTTTTTTTTTTTACCTCTGTCATCAAAATTAGGGATGATTATGACCATCTTCTTTAGCTATAGGAGCTAAATTTATTGGTGATGAGAAAATTGAGGCCAGTTTGCTCTGTAATGGAGCAAATCCTTGTGGTCTCTCACTTCTGGGTTCAGGTCCCTGAGGCCCAGCTTCCTGTACTTCTCCTTTGATATTATCCATTATTATCATATATTTATTTGGTTCGAAACCCAAAAGGTAAAAAGGATTCACAGTGCAATTTCCCCCTGCTACTCCAATCCCTTCATCCAATAGCAATCAGTTTCTCAAATATCTTTCCAGGGATATTTTATATGCAAAAAGCCACACGCAAACATGTATACCTTTCCTTCTTTTAACAAAATAAGAGAAACTCCACATTGTTTTGCTCACTGCTTTTTCTCATGTTGAGGATCATTCCATTTCAGTACATAAAGAGTATCTTCATTCAGTTTGCTGTCTGAGTAATAATCTAGAGACACATGGGAATTCCCAATTTGAGCTCTTGCAAACAATGCTGTGGTGACACACTGTACATACATTGTGCCTCGGGGAGAATGGATATAGCATACATTTCCCTAAATGCAGTTGCTTCCTCAAAAGATAAAACTGAGAGACATTGTCAATTTTTCTTCCATGGATGTTTCACCAATTTACATCATTCCTCACAATGTGTAAAACTGCATATTTCCCCACAAACTCACACAATGAATTCATTATTAAATTAGTTGTGCTCTATCAACCTGATAAGTTAAAACTGATATTTCAGAGTAAGTTTGAGTTTTTCTTAGTAAGTCAGCTCAATTTTCTTTCATTATGCTTGGGAGCCATAATATTTCTTTTTCTGGAAACTGCTCGGGTATGCAATTTACCTGATACTTAATTAGATTGTTGATCATTTTATTATCGATTTGTGGTGTTCATACTATATTGGGAAAATTAGCCCATTTTTGTGCTATGAGATGCACAACTTCTTCTGGCATGTTTTTAGACTTTTGACTTTGTGTGTTAGATTTCAACCATATAGAAACTATTAATTTTTATGGAAACACTTTAAAAAATATTTTCCTTTATAGTTTTTGATTGTGTGTGTTATAATGGTAAAACTGATGCTCATTTTGAAATTATAGAAGAATACTCCTAAAGTTTCTTAAGGAATAATTTGTAATGTTTTCAACCTTTAGGAACTCATCTTAGTATAAAATTTTCTTAATGGCTACCCAGCTGTGGCAACATAATTCACTGATCTTTCTTCATAGATTTGAGGGTGTGTTTATCATGTATTAATTTCCCCTATATATTTGGTCCCAGCTCTGAGCTTCCCATTGAGTCCTATTGATCTGTCTGTATATTCATGGTCTAGTACCACACTATCTATATAACAGCTTCGTAATATATTATAAATATATAATATCTGGTAGAGCTAGTTCCTGCAAATTGCTCCTGTTTTTTAGGATTGTCTTGGCCATTTTAATATTATGTTTTTGTGCTCAACATCACTAATTATTAGAGAAATTCAAATCAAAACTACAATGAGATATCACCTCACGCCGGTCAGAATGACCATCATCAAAAAATCTACAAACAGTAAATGCTGGAGAGGGTGTGGAGGAACTGGAATCCCCTTACACTGTTGGGAGGTATGTGAATTGGTACAGCCACTATGGAGAACAGTATGGAGTTTCCTCAGAAAAACTAAAAACAGAGCTACGATATGATCCAGCAATCCCACTCCTGGCATATATCTGGAGAAAAACATGGTTCGAAAGGATACATGCACCCCAATGTCCATTGCAACACTGTTTACAATAGCCAAGACATGGAAGCAACCTAAATGTCCATCGACAGATGAATGGATAAAGAGGATGTGGTGCCTATATAAAATGGAATATTACTCAGCCATAAAAGAATGAAATAATGCCATTTGCAACAATATGAGTGGACCTGGAGATTATCATACTAAGTAAAGTAAGTCAGACAGAGGAAGACAAATATCATATGATATTGCTTATATGCGGAATCTAAAAAAATGATACAAATGAACTTATTTACAAAACATAAACAGACTCACAGACTTAGAGAATGAATTTATGGTTACCGGGGCAGGGGGAGGAAGGGGGAGGGATAGATTGGGAATTTGGGATTGACATGTACACACCACTATATTTAAAATAGATAACCAACAAGGACCTACTGTAGAGCACAGGGAACTCTGCTCAATATTTTGTAATAACCTAAATAGGAAAAGAATTTGAAAAAGAAGAGATACGTGTATATGTATAACTGAATCACTTTGCTGTACACCTGAAACTAATACAACATTGTTAATCAACTATGCTCCAATATAAAATTAAAAAATTTTAAAAGAACCATAGTCCTGAAGGATGGGCAGAGCATTGCTGTTGCCTATGGCCCACTGTTGGGTTGGAAAAAGTACCTTGAGAACTTGCCCCCCAACCCATGGCTTTTGTCCCATTAAATAGAAGAGGAAAAGAAACCACATAGGGTGGAAATCAACACCAAGGCCCAAATGTCTCTCAGGGGTATTATGCTCACTGGACCGTGGTGTACATTCCCACCAGATTCTGGTGCCTGTGTGAAGAGAAGGCGTGAGGGACTCAGTCAGGAGGATTCACTCAAGGAAAGTGTTTTTCATGGCCTTTTGAACTGAGATCTGAAAACTACATGTACCCCTGTGGCATTTCCTTCTTAAGCATGTGATTCCCCCAAATAAAAATGAGCTGGAGGCTAAATTCTGGGACTGGGAAGTATCCTGTCCTTTATGAGTAGGAAGAAATTTCAGTGATGTTGGCAAATGTGGCAATAGCAGTGGAACAGGTTCACTGATACTTTGGGAACATCCCCTTCTTATTCCCCTCTGGATATTTTTTTCACAGCCCTCTCAGGCTGCTCAGACCCAGGGTCTGCCTAGAGGGAATTTCCCATCTGGTGGTTATTTGTAGGAATCTGCTTAAGGAATCCAGGTTCCTGGAAGCTCCTCAAAGCTGAGGATGGGGGAAATCAACAAACTGTAAGAAGTTTTGGGTGCCAGGATAGATAAGCTTTATTTGTGTACATTGATAAGGCTTTGGGAAGTAGAGTTTTCTCCAGCATTTGGGTCTTCTTGACCTAGGACCAGAGCTAAGGCCAGGAAGTGTGAGATTTTCAGGAAAAAGAGGAATCCATCATGTACACATCTAGGCAGCTTAATTCAGGAGGAGAGGGACGAATAAAACCGAGAGTGAGGGCTCCCTGGTGGCGCAGTGGTTGAGAATCCGCCTGCCGAAGCAGGGGACACGGGTTTGTGCCCCGGTCCGGGAAGATCCCACATGCTGCGGAGCGGCTAGGCCCGTGAGCCATGGCCGCTGAGCCTGCGCGTCCAGAGCCTGTGCTCCGCAACAGGAGAGGCCACAACAGTGAGAAGCCCACATACGGCAAAAAAAAAAAAAAAAAAAAAAGAGAGAGTGAGAAGTGACATCAACTCCAGACTGGTCTTTGGTTGTGGCTCTTTTGCTCCTCCAAGGTTGCAGATCGGCTGTAGCCCCAAAACCATGGCAGCAACTGGAACATCCAGAGAGCTCCACCTCACAGCAGTTGGAAGGCTGGGGCTGGCATAGGTAGACACTTGGAAACCGGTGGGACACCAGAGAGCAGCAGCTTCCAAAGCCAGAAATACAGCAGCTGGGGACACAGCAGGAGGGGGCAGGAGCGGGCAGGAGGGGGGCAGGGAGCCAGGGCCTCAGAAGCCTTTGGGGGGTGCTTAGGTGGATATTTGGGGAGGCACTTGGCAGGGTTGGTTTTGTTGGCAGGACATCTTGGAGACTGTTCAGTTGCTCTATAAAGCAATGCAGATATTTCAAAGTTCAGTGATTATAAATCTCATTTGTATCAGTATTTTTCCTACAGAGTCTGAAGTTCTGTAATTGATTTTGTGGTTCCAGGGCCCATGTCTTTACAGCAGAGTAGCCCTACTTTCCTGGCATAGGAGAAATCAAGCAGTTGGTAAGTTAGACTTTGGTAACACCTTCTCCTACCTGTCCTGGTTCTCCTATGACTCCTGACTTTAAAGGCAGTAACATAGGACACTAGGCAGTTTCAAAAATCTTAAGTTTTTTTTTATAACATTATCTGGTTTATGCATTCTAGAAACCACATGTTTAGCCTGAGCCCATGGTCACTCCCCCTGTTTTCATCAGCTCCCTTTTTTTTCATTCTTACATCATGGGCTCTGCCTTCAGCCCTGTGTGGCTGTCTCTTGTCCTACAAAGTAGCCTCCCCCACCACTGGCCCAATTTCTGGTTACCATTTATCCCCCCTAGGATTGCTACTTCTGAGCCACCCCAATGATCTCCATGAGCCTTATCTTCCTGCAATTACTAAGTAGTTCCCATTCTCTCCAACCTTTCCCATTCAGCTGATGTGTGGCAGTCCCGGCCACTCCCAAATTGCCATCAGGTCAATGAGGACACTCACCTTGTTCTTCTAACCTTGGGCAAGTGATGATATGTCAAATGCAATGAGGAGATAGTGTGATCTGATGTCTTTTATACATATCCTGCACCTAACTCAAGGGAATAAACCACAATCATGTGAAAACTATTCTCAACCAGGTGGTTATGATGACAATTTCCCACATTCAAGTGGCTCTGTCACTCTGTCACTTTGTCACACTGGGTCACTATTGGATGTTCATGAGTATCTTTCCAGAGCATCCCTCCCCTCCATAAGCCCTGGAATTCTTTCCATAAAGATGAGAAGATCATGATTTATAAGGGAGTTTATAATGGCACAGCTTCGGGATTGAATTTAGGGTTTCTGGAGGAATCCAACGCATACTTGAGATAAAAATCTAAAGCCACAAATGTTGGATCACCCGAACATATGAAGGAGTTTCTGAAAACTCTATCAACAGGTTTGGGACCAATAATCCAAGCACCCCTGGGCCACAATCAAAGGCTCAGTGTATCTGATTCAGATCCCAAAGTGCCTAAAACATTGACCAACAATGTAGCCTCAAAGAAAGGCCCAGCTGGAAAGGATTTCAGGCCACTATTTACCCTCCACACATGGATGACAAAACTGAAAGCCAGAGCAGATGAAAGAGATGCTACGAGTCCTGCAGAGTCTGAACTAGAAGCCAGGTCTCCTAACTCTCTGAGACCATGAATCCAGCCACCTTTTTCTTTGATCACAGTTCCTTGTTTCCAACTTGCTTCATTATATCCACTGGAATCTACTAGCACCTTGCCCACAATCAACCTTTCCTAGTTTGCTTTTCTTAGTTCATCATTTCAACCACTCTTTGGTCGATATAATAAACTTTCTTGCCGCTTCGGCTTGTTAATGCACTTGACGGACAAAACCCAAACCCTGGCTGAATCTGCCCTGCTATGCCTAGCTGCTATGAAAATTAAAAACAAAACAAAAACAGATCCTTTGGAAAGTTGGCATTATCTTAAGATCATAATCATCCACCTGGTTGAGCCCAAAATACTGCTTGGCAATCCTGTATACTTCTCTGTATTTACTGTGCACACACATCGTGCCTTTCCTCCTGTCTTGAACCTCTGAAACACTTGCTGCTGCCTCTAGATAGATGATACTGCCCCTACTTCATGGGGTAAACAGCATCCATCAAGTGTAAAGTACTCCGATTCCTACTACCAAGTCTAATCATGCCTGCAACCATCCTTTTTGGCTTCCTGTGTTGGAGAAGGATCAGCTCCTTTTCTTTTCTAATGCCTGTCCCTACTCCTTTGCTCTGAATCCTTGTATCTCCTATGAAATGCTGCCAGTTTCCTGTATTTCTCATAACACCATGCTTGTATTTATTTTTCTTTATCTGTCATCCTGGATAGAGTGAAATCTCAGTGTTTGCTGGTTCACTCTTTATCCTCAGCCCCTACACAGTGCCTGACATCTTGTAAGTGCTCAAAAAGTATTTGCTCAGTGAATTAATGAGTTGTGGTTGAAACAAAAGTCTCTCTCCTTTCACTCCTGGAGAGAGAGTACCTGGGAGGCCAGGTTAGCAGCAAGCAAATGGGTCGGGTGTGGGAGGCTGCTCCCAGAATAAAGTCATCAATTACAATGAGCCACAAGAACTTGACAATGGAAGTCAGGAATCTAGTCCTGGCTCTGTTACTCCCCCTGCGTTTCAGAGGAGACTGGACCAGATGGTCTCAGTACATCTTCAAGGGTGTATTTGCATTTATGAGCATCAGACCTCCAAGGATTAACATCCAAGTGCTACCTTTCCTGGTTTGCTGTTTTCCCTGAACTTATTTTATCTGAGGTTGGGAGCAGTGGTGAACTTGATGAAGAGGGGAGAGATGATGGCTGGTGTGTATGTGAGGAAGTGAAACATTGCAAGGTAAGCCACATCATGAAGAAGCAACTCCATATAGTCTAGTTATTTCATCCCACTTATTAGAGGAAATTATTTAACTTGTCTGGTTGTGACAAAGAAGAGTATTGTGTATATATGTGACTCTTGCTTAATCGTGTCCCTCCTATCTAAGAGTGTCAGCTATTGAAGCCCAGATCTGTGGGATGGGCAAAATTATGCTCCTTTTTTGCATGGTCCCCACTAAAATATTACAAATAATTTTCAAAGGTTGGAAAACATTGTTCTATTGTATTGATCCAAAATCATCAATGAATTACTATTTCAATAATGAAAAATTATTTATCCCAACAGAAATTCCTTTCTTGCAGTAACTTTGAAATGACCATTTTAATGACATTAATTTTTCACTGAGTACCTGTTAGATGCCGGGTTTTGTGAATTCAAAGATTAAGATACTTCTTTGCCCTTAAGGAATGAATGATACAAGTGGGATGATATGAGAGAAAGGAAGGGAATTAAGATTTATTCTCAACCTCTCATCCATCAAACATGTTATTTTCATTATTTCAACGCATTACTTCTTTGAGTTCCTTGCTGTTAATCCCATGTTACAGATAAAACAAGACTGAGGCTCCAAACAGAGTGCGAGTTAGTCAGGGGGTGAGAGGGAAACAGGCATTCTAGGTAGAGGGAAGCAGAACACATGCATAGGCACAGAGATGTGAAAGGGCTTGATATTTTATGGAAACAGAGTAGCCATACTATTGGATAAAAGCAAGAAGTGGAACACTAACTGGACAGAAAGGAAAGGAGGGTCCAGAGCATTAAGAGCTTTACTTGCTGGGTTGTGTACTTTAGCCTATAGATTAATGGCTTCCAAAATTATATCCTTTGGAACCTGTTGCCCAGGTTGTGCAAACATCACCTCTTTGGAGAGCCACACCTTCAGACAGTATGAGTTGCTCTATCTGGGGGCGCTTCCAGCCCTCCCTCCCTGCCTCCACCCTTGGCTATGTGTCAGTTTCATGTCTTTGCATGCACAGAAGCTGGAAGAAGATGGGTCTTGGAATTGGGGCACTGGCCTTTGAACCATGGATATGTTATTTAATATTTTTGAGCCTTGTCTCTTTTTTTTTAACCTGTAAAATAGAGTTAACCATAAGAATCTCATAAAGCTATTTATTGTAATAAAGCAAATAATGTTTGACAGGTAGTACATTGAAAATACATTTTAGTTTCCTTCCTTTCCCTCACCATTCTACTGATATGGGGGTTCCTAAAAACTTTGAGTCAGACTTTAAATGATTGTTTATCCTAAATTCTTGACTATTTGGGCTACCTGAGAGGGGGAGCCTGAGCAGACAGCAATCTGGACCTTCCACTTACCCCCTGTTGCAATAAGAGTCATTGCACCTTTACCTGCTTTATGTATTAGAGGCAAACAATCAATTTCATCTGAAAACTAGATCATGCTGCCTAAAAACTTTTGACTAGAGACAACTGGGTCATCCCTGACCACTTAAGCAAAGGAGGGACATGATGAGATATGTATTTTAGAAAGATTATTTGGGTTAGGTGGCCTTAGGTGCCTTGATTTGGTTACTTAAGCTGAAGTCTATGGTGACAACCAGGCTACAAATCTGCTGTGAGGATCAGAGCTGGACTCGGGGGAGCCCTTTGTTAATGAGCTTGTAGACAGAGGGACTGGTTGGAAGGTGATTGGAGGGTCTTCTCTTCATCAAGGGCTGTCTGGACCTCATATGTTCCTTGACTCTATCCTCATCTGCCCAAGCACTTCCTCACCATCCTGCCTGCCTGAGGATTCAAGCATGCACTGGATTCCTGCTGTCTTGGGTGTGCCCTTAATAGAAGGGTGAGGTATCAATCAGGCCAACATTGGTATGCATGAGATTCTTATCGCTAATTCCTAAGTGATGATATAAAGGAAAATAAGGATCTTCTTCTGACTGAGCGGTCAGATATTTGAACAGTCCTCCTATGGGACAGAATCCCAATGGGCAGGGAGACGTGGGTCTGACTCTGGCAAACTGCACTGGGAGAGGATTCATGGTCCTCTCAAGGGCAGTGGGATTCACACCCGCATTGCTGAAGGACCCATGCTGCTTGTGCTTTCCTTGGGGTGGAAGGGACAGTCATGACCCATGTTCAATGACCTGGCCCCGGGGGTCTGAGACCACCCCAATTAGTGGATGGAAGAAAGGGACAAGATCTGCTCAGCATAACACATCTCCATAACTTCTGTGACATGGTCAGAAAAGCCAATCCCCCGCCCCTGTCTGTATAGTGTCGACTAGAGACATAGGCCCACCATGTATAGGATGGTGGTTTGAATGAAGAAACCAACACCAGCATTGAGTGGAGTTCTGTAAGCTGTAGGTACAGTATAAACATCATTCTTTATTGCAGTCCCAAGTATTCCCCAGCTGCTGAGTCCTATTCCTGTGGTATTGGAGAACACACATCAGTGCCATCTGGTGCCAGTATTACGGCCCCTCCTTTCTCTAAATTCTCCAACTGTAGAAAACTCCCTTAGAATGAAGTAGCAGGTCATCCCTGAGGCACAGGCCCAGTCCTGACACTGACCAGCTGTGGGTCACTTGCCTCTTCCAGGCCTCAGTGTCTTCACTTGTAAAGTGAGTGTGGTTATTGGTGTTGTTTTTATCTTGATCTCTGAGGTAATGATGAGACCTCTGTGCTTAGGGGATGCTTGATCATATTAGGACCTGAGTGACTTTCTGATTGGTCATCTTTTATGGGTGTTGTGGTAACAAATGTAAGCATCTCTCTTTGAATCCTGGGCTCTACCCTGGCCCCTCAGTTGATCTCAGTGAGTGAAGCAATAACTAAGACCTCATATTGCGGCTTGTATTTACAAATGTCACCATCAAATGATGCCTGTAGTCCTAAGATCAGAAAGGATGCAGAGAGATTGCCTTGCCTACGCTTCTCCTCCAGGCAATGATCCCAAGAAGATATTTATAAATCTTCCAAGAAATGAGACACCACAACCTATAGCAACAGAGCTTTCCTTCTCTTGTATAACTTCATCCCTCTCTTCTGATGTTCGCCAAGGTGAACAGAACAGATCTTTGGCTCCACCATCCTCCCATACTTAGTGACTGCTGTACTCATAATCTCTGGCTCATCACAACCGCATGCTGAAGACTTCACCATCATTCTCTCCACTGTGTCAAAAATAGATAACCCAGTAGATTGTATCTTTCAGCTTGCAATTAACACATCTTAAGGAAAAGGCAGGTGATAGCACCCCTCACTGAAAACCCAGCTTCCAGTTGGATCAGGAGTGTTATCTTTACCTAGGAAGGACAGTTCTATAAAATATAAGAGGATAGGGGGCAGGCATTAAGAAGCCTCAGGCAAGTTGCTCAGTTTGTGGCATCAGGACTTTCTGCTCTGTCAGTCTGTGAACCTGTAGTTCTAAGCCATTCATACTTTAGAGATAGTAGTCCCACAAGGGGAGTCCCTCACATTCCCCCACATTTGTCTTACATTTCACAGATTTTACTTTCTCCTCTGAACAACACTGTGAGTTAGGTGTTACTGCCTATGGAAAAACTGAATATTGGAAAGTTTATGAGTAAGTGAAGATCACACAGTTCTAGGCTGAAGAATAATAGGGTAAACCCAACAAGGAACTGCATGAAGCAAGGAAAGAATTATTTCAGTCTTGATCTTGGTGCTGTTATAGATCAGAGACTCTAAACCTTCTGTGCATCTGAGCTATCTGGGAAGCACTGTTAAAATGCAGATTCCTGGTTCCCAATTAAGACCTATTGAGTTATAATCTCTGAAGAGTGGGTCCTAAGTATTTACATTGTTTAAATATTCTCTGGGTGATTCCTCTAGTTTGGGAAATACCATCCTAAAGTGTAGTATGTAAGTATGGTAGTACCATAGAATGAAAGTCAGCCCTACAACCTTCGGGCAGCACTGTTTCCTCAGCCCCTAATCCCTTCCTCCAAGCTCCTCCAGGAATCTTCACAGGCAGTTAAAAGATGTAAGGAGCACTGGCAACTCACAAACTCATTCTGCCTTGGAGGGGTCTTGGCAAACATCTAGTCAGGTGCTTATATCCCCTCTCCCATATGCCTAATGCTGAGCTTTCTGGCCTGAAATTAAATGCTTTTATTTGGAGAACTCATTACCTCACAAAGTAGGCCATTTCCTTTCTGTCATTTTTGTTAGAAAATTTTATCTAATAAATGCATGAGATCAGATAATAAAGAAATAATGGCTATACCTCGAAAACCGTTCTTGACATATAGTCAGTATTTATTTATTTGTTGAATGAGTGAATTAACTGCAAATAAAATGTGTTGTTTGGCTTGGTTATATGGTTTCATTTCACACATGAGAGTTGAAGGATCAGATAAGTCATTTCACAGAGTTAAAACAGAGGCAGAATTATGATGACACTTAAGGTCAATTGACTTCACCCAGTGTTTATGCTTGGCATGGGCAGAGGGGGAGCACCATCCTCTTGGGAGCACAGCATAGGGGTTAAATGTCTAGTATATGCACTTGGATCACCCAGCTTCAAATCCAGGTTCCATCACTTATTATTTGTACAACGTTAGGCTTGTCACTTGTCTTCTCTGTACTATGACTACTCATCCGTAAAATGATGATAAAAATTACATCTACTTCATAGAGCTGTTGTGATGAATACATAAATAATATGCATACCAGTCGTTAGAAGTAAGGTTGTACATAGTAGGTGCTCTATAAATTCAGATTGTTGCTGTTGCTTTTTGTGTTGTTGTTGGTATTATTATATTACTATTTGGCTAGTTCAGTGTCACTCAGTGCTGAGGTTCTATATTTTTATTTCTCTAAAGATTTATAAATAACAATGAATATCATGAGAACATGTCAGTGACTGGGAAAAGCTGGTTTCACAACACTCTTCCCACCTCCTGCCCCTAACAGGCCCACCACCATCTCCTCCAAATATCCCCATGGGTCATGCATGGGCTGAGGCTGCAAGCTGTGACAATGGACATTGGATGGATCAGGCAAGGATTCAGGGTTAATTGGAGCCATATATTTGAAAAATGGTCCTCATATATCAGAGCTATTATATAAAGCTATAATGAAGAAAGTTCCCTAAAAATCATTTGCCTGTAGGGTCTGAGAGCAAACTTATTAACTAGGCACTAGAGAAATGAGTAGAGTTAGTGCTCGATCCAGGCAGGGACTGAGTTTGTATGGGGTTCAGAGTATGTCAATCCCTCTACTCCACTGGCAATAAAAGCAGAACAGAGAGAAGCTGTCAGAGATAAGGGTAGAACTTCTGGGACTTCAATCAGAAGGAGAAGAATGGAAACATCACAGGTCCATGTTGAGAGGGCATACTGAAGCTCAAGGGAGGAGGAGGGATCCGTGAGAATTCAGGGACTTGAGAGAACTGACAGAGCTTCTGTAGAGAGAGAGAGCAGTCTGGGACTTAGGTTCTGTACTTGTTAGGTGTTAGAAGATGCCTGAGCAGGTGGTTAACAGAGCAGTAAGATAGGTTTATTTAGACCCCTTTATCTTATTTGAGCATCATTTCACACCAGAATGAAGAATGGGGGTACTTCTATTATTCATGTTTCACAGATGGGTGAGTTACATCCTTTGTGAACAAAGCTATGACTAGACCTGTGAGACCTTCTGTTTTCAGGCTTCCTTATACTCTCAGTTGACCCTCTCTGCCATGTTAATAAGCAACAATTTGTTTTAATGTGACTTGCTTTTCTCAATGGGAGGTAAAACAATAGTGGTTGTCATCCATCTGTAATTTTGTTCTAGTAATGTTTTTAAGTGTATCCTTGATCATTGCAAACAACTTCTCTTAGAATCCATTGTTAGGAAGGGCAAGCCTTCTGTTGAAGACTATATATATCAGATAATTTGTCTCTTTAGATTTTATCTACCAGAAAGTTCAGAACTAATCATTAGTCTGAGGTATAGTAACTATTTAGGTCACAAATTTAATACTTGTGTTCTTTTATCTACCTATAGGCTGTCCCCTACTGTTTTCTGATCTGCTACATGTAGTTTTATGACAGAGATGCTATGCACTCTCCTGCCCTGATTTATAGGGAGAATCCAAACTGGTCCTAGCCCGTGCCTGGGTGTCTGTGATCTCATGCTTTATGCCCAAGCCATGTGATGAGCTTGCTCATGGGAAGTGAGTCTGCTAAAGTGGGATAGCAGGAGGAGGAAGCTGAGCAGAGTCTATGTTTAGCAGATGATTTCTGGGGAGTGGAATCTAGGTCTGCGGCAGAGAATATGCAAAATGAACCTGGATCATCTTATAATGCCATAAAACAAGGAAGTGCTTTAAAAAGAATCCAAATGGGATTAAGCCAAAGGGACACTGGAGCTCACTGAAAGAGCTCCCATGGAGTGACAGTCCATTTCAGTTTAGTCCCTTGGTCTGCAGGATGTCTGGTCTCTATCCTGACCCGTCTTTACCCAGCTTCAAGGACCCTGGCTCACCATTCTTTCCTCTTTAATCAATAGTCTATAAGGCCTCCAGAGGCAAGAAGAAATGCTTGCACAGCATGAAATTACTTCTGGGCTTTCATAACTTTCTTTTCAAAACAGAGTATACCATTCCTGCATACTGGGAATGAACAAATGAGTGAATGTGTGGCAAATGGTGGGAGCTAATTTCTCATTGTTGGAGTGGAAGATTATAGACAAACAAAGAAAGAGGCTAGGATAAACCATGTGATACTGAATTAGAGTTGAAGACATCAGTATGAATTCATTTTCAGCTGAATATAGATACCAATGGATAACTATTGAAAGAATTGCAGACCCATGCCTATACACTGGTTAGTATGCACATGTATATTTCAAAGCTCCATCCACTGGGAAGGCCAAGAAGCAATGACACCACAGTAGCAGTGAACACAACCAACACCCAGATCTTGGTTTATAATATAATTTCCCAATAAAACAAAGCAGGGCTCACAAGACAAATAGCTGAATCTAGGTCTGGGGCAGAGAATATGCAAAATGAACCTGGATCATCTTATAATACCATAAAACAAGGAAGTGCTTAAAAAATAATCCAAATGGGGTTAAGCCAAAGGGACACTGGAGCTCACTGAAAGAGTTCCCAAAGTTGGAATAATATGAACAACAAAATAAATAAATTGGCATTGGATTAGAACCCAAAGTACAAAATAAATAGATACCCAATATCTATGAGTTCCTACTGATGTAAATAAATGATTAAATAAATTTAAATAAAGAGAGAGAGAGAGAGAGAGAAACAGAGAGAAACAGATAAATCTTCCTACAGAAAAATTCCAAATAATTTGTGTAGCTACTGCCCGCTCAAGGAGATGGAGCATAACTTCCTACCCCTTTGAATGGGCTTGCATATAGTGACTTCCTTCCAGAGAGGAGCACAGAAATGAAAGGAAGAAGAGTAAACTTACAGTTTGGAAACCTGACAAACACTACCTCACCCAGGTGATCAAGGTCAGTATCAACAGTGACGTCATGTTGATAGTATGTACCATTGATATGATGATATGATATATGATATGATATGATGAGAATGGCATTTTACCCCTGTGCTCCTCCTCCCTCAATCCATAATCTCATTCTAATCATGAGAAAAACACCACACAAATCCCAACTGAGAGACGTTCTATGAAATGCCGGACCAGTACTCGTCAAAATTGTCAAAGTCATCCAAAATAAGGAGAGTTTAAGAAAATGTCACAGTCAAGAGGAACCTAAGGAGACAACTGAATGTAATATGGTGTCCTGGATGGGATCCAGGAAACAAAAGAGACACTAGTTAAAAATTAAAGAAATCTGAATAAAGTATGGGTATGGACTTTAGTTAATAATAATGTATCAATATTTATTCTTTAATTGTAATAAATGTACCATACTAGTGTAAGATCTCAACAACAGGGGAAACTGTTATAGGGGATGTGGGAAATTCTCTGTACTATCTTTGCAACTTTACTGTAAATGTAAAACTATGTTACATAAAAAAGCCTATTAAAACATAGAGTACACCCCAAATGTAAATTACAACTAACATTTGTGTCAAAACACAAATTATATATGATATTGTTACCTACAATATCATATATAATCCCCTCCACACTCTCATGAAGCAGACACTCTTATTTTACTTTATTTCTAAATGAGTAAACTGAACCATAGAAAAGCATAGAAACTTGAGTAAGATCACAGAATTATCAGAGATTTGAAATGGCTTCCATCTGACAGGGGTCTGAACTTAACCCTCACTCTGTTAAGGAAGGTTTGGCCTAGGACACATACAGGGATGTAAAAACGGGATATGATTTGATTGATTTTTAGAAAAAGTAATATATATAAATGAAAATTAAAAATCAAGTGATTCAATAGGTGGTAGTATGAAAAAATGTGTCACTGTAAATAACCTGCTTCTACCTTTATTTCTTTGCCTCCTTTCAGACCTATTTACTTCCCCCAATGAAACACAGTGAATGAAACTCATGTTCATTGTCCCTTCCCTTCCTCTTCCTTATTTAGACACGGTTTTATTTTTCATACTACTATTGGCTACCTCTATAACTTTAAATACTATAACTAAAATTCTATTTCTTCACCTGCCACGTTTAGGCAGTATTTCTTGCTTTCCACTAAATAAGAGTGGAAATTAGCACCACATACTTTCTTTCACCTCAGGATGATTTTGTTTTAATATTTTATTTGTGACAGCTTTACAGAGATCAATAAAAACAATGACTTTTTATTACTATTTGTGCTATGTCACGAAGTGTATAGGATCTAGTAATATAAAATATGGTCTGCAGATGTTGTAAACTAAGAGCTGCTGAAAGCGCATCAGACCTAGGAGTGGGCTAAGCCAGCCTCACTAGAGGTTGATCACAGAGCCAGGCAAACGAGAGGCACGTCTGTCCTGACTGGAGACCCAGGGAGAGCTGGGTACTCTGAGGCAGGGGCTGGCCTGGCGTTAGATCACTAGGCTCAACCTCAGTTCCCCTGCAAGAACTCCCTTGTTGTAAGGCTGGAATCCAGACTGGTGAAGAGGGTACACAATGCCGTGAAACCTTCACTCAGGGACCTTTCAAAGTCCTTGGGGAGCTCTTTAAAATATCTAGCAACTTGCTTTCTTTGATTCTTTTTTTTTTAATTTACATGTTCTTTATTTAGTCCATACAATACTGCATTTAACATTTTTTTTAAATTAGATAAAAGGGCATATTAAATGAAAAAGGAGAAGTAACAACTGACACTGCAGAAATACAAAAGATCATGAGAGATTACTATAAGCAACTCTATGCCAACAAAATGGACAACCTGGAAGAAATGGACAAATTCTTAGAAATGCACAACCTGCCGAGACTGAATCAGGAAGAAATAGAAAATATGAACAGACCAATCACAAGCACTGAAATTGAAACTGTGATAAAAAATCTTCCAACAAACAAAAGCCCAGGACCAGATGGCTTCACAGGCGAATTCTATCAAGCATTTAGAGAAGAGCTAACACCTATCCTTCTGAAACTCTTCCAAAATATAGCAGAGGGAGGAACACTCCCAAACTCATTCTACGAGGCCACCATCACCTTGATACCAAAACCAGGCAAGGATGTCACAAAGAAAGAAAACTACAGGCCAATATCACTGATGAACATAGATGCAAAAATCCTCAACAAAATACTAGCAAACAGAATCCAACAGCACATTAAAAGGATCATACACCATGATCAAGTGGGGTTTATTCCAGGAATGCAAGGATTCTTCAATATACGCAAATCAATCAACGTGATACACCATATTAACAAATTGAAGGAGAAAAACCATATGATCATCTCAATAGATGCAGAGAAAGCTTTCGACAAAATTCAACACCCATTTATGATAAAAACCCTGCAGAAAGTAGGCATAGAGGGAACTTTCCTCAACATAATAAAGGCCATATATGACAAACCCACAGCCAGCATCGTCCTCAATGGTGAAAAACTGAAACCATTTCCACTAAGATCAGGAACAAGACAAGGTTGCCCACTCTCACCACTCTTATTCAACCTAGTTTTGGAAGTTTTAGCCACAGCAATCAGAGAAGAAAAGGAAATAAAAGGAATCCAAATTGGAAAAGAAGAAGTAAAGCTGTCACTGTTTGCAGATGACATGATACTATACATAGAGAATCCTAAAGATGCTACCAGAAAACTACTAGAGTTAATCAATGAATTTGGTAAAGTTGCAGGATACAAAATTAATGCACAGAAATCTCTGGCATTCCTATATACTGATGATGAAAAATCTGAAAGTGAAATCAAGGAAACACTCCCATTTACCATTGCAACAAAAAGAATAAAATATCTAGGAATAAACCTACCTAAGGAGACAAAAGACCTGTATGCAGAAAATTATAAGACACTGATGAAAGAAATTAAAGATGATACAAATAGATGGAGAGATGTACCATGTTCTTGGATTGGAAGAATCAACATTGTGAAAATGACTCTACTACCCAAAGCAATCTACAGGTTCAATGCAATCCCTATCAAACTACCACTGGCATTTTTCACAGAACTAGAACAAAAAATTTCACAATTTGTATGGAAACACAAAAGACCCCGAATAGCCAAAGCAATCTTGAGAACGAAAAATGGAGCTGGAGGAATCAGGCTCCCTGACTTCAGACTATACTACAAAGCTACAGTAATCAAGACAGTATGGTACTGGCACAAAAACAGAAAGATAGATCAATGGAACAGGATAGAAAGCCCAGAGTTAAACCCACGGACATATGGTCACCTTATCTTTGATAAAGGAGGCAGGAATGTACAGTGGAGAAAGGACAGTCTCTTCAATAAGTGGTGCTGGGAAAACTGGATAGGGACATGTAAAAGTATGAGATTAGATCACTCCCTAACACCATACACAAAAATAAGCTCAAAATGGATTAAAGACCTAAATGTAAGGCCAGACACTATCAAACTCTTAGAGGAAAACATAGGCAGAACACTCTATGACATAAATCACAGCAAGATCCTTTTTGACCCACCTCCTAGAGAAATGGAAATAAAGACAAAAATAAACACATGGGACCTAATGAAACTTAAAAGCTTTTGCACAGCAAAGGAAACCATAAACAAGACCAAAAGACAACCCTCAGAATGGGAGAAAATATTTGCAAATGAAGCAACTGACAAAGGATTAATCTCCAAAATTTATAAGCAGCTCATGCAGCTCAATAACAAAAAAACAAACAACCCAATCCAAAAATGGGCAGAAGACCTAAATAGACATTTCTCCACAGAAGATATACAGACTGCCAACAAACACATGAAAGGATGCTCAACATCTTTACTCATTAGAGAAATGCAAATCAAAACTACAATGAGATATCATCTCACACCAGTCAGAATGGCCATCATCAAAAAATCTAGAAACAATAAATGCTGGAGAGGGTGTGGAAAAAAGGGAACACTCTTGCACTGCTGGTGGGAATGTGAATTGGTACAGCCGCTATGGAGAACGGTATGGAGGTTCCTTAAAAAACTACAAATAGAACTACCATATGACCCAGCAATCCCACTACTGGGCATATACCCTGAGAAAACCATAATTCAAAAAGAGACATGTACCAAAATGTTCATAGCAGCCCTATTTACAATAGCCCGGAGATGGAAACAACCTAAGTGTCCATCATCGGATGAATGGATAAAGAAGATGTGGCACATATATACAATGGAATATTACTCAGCCATAAAAAGAAATGAAATTGAGCTATTTGTAATGAGGTGGATAGACCTAGAGTCTGTCATACAGAGTGAAGTAAGTCAGAAAGAGAAAGACAAATACTGTATGCTAACACATATATATGGAATTTAAGAAAAAAAAATGTCATGAAGAACATAGGGGTAAGACAGGAATAAAGACACAGACCTACTAGAGAATGGACTTGAGGATATGGGGAGGGGGAAGGGTAAGCTGTGACAAAGTGAAAGAGCGGCATGGACATATATACACTACCAAACGTGAGGTAGATAGCTAGTGGGAAGCAGCCGCATAGCACAGGGAGATCAGCTCGGTACTTTGTGACCGCCTGGAGGGGTGGGATAGGGAGGGTGGGAGGGAGACGCAAAAGGGAGGGGATATGGAAACATATGTATATGTATAACTGATTAAATTTCTTATAAAGCAAAAAAATAAAATAAGTTTAAAAAAAAAAAAAAAAAGGGCATATTAAATGTCAATGCTCTGTCAACGTAAAATTTTTCTAAGTAGAAAATATTTAAAATGTGTAAATATTTAATATTCATTAAAAGTGTAAAGTTAGATACATTCTAAAGAAAAATGATGGTACCACGTACCTATTTTTGCTGGCCCAAGATTTCATATATAGCGCATTTTGCACAAAATGTGAAGTCTTTGTTTTTCATTATTTGTTACTATAAAACAAAGGTATACTGTGTGTACGATATTAAAATAAAGCCATACTAATGCAACACAAAAAAGGCATTTATAATATTGACATTTCTGATGTACAGACATATTTAGAAAATGTGAAGATGCCAAATGAAGAACCTTTATGAAGAAAAACAATGATCAAATTACTAGTTTATTTTCAATGTAATTTTGAAGTCAATTTGATACAGACTAAGCAGTGTGTCAATGCAATACCATGTAAGTTGAACAATTAGTGCAGGGAATTGAAGTACTGACTAGGGAAATCTGAATAGACCAAAATATTAAGTAGTACTCTTGTCAAAGAAAATTTGTTTCTGTCAAAACTTAAATTTTTTTTTGATTTGGTGAAATGTCTGTTTTCAATAAAGTGCAGAAATTAAAAATAGAAAAAAATATTCTTTTACATTAAGCTTTTCACAATCAACCAAGCATTGATATTTTGCTTTTTTCTTAGGGAAAAATGAGATTTCATTTCCAGAAATCTCTCACACGGACATAACTGAATATCTAAAATCAAAAATATTTAAAAACCTATTAACTAAATATGGAAGCTTAAGCAATGGTATATCAAAATTCCTAAGACATTGCTTTATACAATATAAAGCATCCTTTTTCCTTCAAAAGGAGAAAGCATCTAATCTTTTTTTAAAAGTATGAATTTCACGACAGTAAAATAGATAAATACTTGTCAAGTTTCTCAGAAAGTATTTCTTCTCACAAGAGGGATTCTTTTTCTGTAGCTAGGGTAATTTTTTTTAACATAGTACTCACTCTTGCTCTCAAAAAAAGGCATCCTTTTCCCAAAAATGATTTTCTTAAATGGAGACATTGTAATTGTTACCAAGATGCAATTTTCCTGGAGGGTCTGAAAAAAAAAAGAAATAACTTTATAATCTTTGGCAATTCTAGAATTCCAGCAATTTCATTCCTGGGCATATATCCAGAGAAAACTCTAATTCGAACAGATACATGCACCCCAATGTTCATAGCAGCACTATTTACAATAGCTAAAACATGGAAGCAACCTAAATGTCCACTGACAGATAAGTTGATAAAGAAGATGTAGTATATATATGCAATGAAATATTGCTCAGCCATAAAAAAGAATGAAATAATGTAATTTGCAGCACATGGATGGAGCTGGAGATCATTATACTAAGTGAAGTAAGTCAGAAGGAGAAAGACAAATACCATATGATATCCCTTATATGTGGAATCTAAAATATGATACAAATGAACCTATTTACAAAACAGAAACAGACTCACAGACATAGAAAACAAACTTATGTTTACCAAAGGGGAAAGGGGGTAGGGAAGGGATAAATTAGGAGTTTAGGATTAGCAGATACAAACTACTATATGTAAAATAAACAACAAGTTCTTACTGTATAGCAAAGGGAACTATATTCAATATCCTGTAACAAGCCATAATTGAAAAGAATATGAAAAAGGATATAATATATATTATATAACTGAATCACTCTGCTGTAGACCTGAAACTAACACAACATTGTAAACCAACTATACTTCAATAAAAAAATTTTTTAAATAGAATTCCAATTCTAAATTATTTTATACATATATATTTTTTTTACTGTTGTTTAAACAGCAAAAAAGTGGAAACAATATTTGCCAGATATCAGAGAACTAGTTACATAAATTTGTGGCGTATTCATCCAATAGAGTATAATAATGTTGATCAATAGTTTTCTGCATGGAAGAACATTGACAATTACATTGTTAAGTAAAAAAGCAGGTTATACAATATTCTGAAATGATCTTATTTTGTGATTGTTTTAAAGTTTGGAAATAGACCCATGAAATTATTAGCAGTAGTTATTTTTAGGTGATAAGATTTTTGGTTGGTCTTAATCATCTTCCTTATGCTTATCTACATTAACATATCTTGCATACACACAAGTATGTATCATTTGTTTAACGAGAAAAATTATATGTTTAAAATTATAATTATATATAATTATACTATATCTATATGACTAGGTATAAATATTTCACAACAGAGGCAAAATCAGGTGCTAACAATCAGGGGGTTGGTTAAGCTATGGAAATAAGTATCCTGTGTATTGGAAATGATAGACAGGCTGATATTCTGCTCTGAGCCTGGGCAATACAGTCTACTGGGTTGGGTACTTGGTTAAAAAAATACTTCAGTGTCCCCCAAAAATAAGAATCAGCTAAAATTTTCACATGAAACTTATACTGATATGCAACATAGTTGAACCTCAAGCCTCTCCAGGCCTCTATACTTTACCTCAGGTCCCCCTAATCCCAGACTGATAGACTCTGAGCTTGGGTATAATCTTTTGGTAGCTGGAATTTTAAACCTTAAGTTCAGCAAATTCAGTTGGTTTGAGGTTTCATAAGGAATTGGAGTTATGAACTGTCCCACATTATCATCCTACACCTGGCAATCCAGCCAAATTGAATCCATGTCATTGGCAAGTACCCCATTTGCCTTGCATTCCATTGTGCTGTATCTTCCACCTGGAAGATCCTTCCTCCTCATCACACCCCCAGTACCAAAGTCTGCTTATCTTTTTTTTTTTAATTCTTTTGTAGTTACATGTTTTATTAATCACGTCTGAGAAAAGTCATTGATTTTCATTTTCTACAGCATTATCTTGTAAGGACAAGATACAGTGACAACTTCCAAGCTTTTTGCCTATCAGAGCTGAAACTGAAAATATCTCCATAATTGAATGTCCACTTCTTATTTGTAATAAGTTTATCCTTAGGAGGATACTTCATATGTTTGATCACAGATGAGTTTGGGCATTGCTATCACTCAATAATGTTAAGCATATGTCAGGTTCTCTCCTACACTATATTTTAATTTTTTCTCCGTTAAACAAATATTTATTGGCGGCTTGAGCTATTTGTAATGAGGAGGATAGACCTAGAGTCTGTCATACAGAGTGAAGTAAGTCAGAAAGAGAAAGACAAATACCGTATGCTAACACATATATATGGAATTTAAGAAAAAAAAAAATGTCATGAAGAACCTAGGGGTAAAACAGGAATAAAGACACAGACCTACTTGAGAAAGTCTGCTTATCTTTAAAGGCCCTGTTTAAATGCTTCCTACCCTACCCTGGGGAGCCTATTCTTCTCTCCCACAAGTGGTGTGCTCTCTCTGTTTTGAATTTCTCCTTCCAAGGCCCAGGAAGCCACCTTTGACCTACACCATCAGGATGAGTCTCTCCCTGCTGTCCTTGACTTTTCTTACTTACTTTTTCCCCTTCAAGTTCTTTTAGATGCAAAGTAAGAAAAAAATAAGTATGTCAATCAGCTTAAAATTATATTTATTAGTCTACATATTTCAGTCTGGAGTGTACATTGCTTCTCCCACTAGACTGTAAGCTTTTCTAGAGCAGAGACAAATCTCCAACTTACATCTGTGAACACAGAGCCTGGTACACAGTAGGTTTTCAGCATATGTTTATTACATTGATGCCTTCAGTGCTAGGATCGGGGGATGACACAGGTCAATGGATGTGAGGATGCTAAGAACTCAGACGTAAGTCTCAAACCACCTGTCTCTTTAAAACATCCTCAGCTCTCTTAGGGGGAAAGAAGGAGGGGCAACCTCCACCTGCAAAAGTCTCAGCACTTCTGAGCAGAAACCTCAAGTGTTCACAGCAGCCGCACCTCCAAAGCATCTGTGTTGGTGTTGAGCTGAAGGGGTGGGTGGAGGACAGATGCGGAAGTACAGCTTAGCAGAGTTCTGGCCTCCTAAGTGCAGGGGCACTAGGAGGTGTTTCCCAGCCCAAATGAGAGGGAGGGGCCTGAGCTTCCAGTGAATGAGTGCCGGAGACCCGGGTGGGGCAAAAGCAGCTGTCCTCGTGCCCCCTCTTCTGGGCCAGTCACCTTAATACTCCTTAACACTTCTCCTCTTTGATGTGGTAGGTTGTGCCACCCCTGAGGCAGTGGGGCTTCCGGCGAGCCCTCCAAGAGCCAGCCGGGCTCTGATCCCAGGCCCTTTGGGAAACAGAACTACAGCCTCCTCTACAGGGAGTGCAAGGAACGGAGCAGGAAAGCAGGAAAGGATTTGGGCCTTGGGGAGGGGGGCATCTGAGAGCACTTGGAGTCTCCTGAGATTGCTGCTTCTGCTGTGACATCGCCTGGCTAGCCCATGGAAGCTGGAAGGAAAAAGAACATTTGGTTAGATCAGGGACCCAGGTGCCTTGAGTGTTTGTTTCTCTTCTCCATGAGCAGGAGCTGTCATGGGAACCTAGCATTTACAACCTGCTAAAATCCACCCCAGGAAGGGAAAACAGATTTGAAAGGGGAGCAAATCGTGGTGGGAACTCCCAGGGGTCCCACTCACCAATAACCATAATAACTTACTTTTTTTCTTAAGAAAAACAAAAACTGCAACCTAGTTGAGCTGATAGTCCACTTCTCCCAGGCCAATGTCCACCATGGTCAAGTGTAAAGGAGGTCCAAGTCTCTACCCTTTCTTCATTTGGTCTTATTTTGCCCTGAAGTTCCTAAGCCTGCATATACCTTCTCTACTTCTCTGGCCCTCTAGCTTCTGTGGCTTTCTCCCATGTTAGATCATTTGGGGTCTTTCAAAGGAATCCATTTCCCTTCCCTTCTCCCTGCCCCAGACCTCTCCTACCTGGAGTATCTACTCCCTAGGAAAAAAAACAAGAGGAGGAAATGGGGCTGTTTAGCAGCCTCTGAGTAAGAGATATCCACACATATGCCCACCCAGATGTAGCCTCACCCTAGAGGAAGACGTGTGGACAACTTATCCCGAAGGAGTCTGGAGGCCTGTGGGGCTGGGAAGGAAGAAGCCTTTTATGCCTACTCAATTAAAGCCTCCAGGCTACATGTTACTGGAGGGCAACCATGGAGCAGATTATCCAGATGTTTCACAATTCCCAGGGCTGGGCTCCTCAGCTACACGCAGCTGGATGTGGATAAAAGGGATCCCCATGTGAGTGAGTGACCAAAAGGCTGGGGCCTTCAGATTGGCCTGAGTGAAGGTGGGTACACTGACCAAGTCTAGATTACATCCCTGGGGGGCTAAATGGGAATATGACAGCTCTATCCAGGACTGGAGGGGGAGGATCAAAGTCAATACCATGCAAGTCTGAGGAGGACCCTTCTTGTCCACCCCCCACCCATCACCCATGACTTTTATCATCCAGCTCAATGCCATCGCCTTCATGGAGACTTGCCTGGTCTCCCAGCCACATCCAAGTTCTCCAGCCTCTGGAGGATGGACTTTATAGGTGCCTTGTTGCAATCAAAATGGAAGCGAGGTTTTTCCCCCCTCTCCTGAGAACAAGGAAAATAAAGGGAACAGTGAACAGGCTAGAGAAGAAACATAACCTGGCCTGAAAAAGTTAATCACTCCTTGTTTTATTTTACTAAATACCTTGTTTTATGTTACTAATCTGTAATGTCTGTAACTAGGTTTGTACTTCACAAAGCTAACCTACCACTCCCTGACACTATGTAAACTACATCCTGTGCCTATCCCTCCGTAACTTTATGTAAATTACATCCTGGTCCCGGTGTTTACATTCCCTGGTCTCTCGTAACAATCACCCACTGTAGCTTTTCCATTTCAGAAAGAAGGTCACAGGCCAATAAACCAGAGACAAATGGGCCCAATTACCAGGCTGCTTGATGCCAGCTATGACTGTTTTGAAATAATGCAAGGAGAAAAAGAATGCAAGACCTTCACTACTTTGATCCTTATCATATACCCTGCACTGCAAGCCCCGCATATAAAATCTTCTCTAATTACCTGAATGGGGGGGCACAGTTCTTGAGGCACTAGCCTGCTGTGTCTTCCCTTATGCCTGGCAGAGGAATAAAACCATCTCTCTTATCCTCCAAAATCTCTGCCGCTTTATTTCTGTTCAGCATCAGTGCACAGAGAGCCAAGATTTTTTTGGCGACAGCCTCTCACAGCCTTTAAAGCTGCTCATGGTCAAGGTGACCTAAATTCCTGTCCTATCTCCTCTATTAAACAGTTCCTTGATGACAGGGACTTTATCAGTTCTCCATTCCTAGAGCCTGATACTGTCCCTGACATAAAGAAGATGCAGGGGGAAGCTTCGGAACCACGGAGGAGAGCGCAGCAACAGGGGTGTGGAGGGCAAAGCGGAGAGATTCCCGCACGGAGGATCAGTGCCGACCGGCACTCACCAGCCCGAGAGGCTTGTCTGCTCACCTGCCGGGGCGGGCGGAGGCTGGGAGCTGAGGCTCGGGCTTCAGTCAGATCGCAGGGAGAGGACTGGGGTTGGCGGCGTGAACACAGCCTGAAAGGGGCTAGTGCGCCTCAGCTAGCCGGGAGGGGGTCTGGGAAAAGGTCTGGAGCTGCCGAAGAGGCAAGAGACTTTTTCTTCCCTCTTTGTTTCCTGGTGCGTGAGGAGAGGGGATTAAAAGCGCCGCTTAAAGGAGCTCCAGAGACGGGCGCGAGCCACGGCTATCAGCGCGGACCCCAGGGACGGGTATGAGACCGTAAGGCTGCTGCTGCAGCCACCTAGAAGCCTGTGTGCAAGCACAGGTCACTATCCACACCTCCCCTCCCGGGAGCCTGTGCAGCCCACCACTGCCAGGGTCCCGTGATCCAGGGACAACTTCCCCGGGAGAACGCACGGCACGCCTCAGGTTGGTGCAACGTCACGCTGGCCTCTGCCGCCGCAGGCTCGCCCCGCATCCATACCCCTCCCTCTCCCCCGGGCCTGAGTGAGCCAGAGCCCCCAAATCAGCTGCTCCTTTAACCCCGTTGGTCTGGGCCTGAACAGAACGCCCTCAGGCGACTTACACGCAGAGGCGGGGCCAGATCCAAAGCTGAACCCCTGGAGCTGTGTGAACAAAGAAGAGAAAGGGAAATTTCTCCCAACAGCCTCAGAAACAGCGGATTAAATCTCCACAATCAACTTGATGTATCCTGCATCTGTGGAATACCTGAATAGACAACGAACCATCCCAAATTGAGGAGGTGGACTTTGAGAGCAAAATATATTATTTTTTCCCCTTTTCCTCGTTTTGTGAGTGTGTATGTGTATGCTTCTGTGTGAGATTTTGTCTATATAGCTTTGCTTTCACCAGTTGTCCTAGGGTTCTGTCCGTACGTTTTTTGTGTTTTTTTTTTTCACTTAAAAAATATTTTTGTCTTAATAATTTTTTTTATTTTAATAACTTTATTTTTTTATCTTTATTTTATTTTATACTCTTTCTTTCTTTCTTTCTACTTTTTCTCCTTTTTATTCTGAGCCATGTGGATGAAAGGATCTTGGTGCTGCAGCCAGGAGTCAGTGCTGTGCCTCTGAGGTGGGAGAGCCAACTTCAGGACAATGGTCCACAAGAGACATCCCAACTCCACATAATATCAAATGGCGAAAATCTCCCAGAGATCTCCATCTTAGCGCCAAGACCCAGCTTCACTCAACGACCAGCAAGCTACAGTACTGGACACCCTATGCCAAACAACTAGCAAGACAGGAACACAGCCCAATCCATTAGCAGAGAGGCTGCCTAAAATCATTATAAGGCCACAGACACCCCAAAACACACCACCAGATGTGGACCTGCCCACCAGAAAGACAAGATCCAGCCTCATCCGCCAGAACACAGGCACTAGTCCCCTCCATCAGGAAGCCTACACAACCCACTGAACCAACCTTAGCCACTAGGGACAGACACCAAAAACAATGGAAACTACGAACCTGCAGCCTGCAAAAAGGAGAACCCAAACACAGTAAGAGAAGCAAAATGAGAAGACAGAAAAACACACAGCAGATGAAGAAGCAAGATAAAAACCCACCAGACCTAACAAATGAAGAGGAAATAGGCAGTCTACCTCAAAAAGAATTCAGAATAATGATAGTAAAGATGATCGAAAATCTTGGAAATAGGATAGAGAAAATGCAAGAAACAGTTAACAAGGACCTAGAAGAACTAAAGAGGAAACAAGCAATGATGAACAACACAATAAATAAAATTAAAAATACTCTAGAAGGTATCAATAGCAGAATAACTGACAGAGAAGAACGGATAAGTGACCTGGAAGATAAAATAGTGGAAATAACTACTGCAGAGCAGAATAAAGAAAAAAGAGAGCAGCGACACCTCTTCAGCTACCGGGGTCAACCTACTTAACGCTGTTAAAGGTAAATAACTAAGAGTGGAATTGCCGAGTCGTACGATGGCGGAAGAGTAAGACGCGGAGATCACCTTCCTCCCCACACATACATCAGAAATTCATCTACACGTGGAACAACTCCTACAGAACACCTACTGAACGTTGACAGAAGACCTCAGACCCCCCAAAAGGCAAGAAACACCCCACATACCTGGGTAGGGCAAAAGAGAAAAGAATAAACAGAGACAAAGGGATAGGGACGGGACCTGCACCAGTGGGAGGGAGCCGTGAAGGAGGAAAGGTTTCCACACACTACAGGCCCCTTCGCGGGCGGAGACTTCAGGTGGCAGAGGGGGAAAGCTTCAGAGTAGCGGAGGAGAGCACAGCAACAGGGGTGCGGAGGGCAAAGCGGAGAGATTCTGGCACAGAGGATCGGTGCCCTCAGGCGCGCACCAGCCCGAGAGGCTTGTCTGCTCGGCCTCCGGGGCGGGCGGGGCTGGGAGCTGAGGCTCGGGTATCGGCTTTCAATCGGAGCGCAGGGAGAGGACTGGGGCTGGTGGCAGGAAGAGAGCCTGAAGGGGTTAGTGCACCACGGCTAGCACGGAGGGAGTCCGGGGAAAGGGTCTGGAGCTGCCGAAGAGGCAAGAGACTTTTTTCCCTTTTGTTTCCTGGTGCGCGAGGAGAGGGCATTAAGAGGGCTGCTTGGGGAAGCGCCGGAGACAGGCGCGAGCCGCGGGTAAGGCGCGGACCTCGGAGACGGGCGTGGGGCGCCGCCGCCGCCGCCCGCCGCCGCAGCTGCCGCCGCCGCCCGCCACCGCCGCCGCGGGGCCTGTGTGCGAGCGTGGGTCACTGTCCGCCCCGCCTTCCGGGGGGCCTGTGCACCCCGCCACTGCCGGGGTCCCGAGACCCGGGGACGGATTTCCCGGGAAAGCGCACGGAGTGCCACGGGCTGCTGCAACGTC
This sequence comes from Mesoplodon mirus, assembly GCF_964341445.2. Taxonomy (NCBI): domain Eukaryota; kingdom Metazoa; phylum Chordata; class Mammalia; order Artiodactyla; family Ziphiidae; genus Mesoplodon; species Mesoplodon mirus. The sequence continues at coordinate 116,853,053 of NC_138978.1, read as the reverse complement.
ACGCCGGCCTCTGCCGCCGCAGGCCTGCCCCACTCTGCGCGCCCCTCCCTCCCCTCTGCCTGAGTGAGCCAGAGACCCCGAATCAGCGGCTCCTTTAAACCCATCCTGTCTGAGAGAAGAACGGACGCCCTCCGGCGACCTACGCGCAGAAGCGGGGCCCGGTCCAAGGCTGAGACCCGGGAGCTGTGAGAGGAGAGACAGGGAAATCTCTCTGTGCAGCCTCGGAGGCAGCGGATTAAAGCTCCACAGTCCATTTGATGTGCCCTGCGTCTGTGGAGTTCATGAATGGACAGCGAATCATCCCAAATTGAGGAAGTGGACTTTGAGGACAAGATTTAAGACTTTCCCCCCTTTTCCTCTTTTGACAACGAATTATCCCAAATTAAGGAGGTGGACTTAGAGAGCAAGATTTCAGACTTCTCGCCCTTTTCCTCTTTTTACAACGAAGTATCCCAAATTGAGGAGGTGGACTTGGAGAGCAAGATTTTTGATTTTTCCCCCTGCTCTCTTTTTGTGAATGTGTATGTGTAATCTTCTGTGTAAGATTCTCTCTGTATACCTTTGCTTCCACCATATGTCCCAGGGTTCTATTGGTCCGTTTTTTTTTCAATAATTACTTTGTAATTTTAATAACGCTACTATATTTCATACTTTATTCTATTTTACTTTACGTGCTCTTTCTTTTTTTCCTACCTTCCCTTCCTCCCTCCCTCCCTCCGCTCCTCCTTTCCTTCTTTCTTTTTCTTTCCTCCCTCCCTCCCTCCCACCCTTCTTCTTTCCACTTTCTTTTTCTTTCCTTCGTCCCTCCCTCCCTCCTTTCTTTCTTTCCTTCCTTCCTCCCTACCTCCCTCCCTTCTTCCATTCACTCTTCCTTTTGCTTTCATTCCTCCCTCCTTCCCTCCTTTCTTTCCTTCTTTCTCTCCATCCTTCCTCCCTCACTCCCTCCTTTCTTTCTTTCTTCCGTCCTTCCTTCCTTTCTTCCCTTCCTCCTTTCTTTCGCTCTCTCTTTCTTTCTTCTACTAATTCTTTCTTTCTACTTTTTCTCCCTGTTATTCTGAGCCGGGTGGATGAAAGGCTCTTGTTGCTGCAGCCAGGAGTCAGTGCTGTGCCTCTGAAGTGGAAGAGCCAACTTCAGGACACGGGTCCACAAGAGACCTCCCAGCTCCACATAATATCAAGCAGCGAAAATCTCCCAGAGATCTCCATCCCAACACCAACACCCAGCTTCAGTCAACGACCAGCAAGCTACAGTGCTGGTCACCCTATGCCAAGCAACTAGCAAGGCAGGAACACAACCCCACCCATTAGTAGAGAGGCTACCTAAAAACATAATAAGGCCATAGGCACCCCAAAACACACCACCAGACGTGGACCTGTCCACCAGAAAGACAAGATCGAGCCTCAAACACCAGAACACAGGCATTAGTCCCCCCCACCAGGAAGCCTACACAACCTACTGAAACAACCTTAACCACTGGGGTCAGACACCAAAAACAACAGGAATTACGAATCTGCAGCCTGCAAAAAGGAGACCCCAAACACAGTAACATAAGCAAAATGAGAAGACAGAAAAACACACAGCAGGTGAAGGAGCAAGATAAAAACCTACCAGACCTAACAAATGAAGAGGTAATAGGCAGTCTACCTGAAAAAGAATTCAGAATAATGATAGTAAAGCTGATCCAAGATTTTATTTCCAAAATCCATAATCTTGGAAATAGAATAGACAAAATGCAAGAAACAGTTAACAAGGACCTAGAAGAACTAAAGATGAATCAAGCATCGATTAAAAACACAATAAATGAAATGAAAAATACTCTAGATGGGATCAATAGCAGAATAACTGAGGCAGAAGAACGGATAAGTGAGGTGGAAGATAAAATAGTGGAAATAACTGATGCAGAGCAAAATAAAGAAAAAAGAATGAAAAGAACAGAGGACAGTCTCAGAGACCTCTGGGACAACATTAAATGCACCAATATTCGAATTATAGGGGTTCCAGAAGAAGAAGAGAAAAAGAAAGGGACTGAGAAAATATACGAAGAGATTATAGTTGAAAACTTCCCCAATATGGGAAAGGAAATATTTAATCAAGTCCAGGAGGCACAGAGAGTCCCATACAGAATAAATCCAAGGAGAAATACACCAAGACACATATTAATCAAACTGTCAAAAATTAAACACAAAGAAATCATATTAAAAGCAGCAAGGGAAAAACAACAAATAACACACAAGGGAATCCCCATCAGGTTAACAGCTGATCTCTCAGCAGAAACTCTACAAGCCAGAAGGGAGTGGCAGGACATAATTAAAGTGATGAAGGAGAGAAACCTGCAACCAAGATTACTCTACCCAGCAAGGATCTCATTCAGATTTGATGGAGAAATTAAAACGTTTACAGACAAGCAAAAGCTGAGAGAGTTCAGCACCACCAAACCAGCTTTACAACAAATGCTAAAGGAACTTCTCTAGGCAAGAAACACAACAGAAGGAATATACCTACAATAACGAACCCAAAGCAATTAAGGAAATGGGAATAGGAACATACATATCAATAATTATCTTAAATGTAAATGGACTAAATGCTCCCACCAAAAGACACAGAGTGGCTGAATGGATACAAAAACAAGACCCATATATATACTGTCTACAAGAGACCCACTTCAGACCTAGAGACACATACAGATTGAAAGTAAGGGGATGGAAAAAGATATTCCATGCAAATGGAAATCAAAAGAAAGCTGTAGCAGCAATTCTTATATCAGACAAAATAGACTTTAAAATAAAGACTATTAGAAGAGACAAAGAAGGTCACTACATAACGATAAAGGGATCGATCCAAGAAGAAGATATAACAATTGTAAATATTTATGCACCCAACATAGGAGCACCTCAATACATAAGGCAAATACTAACAGCCATAAAAGGGGAAATCGACAGTAACACACTCATAGTAGGGGACTTTAACACCCCACTTTCACCAATGGACAGATCATCCAAAATGAAAATAAATAAGGAAACACAAGCTTTAAATGATACATTAAACAAGATGGACTTAGTTGATATTTATAGGACATTCCATCCAAAAACAACAGAATACACATTTTTCTCAAGTGCTCATGGAACATGCCCCAGGATAGATCATATCTTGGGTCACAAATCAAGCCTTGGTAAATTTAAGAAAATTGAAATTGTATCAAGTATCTTTTCCGACCACAATGCTATGAGACTAGACATCAATTACAGGAAAAGATCTGTAAAAAATACAAACACATGGAGGCTAAACAATACACTACTTAATAACGAAGTGATCACTGAAGAAATCAAAGAGGAAATTTAAAAATACCTAGAAACAAATGACAATGGAGACACGACGACCCAAAACCTATGGGATGCAGCAAAAGCAGTTCTAAGAGGGAAGTTTATAGCAATACAATCCCACCTTAAGAAACAGGAAACATCTCGAATAAACAACCTAACCTTGCACCTAAAGCAATTAGAGAAAGAAGAACAAAAACATCCCAAAGTTAGCAGAAGGAAAGAAATCATAAAAATCAGATCAGAAATAAATGAAAAAGAAATGAAGGAAACGATAGCAAAGATCAATAAAACTAAAAGCTGGTTCTTTGAGAAGATAAACAAAATTGATAAACCATTAGCCAGACTCATCAAGAAAAAAAGGGAGAAGACTCAAATCAATAGAATTAGAAATGAAAAAGGAGAAGTAACAACTGACACTGCAGAAATACAAAAGATCATGAGAGATTACTATAAGCAACTCTATGCCAATAAAATGGACAACCTGGAAGAAATGGACAAATTCTTAGAAATGCACAACCTGCCGAGACTGAACCAGGAAGAAATAGAAAATATGAACAGACCAATCACAAGCACTGAAATTGAGACTGTGATAAAAAATCTTCCAACAAACAAAAGCCCAGGACCAGATGGCTTCACAGGCGAATTCTATCAAGCATTTAGAGAAGAGCTAACACCTATCCTTCTGAAACTCTTCCAAAATATAGCAGAGGGAGGAACACTCCCAAACTCATTCTACGAGGCCACCATCACCTTGATACCAAAACCAGACAAGGATGTCACAAAGAAAGAAAACTACAGGCCAATATCACTGATGAACATAGATGCAAAAATCCTCAACCAAATACTAGCAAACAGAATCCAACAGCACATTAAAACTGTCATACACCATGATCAAGTGGGGTTTATTCCAGGAATGCAAGGATTCTTCAATATACGCAAATCAATCAACGTGATACACCATATTAACAAATTGAAGGAGAAAAACCATATGATCATCTCAATAGATGCAGAGAAAGCTTTCGACAAAATTCAACACCCATTTATGATAAAAACCCTGCAGAAAGTAGGCATAGAGGGAACTTTCCTCAACATAATAAAGGCCATATATGACAAACCCACAGCCAGCATCGTCCTCAATGGTGAAAAACTGAAACCATTTCCACTAAGATCAGGAACAAGACAAGGTTGCCCACTCTCACCACTCTTATTCAACCTAGTTTTGGAAGTTTTAGCCACAGCAATCAGAGAAGAAAAGGAAATAAAAGGAATCCAAATTGGAAAAGAAGAAGTAAAGCTATCACTATTTGCAGATGACATGATACTATACACAGAGAATCCTAAAGATGCTACCAGAAAACTACTAGAGTTAATCAATGAATTTGGTCAAGTTGCAGGATACAAAATTAATGCACAGAAATCTCTGGCATTCCTATATACTGATGATGAAAAATCTGAAAGTGAAATCAAGGAAACACTCCCATTTACCATTGCAACAAAAAGAATAAAATATCTAGGAATAAACCTACCTAAGGAGACAAAAGAACCTGTATGCAGAAAATTATAAGACACTGATGAAAGAAATTAAAGATGATACAAATAGATGGAGAGATGTACCATGTTCTTGGATTGGAAGAATCAACATTGTGAAAATGACTCTACTACCCAAAGCAATCTACAGGTTCAATGCAATCCCTATCAAACTACCACTGGCATTTTTCACAGAACTAGAACAAAAACTTTCACAATTTGTATGGAAACACAAAAGACCCCGAATAGCCAAAGCAATCTTGAGAACGAAAAATGGAGCTGGAGGAATCAGGCTCCCTGACCTCAGACTATACTAAAAAGCTACAGTAATCAAGATAGTATGGTACTGGCACAAAAACAGAAAGATAGATCAATGGAACAGGATAGAAAGCCCAGAGTTAAACCCACGGACATATGGTCACCTTATCTTTGATAAAGGAGGCAGGAATGTACAGTGGAGAAAGGACAGTCTCTTCAATAAGTGGTGCTGGGAAAACTGGATAGGGACATGTAAAAGTATGAGATTAGATCACTCCCTAACACCATACACAAAAATAAGCTCAAAATGGATTAAAGACCTAAATGTAAGGCCAGACACTATCAAACTCTTAGAGGAAAACATAGGCAGAACACTCTATGACATAAATCACAGCAAGATCCTTTTTGACCCACCTCCTAGAGAAATGGAAATAAAGACAAAAATAAACACATGGGACCTAATGAAACTTAAAAGCTTTTGCACAGCAAAGGAAACCATAAACAAGACCAAAAGACAACCCTCAGAATGGGAGAAAATATTTGCAAATGAAGCAACTGACAAAGGATTAATCTCCAAAATTTATAAGCAGCTCATGCAGCTCAATAACAAAAAAACAAACAACCCAATCCAAAAATGGGCAGAAGACCTAAATAGACATTTCTCCACAGAAGATATACAGACTGCCAACAAACACATGAAAGGATGCTCAACATCTTTACTCATTAGAGAAATGCAAATCAAAACTACCATGAGATATCATCTCACACCAGTCAGAATGGCCATCATCAAAAAATCTAGAAACAATAAATGCTGGAGAGGGTGTGGAAAAAAGGGAACACTCTTGCACTGCTGGTGGGAATGTGAATTGGTACAGCCGCTATGGAGAACGGTATGGAGGTTCCTTAAAAAACTACAAATAGAACTACCATATGACCCAGCAATCCCACTACTGGGCATATACCCTGAGGAAACCATAATTCAACACCCATTTATGATAAAAACCCTGCAGAAAGTAGGCATAGAGGGAACTTTCCTCAACATAATAAAGGCCATATATGACAAACCCACAGCCAGCATCGTCCTCAATGGTGAAAAACGGAAAATATTTCCACTAAGATCAGGAACAAGACAAGGTTGCCCACTCTCACCACTCTTATTCAACCTAGTTTTGGAAGTTTTAGCCACAGCAATCAGAGAAGAAAAGGAAATAAAAGGAATCCAAATTGGAAAAGAAGAAGTAAAGCTGTCACTGTTTGCAGATGACATGATACTATACACAGAGAATCCTAAAGATGCTACCAGAAAACTACTAGAGTTAATCAATGAATTTGGTCAAGTTGCAGGATACAAAATTAATGCACAGAAATCTCTGGCATTCCTATATACTAATGATGAAAAATCTGAAAGTGAAATCAAGGAAACACTCCCATTTACCATTGCAACAAAAAGAATAAAATATCTAGGAATAAACCTACCTAAGGAGACAAAAGACCTGTATGCAGAAAATTATAAGACACTGATGAAAGAAATTAAAGATGATACAAATAGATGGAGAGATGTACCATGTTCTTGGATTGGAAGAATCAACATTGTGAAAATGACTCTACTACCCAAAGCAATCTACAGATTCAATGCAATCCCTATCAAACTACCACTGGCATTTTTCACAGAACTAGAACAAAAAATTTCACAATTTGTATGGAAACACAAAAGACCCCGAATGGCCAAAGCAATCTTGAGAACGAAAAATGGAGCTGGAGGAATCAGGCTCCCTGACTTCAGACTATACTACAAAGCTACAGTAATTAAGACAGTATGGTACTGGCACAAAAACAGAAAGATAGATCAATGGAACAGGATAGAAAGCCCAGAGTTAAACCCACGGACATATGGTCACCTTATCTTTGATAAAGGAGGCAGGAATGTACAGTGGAGAAAGGACAGCCTCTTCAATAAGTGGTGCTGGGAAAACTGGATAGGGACATGTAAAAGTATGAGATTAGATCACTCCCTAACACCATACACAAAAATAAGCTCAAAATGGATTAAAGACCTAAATGTAAGGCCAGACACTATCAAACTCTTAGAGGAAAACATAGGCAGAACACTCTATGACATAAATCATAGCAAGATCCTTTTGGACCCACCTCCTAGAGAAATGGAAATAAAAACAAAGATAAACAAATGGGACCTAATGAAACTTCAAAGCTTTTGCACAGCAAAGGAAACCATAAACAAGACCAAAAGACAACCCTCAGAATGGGAGAAAATATTTGCAAATGAAGCAACTGACAAAGGATTAATCTCCAAAATTTATAAGCAGCTCATACAGCTCAATAGCAAAAAAACAAACAACCCAATCCAAAAATGGGCAGAAGCCCTAAACAGACATTTCTCCACAGAAGATATACAGACTGCCAACAAACACATGAAAGGATGCTCAACATCTTTACTCATTAGAGAAATGCAAATCAAAACTACAATGAGATATCATCTCACACCAGTCAGAATGGCCATCATCAAAAAATCTAGAAACAATAAATGCTGGAGAGGGTTGTGGAGAAAAGGGAACACTCTTGCACTGCTGGTGGGAATGTGAATTGGTACAGCCGCTATGGAGAACGGTATGGAAGTTCCTTAAAAATCTACAAATAGAACTACCATATGACCCAGCAATCCCACTACTGGGCATATACCCTGAGAAAACCATAATTCAAAAAGAGACATGTACCAAAATGTTCATAGCAGCCCTAATTACAATAGCCCGGAGATGGAAACAACCTAAGTGTCCATCATCGGATGAATGGATAAAGAAGATGTGGCACATATATACAATGGAATATTACTCAGCCATAAAAAGAAATGAAATTGAGCTATTTGTAATGAGGTGGATAGACCTAGAGTCTGTCATACAGAGTGAAGTAAGTCAGAAAGAGAAAGACAAATACTGTATGCTAACACATATATATGGAATTTAAGAAAAAAAATGTCATGAAGAACATAGGGGTAAGACAGGAATAAAGACACAGACCTACTAGAGAATGGACTTGAGGATATGGGGAGGGGGAAGGGTAAGCTGTGACAAAGTGAAAGAGCGGCATGGACATATGTACACTACCAAACGTAACGTAGATAGCTAGTGGGAAGCAGCCACATAGCACAAGGAGATCAGCTCGGTGCTTTGTGACCGCCTGGAGGGGTGGGATAGGGAGGGTGGGAGGGAGACGCAAAAGGGAGGGGATATGGAAACATATGTATATGTATAACTGATTAAATTTGTTATAAGGCAAAAAAAATTTATATGTTGAAGCACTAACCCCTAATGTGATTATATTTGGAGATGAGGCTTTTGAGAGGTAATCAGGATTAGACGGGGTTATGAAAATGGAGCCCTCATGATGGGATTAGCACCCTCATAAGAAGAGATACCAGAGAGCTTGTTTTCTCTCTCTGCCATGTGAGAACACAGCAAGGAGGGAGCCATCTGCAAGCCAGGAATAGAGCCCTCACAGGAATCCAACCATGTTGCCACGCTGATCTCAGACTTCCAGCCTACAGAACTGTGAGAAAATAAATTTCTGTTTTTTAAACCAAAAAAAAAAAAAAAAATACCAACACATGGAGGCTAAACAATACACTACTCAATAACGAAGTGATCACTGAAGAAATCAAAGAGGAAATTTAAAAATACCTAGAAACAAATGACAATGGAGACACGACCACCGAAAACCTATGGGATGCAGCAAAAGCAGTTCTAAGGGGGAAGTTTATAGCAATACAATGCCACCTTAAGAAACAGGAAACATTTCGAGTAAACAACCTGACCCTGCACCTAAAGCAATTAGAGAAAGAAGAACAAAAAACCCCCAAAGTTAGCAGAAGGAAAGAAATCATAAAGATCAGATCAGAAATAAATGAAAAAGAAATGAAGGAAACGATAGCAAATATCAACCAAACTAAAAGCTGGTTCTTTGTGAAGATAAACAAAATTGACAAACCATTAGCCAGACTCATCAAGAAAAGAAGGAAGAAGACTCAAATCAATAGAATTAGAAATGAAAAAGGAGAAGTAACAACTGACACTGCAGAAATACAAAAGATCATGAGAGATTACTATAAGCAACTCTATGCCAATAAAATGGACAACCTGGAAGAAATGGACAAATTCTTAGAAATGCACAACCTGCCAAGACTGACTCAGGAAGAAATAGAAAATATGAATAGACCAATCACAAGCACTGAAATTGAAACTGTGATTAAAAATCTTCCATCAAACAAAAGCCCAGGACCAGATGGCTTCACAGGCGAATTCTATCAAACATTTAGAGAAGAGCTAACACCCATCCTTCTCAAACTCTTCCAAACAATATCAGAGGAAGTAACACTCCCAAACTCATTCTACGAGGCCACCATCACCTTGATACCAAAACCAGGCAAGGATGTCACAAAGAAAGAAAACTACAGGCCAATATCACTGATGAACATAGATGCAAAAATCCTCAACAAAATACTAGCAAACAGAATCCAACAGCACATTAAAACGATCATACACCATGATCAAGTGGGGTTTATTCCAGGAATGCAAGGATTCTTCAATATACGCAAATCAATCAATGTGATACACCATATTAACAAGTTGAAGGAGAAAAACCATATGATCATCTCAATAGATGCAGAGAAAGCTTTTGACAAAATTCAACACCCATTTATGATAAAAACCCTGCAGAAAGTAGGCATAGAGGGAACTTTCCTCAACATAATACAGGCCATATATGACAAACCCACAGCCAACATTGTCCTCAATGGTGAAAAACTGAAACCATTTCCACTAAGATCAGGAACAAGACAAGGCTGCCCACTCTCACCACTCTTATTCAACTTAGTTTTGGAAGTTTTAGCTACAGCAATCAGAGAAGAAAAGGAAATAAAAGGAATCCAAATTGGAAAAGAAGAAGTAAAGCTGTCACTGTTTGCAGATGACATGATACTATACATAGAGAATCCTAAAGATGCTACCGAAAAACTACTAGAGCTAATCAATGAATTTGGTAAAGTAGCAGGATACAAAATTAATGCACAGAAATCTTTGGCATTCCTGTACACTAATGATGAAAAATCTGAAAGTGAAATCAAGGAAACACTCCCATTTACCATTGCAACAAAAAGAATAAAATATCTAGGAATAAACCTACCTAAGGAGACAAAAGACCTGTATGCAGAAAATTATAAGACACTGATGAAAGAAATTAAAGATGATACAAATAGATGGAGAGATATACCATGCTCCTGATTGGAAGAATCAGTATTGTGAAAATGACTCTACTACCCAAAGCAATCTACAGATTCAATGCAATCCCTATCAATCTACCATGGGCATTTTTCACAGAACTAGAACAAAAAATTTCAAAATTTGTTTGGAGAAACAAAAGACCCCGAATAGCCAAAACAATCTTGAGAACGAAAAACGGAGCTGGAGGAATCAGGCTCCCTGACTTCAGACTATACTACAAAGCTACAGTAATTAAGACAGTGTGGTACTGGCATAAAAACAGAAAGATAGATCAGTGGATCAGGATAGAAAGCCCAGAGATAAACCCACGCACATATGGCCAACTTATCTTTGATAAAGGAGGCAGGAATGTACAGTGGAGAAAGGACAGCCTCTTCAATAAGTGGTGCTGGGAAAACTGGACAGGGACATGTAAATGTATGAGATTAGATCATTCCCTAACACCATACACAAAAATAAGCTCAAAATGGATTAAAGACCTAAATGTAAGGCCAGACACTATCAAACTCTTAGAGGAAAACATAGGCAGAACACTCTATGACATAAATCACAGCAAGATCCTTTTTGACCCACCTCCTAGAGAAATGGAAATAAAGACAAAAATAAACACATGGGACCTAATGAAACTTCAAAGCTTTTGCACAGCAAAGGAAACCATAAACAAGACCAAAAGACAACCCTCAGAATGGGAGAAAATATTTGCAAATGAAGCAACTGACAAAGGATTAATCTCCAAAATTTATAAACAGCTCATGCAGCTCAATAGCAAAAAAAACAAACAACCCAATCCAAAAATGGGCAGAAGACTTAAATAGGCATTTCTCCAAAGAAGATATACAGACTGCCAACAAACACATGAAAGAATGCTCAACATCATTAATCATTAGAGAAATGCAAGTTAAAACTACAATGAGATATCATCTCACACCAGTCAGAATGGCCATCATCAAGAAATCTAGAAACAATAAATGCTGGAGAGGGTTGTGGAGAAAAGGGAACACTCTTGCACTGCTGGTGGGAATGTGAATTGGTACAGCCACTATGGAGAACAGTATGGAGGTTCCTTAAAAAACTAAAAATAGAACTACCATATGACCCAGAAATCCCACTACTAGGCATATATCCTGAGAAAACCATAATTCAAAAAGAGTCATGTACCAAAATGTTCATTGCAGCTCTATTCACAGTAGCCCGGAGATGGAAACAACCTAAGTGTCCATCATCGGATGAATGGATAAAGAAGTGGCACATATATACAATGGAATATTACTCAGCCATAAAAAGAAACGAAACTGAGCTATTTGTAATGAGGTGGATAGACCTAGAGTCTGTCATACAGAGTGAAGTAAGTCAGAAAGAGAAAGACAAATACTGTATGCTAACACATATATACGGAATTTTTTTTAAAAAATGTCATGAAGAACCTAGGGGTAAAACGGGAATAAAGACACAGACCTACTTGAGAATGGACTTGAGGATATGGGGAGGGGGAAGGGTAAGCTGTGACAAAGTGAAAAAGAGGCATGGACATATATACACTACCAAACGTAAGGTAGATAGATAGTGGGAAGCAGCCGCAGAGCACAGGGAGATCAGCTCGGTGCTTTGTGACGCCTGTAGGGGTGGGATGGGGATGGTGGGAGGGAGGGAGATGCATGAGGGAAGGGATGTGGGAACAGATGTATATGTATGACTGATTCACTTTGTTATAAAGCAGAAACTAATAAAAAAATTAAATTAAAAAAAATAAGGGATAAATAAACGCTGTCCCTCAATAATTAATTGGGTGACATTATTCAATTATCTCAGGGTACAGATTAAGAAGAGGGAGCTCTTCAGATGTAGAAAACAAACTTATGGTTACCAAGGGGTAAGCAGGGAGGAAGGATTAATTGGGAGATTGGTACTGACATATACCCACTACTGTATATAAAATAGATAACTAATTAGAACCTACTGTATAGCACAGGGAACTCTACTCAATACTCTATAATGGCCTATATGGAAAAATAATCTAAAAAAGAGTGGATATATGCATATGTATAACTGAATGACTTTGCTGTACAGCAGAAACTAACACATCATTGTAAATCAACTATACTCCAATAAAATATTTTTTAAAAAGAAGAGATGACTCTTGGCTTTCTTGGAAAGCACTAGAAAGCCTAGTCCAATCAGAGACTGCCACTTCTTGGCTGGATAACCTCAGGTGGATCATGTAAACTCTCAGAGCCTCTCCTAATCTGTTAAACAGAAAACAGAGACAAAAATACTGTCTTACAGATGGTGAAGGAGATATGTGAACACATCTTATAAACTGCTAAGTTCTATATAAATATCAGTTGCTATTTTTATTACTATAATAACATAATTTAAGCAGGAACTGGAGCCATCATGAATAAAATACATTCAACAGTGCTGTCACTGAGGGAAAGCCTGTGCCACATATACAGCTTTACCTGGTGCTAGAAGTCAGAGAAGGCTATGGGGCCATGAACAGAGAGCTCTAGCCCATCCAAAGTAGCTTTCCAGGTTTCTGTAATAAAACTATTCTTAGAATGCCCAAACCTTTCTCATCAAAGTTCCCCTGTGTGTCCTGCTGAGGGTCACATACTTGAGCCTGGCCATACCACCATCTCACAGTCAGCCATTTAATCTATATCTTTGTGCCTTGTGTGCAAGGGTATATACTGCTATTCGGATTCACGCGTCTCTCAGTGGTGAGTCACCATATTTCTTTCCCAAAACTCATGCCTCAGCTCCCTGATTAAGGGTCACCCCCTCCACCCTGAGGTTGGCTTTCCAATCTGTCTGTTCTGAGTCAGGCTGTTCTCCCTACCTGCCTCACCCCTCCACCAAGTCCCAGGGCTTTTTGCCTCAACACACATCACTGGCATTGGGAGAGGCAGCTCCATGGGTGGTGTCATCTGTTTGTAAACAGTTTCCACAAATCACCTCTCACTGGAAATTACAGAATCCCAGAGATGGAAATAAGGGCCCCTCTCATTCAGAGCCGGACTGCCTTTCAGAGCCTCCATGACAGGGGTCATTTGGTCTCAAGTATAAACATCCTGGATGAAATCAATGAAGCATTTCTGACCTTGCCTCAGAGCAAATACCTTTTGTTGGGTGGATGCCCTGACAGAGCTTACCAGTCATTGGGTCATTGATGGAACAGCAGCCAAGAAGCCAGGCTTCAATTTTCTAAGAGCCTGGGTGTGTCTGCAGAGGTCTGAGTGTCCCCTTCCCTGGGTGATGGTAATTTCTAAGATAGGAGAATATGATAGTTTGAGTCTGAGAACATGGACTTTGGAGTCAGACAGATCCCAGTTCCAATCTCATCTCCCTCACTCAGCATCTAGGAACCTGGAACATTTGCTAGTTGTGCAACTTTGGCCAAGTCACTGAAACTCTCTGAGCCCCAGTTTCATTACATATAAAAAAAAATAGGGAAATTCCTGTCTTGTATGGAGATTATTGTGAGGATTAAAGGAGATAATATATGTAAAGTGCCTAAACCTGTGCCCAACCAAGCATGAGAACAGAGTAAATGCCCAATAAGTGGTAGCTATTGTCACTGTTATTATCACTGTTACTATTGCCTCTTCCCTTGTGAACCCAGCAGACACCACTGCAGAGGACATTGTTCTGTTTTCTCTTCCTGAAATGAGTGGATAAGATCTACACCTACAGGCTGAGGTTTCCGAGCTAATCAGGATAACCCCACCACAACCACCACCTCTAGAAAATGACATTCCCATAATTCTGAGCATGGCACTTCTCGCCCTGCAGAGTCCTGGAAACCCATGTCTCCCAGTCAGACCTCAGCTGCATGAATGAGGCCTGGAGGGGGAGGTTCCCAGTCTCCCTGAATGCTCAACTGGCAAAGTTCCCTTACCCAACAAACAAAGCAGTGGGCTGGTGCTCTTCTGTGGCAAAAGTTAGTCTCAGCTCACCTGATTCCAAAGCCCTTAAGAGTTGCAAATCCAAACCTTTGCCACGCAGCTGCCTGGGCCTGATGGGTAAGAGAGTGAGCACCTCAGTGGCAAGGCTCTGGAAGCCTTCCGGGGACCAAGCTGAGCCGTTAGGAGCATAAGCCCTGGCTTTTTCCATCATGCACAAGCTGAATGACTTTGAGCAAGCTCCTTAACCTCAGTTTCTCTTCTGTAAAATGGGTATAATAGCACCTACCTCACTGAGTCGTTGTGAGACGATGCATGTCCCATAAAGCCTTCAGAACACTGTCTGGCTCCATTATGTGAGTTCTGCTATCACGATTAAGTACCAGAAAGCCACTCTTGTTCAGGCTTTCCAGGGAAATTTTTAGTTTCCCGCCTTTTACAAATGTGCCAAGCCAGAGCTGAGTGAGAAAATGGAGTAACAGAACATGATAATAAATACACAAATGAAAGAACAAATAGGAAAGGGAGTGTTCTCAGGAGGTAGAAGTTTTATTATGACATGTCTTCAAAAGACAATCAAATCAGTAGGCTTTTATTGAGCACCTACATATGCAAGTCCCTGCAGACAGTAAAGTCCAGTGTCCCACCCATGGCTTTCAGGTTCCCAAGGAGAAAAAGCACAAGGGGGGTCAGCGGGGGCGTGGTCAGGGAGTTTTGTGGGGCTGAGTATAGGGTGGGTGTCTGAACACCTAAGAGCAGTTATCTTTAAGGGGGCAAGCTCTGAGGCCCTGTCCCGCAGGAGAGCACGGTACTGAGGGGCGCAGGCACGGGGTGGGAGCAGCTCTCGCTCAGGTGTGGGGCAGCCGTGGCCTCAGCATCCGCCGCAGCAGCCGGAGCTCGAGGACCCAGACCGCTGTCTGCTGTCCGCGCAGCAGCAGCAGCAACGGCTGCCCTGCAGGCGGCGCCTCAGGGGAAGGCAGCAGCAGCCGACGGAGCTGGAGCCGCAGCAGTCCGAGTCTCCGCAGCAGCCCAAACCGCAGCAGGAGGAGTCATGGGGCGCCAGGGTGGGACACGAACCCTTCGTGTCCTGAGAAGAGCCCTTGGAAAAGTCTTTACCGATCTGCTGGGAGGACATCGTCACAGAGAACCTGGAAGAAAACAGCTTTTCACATGGGAACACTGTTTCTTTCCAACACAGGGCTTTTGACATTTGACTTTGTGAGCACGTGAGCCCGGCATAATGCAAGGAAAGAAAACACACACACAAAACACACACACACACACACACACACACACACAAGAAAAAGGGGAAGCAAAGGAACAAACCCCAAACAAATGTTTCAGTGAGTGAGTTCCACTGAGTTAAACCTGCATAGAGAGGGAAACAGTCTATGCAAAAATCAATAGTTTTCCATTTTTTCTGACTAGAGTAAGGATCACCCAAGTTCACCACAGTGGAAAAGAAAGAGGATATTGTGGTAATTTTTCTGTCTGATCCAGTCCAAAATCTCCTGGCTCTTTTCCCCTCCCCCATTTCGCTGTGGCCATAGACCTTCAAATGGTATTCGCCTATCATTAGCATTGCATCAACACTACTTCAGTTAGAAAATACCAAAATCACACATATGTCCGTCTGTCCCAACCACCCAGATCTAAAGAATCCACGAACACCAGAAGCATGTCTTGGTCATTCTTTCCTGGCTATGCCTCTCACTCCCCATGACCATAAGGAAAAAGAGAGTGGTGCAGAGGATGGTAATACATCCCAGGTCAGGGAGTCAAAGACCTGGATTCCAGTCACATCTCTGCTACAGACTTGCAGTGTCACCTGGCAGAGTCACCCCCCACCCCCAATCTGGCTTCCATGTCCTCATGACGCCTGGAGAGGTCACCTCACTTGAAGCTTAAGGCACTCTCAAGGGCCCTCTTTCTGTATCTACCTGCTGGCTGTGTTCTGCCTTCTCCTCCCCTCTGCCTTCAACTCTTCCCATCCTCCTCCCCCAGGTTCCACTTGGAGACTTACTAGACCCTGGTTCCACTGGAAGACTCACTCAGCTTTCTAACTGGAATGCACCACCTGCTAGGCAATGGACTAGCCAGAGAACCTTTTATAAGGTTCCAGTTAGGCGCTGGCTCTTGGGAGGGGCCCATTTCCCAATAGCCATTCTCAACTGACGCTTACATCCCAGAGACATTCATCACTCAGGTAGCACCGTAGGTGGTGCACATGGGTATTCAAGTCACCACACAGAGGTGCCAGGATTGCTATAGCATGTTTACTTTCCAAACAGGACTCTGTTCATAGCTGGGAGGGCTGTGTGTGTGCTAAGACAGGGCATTGGGGCTCAAGTGAAGAGAAGTCTGCCCCTTTCTTGGGACCTGTTCTCTTTGCCCTTTTCTACAGCGTACATGCACACACACCACAGTTCCCCTGTTCACACATTCATCCCAGTGTAGTCATCTAGATGGTAGTTTGTATTGGGTTAGCCAAAAAGTTTGTTCGGGTTCTTCTGTAACATCCTACAGAAAAGCCCAAACGAACTTTTTGGCCACCCCAATAGTTCACTTGTTATCTTAGTTCACATCTCTCAGGATCTTGGTCCTTGGCCCCTCGGGGAAGGCCACAGTTTATGCAAAAAGCCTGCTGGATTTCATCCAGATGCTTCTGGGTGGGATTGTGTGAAGATGATGGTGAGGATGTGCCTATGGGAATCTCAGTGGCAGTTTCTTTGTCACTGGAGACTGGAAGAAAACCCCAGGCAAAGTTATGGAATAATTAAGACCAGGAAAGCTGTGAGTGTAGTCAGGTTACCAAAGCCCCATACAGCCCTGGTGGGCCTAAAAGAAAATATGCATATGGAATATTACTTAGCCATAAAAAGAAATGAAATTGAGCTATTTGTAATGAGGTGGATAGACCTAGAGTCTGTCATACAGAGTGAAGTAAGTCAGAAAGAGGAAGACAAATACCGTATGCTAACACATATATATGGAATTTAAGAAAAAAAATGTCATAAAGAACCTAGGGGTAAAACAGGAATAAAGACACAGACCTACTTGAAAATGGACTTGAGGATATGGGGAGGGGGAAGGGTAAGATGTGACAAAGCTAGAGAGAGGCATGGACATATATACAGTACCAAACTTAAGGTAGATAGATAGTGGGAAGCAGCCACATAGCACAGAGAGATCAGCTAGGTGCTTTGTGACTGCCTGGAGGGGTGGGGTAAGGAGGGTGGGCGGGAGGGAGACGCAAGAGGGAAGGGATGTGGGAACAGATGTATATGTATGACTGATTCACTTTGTTATAAAGCAGAAACTAATAATAATAAAAAATAAATAAAAATAAATTAAAAATTTTAAAAAGAGGGAAGGGATATGGGAACAGATGTATATGTATAACTGATTCACTTTGTTATAAAGCAGAAACTAATAAAAAAGAAAAAAAATAAAAACTTGTGCAGGATGCTGGTCGAATTGCCAAATACCAGGCCAGCTTGTGAGACTCTCCACTCCTGACCCCATCCCAAACTCCTTTTGAAGATAGGTTCTCCCTGGGGCCACTGCCCAATGTGAAGAGAAAGAAGAAAGAAAGAAGGAAGGAAGGAAGAAAGGAAGAGAGGGAGGGAGGGAGGAAAGGAGACCTTTCCAAAGGTCCAAAGTGCCCATGAAAAATTGTGCCTTTAGAATAACTAACTTTTAAGAATTGAGAAAGACTTTGGAGGTCAACTGCTTTCAGAACTGCTTCTTAATCAATGCAACAGCCCACAACCATGAATATGAGGTAAAAGTGAAATCCAAGATTAAGAATTCAAGAATTGATGGTGAGACATAGGTTTGGGAGTGAGTGAGCTGGGAGAGGCATGAGTATGCACACAAGGAAAGGTAAGTCACAAAAAGATACCAGTTTCATTTAACATGGCTTTAGAGCCTGATTAACAGGTTGCATGTACCTAGGGCCACCTGTTGCTGCATACAGATGAGACATTTGAAAGGTGAGGTCGGTATTAGAAAAGAGGAAGTAATGAAGTAACAAGATGGAGACAGAATCTCCTCTGGGAGATGATTTGGGCAAGTACATGCTCATTATATGGACTTGCTGTAACCTCATATACTAACTTACTTTACCCACCACTGTTAACTCTTATCAAAGGAAGGTTTAATTGTTCATTTTGTACATAAAAGCCTGATTCAGAATTATCATTTCTACAGTAAGTCCCCTACATATGAACAAGTTCTGTTCCAAGAGCACGTACATGAGTCCAATTTGTTCGTACATCCAACAAAGTTAGCCTAGGTACCCAACTAACACAATCGGTTATATAGTACTGTACTGTAATAGGTTTATAATACTTTTCATACAAATAATACATAAAAACAAACAAACACAAAAAATAAAGAAAACATTTTTAATCTTACAGTACAGTACCTTGAAAAATACGATAGTACAGTTCAACAGCTGGCATACAGGGGCTGGCATCGAGTGAACAGGCAAGAAGGGTTACTGACTAGAGGAGGGAGAGGAAATGGGAGATGGTAGAGCTGAAGGATCGTCAGCAGTAGGAGATGGAGGGCAGGCTGCATGTGAGAATGTACGCCAGATGTGTGAACTAACTTACATGATTGGACCTGAGTACGCACATTCACATCTTTGAAAGTTCACAACTTGAAGGTTCGTATGTAGGGGACTTACTGCATCACTCCTGAGTCTTTACTGAAGGAATCATCCTATTCCTAAAGGAAACAGAAAATCCAATGCAGTGACAGAAGCCCCCCGGCTCCCACCTCCATCCCCTCACACAAACACAAACACACACAAACACACACTCACACACACACACACACACCAACCACATGGAGACAGTCTTTGGCAGAGGAGGGGGTCCTTCTTGGTTCCCTAATCAGACCCAAACTCAGAGCTTTCAGGCACCAGGGGAAATGGGCTCAGCCATTCCATACCTGCCTCCTAAACAGTCCCCCAGAAACTAACCCCCATCAGCTTTCCTCTCTAGTCAACTGATGGAAGCACCCAGGTTTATAATAATCAGAAAAGTAAAGGTGTCAATTCATTGGAGCCCAGAATGAGCACTTTAGGTGATCTATTGCTCATGACTAGGAAATAAATTCTTTTTTAAACCATCACCCATGCTTGAAAGAAACCCTTCCAGAGTCTTCTCACTGCGATCTTTCTGGGTACCACCATCTCCTCTCTGAAAACCCGTTCCTGGCCCTCCTCATGGAAAGCTTGTGTCAAAAGAATGGTCTCGGACATGATCCTTTTCTTCAAGCTTAAAGTTCCCTCCTTCAGATCATAAAAGGGAATATTGTTTCCCAGAGGTCTAAGTAGCTTCAGTGCTGAAATCTGTTTCCCAAACTGATTTTTTTAAGTGTTCACTTACATTTAAAAGAAGGGAAGGGAGGATGGCCTGAGGCAGGGGGTGGGGAGTGGGAGAGGTGAACAAAATAATCAGGAGGCAGTGACATCAGGAAATAAAAAGCTTTATTGTTACAGGGAAAACAGCTTCATAACTGAATTCCAATCCAAGTCCTCCAAAGAACTATATCTGAGAGGGGAATCAGGCCAGTGAATGTCAGAGGTTAAACATCAAGACCTCACAAAGGAATGAACATGAGCAGGAAGAAGAGGGAAACGCTAAGTATTTCAGAAGCGCTTCCACTCTTCTTCCGTTCTTTCCAAACCAGAAAAAGAGAAGACTCAGGCTGGGCAGGTCATCAGCACTTGGGCTCCTGAAGTGTTGTTCCTCAGTGGTCTTCATGGCCCAGTTCAGCAGTGGCCCCCAGAGCAGCAGCCAGAGTCTCCAGAATGCTGGCCACTGCCGCTGCCACAGCAGCCAGAGCTATGGTGCCAGCGTCGAAGAGATCGGCGAAGCTTGTGGTGGCCCAGGCAGCAGTCCCAACCCCCAGAGCTACAGCAGCCGCCAGAGCTGGGGCCACAGCAGGAGACTGGAGGTGGGCAGGGGGCTGGGCACTTGGGGGGAGCACTTGGGGATACACTTGGCTGGGCCTTTGGGGGCACACTTGGGAGGGGGCTGGCACTGCTGCTGGTTTTGCTGACAGGACATCTCAGCAGGAGCTGAATGAAGCTGGAAGAAAATACAGAAGTTTTAAGTTCAACTAGCCCAAGATAACTTCCTTACATTTAAAACTGAACTATGAATTCACCAGATTTCTTCTTTATAGTGATCAGATTTTTAACACCCAATCTCCCCAAATGAGTTACAAGAGGCATGCAAACAGTTTCAACCTAGGAACTCCATAGTTTCAAATGAAGTTTTTGCAACCTCAAAAAGACGCCAATCCTTTTTTCCCTTCCACTAATCTTGCCTCCCCTTCCAGCAGAATCCTCCCTTTCAAACCCGCTTTTGTCCTTGTCTTTCTTCAAGATTGTCCTCAGCCTCCACCCAGGGCTTCTGTCTGCCCAAAGCACCAGCACCAAGAGTCCCCCCTGGTCCTCAAGATACCTTCACTTGGTTCAGCACTGGAGCAGATCACCCAGGAGGCAGGTGGACTGAGGTGCCCTCAGGAGCTTCGGCCTTTTATACAGCCTCAGCTCTGACCTGGCATCAGGCGATGCAGACCATGGGGCAGGATGCTGATGGCATCTTTCACAAAGGGCACAGGTAACAACACTTCCCTCACATCCCAGGGACCCAATTCCTCCCTCCATAAGCATGTCAACTATTAACCCACAGGAAATCCCCTGAGAATTGCTGCCCTCTAGCTAAGATAGGGATGGAACTTTGCAGATTGCACACAATGTCTGTCAATCTCACAGGCAGCTCTGCTATGCTCCCTATTTCCCAGGCTCGGTCAGTAGGGTTCTAGACCTCTGAAATGAAGAGAAGTTCTCTCTTCTCGTTGGTATAGGAAATGGCGGGGAAAATTCCCAACCTGAAATTAAATGAACCTTTTTGGAATAAGGATTGAGATCCAAAATAAAGTGCCAGGCCCAAGCCAATAATCTAATGTGACTTTTTCATTTTTAGATGATGCCATAGCCTGGACTAAGAATGCTTGCTATCTCAGTGATGCTATTTTAAGCAGGTCTCATGCAGATGGTGTGGGTAGTTGGGTTTCTCGCCTTACCTGAACTTGACCCTCCAAGAGAACTCACAAATAACACTGATTCGGCACCAACAATCCCTTTGAAAGGGTAGAAAAAGTCTAGGAATGGCTTCTCTTTCCACATATCGTCCTAAACAAGGCAACTTTGGCCTGCCCAAGGTGAGACGGCAGGGACCAGGTATATGTTGCAGGTGGAGAAGGAGAACTAGATTTCGATGGAAGTTGCCAGAAGTGAGGCATGAGTTCTGGTCATAACTAAGAAAAGAGCATCCAACCTGGAAAGATCCTTTTTGTATAGTTTTGCAAAGCCTGTGATGGAACCCTACAAAAAATATTCTGAGGACAAATTAGGTCCCCAGGAAAGTCATCAAACTCTGGTTAGCTGAAAAGGTAGTCAAAATTTGCCATATTCAGAATGAAAACTGCAGTGAGAGGAAGTAAGACAGGGAGAAACATGAGACACCTCAGCTCTAAGCTGGACAGCGAGACTGTCTCCTATCAGTTCCCAGCTTTGCAAACTCAGGCAAGTTACTTAATCATCACTATAACAGGGGCTAAAACAATTACTAGCTCACTAAATAAGGAATTATAATGTTCTTAGAACAGTATCTGGGACTATTAGTCCAAAATGCTAGTTTAAAAATAATTTTATCATTATGGATACTCTTATATCCATGAGAAAAGATCTTTTAAATTTCAAATTACTGATCTGCCAATTTTTGAAGCCAAAACTATTGTTTGCAGTATCAGAGCTTAGCCCTAATGTTTTCTTACAGAAAAAGAGTAATATCTTACTTGCCACTGAAGTATGAGATTATGGGAAAGCATAGTCTTTATGAAAAAATACAAACAGGAAGAATTTAAAATTCATTTGTAATCCCATCTTCTGAGAATTCTTAATATTTTGCTATTTACATTCTGTCTCTTTTTATGATTATATTTCAATCTTTTCCACTGTGTATAGTTTTTTAGTGATTTTTGTTTTGTTTTGACTTTACCCAGTCTTTGACCAGGTACTTTTATGAGTTTATCTTACTAACTTTTCACATAACATTGTAACATAAACATTTCCCATGTTACTCATCCTTTGGAGGCGTTATTATGGGCAAACGTGGAACATTTCATGGAAGGCCCAGAATCCTTTTATAAGTGGTTGGGAGCATGAGTTCTAGAACAGTCTCCAGTCCCAGCTCCCCACTGAGCAGCTTGTGACCTTGGGCAAGTGACCAGAGCTCTCTGACTCACTGCTCACATCTGGGATATGGGGAAGGTAATAGTGTTTATCTCACAGGATCATTTGCAAATCAAATGAGTTAACATCCATAAAACTCTTGGAATAGTGTCTGGCACATAATAAGCACTCAGTCAACATTAAAAGTGAAACCTGATGCTGTGTCACTTGTAAATGTTCTATAAAGACCACCAGGTGGGGAGCCAGAGAGCTTGCTTTGACTGCTAGAGCTCTGTTCACCAGGGGATCCTTCTCATCCCCCGTTTGCTGAGAAAGATAATGTAACGCAGGCTCTGAATTTCTGAAAAAAGAAGCCCAGTAAGGTTAAAGGAATTATTCACTTAATACATGAGTGTGATTAATTTTAAAAGGAACAATGTCCATCCCCTTTTACCTATAATTATTTGGGTATGTGGCCACCTAGCTGACACACAGTAAGGTCTTTGAGTGCAGGCACCCCTAAGGGATCTAGTTTAGTGCTTTGTAGGTAGTAGACACTCAATTTTCATTTCCTTGTCTTGTTGAATTTGCTATTTAGTAAGGAGGATGGATGCCTCCAATAAATCTGAACCCAGATTCTCATTGACAAATTCCAGACTTTTCATGGAATGAGAGAATAGAAGATGTAGAAAGGACCTTGGCTCATTCAGAGACGGTGGTACCCCATCCCGGTAAGGCCTGGGCATCGACAGCCTCCAAAAGTTCCCTGGGTGGTTCTAATGTTCCATCTGGTCAGACCTTTCATGGAATGAGAGAATAGAAGATGTAGAAAGGACCTTGGCTCATTCAGAGACAGTGGTACCCCATCCCAGTGAGGCCTGGGCATCAACAGCCTCCAAAAGTTCCCTGGGTGGTTCTAAGGTTCCATCCGGTTGAGAATCACTGATTTAGACCACGCCCCTTATTTTGCAGATGAGGAAACTGAGGCTCAGAGAGAGAAAGAGGCTTGTCCCAGATCACACAGGGACTTAGAGGCTGGATTTCAGATCCTGCTATCAGCCCTCTCTCCACGGCACCTTGCCTCTTGAATATTTTATTTCTTCTTGTGACTATTTTTCTAGCAAGCTTTATTTTACATAATTTGCTTGTTAAAAATGCCTATTGAAGTGGGGTGAAAATAGTAGTAAACATGATGGATCATTGTCTGAATCTCATGGTTAGAAAATCTGGACATAATTTTTACTGTTAGTTGCTCTAAGTAACCAGGAATCAAGTACCTATATCTGAAAGGCAGTGTCTGGCATCACCAAGGTTGGGCCAGCTGGAAGACTCCAAGAATGCTCCCTAGGGTGGCACTACCTTGAAGATGGTTCCTTGACCCAGAAATTCAATCTTGTCCATGACTTTGAGTTTATCAATCCTGGAGGTGCTGAGTCACTGCAGCTAAGTCACAAGAGACTGAGGATGTCAATTTACAAAGAGAAACATGAGTATCAAATGTTGGCCTAATGGGTACATTCTCTTCTGGCAGGAAAATTTCTCAAAGAAGTCGAGTCATAATCTGGAGATGCTTGGTGATGGGGGGATTACATAATGGCCTCAGGTTTTGATGGTAAAAAAAAACTAGACATCCCCATCAGATCATCTGAACATCTCCAGCCCTGGACAGATTAGGGTGGTGCTGAAAACATCTGCCACCTGGCTGCCCTTCCTCTGTGCTCTTTAGTAGATCATTCTTCCCTCTGCTGAAGGCACCTCATTGGGCGGTCTTTGCTGAGTGCTGCTCTCATCCGTTACATGCTGATTTTGGAGTTTAACATTGGGAAGATAAATTTATTATTTATTTGTCTTATTTTTACTGTTCACTATTGCCCTGACACACACTGTGGTAGACAGGATAAAGCATCTCTTCACAAATACGGCCATATCCAAATCCCCAGAACTTATGAATGTGTTACCTTATACATCAAAAAGGACTTTGCAGATGTGATTAGCTTAAGGATTTGGGGATCGAAAAATTGTCTTGGGTTATCCAAGTGGGCCCAGTGAACCTTTTTTTAAGAGGGAGGCAAGAGGATTGATGTTAAAGAGGAGACGTGTGACAACAGAAGCAGAGGTTGGAATGATGAACTTTGAAAATGGTCATGAGCTAAGGAATGCGAGCAGCCTCTAGAAGCTGGAAACAACAAGGAAATGGGCTCTCCCTAGAGCCTCTGGGAGGAACACAGCTCTGCCACCACCTTGATGTTAGCTTAGTAAGACCCGTGTTGGACTTCTGACCTACCGAACTTGTCTTAAGCCACTAAGTTTATGGTAATTTATTATTGCATCAATGGGAAACTAATACATACACTTAGATTTTTAAAAATAAATTTCGTAACATGATTTAATTACTTAAAAGGAGATCAAAGTATTAAAATTATTTCCATTGACATTTGGAATTGAAGGCTCACATATCTGATATTGACAGGATGTCTTTGGCCAAGGGGAATTTCAGTTAAGAGATGACAAAGAAAATGCTCAAAGATAAACAAAGACGTAGCCTGGGCTTATGTCCCAGCTCTGTCACTTACCGGCTGTGTGACCTCTCTGAACCTGTTTTCTCATCCACAAAATGGGGGCAATAACATTGTCCATCTCATAGGGTTGTATGAGGATCCCTTGAGATAATGTCTATAAAGCCCTTAGCCCCAGACCTGGTATGTAGGAAACGCTTGGTAATTGTTAGCCACTCTTATTCTTGTTATAATTGCTATTGCCTTTATTAATAGTTATCAGTGACCAGTGGAAACCCAGAGATGTCAGGATTGTTGCTAGGGCATTCCCAGGCCCTAGAGACAGGGATGAGGAAGCCACTATCACTGCCCACTGACAGTTGCCCCAGTGAGCTATAATAGGAGCAGACTGATGACTATGGACCAAAGCTTAAGCAAAGTGGATTAGAAATTAAAAAAAAAAAAGTTTATAGCAAGTTACAATAGCATACAATATGCCCATTCCATTTATATAAGTCTCTCCAAATATGTCTGTATATTTATATATAATACATGTAAATAAAGAGAAAAAAGTCTGGATGGATCTGTATTAAAATGTCAACAGCATGTAATTCTGGGTGGGGAATCCCAAGCATTTCTTTTTTCCTTTTGCTTACTGACATTTTCTAATTTTCCTGCAATGAGGAAAAATGTGGATTTTATTATCTATGTTACTTGGATTGTAAAATGTCTCAGGACATTCTAAATTCACTGAAAGTATCAGAGAAGTCTTCACAAAAATGGCATTTGATGCTTCTATTCAACGTTGCAGATGTTTTGAGCTTCTACTAAGCACCAGGCGCCATGCTTGGTGCTGTAGGCACAGGGAGAGAGCTATACACAGTCCTTGCTCCTGGGACTCAAATGTTGCCCTCCCTTCTACTCCACCTGCAGCACAGATGCCACCTCCCTACCTGTCTGGTCTCAGAAGCCCTCTCTGTCAGACTCACTGTCTCAGATGCTTCGTCACACCCTACACAGCTCTGTATATGGATGTCATTTACCCCCAAGATAATGAACTCTTTAGAAGCCAGACCTATATGTTATCTTTCTATTGAATTCCTAAAGCTGGGGGAACATGGGTGCCCTGGGTGGCATAGTGAATGGAGCCCATTGGAAGGAAGCATGTATCGTAGTCCAGACAAGAATCGGTCTCAGTGCCAGAGGCCTGGGGAGCCTCATGGTTCCTGACTCTTGAGCCCAGCTGGGGACTGGGGAGGGGCTGCCTCACCCCATGCTCTGCACACAGAAGGACCCCAGTGTTTATTGAACTGAAAAGTGACCACTCCAGAGGCAGGCCCTGCACCCATATTTAGGAAGAAGGATTCTCTCCACCCCAAGACACCACCTTCTCTCAAGGTCACAAAGGTCAGCGGATTATGTTCACGTTCAGGGACTGAAGACACTTAATCTGATTGTAAACCTGGAGCCTAGCTCCAGATTGGATACGTGGTAAGTGGGAAAGGAATTGAAAAAGGGAGAGAAGAAGGAATGAGGGAAGGAAAGAGGAAAAGAAAAAAGGGGCGGGGGGGAAGGAAAAGAAGGAAAGAAAGAAATGAACAGAGATGGGAAATGAGTGACAAGTACAGTCTCTCTTCATTCTGCTTCAAGTAGTGGGGATTCTGTTGACAAATAAAAAATAATAATAAGGTAGGAAGTGAATATCACTTGTAACAAAGAGGAAAGACACCCACACACCCGAGCAACCAGGACGTGCAACTGTAGGTTGGAGCTGCCCCTTGTTCCCTTCCCTCCTCCAGTATGTGATCCAGCCACCCATGGCCACCACAGCCTGACTCTCCCCGCCCTGCAAGGTCAAGACTTCTTCACGTCTTCTGTCATGCTCCCAGCTCTGGCAGACAGGTGGAGCATGCCTGAGTCATGCAATAGGGGTCTGAGCAATTGACCAGATACTTGAAGTCTCTAGCTTAATGACAAAATGACCAAAAACTGCCTGCTGCCTTTGTGCCAGTCTTTTCCACCCAAATCCAATGAGTGATCTGGGAATATGACTGGCTCTGTCCTAAGACTGCAGATTGCTCAATCCAGGGAATTCAGTCTCCAGAACCTCTTCTTACTCTCCTTTACTCATCCTCTGCTCTCCTTACCTCTGCCTCAATATCCACAGACCCTCTCAATCCTTAAATGTTCTCCATCATAAGGGCTCCCCATCACTGCAATGTGAGGGTCTCTCTCCCTCCTCCCAACTACCAGTTCTTTATCCATACCTTCTGATGGCATAAACCATGTTCCACAGTTGACAGCAATCCATGTGCACAGAACCCACCATCACCACCTCCCCTCCAGGCCCCTCGGTTCCCTCAGTAAATGGTCCCAAGACCCAAGACTGAGAGTCATCCTAGTTTCTCCTTCTCCCTCATCCCACATCCAAAGATGCACCCAGGTTTCCTTTTCCCAGTTCTACTGCCTTCTTTCCTTGGATGCTTGCCACCTGTGTAAAATGTAAATCTGAGCCTATTTAAAACTTTCAGTAGCTCCCTATTACCCGCAAAGAGGAAAACATCCAAGTCCTTCCAAATGGTGCCTGAATTCTTTGTACTTTGGCAACTTCTACCTCCCCAGGCTTGTCTCCCCTGCATGGTAGGGACACTACTGTCACATTAAACTATTACCACCCCGAACGTGCGTATATGCACCCCCTGTTAGAACACTTTTGTCCCCCACTCCTACATGCTTCCAAAGACTGTACTCTGAGACACCTGACCAGGTGGGACCTCATCACTGGCTCCCTGTAATGGAGCGTCTCTCTGATAGGGCACCTGCTGTGCCCTGTGTTCACAACTGGCCTCTGCTGTTAGATTCTGAGACCCTTCATGTTAGTGTCTGGGTGTTCCCCCTGTGACCTTGAGGGCATATCACAGTGGCTAGCGCATAACAGACGCTCAGTAGGAACAAGACTTCCTGAAAGATTTCCTCAGGGACAGATGCCTCACACTGTCCATCACTGTGTCCTCAAGGATGTAGTGCAGAGCGCATAGCATTCAGAAGATACTTGTTATGTGAAGAGTGAAGGAAGGAATGAGAACTAGTTGTCATTATCAGGGAGGGAGGAGGTCCACAGGGCCATCATAGTCGCGGCAGAGCATGATCTGACCTTGACTCAGCTTGAGTCAGTGGAAAGCGTGACTGAAGTCACTTCTCTCCAGCATGTTGCCTTGGTCTCCCTGGGATACTGGGCAAACAGGAGACTTCAAACCCTAGAAATTCTGGATCCCTTCTAGATAAATGGAAGGATATCAGGTCCTGCTTGAGTCATTCTTAGACAATCTGGGTCACCTGGAATCTGTCAGAGATCTGGCTCATCCCTCCTCATCTAGAGGATGAAACTGGCTCTGGAAGTCAGGACCAGGGCTCCAGCCACTGAGCCCTACATCCTTTCCATCTCTGTTGTCCAAACCACCTATTTCACTGGCCACAGCTGAACCGAGGGAGGACCTGGGGAGCTGTAACTTGAGAACAGAGTCCGGCAGTGCCTCACAGAGTGTCCACTTGACTGCCGGCTGCCCAACTGAGGGAGGGGGAGCCCACGGACTTTGAGAGGTGATGGGAGGAAGTCACTCCTGTTTTCTATAGCTCATCTCTCCAATGAACTGTGGCCTGGGGGAGCAGGAACTGGGCCTCCGATGTGGTGTGTTCAGTCACTGCCCTCCCAGGGAGGTTATTCTGTGCAATCCCTCTAGGTGAGGCCAGCTTTCTGAACTTCTTTCAGTTCCTGGCAGGTATAGCAATATTCCTAGTGCTCAGGGCTTCTCTGGTGCAGAGAGAGCTTGGGCCCTGCACCAAGCTCTTCATGTACCAGATAGTTGATCTCTTTAGGTTCCCAGTTCACTGCTGAATCCCCAAGACCCAGAAGATGCTTTGAGCATAGTAGAGGCTCATAAATATTTGTGGGAAGAAGAAGGAAAGAAGGGAGGGAAGGAGGGAGGGAGGGAAGCCATGTGCCACTGTGGGCAGCAGCTACCACTGAGCTGACTGAGAGCAGTGTGAGCCTCTATCAGTACCTGGGTAGCCCTGCTGAAGCCAACTTCCCAGAACAGAGGCCACCTCCCACTAATCTCAAGAGTCTTGGACATACATTTTCATTTACTGGAGTAGAAAGTCTCTTGGGTCAGAAAGCTTGACAGTCAATGTAGCGCCCTTTGTGGCACATGGCAAAGGCCCTATAATCCTTTGCTCTTAGGTCGTGCCAGCTCTGTCTCTTCCTGGGGTTTTCAGCGCATCTCTCCCACCCCAGCACCATGCAAGGAACTTGTCTCAGAAGCACTGTGGGCCTCAACTACGGAGGTGCCATGTTTCTCATTGGGATCCAGGAGACGGGGTGACTGAAGCGAATCCTGTTAGAAGTGGAAGACTCAAAGACCAGTGGTGCACCATTAATAACCTTAAAGTGGAAAAAGAAGAAGTTGAGCAGAGTGAGGACAGCGGGATAAAATCGAATATGAAAGAGGGAAATCTGCTCTTGAGTCTCCGTTCTGCCATATTAACTCTGTAACCTTGGGCATGTCACATTACTCTTCTGAATCTCAATTTTCTCATCTCTAAAATAGAGGCTACTTACATGCTACCCAATCCAATGAGGTCAAATGTAGCAAAGTACTTGGTGAGCCATAAAGTACTATAAAAATATAAGCTAATAATAATAATATAAACATAATCAAATAATGGTGATGATAATCAACATCAACCTATGAATAGTTCTGTCCCTCACATAACCCTGCAGCCTTATGTGATGTCAGTGAGCTCGGGGCGGGGGCCAGGCAGGTGGAGGAAGGGAAGGAAAGACCCCAGGTGACAGCTGAGTGTCAACACTCTGTCAGGGCATTGCTGGTGCCTTTCTGGATGACAGTCCTAAGGGCAAACACTGCCCTGGCCCAAAGAGTGTGAGAAAGAAGGAATGAACTTGATGGCTCATCTTTGCGACCCAGCTCTGACCCACGTGGGACACTTCTGATGACTGGGAAATGAGTTCTCTAATTTCTCAGTTAGTTTTGCAGGCCCTTGGGAATGAGAAGGTCGGGCTGGGGGTGGAGCCTGGGTTCAGGCAGTCACTCTGCCTTTGGAGCAGCATATTGCTGTGTAAGATAAGAAGAGGCTGGATGAGAAGACCTCTTCAAGACCCTCCTTCCCAAGAGGATCCCATGGATCAGTCCTGCAGGTTTCCCACAGGCTCTGTCTTCAGGGGCTCATAGTCTTTGGAATGGTACCCAACACTCAATACTGTTGACACCACCCCTACACTGGTTCCACTAAGGGGCACACCTGGCTTAAAGGAGCTTCACTCTGACCTTGCACCAAGAGTGTCACATCCAAAAGACACTTGGAGCTGCTACTGGAAGGTTCACCCATGAGTTAATCATTCCATCCTCAAAAGCAGATGGAGTACCTATAATGTGCCAGGTGTTGTGCTAGACCCTAAAGATACAGATGAGAAGAAGGCTCAGCCACTGTGCTTAAGCAGTTCCCATTCTGGGTCAGGGTAGGGTTGGGTGGAGAGACACATAAACATACATATACGACAGTATGATATGTGCATAGACCCTCCCAAGACATCTCCGTAGAAGTAGATGGGGTGGGGAGTGATAGGGGAGGTAACACTCAGTGTTCTGTCTTGGGAGTGACAGCCCTACTCTGCCATGCCTGATGGGAGGTGAATGACCCTTGCCCACTCGTTCAACCTTCTAAGCTGATGGGAGATGAATGACCCTTGCCCACTCCTTCAAACTTCTAAGCTGACAGGAGGTGAATGACCCTTGCCCACTCCTTCAACCTTCTAAGCTAGGAGCCAGAAAGGATCCTATTTCTGCCATTGATTAGCTAGGTGACTTTGAGAAAGTCACTTGGCTTCTTGGGGCCTCAGTTTCATCATCTGTAAAATGGAAACTATGATGGCTCTTCATCTAGTCACTCAACCAAACCACAAATATTTTTTGAGCAGCAGCTATATGCTAGGCTTTGGGAGCACAGCAGGGAGCAGACACATGCCTCTGATCTCATGAAGTTTAAGGTTCACTGGGGAAGACAGACATTAAAGCAGGACATCACATTAGTGCTGACAGCTAAAAAAGGAGAAGCACAAAGTCCTAGGGAAATGCAAGAAGGGACTCTCACCCAGGCATGGTCATTCTCTCTGATGTTATGGGCATCAATTAGACAGTGAATATGAAAGTTTTCTTTATACTGTAAAGTTCTGTGTCTATCTGCTGGACTTTCCTGTGTTTTCCCTCTCTCACTCTAAGCTGGAAGGGTCAGAATGTAAGAAAGATGAAAAGGAAAAGCAACATCAATTGAGGTGTTATTATACGGCAGAAAGGGATGCTCAGGAGGCCATGCAGAAGGTGGCACAGCTTAGGGCTTAGATGCAAAGTTCAACCAGGTGTCTCTCAGCTGCTCCATAGTAGACAGGAGAATGATTGCCTTTAGTGTTTCCACCTTCAGCCTTGTTCCTTGGCTTCTAGTTAGTAGGAAAGGGGCAGATTGATGCCCAGCCAAGATGCTGAGAGAAAGGAGAGGTGCACCCAGGAGAGAGCAGGGCAAGAAAAGGTATCCTGGCAGGGATACCAAGGTGGGAAGATAGGCCTGCCCAGCTTTGAACAGAATCTAGTCTGGCTTTGGAATACAGTGAGTGGACAGATGTGGAAACTGAGGTCCAGAGAGGATAATTGGGTGGCCGAGGCAACACACTGGTGAGTGCCAGTGGCCTGTTGCTCAGTCTGCTGGTCCCACTACACTGTGAAGTCTGGTTGGTGATGTCAACCTCCCCCTGTTGATCTCCTCACTTCATGCTCCTCTTCCTCGGCCAATGCCCTCAGGCTCTCTCTTGTCCATTCAAAATCTGCTGTCTGAAAACCATCTGAAACTTACACTAAGTATGGCCCTTTCCTGGGGAATGCATGTGTGTTGAAGCAGGTACTGACCCCAAGAAACTTGCAATCATGGGGTTTCAAGTCTAAGCCCTAGGAGGAACCCCGCACAGTGGTACGTGGTGGTGGCTAAGGTACATTTCTCTCCAGATGAGGAAACCAAGGCCCAGAGCCAGAGAGGAAAGCAGCTCACCTTGTGTCTCACAGCTAGTAAGTGGCAGGACCAGGCCTAGAACCCAGGTTCTCTGAACTTCAGCCCCTTCAAGAAAACTGTAGATGGTGTAGACCTTAGGGCAGCCAGAGGGGACCCCTCCCTAGCTGGAAAGCTTTCTCATGGGATGGCAATCCTGTCCCCATACGACAAGGGGAGAACTTGATATGAAGAATGCAAATTTACTTTCCCAACATCCAGAGGTCTGGGGAGGAATTTTGGTCCCTATCCCGGGCTTTCCAGGTTAGCTGCCCCAGGTCCCTTGCCTGACAGCCACAGTGCAAACACAAGCCCTGGCATCCCCCAGAGTCAATATTTTCTTCTCTGAAGGTGTCATCCTGTTGTTGAGATGGCCCCTGGTGGTGGGGTAGGAAAACCCAACCTTTGAAGTCATACTCCTGTTTGAATCTCAGGTCTGTGGTCTTGGGGAAGTTATTCAACCACTCTGAACCTTGGTTTCCATGTCGATAATGATGGGAGAAATACTGCCTAAATTTGGGAGTTGGTCTAACAATAATTGAGATAACAAATCTGAACTCACTGCATGGTACCTGACACATGGAAGTGCTCAATCAATGTTTTCCTTTCCCCTCTGCAAACTCTTCCTTTCTATAATCACCAGAATATTTCATGGAGTTAATTTAAAGAAAGTCAGTGATGTGATATAGACAAGACATACTAAAAGTGGAATCTTAAGGGAAATCTCTTGGTATCTTTATTAATACAGGTTCCTACTTCTTTGGGCCTGAGATACTTCAGAACTTGACCCAGCCAGTCTTTACAATACCTAGGGGTCAGGATGCTTGGGTTCTGGTCTTGGATTTGAGGGCTTTGCTCCTGGGTCTTAAT
Organism: Mesoplodon mirus; assembly: GCF_964341445.2. Classification (NCBI taxonomy): domain Eukaryota; kingdom Metazoa; phylum Chordata; class Mammalia; order Artiodactyla; family Ziphiidae; genus Mesoplodon; species Mesoplodon mirus. The sequence continues at coordinate 116,820,022 of NC_138978.1, read as the reverse complement.
TTCCTTGTCTGTGACATGAGAAAATAGGTCAATAATTCAGCAAATTTTTATTAAGCGTCTAATGTCTTCCAAGCACCAAACACAAGGCTTGTGTTTGGTATTTGGTGCTTGTGAGGAAAGAGAGATTAAAGGGATGGACATGAGGATGGGTAAGATGTGGTCGCTGCCATATAGGGACATAAAACCTGGTAGTAGAAGCCAAGAAACCCATGAGGGAGCTAGCACAGCAGGTGTTTAAAAGCACAGACTTGGAAACCAGTCTGCTGAATTTGAATGCCAACTCAACCTTGGGCAAGGTACTTGACTTCTCTGGGATTTGGATGCTATAAAATTGTTCCTATAAATTATATATCATATTAATATTATATTAGTATACATGGTGCTATTTATAATATTTATAACAATAGTATTATATATTATATTATTTATTACTTATTTGTAATATATTTATATTATATAATTGTATTATTATTTATTATATATTTATATTAATATTAATTATATATATATTAATATATAATATAAATTTATATTATCTAACTTAAATATATTATATAAATATAATAACTATATTATGTATAGTATATTAATTTATTAAAGCACTTTAAATAGTGTCTGGCTCAAAGTATAAGCACCATGTAAGGGTTTGGTATTATAACCAGGTTTACAACATCGAAGGCAGACCATAGTTGCATGCTTTGTAGAGGAAGGCACAGTCAGCTCTGATTAGTTGAGATTGGTAGCATTACATCAGGCCTTAAAGGAGAAGGAGGTTTGTAGTGACGTCTGGGCAGCCTCCTGCTCTTTAGGTCAGGTCACTGGAATCCAGCCAAATCTCCAAGATGTTCCACCAGTTTGGGACTGATGCTTTTGATTCTGTCTCCCCCTACTGTCCAACGTGTATAAAGCAAATTGGATGTTCAATCTCGTTGTCACTAGAGAGACATGTTAAAACCCTGACATGGAGAGCTTACAGCCTTATTCAAGAGATGTGGACAAGTATGTGACATAGCTGTGGAATAAGAAAGAACAATAGAGAGAGGAGAAGCTGAGTTGAAAGGAAGTTTGGAAAACATGTATTCATTTGCTAGGGCTGACATAACAATGTACCACAGACTGGGTGGTTTAAAACACAGAAGTTTATTTTCTCACAATTGTGGAGGCTAGAAATCCAAGATCATGTTGTCTACAGGGTTGGTTTCTTCTGCAACCTCTCTCCTTGGCTTGGAGATGGCCACCTTCTCCTGTGTCTTCACATGGTCATAGCTCTCTGTGTCTGTGTCCTAATCTCTTCTTTGTATGTGGACACCAGTCATATTGGATTAGGACCCACATTAATGGCCTCATTTTACCTTAATTGCTTTTTTAAAGGATCCATCTTCAAATAGTCACATTCTGAGATACTGGGGGTTAGTATGTCAACATATGAATTTGGGGATCACAGTTCAGCTCTTAACAACAGATGAGAGGAACGGCCTCCAAAAGTGACTCCTGTACTATCACAGATATCCATGGACAGCGGGACAAGGATGGAGATGAGGCAGAAACAAACTAAGATCCATGCCCACCTGAGAAGTGTTCAGCAGACTTTAGAAGATGGAATGGAGATTACATTGAGACTCAGGGAACAGCGAGGTGAGGCAGTTTCCAAGCATGAGCTTTGAAGCTTCTGCGTCTTGGGCACCAGGAAGTTAATCCCCATCATACTCCCTCTCCATGGCACCTTAACATTTCTACTGAAGCACCAAGGAATTTGCAGGTATTCCTCCAGACTTACTGAAAAAGAGGAGAGCCATCATGAGACCATCACTGACCCATCCCACCAGCCTATAAAGACTGGACAAGACATTATAGACGCATTCTCTGAAGTGGGAAAATTGCTTGGAGTAAGGAATTGATATCTCTGGGGAAATGGATGTGGTTTATTTCCCTTTTCTCCCCTCGTGAGTGTAAAGAGTTAGTTTTTACCACCTCTCAAGCCAAGCAAAGGGACAAGAAAACCACTCAGAGATTGGTGGTACCTGCAGGAAAGTGAAATGGATATATCCAATCTCATCTGGATGCTCGATGCGCTGTAGAAATTCAGAGCCCAGAATAGAGACCAATGAGGGGATGCTTTGAAGAGCTTACCATGTGCCCCTGGAGTTTGGGAAGCATTCCTGGTTACAAAGGCTGGATTACTACAGCACCAGCCCAATCCATCTCCTGAGATCCCAATGCACAGAAGATGAAAGGATGCCCAAAATAAGACCAATGAAAGAGGGAGAAGGAGAGAACCTGCAGGAAACTGGAAGCTCAGACCACTCACTTCTCCCTACTTACTGCAGATTCCTGAGCCATGGGTTAGGTCTGAGCTCATGAGTCAGGAAAAACCATTAAATTTAGTGCTAGACTGAAGTCTTTAACTGTGAAAGTTATCAGAAAGCTGTATCATTTGCCAGAGAGATTAAGGGACAAAAAAGGAGATTGAATATAACATTTTTAAAGCATACGATTTGACAACTACATAAATAACCCATCTTCTATCTATGAAATACTGAGTTCAAACTTGCAATAAGTTCCAAGAGCCATTTTCCCACTATCAGAAGTCACTGCTGACTACACACATGATTACTGCTCCTCTTATATGGCAACCTTCTCCACCCAGAGAATTTGCCTAGTGGGTTATTTTTCTTAAAAGGTCATCCATACTGTTTCTGTGTATGTATATAAAAAGACTCATCTTGTAAATGAATGTTCATAGCATTATTATTCATAGCCAAAAAGTACCTATTCATAAACGAACAAAAAGTGGTATATCCATCCAATGAGGTATTTTTCAGCCATAAAGAGGAATAAAGTGTTGACACGTGCTAGAACTTGAATGAACCTTGAAAACATTATGTTAAGTAAAAACAATCCAGACGGGAAAGACTACATATTACATGATGTAATTTATACAGATTTCTAAATAGGTAAATCCATACAGATAAAAAGTATATTAGTGATTGCCAGGGGATAGAGATGGGGAGTTGGAGGGTGGGAACAGGAATGGGAGGACTGACTAATTGCTAATAAATTTCTTTTTAGAGAGAAATGTTCTGGAATCAGATAGTTGTGAAAGTTGCAAAGCCTTGTGGACATACTAAACGTCAGTGAATTGCACATTTTGAAAGGGTGAATTTTGTGGTATGTGAACTTCTATCTCAATTTTTAAGGAGCTCCTAGGGCCTTAGTGGGGTTCTGGGAAGGCTTAGTTCCAAAGTCTTCCTGCTGCTGACTCAAAGAACTGTATTAACATTCCATTTCATTTAGTATGCACTACTACACCAAAGAATAGCTATTACATTAGACCAAGGAAATCACATTACAGAAGAACAATGCCAAATGGTGCGGTAGATTATAGAATACAAATACCCAGCATTCTAGCAGGTTAGGAGGAGAGCACAGTGGAGACTGATTGGGGAATGGGGTGGAGTGACTTGCGGCAGGATTCAGGAAGCCTTCTGGGAGGGGTGGGGCTGAGCTAGACCTTGATGGATGGGTGAGGCACAGGTAAGTGGGTCGAGGGGCCGGTGAGAGGGATGAGCATCCAAGGAGTCATGTAGAGGCCAAGTGATGAGACACATCCAACTTCCTTCCATGCTGCCTCTGAGAGCTAAAGTGGGTGGGACATGGAAAAGAGCAAAGACGGCAGGGGGCAAGCCAGAGATGGAGAGACGTACACCTCGTGGGTGTTTCCCAGGAGAGCAGGATGCAAGGAGACCAGGCTTTGTATAAAATGTGGTAGGTTGGCAACATTTGTACACTAAACCAAAATGTGGAAAGAATTAGGGCTTCATTCATTGAAATGAATATAAAGTTGTTTCTTGAGCAGTTGGCCCACTTAGGATGGGGATACAGGGGAAAACACCCTTAAAATTACTAATTAGTTGTATATATTTCTATCTCTTTTTTTGTTTGTTTGGTTTTGGTTTTTTTGCATTACGTGGGCCTCTCACTGTTGCGGCCTCTCTCGCTGCGGAGCACAGGCTCCGGACGCGCAGGCTCAGCGGCCATGGCTCACGGGCCCAGCCGCTCCGCGGCATGTGGGATCCTCCCAGACCGGGGCACGAACCCGCGTCCCCTGCATTGGCAGGCGGACTCTCAACCACTGCGCCACCAGGGAAGCCCATATTTCTATCTCTTTTAAGAAAATCTCATTTTAGGAAATTATCCAAAGTAAATCTCACCTCCCTATTAACATGTTTTACCCCTCTCCCCCTTGTCCTGCCCAAGCTGGCATCTGGGTTCATGAGCAGGGAGCTTATATGGCCTGTAAGCCCCAGGCCAAGGGAAGCCTGGTGTCCTACTGTTCGATTTTGGGTTTTTGCTGCCCCCTACTGTTGAAGGACTGAACTGACAGGATTCTTGGGCTGGGGCCAGGTGGTCAGTGAACCCGTGTTCTGTTCCTATGGCCTGGGCAGGTGCAGTATCCTCCTGGCTCATTCCAGTTCACTCTAGCTCCTCCTGCAGCTGGGGATCTCCCTGAGCCCTAGCTGTGACCCCCGAACATCCTGTCCCCAGCAGCCCACCCTGACACTTTCAACTGTAGAGGCACAGACCCTGTTCATCCTGGCTAGGGTCACCCTCCCACCTCCCAAGCCCCCACACCCACAGCGAACTTTCTGCCAGCACCATGAGTTCCTTCCACCTCCGCGGGACAGATGGGAACCTCTGGATCCCTTTCACTTCCATGGGAGCCAGGGAAGCTTGGGAGGAGTCTCAGCTCCTTCCACAGCACCAAGTAGGACATAAGTCACAAGATTGCTGTTTCCAGCTTTCTTCTCAACCTAATTATTTATCCACCTCCAGACTGCAGCCCCACTGATGAGAGAGTCAAAGCATGCATCTATTTGATTAGCCATCTCCATCCCCTTCTCCCGCATGACCTCAGGACCCGCTGCAGGACCACAGGAGCCTTTAATGACCTGCCTGTGTAGAAGGGAGTTCCCCTCCATCACATCCTCCTCCTCTTCCCTTTGCCCCTTGCCCTTCCTGAGACCCAGAGGGTCACAAGGTCATCAGCTCTCTGAGGTCCTCAGCAACCCAATATTACAAGCAGGTCCCAGATTTTTACTCCTTCCCCAGGCTCTTTGTTCCCATGTGAAGGGGCCAGATGCCATGGAGAAGGAAACTGTGAGAAATGTGTTCAAGAGAAGAGCAGACGTGTCGGCTTTGGGTAGAAGGGGGAGAGCAGGTGGGGTTCCTGAAAAGAAGCCTGAAGGCCCACAGAACGGACAGGTAACAACGAGGAAGAGGAGAAACATGTGGGTGCCCCTTAGAGTCCGGTCCAATGTCAAAGCAGCCCCACCCTTAGCTCATCGACAGAAGAGCACAGGGCTGAGTTCATTCCAGCTGGGCTCAGAGACAGAGCAGGAGGCTGCCTTTAGTTCCCTGCCCAAGGCTGACCCCAGCAGGGCCGATGTGCAATTTAGCGTTAAGTGCAGCCCTTACAGGTGAAGTAGGGTGCAGAGAAAAAACAAGGCAGAGCTTCACTCCGACCCCTCCCAGGAGGTCCCCTTTGGACTGAGACCTCATAACAGAAAGACCATACTTGGATCTACTCTCTGGGGAAGACAAGGCTGGGCTCAGGGGTATGTTGGGGAAAATTGAGTGGTGTGGGCTAAAAAGAGCAGTGGAGTGAAAGCAGAGCCAGGGAATCCCACATGTGAGACTGGCTCCTGCTCTTTCCCAGCCTTTAGTCCCCTGAGCTTCCCTATAGCCATCTATTAAACAGGTGAGATGTAGCTGCACTGCCTCCCTCGGTTATTGTGAGGATTAGAGAAAGAGTGATGACATGAAAACATGGATTGTCAACATTAAGGCAGAACTGTTTTCAAATAATCCTTTAGTATATATCCAGCAAGAAAGTTAGTCCAGGCAGTAATTCCTAAATTATTTTAGCCTTGATCCCCATGTTCATTCCCTCACTGGAGAGAGAGAGACAGAGACAGAAGAGAAGAGATATGGGATTTACAAAGCAACCAACTTGGAAGATGCTCAGGCTCAAAGCTAGCAGCTGGCCCATGAGGTTAATGAGGCATTTTCTCAAGGACCAAGGAAGCTGGATCATGGGCTGAATTGAGACTACAGGAAAGTTGTTTATTTATATGTTTCCAAGAAAGAACAGGATCATAGTGCTTTGAGAAACCAGGTTCTTGACCCAGGGGCTAAGACTCCTTATGATGCTACATGGAGTCTTGAGCCTGGAAAAGAATATGGTTTGGTGAGGGTCAGGCCTCCAGCTTCAGAAGCATAACTCAGGCTCTCCCTGGGACGGATGGAATGAATAGTCAGGGAGGAGCTGAATGTCAAGAATTACACTGCAGGTGCCCAGGGTAGGAGGAGTCACTTCCTGCTCCTCCGGAGCCTAGTCAGGCGGGAGCCTATAAAACACATCTCAGGCACCGGTTCCTCATCCACCCTCAACCTCTGGGACTGGCCGTACACATCTGGGTCTGACCAGGTGAGTGGGTCCTTCTGAACCTAGAGAGGACACAGCTGAAAGGGAGGGGCCTGTTGGAGACCACGGGGAAAGAAGAGGGAGGAGGGAGGAGGATAGATTTTGCCTCGGGGCTGGTGGATCCCCCTGGGAATTACACCCCCTAAAACTGGATGGTGAGTGATTAGCCGGCCTAAATTCTTGCCAACGTCTGGCCTCTGGCAACTGAGACAGCTGGCTGGGGAGGGCGTATCCTAGGCCATTTACCTCTCACAGATGCGTTCATGGATGCTTAGAGAGGGGGCGGGTGCACATGGAGAAAATGGTGACACCTAATATTACCACAAAATGCCAACTGGTGTCCTTTTCTCTACTTGAATATAACTGCCTTCCTGCCCTCCTTCCTGCCTTTCTCTCTTTTATCCTTCATCTACTCATTCATATATTATTCATGTATTCAGTTATTTATTGGGTTCCTACAAATTAGCTGGTGCTGTTCTAGACACTGGAATATAAAGTGTGCAGAACTGAGTCGGGGGCTGAAAATCCCTGTTCTAATGGAGCTTCCATTTTAGTGTTCCATCTACATTCATTGGACATCTTCTATGCGACAAGAACTGTGCCATATTTTAGAGATACATTCATTTTTAATGAATGTGTGTGTACTTATGGTTACCTCCAGATATCAGCAGCCTGGGGATAGATTCCAAAGGAGGAAACAATAACCTAAGGTTTCACAAATCCATAAAGCATCTGGATTGGGTTTTAGGTTGACTGAATTCCCACCTAGATGTCCTGCCAGCAAACCCAGCAGCCTTGCCCGCCTCCTCTAAAAGTGCCCACGACCAAGTGTCCCCCAAAGTGTCCCCAGAAGGACCCTCCCAAGATGCCCTGCTCCAGTCTCTTCCTGCTGTGGTCCTGGACCCAGGGCTGCCATGGCGTCAGCTGACTGGGACATCAGAGATCCAGCTGTTTCCACAGCCTTGAGGCTGCTTCCCAGCTGAGCTCTGAGCATCACCCAAGTAACCAGCAGGCTGAGAACTGGCTCCGGTCCTGTGCTTCTCATCCCTCAGTCTCGTCCACCCCTCGATGAGTCTCACCTTGGGGATAAGACCACACCGGCGCTGCACTGTGGAAACAGCTGTTGGCACAGAGACTCTGGGCTGGGCTCAAACTTCCTCTCCTGAGGTTTGGATGTGATTGCTCTGAATGAGCCACTTTGCTACAATAAACGTTTTTAAACCCCCGGTCCTGTTTTTTTTTACTTCAGGTTTTCACTCTGCTTACCAAGTCTTACTCCTTCTCTCTGAATAAATGCCTGGGTTCTTAACTTTGGCTGGAAAGAGAAAAAAATCAATCTAACAAATATAAATAATTTTTTTTTTTTTTTTTTTTGGCAGTACGCGGGCCTCTCACTGTTGCAGCCTCTCCTGTTGCGGAGCACAGGCTCCGGACACACAGGTTCAGCGGCCATGGCTCACGTGCCTAGCCGCTCTGCGGCACATGGGATCCTCCCGGACCGGGGCATGAACCCGTGTCCCCTGCATCGGCAGGCGGACTCTCATCCGCTGCGTCACCAGGGAAGCCCCATAAATTAATTTTTAAAAGTACAGGTATGCTTTGTTTTAATAAACCTAAAATGTGGACATATTACTGAAACAAATAAATTGAGGATATAACGGTGTATCAGGGAGAATCTTATTACAAAAATATGTTTTAAATGTCCCTATAATGATTTTTTAAATGACAATGACAGAAAATGTCCTTTTATGTAAAAAAGACATGAATTTGGATATTATTTTATAAATACATTTTCAATAAAATATCATATTAGCTACAAGTTTGTGTTCAGTCTTTGCTGCTAAGTTAGCTATTAACTGAAGGGATTTTTGCAAAGGAAAGCTCTGGCTTACTTGAGTTCAGATTAAGGAAACATAGATCCACCCTTTCGGATTCTTAGATCCTTCCTATGCACAGAGAAGGCTAAGGGAATTAAGCTCTTTGACCTCCACACATTAGAACAGAAGCCCATTGTCAGGTGTGCAGGAATCAGGAGAGGATGCCTGTATGGATTTTCATTGTCCTGCCCTTCCCACAACCTCAGGGCTGTGTGTCCCTGCTCCACTAGCTTATACAGCCCTCTGATGGATGAGGTGGAATGAGTTAGAAAGCAATCTTGTACCCATCCTTGCTGGACCGCTGGCATTGTCATTCGGGGAAGCCCTGGGAATGGGGTTTGGTCTCAGTGAGGGTCTCCAGCACCATTGGAAGACCTCCAATGGAATGACCCCACCCACCTGAAGGCCTATAATTACTAATTCTGTGTTTCCATTCACTTGTCAAACTTCTGTCTCTCCAATGGAATACAGTCAAGGTGGGTAGAGGCTGTATTTCTTTAAGGCATTTTCGTGTCCAGAGTTGCCCTCGTGGCCAGTAAATACTTGTTGAGTGTGTGTGGGAGTGAGATAATGAACTCTGACTCTTGACCTTACTAGTGGGGGCAGTCTACAAAAATCCTTGAATTTTTCCCTTTGGAGACACTTTGCTCTTTTAATTCATCCGAGCATATACCTCTCTCTTGTACTCTCATGAGATCTGCTTGATCTTTATCTGATTTGCTCAGCCCAGAATCTCTGAGAATAAATGCCTTGGTCACAGGTATTCCAAGGCTCAGATATGAAGTGTTTGGTAAGTATTTCCTTAATGCTTACGTATTCATCTAAAGCATCTTCTGATTCCAGTGATTAAAAAGATATCAAAACTGAATATAAGTGGTCATAAGCTATCATGTGTGTGTAGTTATGGTATCTGATTAAGATAGTTTTATTCCATGATAGCCTATAATTAGTACTGTTTGGGTCATGAAAAATGATCAGTTCCATCTCTGACTTGATGAGAAGCAAGTGCACAGGTATTACATAGAAAAGAGGTGAAGCAGACAGTAAGGTTGTCAGGGACCTGATATGAGGAAGTAATTTAAAAAGCATAGTTATCAATGATCTGGAAACCCCACTAAACAAAACAATTGACATTTGGGGCCATACAGAAGAACTGACATTCTGGGACTATGTATGATGTTCACATCTAAAAAGAACTTGGTGGACTATAGCTTCTCTTATAATGCCATTACAGATGGAGTATGTATATGCCAGTGTATCTAATTTATGTGTAAATTTATTATCACTTCAGATTGAGAAACCTGTGGATATTATACTGAAATGATTGAGAATGAGTTGTGATTTTATTTTGGGGGTCAAATTGTCTAAACTTTATTCCCAGTTGTGTGAACTTGGGCAATTTGTTTAACCCCAGGAACTTAAGTTTTCTCTTTAGTGTAGTGGGAGTATAAGTAGTACTTACATCACAGGATTATTATGAGGATCAAATGGGGTAATATGTGTAAAGCACTTAGAACAATACCTAGAACAAAATAAGAGGTCAACAGTCATTAGTTATTATATTATCTTCTGCTATTATGTGTACATGTATGTATGTATATCCACATCTGTATATCTATATGTACCTGTTCTGTGTTCAATAGCCTCTCTGCGGCTCAGCATGGGCAGGCTGCTATAAGGTCACCAAGGTGCTGGACGACACTGTTCTCCCTGGGATTGGATTGAGATGTCAAGTGGATGGAGAAAAAAATGCCAGAAGTCACCAGAAGTCCCCAGGGAGGATTCACACCTTGAAACTTCATCAGCATTTACAGCAAGTGCCAATTATTGACCTGACAGCTTACCTCTGAGGCTGAGGTCAGGGTTCTTTCTACAGGGCCAATAGGACAGAAGTCCTGACTTCTTTCCTGAGAGGGTAGGTGGGAGGGGTTCTCAGGAGAGTCACTCACAGCTGGACAGTAGCCGAGTTGGGAATATTTACGCCATAAAAATGGATAATGCTTCAAACCTGGCCCTTTTCTTTCTGGGGTGCTGGTGGTTAAACACATCCCAGAGCACTCCTAGTTGTCCTGGACGGCTAGCTGGGAGCACAGGCTTGTACTGAAGGAATGTGCACACCAAGGGGTTCTGAATTTTGGTGTTGGCATGTGAGGATGGAGCAATCCCAGCTCCCCCCTGGAAGGAGAATAAGCTCAGCCTGTTGATTTTTTTTTTTTTTTTTTTTTTTTTTTTTTTTTTTTGCGGTACGCGGGCCTCTCACTGTTGTGGCCTCTCCCGTTGCAGAGCACAGGCTCCGGACGCGCAGGCTCAGCGGCCATGGCTCACGGGCCCAGCCACTCCGCGGCATGTGGGATCTTCCCAGACTGGGGCATGAACCCGTGTCCCCTGCATCGGCAGGTGAACTCTCAACCACTGCGCCACCAGGGAAGCCCAGCCTGTTGATTTTTTAATCCATGTATTTTCATCTGGAGGAAAGATGCAGTAGATTCAGGTCACTGATGTAACTATGATCTAAACATCATTCCTCTTCCATATAGATATTGATTTTAAAAGAGGTACAATTATGAATATTTAAAGAGTTTCCTCATCTTTTAGGCTGACTGAATTCCTGCCAAGATGTCCTGCCAGGAAAACCAGCAGCACTGCCAGCCCCCTCCCAAGTGTCCCCCCAAGTGCCCACCCCAGTGCCCAGCCCCCTGTCCCCCTCCAGTCTCTTCCTGCTGTGGCCCCAGCTCTGGGGCAGGGGCTGCTGCCTGGACCACCGCAGGCCCTTCTCCTCCACTGGTGCCAGCACCAGAGCCCCAACTGCTGTGAGTTGAGCCCTCGCAGGCTCTGGCTGCTGACTTGACCCTAGAGGGGCTGCTGGGGAACGGAATGACCGAGAACCTGCTACGGCCAGATGCCCCCCTCCTCCCTCTCATCTCCCAGGACATGGTCTGACAGGGACCCCAGAGATTCACAGGGCTTCCTGGGGAGAACCTTGTGTTTGGTCGGGCAGCCCAGATGCTCAGTCTGGATGTTAGTCTCCTTCCCTCTCTTCTCCGTGTTGGACTAAATCTCTGATTTCCCCCCTACAAAACCTCTTGGTCCTTCTCCTCTTCTTTGTCATCTCCAACGTCCCCCAGAGTTCAGGGCCTCAGAAGCCTGCTGTTCATGATGCAGGGACAGGACCTGAGTGATTAGAAGGAAAAGCTGCTCTGAGGACTGATTCCCTCCAGGAGGGTCCCCTCCAGCCCCAGCGGCTTCGTCTTTCCACAGTAGGCTGTACATAGGTCCCTGTATTCTGTGTGTTCCGGAGGCTGAGAAGGGCTAGGAAGCACTGCTTTGTGGCGGGTTGCCTGTCTAGGAAGAGGGACAGATCTCCAGCCCACAGAACTTCCCTCCTGTTAGAACACACAGGTGGATAAAATGCTTGAAGTGGGTACGGAGGCCCTCCCCTCCCCCACCAAATACAGTCGCGGTCACTGAGCTCCCTTCCAGGGAGGGGAGTCTGGTTCAGATTCAGCCTTTCCACTCACTGCATCCGATACACGGTCCCTCTTCCCAGTATCTGATCTGCTGCCTCAGGACCCGGTCCTGTCACCTGGAGGAGTGATGAGTGTGGGGAAACTTCGAAAAAAACACTAATGTGAAACTGAAAAAATAAGAAAAAAAGGTGGGCAGCTCTAGGGAGGAATGGGGCTCCCGTCCTTCCATATGTGTCCTCTCAGCTCAGTCTCCAGGGACATCAGGGCTGAGAAGCACTTGCTCCAAGAAGGTCAGGGGTTCAGGGGGTCCCAGGGGAAGGCGAGGGGCGAAGGGCATCACGGGGGAAGGACTAAGGCTCTTCAGAGTCAGGTAGGGCTTCTATGTGAGGCTGGTAGACTCGGCAGAGAGGTTCTGACCAGGGTGGGGCTCTACTTAAGAAGCCTGGTCCCCTCTTCACCTCACAGCTGCTGACCAGAAACAAGACTCTTTGTCTGACTGCCCTGAGCCGCTGTCCTCGCCCCTGTTCTAAATCACCCTCTGCCCTGAGTCACTTTCCTTTGTTTATGCTCTTCACTGTTTCTGCCAGTCTCCCTATTCATTTTCCAGTCCCTGGCCAGTAGTAATTTTAATCTTTTAAAAACGTGTTTATTGGCCATTTCTACAAAATTTATTATTTAAAATTTTTCTTTTAAACTTTTCAGAACTTGCTATATTAACCTTGATCTGTCTTTATTAAAATATTTAATGTATCAGATTTTATTGACTTTATAATATCTTTTGTTATAGAAACATTTTTAGTCTTTATGTGATAAATTATGTCTGTTTTTACAGCTTCGAGGTTTCTTGAGCTGGCAAGAGGTTTCCCTTTGTCCTTAGTGTTTACATGTCAGCAAACAAAGCAAAACAACCCTCTAACCAACCCCCCCAAAAAACAGTAAAAAAACAAATGAGGTCACCAAGCAGGGGACCTAGGTATTCGGTGGTAGGGGAGGCTTAACAGAAGGTGGAGCCCTGAATCTGCTTTCAGAGACTTCTGTCCTAAGTAAGAGCAGCTCACTGAGCCCTTCCTTTCTCCAGGGGTCTGTAATCTGGGATCCTCATACCCCTTCCACAGGGAACAACTAGCCTTCCATACACACGAGATTTCCCAATCTATTTTTTTTTTAGTTGCATCTTACCTTGTGTTTGGTATGGGTGCATGTGTGTTAGAAATTGTTCTACCACTACAGCAGAAACTCAAAATTATAGCAATGTAGAATAGAAAGCAGACTGTCTTCGCTCGTGTACAATGAAGTCAGAGGTAGGTGTCCCATGGCTGCTATGTGGCTCCAAGGAGTCATCAGAGAGGATGCCTTTCTATCTTATTTCATCGTTAGTGCTGCTATTTCCTGCAAGGCACTCTGATCTCAGGTGGCTGATGGTATTCTGAGCAGCAAGGCTGCATTTTAGGTGGGAAGAGGGAAAAGTGTGGGTAAAGGTCTTCCTAGGTCATTACCCCTTTACTGAGCTTTTCTAAAGCCCAACAAGCCCTTGAATCCCATTGACTGCCTGTAGGAACAAGAGAGGTGGAGAAGTGTAGGTTTTTGTATCTGGACACTATGGACATCAGTGTAGAGATTCTGTAAGTTAGGGATGAAGGGGAGAGTAAGCAGTGGACACACAACCAGTACATCTGCGCATATTTTGACTTTCTAGGAAAGATGGCTGGGTACTGGGTATCTGGAAGTAACGACACAGACTCTCCTGGGCGTGCTTCATTGTATCTGGGAGAGTCACCCAGGCAGCCTTTAGCATAAACATTTAGGAACATCATACCCACCGTGGCACCTGCATGGGCTCTGAGGTATACGCTGGGGCAGGTCCAGGTGGAAAACTAATCAGGCAGGAATGTTGGGAGTTTCCAGAACTGCAGCAGGGAGTCTGGGGCGCTGTCTGGGGACAGGCAGAAAAGCTGGCTTATCTGCAAGTGAGGGAGACTCAGGGTTACTTCTGTCTCCTCACCTCTCGTCCATCAGCCACCCAGAGATGGACCGAGAACCAGGGTCTTGACTTGTGTCTCAGCACAGGAAGAGGGTGAAGTAGAGTCTCAGAGCATCAGACTCTGTGAAGAGCTGTGCAGACACAATGCAAGTTTGGGTTTTTTTGTTTGTTTGTTTTTTGTTTTTTTATTTATGTATTTATTTATTTTACGGCTGTGTTGGGTCTTCGTTTCTGTGTAAGGGCTTTCTCTAGTTGTGGCAAGCGGGGGCCACTCTTCATCGCGGTGCGCGGGCCTCTCACTATCGCAGCCTCTCTTGTTGCAGAGCACAGGCTCCAGACGTGCAGGCTCAGTAATTGTGGCTCAGGGGCCCAGTTGCTCCGCGGCATGTGGGATCTTCCCAGACCAGGGCTCGAACTCATGTCACCTGCACTGGCAGGCAGATTCTCAACCACTGCACCACCAGGGAAGCCCCATGTTTGGTTTTTACAAAAGCTCTATCCCTTCAAAAATATCTAGTGGAGGTTACTATTATTATCCCCTTATTCTTTTTAAAAATATTAAAACTAGATTCACATAATTAGATTTCCATATTAAGTCAAATAATTTTGAAATACCAACATGCTCAGTATAATTTTGATTGGAGCTGCACAAAAAGTACAATTTGGTTTGGGAAGAACTGACTTCTTTATAATATTCATTCTTCCCTTCCAGAGAAGAAACATGCCTCTCTACTCAACTTTCATTGTACATCTGATTACAAAGCTTTGTAGTTTCATTGATATAAGCTCTTAAGCTGTTATTAAGGTGATTTTTATTATGATGATTTTCCCAGCTTTACTGAGATATAATTGACATATAATTGTGTAAGTTTAAGGTGTACAATGTGATGATTTGATAATGTATATGATGTGAAATATTTACCATAGTTAGCATATCCTTAACCTCACATAAGTACCATTTTTGTTTTTGTTATGAGAGGAAAAGCAATCCAAGAGATGCTCTAGATGCTGGAGTTTACAGACTAGTACTTAATATAACTCTAATAAATATGTTAAAGAAAACAGAGAAAAGGAGGATAAATCAGATGAAACGGAGGAGAATTTCAACAAAGAACTGGAATCAATAAAAAATCTAGTGGATATTCTAGAACTAAAGAATGTAGCATCTGGAGTTAGAAGCTTACTGGATTGATCTAATAGCAGACTGGGAATGGCAGAAGACAGGATAAGTGAAGAAAAGTCAAAAGAAGATATACAAACATATGCACACAGAGGAAAAATGGGGGGGTCGGGGGCAGAGTGAACACGTCAAATGCATCATGCTTGAGAAGTGAATATGCATGTAACTGGAGTCCACAAGGAGAAGGGAGAATGAGGCAGAGCAATCCTTGAAGAAATAATGACCAAGAATTTTCAAAATCTGGTGAAAGACACAGAGGTTCAAAAATTTCAACAAACTTCAAGCATGATTCATATAAAGAAGTCCTCATCTAAGCAAATTATAGTGAAATTACAGAACATCAAAGCATATGTATAATCTCAAAAGCAGCCAGAGTGGTAGAAACATATAATTTTCAAAGGAGTAATAATAAAAATTATGGCTGACTTTTCAACAGAAATTATAGACCTCATATTATGATGGAATCACATCTTTAAAGTGCTAGAGAAAAGCATATTTATAATAGCTCAAAACTGGAAACAACCCAAATGTCTATCAACAGTTGAATGGTATGGTAAACAGGATAATGGCCCCCGAAGGATGTCAAAGTCCTAATCCCCAGAATGTGAATACTTTACATAACAGGGGATTTTGCAGATGTGATTAAATTAAGGACCTCAAGGTTGGAAGATTATGCTGGATTATTTATGCGGGCCCAATCTAAATTACATGGGTCCTTAAAATCAGATAACCTTTTCTTTTTCTTTCTTTTTTTAAATTTATTTTATTTATTTATTTTTGGCTGCGTTGGGTCTGTTGCTGCGTGCGGGCTTTCTCTAGTTGCAGTGAGCGGGGGCTACTCTTGGTTGTGGTGTGTGGGCTTCTCACAATGGTGGCTTCTCTTGTTGCGGAGCACGGGCCCTAGGCACGCAGGCTTCAGTAGTTGTGGCACCTGGGCTCAGTAGTTGTGGCTAGCATGCTCTAGAATGCAGGCTCAGTAGTTGTGGCGCACAGGCTTGGTTGCTCTGCAGCATGCGGGATCTTCCCGGACCAGGGCTCAAACCCGCCTCCCCTGCATTGGAAGGTGGATTCTTAACCACTGCGCCACCAGGGAAGCCAATCAGAGAACCTTTTCTGACTCTATTCAGAAAAGGAGGTATAAATACTGAAGAATGGTCAGAAAGATGCAAAGTTGTTGGCTTTGAAGATGGAGGAAGTAGCCACGAACCAAGGAATACAGGCAGCCTCCAGAAGCTGGAAGAGGCGAGGAAACAGATCCTGCCCTAGAGCCTCCACAAAGGAATGCAGCCCTGCCTAGACCTTGATTTTAGCCCACTGATATCTTTATTGGACTTCTAATCTACAGATCTGTAAGATGATAAATTTGTGTTGTTTTAAACCACTAAATTTGTGGGGATTTATTATAGCAGCATCAGAAAACTAATACAAATGGATTTAAATATATATAGGGTATAGTCATAAAACACATCTATAAAAAGAACAAACTCAACCATATAGATGAACCTCACATTGAGTGAAAATAAGTAAGATACAAAATAGTATGTACTGTATGAGTCCATTTATTTCTATTTATGTGAAGTTCAGGAACAGGCAAGAGCAATCTGTGGTGATAGAGTTCAGAATAGTAGTTAGTCTTTGCACTAAATGAAAAGGAGCATGAGGCAGCTTTTCGAGGTGCTGAAAATGTTCTTTATCTTGATCTAGATGGTGACTACAGAGGTGCATACATGTGTAACAATGCACTGAGTTCAACACTTAAGGTTTATGTAATCTGCTAGTTAAAGTTATACCTCTATATAAAAAAAATAATAGGGAAAGGCTAGAATACTCACTTGTTGACACAGTTAGTAATCCGTAGAGTAAAAATTATTTTTTAAACTTCTTTTGTTTTTAATTTGTTGGTTCTCCACTAGAGGGCATCCCTGCACAAGAGCAAGTCTTCATTTAGTGTTGCAGGGATGGCCATTGGCAACCTGCCCCAGGCTGGCTTTACATACAGTTCACATCCAACATTTCTCCCTCGTAGTCACTATGCCCTTTTAAACTATTTGTGGGAGGCACACATCTAGCTAGACAATCACGCTAAAGTGTGATAAGTGCTGTGACAAAATCTTTTTTTCAACTATTAGACAAGAGCAGATAAGGAATCTGGGTGGCCAGATCAAAGGATGAGCAAGGTTTAGCAATACCTAAATGCATGCAGTCTGTCTCTGTTTAAAAAGTCAAAGCCTTAACATCTGGAGATGTTTGTGTGAATTTTGACCCCTAAAAGTCTTAAGAAAGGATGTTCTTGAGTTGCCAGCATCAATATTTAGTATAAAAAAAATTTTGAGTGTGATAACTCTTTGGAACTCTCCCACAAAAAGAGGGCCTTCTTCTTCCATTTTTATAAACTCCACACATCTCTACAGATCAAAGTGCAGTCTGTTCGCTATTTACTGTAGTCTGTTGCTATTCATTCTTTCTTTCTTTCAACAGTTACTGAGCACCTTACCATGTCCCAGGCCCTGTCATCCAGAATCAGAGGTAAGGATGTTAATCGCCTATCCTCAAGTGGTTCACACACTGGGGGAGACAGACACGATCACCACACAGTCTAAGGAAGTAGCACGGGGGCCACACAGGACTGGGAGGTGGGGAGGGGGGATTAAAGGATGGTCTCTGGGAATAGGTGATTTTTGAAGTTGTGATAGTTTAACAGGAGATGAAGGACATCTTAGGTGTAGAAAATATTGTTTCTAACGCATACCAGCACAAGCTGTGACAAAGGGACATTAGCATGATGCTACCATAAAGGTACCAGATACACAAACTGTTTTGGGAAGACTGAAAAGGGAGAAATTAATTTGGTAGAGTCACATCTAGGAAGGTTTTGTGTGCCACTTCCAGGCTGACCTGGAAAAAATGAGTGAAGATTCACTTGGTGAAAAGGTGGTTTGCACACGCAACCAGCAGGTGGCGCCCACACTTCTCCGCAGCATGCAGATACAGCCTGGCAAGATGCTCCCAAAAGTACACCACCACCCCCACCTGCCCCAGGAAGGAGCCAAATGCAGAAGATGCCTGCCTGGACCAACCCCATCCCCTCCCCAACCTAACACACACACACACACACACACACACACACACACACACACACACACCCCATAGCATATACCTGAGCTAGTCTGTACCCACTACCTAGAGAAAGGAGAATCTGGGTAGGAAAGAGCCATGGTGAATAAACCCCATATTTGCTTTCATTTTACAGAAGAATGTAACTTCTGTGTTTTCTCTCTAGAAGATCGATCATCTACTGAATGCCGTGAAAAGTGAGAACTAAAAACAGTCATGGATTTCAGAGTAGTGTGGAAGCTGGACATAAAACTAGGGGTACAAGGAAACAGCCTCGATGTGGAGAGAAGATGGACACTCAGAGCTTGAGACTCCCGAAGGCTCCTCTGCGACCCCTGACCCTGCCCCACCCACACCTGGAGAGGCTGGCCTAGAACGTCGCATCTGCTACAGGCAGGGATGGCTCACCCACAAAAGAAACACACATAAAGAAAGCAAAAGGGGGACCAATGGGGAAGACTCCGTGCTCCCAATGCAGGGGGCCGGTTCGATCCCTGATCAGGGAACTAGATCCCGCATGCCACAACTAAGAGATCCTGCGTGCCGCAACTAAAGATCCCACGTGCCGCAACTAAAACCCAGCACAGCCAAATAAATAAATATATATTAATTTTTAAAAAATGAAAAAGGCAATAGGGTGTTGAGGAGAGGACAGGGCTCTGGAGCCAGAACACCTGACTTGCTAGCCCTGTGACCATGGACAAGTCACCCACTCTCACTGAGCCTCCACTTCTCAACTTATAAATGGGTTCATAACACCCTCCCAGAGGAGTTGGCAAGAAGTGCCTAATGATGCCCAGCATATAACAGCTACTCAATAAATGGTGATGTCTGGTCCCCATTACTCTCCTCCTCTCTCACTCCCTCCCAGCCACACTGGCCTCCTCGCTGTATCTTGCATGCGTCAGGCACACTCTCGTCTCAGGGCATGTGCAGTGGCTGTTTCTTCTGCCTGGAATGTTTCTTACCCATGATATCTCCTTGGCTCACTCCTTAAGCTCATTCAAGTACTGGTACAAAAGTAGGCTTCTTAATAAAGTGGATCGGACCAGTCAGTCCATTTAAATTGCAACTCACTACCCATCCTCACCACATGCACTCCCAATCCTCCTAATTCCACTCTATTTTAATAGCCATTATCACCTTCCAACATTTTATGTAATTTACTTATTTATTAGGTTCATTGTTTACTGTCTACCCCCCGCCCCCAGTTTTCCACCCCTACTTTTTTTTTTTTTTTTTTTTTTTTTTTTGCGGTACGCGGGCCTCTCACTGTTGTGGCCTCTCCCGTTGCGGAGCACAGGCTCCGGACACACAGGCCCAGCGGCCATGGCTCACGGGCCCAGCCACTCCATGGCACATGGGATCCTCCCAGACCGGGGCAAGAACCCGTGTCCCCTGCATCGGCAGGCGGACTCTCAACCACTGCGCCATCAGGGAAGCCCTTCCACCCCTACTTTTATCTGTTCTGTTCACTGTTGTATCCTTAGTGCCAGTAACAGGGACTGGGACATAGTAGAGGCTCAGTAAATACTTACTGGTTTCAGTGGATATATATATAACTGATTCACTTTGCTGTACACATGAAATTAACACATTGTAAATCAATTATACTTCAATAAAAATATTTTTAACATCTTTATTGGAGTATAATTGATTTACAATTGTGTGTTAGTTTCTGCTGTATAACAAAAAATAAATGAATAAATGCATGAACGACCTTCCATCTCTGAGAATCAAGTCTCTTCATCTGTCAAACAGGGAGAGCTGGTGTTAAGAGGAAAGGTGGTCTCTTATAGAAAAGGACCAGGAGGAGGGGAAGCCCTACATCATGGCTGAGTGTTTTCCAAGAGGCTGTCAAGGGTGCTCAGCAGAGAGGGATGAAGGGCTTCCCAGACACATAACTGGGCCCAATTTTCATGCCCTGTGCAGAGGGGCTCAAACTTGCTACAATTTGGCTCTGGGGAGGAGTATCAAAGTGTAGGAGCGTAAGCAGGGCTCTCTGTCTTTGGAGGTTGGCACAAATTGCCCCCCACTATACTCTGGGGACTCAGAAATCAGTAGAGGTTGTTCCTTGCCCTGGAGGTGCCCAAAAGTCACAGAACTTTTGTCTTCTGGAGAGGGGCAAACCTGGATTTAATCTCAACTCCTCCACCATTGAGTTATGATCTTGGACACATCACATAACTTCTCTGAACCTGAGTTTACTCCTCTGTCAAACAGGATAATAATGGCCACCGCTCGAGGGTATTTTGAGTGCCCAGCACACTGCTTACACAGTGTGCATCTGACAAAAACTATTTCCCTTCCACTTCCATCTTGAGCTCCATTTTCCTGAGACATAGCAGTGCAATTCATAACTTTCCCTGCAGAGGGCGCCAGAGCACCAAGGAATCCTAGATTCCCCAGCTCCGCCCGGCAGCACAGGGCAGCTGTGGGCAAGGTAAGCCAGCCAAGGTTCTCTGGGGTCCCGACCTGGGGCTCCTCTCTCTCCATGCCCTCTACCCAAACCTTCCTCCTGGGCCAGCCTGCTGCCTACAGGCTGCCCATCAGCTCCCCTGTCCCAGGCTCTGTCTATTGAACATGCCAACGCTCTTTTTTAGTCACTCGATATAATCTCTGTCCTGGGTAAGTAACAAATTGGTTTGATAAAACAAATTTTGCTGGGAATTTGCTAGATAATACCCGCTCCTCGCAGGTAACATATGTGGATTTTAACAGGAGCTTCTGAACACGTATTTGGGAACAAGTGGGCATTCCAGATGCTAAAATCAAGTGTGGCTCATTTAGACAGACCTGCATTTCATGGGGAATACTGAGGATTTAGTGCTTACTCCCAGTGAGCTTACATTAGATTAAACAGATAAAATTGCTCATACTCCACCATTTTTACACCTACAAAACAACAATTTCATATGGTCAAATTAATGTTGCACCCCTTCACCTCTTCTCAATTTCACTACAAACCCTAGCTATTTATTTGTTTGTTTGTTTATTTAAATCTTCCCATTGCATTTCTGCCCTCAGCTTCTGTTTTCATTTTCATTCTATCCCCTCCTGGCCCTACAGTCTCAGGTTCTTGCTCCTTGCCATGGCCACACCTGGCCCTTGTGAGGCATCTCTCAGGCGTGGCAGCTGCTATGATGGGCGTGGCCCCCACTGGTGTCTCCAGAGCACAGACACCTCGGGCACATCAGGGCTTGGCCCAGCCGGGGGCTCCAGCTTCTCCCACACCAGGGTGTCCCACGAGCCCTCTCTAGGGCTCCCAGCAGACCTCCTTGCCCTCGCAGACTCTGGAATACGAGTCCTACAGAATAATTATCTTAACACCCCTGAGTCAAATTGTCTTCAACTGTAAAACGTAAAAGGACAATGCCCACCATGCAAGGTTGTCATAAGGCACCAATGGAGTAATGATTGTGAAAAACCTAGCACCAGCCCTGGCAGATGATGGTCACTGCAAGTTACAGTTCCCTCTCAGGACCCCATGCACTGTCTACCAAACTGAAACCCCCAAAGCAACCTTACTGTTCCATCCACCCCTCCCGAAAATCCTGTTGACTGTTGCATCCCCACAGTTCACCATCTTGTCCGAAAGGACCGAGTCCTGCCCTACCAGCTTCTCCCATCGTGTCCCAGGACCCTGGGATCAGCCCTTCCACGCAGCCAGAGTAGTGACTGTGATACCAGATCCATAAAAACAATATCAGTATTTCCACATGGATCCTGAGTAATGAGAATATCTCATATTCTATTTCAAAAGGGAACAGAGTTGCCATTAACTTCTGCTCTTTCTCCGCAGATGTTGATCCACCCGGGACAATTTCACGTGACCTAACACACACACGTGTAACTGGAGTCCACTGGAGAATGGGGTGGAGTGGGACAAAATTTTTCCAAATTTGATTTTTAAAAAACTGTATACCTGAGAATCCCAATGAACCCCAAGCATAAGAAACATGAAGAAAACTACACCAAGGCACGTCATAAGAAAATGGCTTAAAACCAGGGACGAAGGGGGAAAAAATCTTAAAAGTAAATGGTGGGGGAGGTTGGTGGGAGCGGGGAATACATTATTTACAGAGGAAGAAAGAGAAGAATGATAGCAGGCTTCTTGTCAGAAACAAGCCAAGCCAGAAGGCCACGGAACAAGATCTTTAAATTACTGAAAGAATAACTTTCAACCTAGAACTTTATATCCAGTTTAAAATATATATTTTTTTCAAAAATAGATCTGTCTCCTAAGGCAAAAGAAATAAAAGCAAAAATAAACAGATGCGACCTAATTAAATTTAAAATCGTTTGCAGAGCAAAGGAAATGTTCGACAAAATGAAAAGATAACCTAGAGAATGGGAGAAAAAAAATTAGAAGAACTAAGGAATTTTTAAGACGTTCAAAGGCTGAAAGAATCCATCACCAGCAAACCAGAAGTACAAGGAATGTTCAAGGAAGTCCTGCAGGCAGGAGAAAGGTGATGTCAGAGGGCACCTGAGAGACACAAAGGAGGGAAGAGCGCCTGCAATGGTAATCACGTGCGTCAATGTAAAAGCGCTTTTTATTATTTAAGTCTCTTTTAAACGGTACAGTGGAATACTGAATCTCTATAAACAAATCGTGATGCCTGGGCAAGGCACCCAGCAGCGAGCCCAGGGCCACCCCTCCTGAGAGGCGCCGGGGAGCCGGGAGGCGGCGCCTTCAGCTCTTGGCCAGCAGGGGGAGCCCGTGGGCTTCAGAAAGGACGCTGCCGCCCAGCCGGCCTGCCCTTCCCGATGACAAACTCCCTGGGCCAGGTAGGATAGGGCTCTCTAACAGCGACAGAGGTGGGATCCCTCAAGGATACATTATAAAACGTGAATGGATGGGCCCTGATCCGGGCTGTCCCATTAATTTGCTGTGCAACTTCATTTGGGCTCCTGCCTTTCTGGGCCTCATCGGCTTCCTCACTGGTAAAGTGAAGGGTGAGACTAGCTGGTGTGTACGGACCCTCCATTTCCCGAACTCTGTCATTCCTTGGTCCTGCCTAGAATGAGCCAGCCAGGCCCCTCTGCTTCTGCCCTGGTGGAGCTTCCAGTGGTGAAGATAGGCAGAGCCCTCCCCTCCAGGGAAGGTTTAAAGAGAGAAGGCTTTGAGAAATCAGAACCTTAAAATCAAGCTCAAGTATTCCCTGTGCCTGTCAGTCACCTCCACTTCCCACGCGCAACCACAGGCAAAGCACTTAATATAATTCTTTCATTTAATTCAACATTCCAACCCCCAAAGCAAGGGAGATAGAAATAATTGTCCCACTTCTACACATGAAGAAACTGAGACCCAAAGATGTTAAGAAACTTGCTTAAATAAAGATGTAAAAAAAAAAAAAGATTTCAGGAAAGTAAGTTCAGTCATCAAGATTACATATTGCACAGAACAAAAAGGTTTATTATTCTTACTGTTCTCTGGATGTAACTCTACATCTCTTTTCCTCCTATGTGGAGAGAAGGGAAAAAGAGAAAAACAACCTTTCAAAAGAAGATCAAAACCAAAAGCATGAGTCAAAGTATTAAATAAATACATTTGATGTGGTTAAAAACAGGGGTTGGGGGTAATCTGGGTTTGGGGGAGATCTGGGCAACCTTCAGTCTGGTGTTGATGTCCCACCACCCTCAAAACAAAGAGAGGCCCAGGAGCTGGCCTGGCACATGTCTGCGCACGAGAGGTCATCTAGTGATGCTACGTAAGTCAAAGATCCACGTCATGTCAGGAATTTGTTAATACTAGAAAAAAACCAAAGTAGTAATTTGGGATTCACATCAGGAAGTGATGATGACAACCTAAACTGGACACCAGCTCTTCTCTGATGAATACCTTAGTACACTACTTCCCTAAGTTCACAACACTTGCCATCTCCAGGATATCTGTATTTATGTATTTAAGAGGGATAAAAATATTGTGGTGATGAAACCGATCTATGTCTTGTTTGAGGTGGAGGTTACAAGAATGCGTGCGTGCATACACGTGACCATACATGCACAGTGAATAAAGTCTGTAGATTATGCCGATGTCAAAAAAAAAAAGAAAAGAAACTTGCTTAAAGTCAGAGAGCTAATAAGAGGTGGGGCTGGCATTTGAGCCAAAGGCCATGTCCTGACACGTGCTCCCCTGCAGGCCGCCATGAGCTTTGCCCTGAGCCTCCTGAGAAATGCCTCTGTCTGCTGTTGGTTCCTCAGAATCAGACTCTAACCTGGAAGGGCTCCTGTGGTCCTCTGTGCACTCCCTCATTTTGCATAGGAAGACGCAAATTCAACGGGGTTTTATATTTATTTATTTATTTTTATATTTCTTAATTGAAGTATAGCTGGTGTAAAATACATGTTACAGGTGTACACTATAGTGATCCACAATTTCAAAGGTTATACTGCATTCATAGTTATTATAAAATATTGCCTATATTCCCCATGTTGTACAATATATCCTTGTAGCTTATTTTATACCTAACAGTTTGTACCCTCAAAAGGGTTTTTAAATGTTTAGACCCTCTTACACCTGACCAGTTCTTTTCCTATAAAAGTCCACTTTAATAAGAATGTGGCTTAATGATGGTTCTATACTGTATACTGGGATAGAATCTCAGAGTTGACACATAAGTGCCTGAATATTATCTAAGCTCTTCACAACAAAGGTAAACGTTCATAATAAAAACAAATTTTTTTAAAATGCTCATTTTATAGATGTGGATATTTCAGCACAGTTTAAGTAACTTGGTCAAGATCATATAACCAAGAGTCAACTAAAAATATCTGTAACCTTAATCCCCCAATTCTAATCTCATGCTGTTCCATGACACCTGTTTTCTTCCAAGTCACTCTTTACCTCCAAAGCCTGTGATACCTAATGGGTATATGAGTGTGTGTGTGAGTGTGTGTGTGTGTGTGCATGTGTGTGTGTGTATCATGTTTATGAGGAGAGGGAAATGACAAGAAAAATGCTCAGATTAAAAATGCTCTAACTAAAAATGCTCAGCTGGATGGAGCAGTGGCAAAGGGTACCATCAGCAAGAAGGACCCCTCCTTTCTTGCTGAGACCAACTCACAGAACCCAGGGCTTCCTGGGGGTCCTCCCCTGCCTGCCCCCTCCCCTGGCCTGAGCTGGGCCACTTCCTCTGTGCCCATGTGACAGAGCTGACCTCTGTTCTGGGTACTAGGTCTTCCATTCAAACTCCCCAGAGCAGACCCCACCCCAGCCCCTAGCCTTCTCTGAAAGTCAGGAGGGGCCAGGGAGCAGCAGGGGCCCCCCTTGCACACCCCTCATCTTTAATGAAGGAAAGATACCATCACCTGTCAGCTGCCGGGACTTAATTAACACCTGCTCTGAGTTTCAGTTGCTGATTCAGGGTGCTCCTTCCAGCTGAGGCTCCTATGGGAAAGTCTGTCAACCTGCTAGAGGTGGGACATAGGAATGAGGTCACTGCAGGGGCAGGGCTCACTCCTGTTTGAATTCTTACAGCATCTTATCACTAGAACAGGAACCAGCCAGCCTCTAACTAAACAACAGCCCTGTTTTGAAACCCTCCCCTCCTGCAACCTGCCCAGACCAAGGGAGAGAGGTCCATCTAGCTCACCCAGTCCTCAGGGTCTCCAACCCAAGCTGTTTCTCCAAACCCTCTCACACAAGTATACCTCCCTCCTCCCCAGTCAGAAGGATCTCCAAAACTTGAACCCAGGACTGTCTAGCTCTGAGTCCGATATCAAGTCTAGAACCTTCCCAGCTTGAACTCTGAACCTCGGGTCATGACTCGGCTTTCACAATTCCATCGCCATTTTCATCTCCTCCCCAAATTCACACCCTTCAGAATGACACCAGAATTCATCTGAATTATTTGAAGAATGAATAAGCAAATACATAAACAAGCTCATTACAGAGTGTGATAAGCACTAAGAAGAAAACAAATAGGATGATGAGTAGAGACTGGCTGCAGGGGATGGGGTGGTACCGCTGTAGCTGCAGGAGACCCGGAAGGGCCGCTTCCTGGAATGGCCCCACATGCACATTCTGCAGCCCAGTACATACACCACTTCTGCATTCTCAACCACTCCTGCCACCTACATCCAGCATCCCTGCCTTTTCTCCATAGCTCTTGCAAGTCTTTGATATGTTTTACTTACTGTTTTGCCTGTTTTTAGTCTAACCAACTATAATTGGAGGGTAAGGATTTTGTTTGTTTTGTTCATCCCTCTATCCCCAGCACCCCGAACAGAGTTTTGACACACAGCAAGTGCATCATAAATAGGTGTTGAATAAATTAAAGCGGCCTCCATTTCTCCCCGGCAAGATGAGCGTGAGCCAGCAACCCGGAAGGAGCTGGCTTTCCAAACCCTCAGCTATTTTCAGAGAAGACTTGGGCAGACATCTCTCTGATCTTCCAGAACCAAAAGGAAGGGCAACGCTCCTGCACTGCAGGCCATGCTGCAGGAGCAATGTCCCCTAGCTGGAGAGATGCCCAGAATCCAGGACACAAGCTTCTGCAAAAGAGCCTACTACTCTTCCTTTTACTTGATCCTTCCCTTTCTCTCACCCCCCCACATTGAGATCTCTTCATTTAATCACCAACTACATTTTGAAGCTGCCCACTTTGTCTCTGTCTCCTTTTCCACTACTTAGTCTGAGCTACCCTCTTGTCTGCCTGGACGGCTGCAGTAGCCTACCAGCTGGTCTCTCTGCTCCTCCTCTGAGCCCTCCCAGTTAGAGCTCGTGCAGCATCCACGGTGCTTATTTTAAAACATAAAATTAGAGTATCTTCTCTCTGCTTAAAATCCTTCAGTGGTTTTTCTTTGCTCTTAAGATAAAATCCAAACTCACTCAACCTTACCTCCTACCTCCTTGCCCTTCACTTACTACACTCAAACCCCGCTGGCCTCCTCTCTCTTTTTCAAATACAGATCTTCTTTGACTTACGATGGAGTTATATCCCAAAAAACTCACAATAAGTTGAAAATACTGTAAGTCAAAAATGCCTTTAGTACACCTAACCTACTGAAAATCATAGTTGAACCTAGCTTACCTTAAACATGCTCAGGGCTTCCCTGGTGGTGCAGTGGTTGAGAGTCTGCCTGCCGATGCAGGGGTCACGGGTTCGTGCCCCGGTCCGGGAAGATCCCACATGCCGCGGAGCGGCTGGGCCCGTGAGCCATGGCCGCTGAGCCTGTGCGTCCGGAGCCTGTGCCCCGCAACGGGAGAGGCCACAACAGTGAGAGGTCCACGTACCGCAAAAAAAAAAAAAAAAAAAAAAACGTGCCCAGAACAGTTACATTAGCCTACAGTTAGGCAAAATTATCTAACACAAACCTATTTTATAATAACGTGTTGAATTACTAAATACGGTACTGAGAGTGAAAACAGAATGGTTGTAAGGGTACAGAATGGGTATAAGCGTGTCGGTTGCTTACCCTGATGATCACGTGACTGACCGGGAGCTGCTCCTGCCCAACATCGGGAGAGAGTATCATACCACACATCGCAAGCCTGGGAAAAGACCAAAATCCAAATTTCCAACTATGGGTTCTGCCGAATGCCTCTCTCTTTTGCACCATCACAAAGTCAAAAAATCATGTCAAAACTTTGTAAGTCGGGGACCATCTGTACATCAAGTTCTTCCCATTCGTTTTGAACTTTCCCTCTTCTAGGATGCTCTCTCTCATCCTTTAAGCCTCTGCTCAAATGTTACCTTCTTGGGGAGGCCTTGGGGGCCTGGCTACCTGAAGGAGTGCCCCTTCAGATACAGCTGTTCTGTGCCACACCATCACATTTATTTCCTTCCTAACCCTACATCCTCTGTAACTTCTTTTATTTTTAGTGTATTATCTGCTTCCTCCACTAGTGGAAGCTCCATCAGGGTAAAGATCATTGTCTCTTTAATTCATATCCCTTCTCTGAATGCCTCACATGTGGTTGGTGCTCAGTGAATATTCTTTGGAGAGAATGGTTACAGGGGCCTCTCCTTATTAACATTTTATCAGTCTTTTACCCATTGACCCTGGCTGCAACCTTTTCATCCTGCTTGGCCTCTAACAAGCCTGTGCACCTTTGACATCCCCTCCATGGGGAATCCACCTCCTCTCTCACAAGGCCAATTACTTCACATCCTTGAGAGCCACTGGGGCTTTGCTTTTCCCTCTGACCAATATGTTCCTCCAATCCTTCTGTACCAGTTGAACCTTCATCCACCCTTCAGTGCAAGGTTCAAACATGACGTCTTTGAAGTGTGTTCAGATCCCTGACATCTCATCCCTTCCTTTAGGTCCCAGGTGGACTACGGCATCTTCTTGAAGACAGGGATCTGTCTTATTCATTATCATATTCCCAAGACTTACCAGTACACATAAACATAGTAGGTGCTCAGTACATGTGAGTGGAACTGCGTGGGAGGCCCTTTATTACGTGATCTCTTAGCTCTGGGACTGTCTTTCGTCCCTTCAATGACTCCTCCCCTCTGTTAGCTTCTGTGTGTGAAACTTCCTGAGTTTCTCCTCTCAAACCTGGTATTTTTCTGCACTCTATTGCACAGAGCGTCAGAGTTTTAAACAGCTCTTCAATTCCCAGCACACAGGAAGTCCTGCCTGTCGGGACTCCTCCTTAGTCCTGGGGCCAGCCCTGTCCTTGACCTCTCCAAGCCTCTACCTGGCCAGGCAGCATCAGTGGACAGACCTTATTTTTTAAAGGGTCTCTGACGAACCATTCTGACACACTCAATGGTGCAACAGAAATGGGACACAGAAATGGGATACATCCTGTGCAACAGAAATGGGACATAGATTTCTGCTTTATGCCAGGAGGACATGACCTTAGGAAATGACTACTCGAGACTTGGGGGCTATTGCCCTTTGGGATGAAACTAAGAAGGACAGGGCCAAGGGAAATTCAGTCCAGGGGGTCACTCTGCCTCCTCAGCTCATGGAGTTGATTTTAGACCGGGGTTCCAATGAGGACAGCATTTTTGTAAAAGCAGAATCAAGTCACACAGCCACAAGACAACAGCAAACCCTCTGAATTCAATGTGGCCACCAAGCACCTAGGACCACGCTCCATGACACTGTTCTTAGAACTATATAATAGGTCTACATGGGTGATCTCAGG
Organism: Mesoplodon mirus; assembly: GCF_964341445.2. Taxonomy (NCBI): domain Eukaryota; kingdom Metazoa; phylum Chordata; class Mammalia; order Artiodactyla; family Ziphiidae; genus Mesoplodon; species Mesoplodon mirus. The sequence continues at coordinate 116,790,809 of NC_138978.1, read as the reverse complement.
GAAAAGTCAGGCAGGTGCAGTTCTAGGGTAACTCCAATTAGCGTCCTAAACTCCCACCCACAGCACAGCACATCTGTCACATGTTCGCCCTGAGACTGAATGGGTGCTGCACTAAGTCTGAGTCCAAGGTTTGGCAACACCTGCATCTTTACCCCCACCCAGATGAACGTCAAGAGCTATTGGTAAGGTTTAAGGTGACAAGCACAGGCTTTGAAGTGAAACAGATCTGGGTTTGAATCATGACACACGCACTTGCGAACTTCATTCAGCAAATATTTGCTGAAGTCATTCTATGCACCAGACACTGGACAAGACCCTGGGGAGAAAGAAGGAAACAGAACAGACATGGACTTTGGACAAATTAAACTTGCAGGCCTCGGCTTTCTCATCTCAAATGAGGTAATGGTTACCCCTTAGAAATGTTGGGAGAATTTTATGAGATAATACGTGTAATTGTGGAGCTCTTGACCTTATTGTCATTGTAATTAATAAAACAAGATAGCAGCACTATGTGCGAAAAGCCATATAATTGTTTAAACTCTTGAACCCTAAGGAACATTTATCCTAAGGAAAAGCCCAGAGACGAAGATTATATATAAAGGAGAGAGATGGGAAAGAAAGAAAGCACCTACTAAGTGTATGCATTTTGCCAGGTACTGGGTGAAATACCTTATATTTTTTACCTCATGAAAATGAGCAAAGGAAAAAAAATAGAAGCAACCTAAATATTCAGCAGCAGTATAATGAATGGAATATTTTACAGTCATTTAAAGTAATTATAAAGACTATGTAGCAACACAGAAAAATGCTCATGACATCATGTTAGCTGGAAAAAGTAGGTTACAGAGTGTGGGCATGCGGATGACAATTGCAGCTATGTACAATTCCTACTCAAACACAGCCACACAAAACAGCAAGGCTTGCTCTAGAATGATGAGTTGATGAAGATGATTCTTTTGCTCTCCATTTCCCAAACTACTTGCAGTGTTGTTTCATTGTTTGTTATGTTAGTTTGATAGGTGTACTTTTCTTAAGGTACTCTATTTGTTGGTTATTTCACTCTGTTCTATTTGGCCTCCCATCAATCCTGAGAGGGGAGGATAAAGATATTTTCATGCTTCAGAGTCTCGGTAGGCCGCAAATTTTTGAAGAGGCATCAGTTGCATTCAATTAATTGCTGTTTCCTGAAAAATAAATGGAAGAGCTACCCCCTTTATATTTAGCTCTTCAACTGTTCATAGCAAGCCCTCAGCACCTAGGGTACTGTTACAGCAGTGCCTGCCAGCTCCAACATCAACAACTGGAGGGTTCTATGTCCCTAGGAGGGCCATCAGCCCAGGCTGACCTCCCATCCACCCACCCATCCATCCATCCACTTACCCTACCATCTACTTCTCTATCCATTTTACAATTCACTATCTGTCCATCCATATACCCCATCCCTCTGCCATTTACCCATCTACTCTTCCTTGGAAGGATGTCATCACAAAACTCCCTTACAGGACTTATAAAAATGTCCCGATTCTTCAGCTGAAAAATCAGGTATGAAAGGGCAAGGTCCACATTCCCAAATGGGGTCAATGAGGCAACAGGATAGGACCCAGGAGACATGCTTCTCATCTTCTCTCAGTCCCTGGTGGGCTGTTTAACAGCTGGTTCAGCAACTGGGCAGGTTCTCAAAGCCCATCCTGGGAACAAAGGGCCTCAGTAATCAGGTCACATTTGTCACAGGGTCCTCCCTGTCCCAGTAGCACCCAGTTGGCTGGCTGGAACAGGATCTTCAAAGCATTTCAAGTATTTGCCAGCTAAATCCGTCACATTCTAGCCCTGTAGGTGGAGTGGGAGAGGCTGTGCAGTATGCACTTGTCAAGCTGCCAACTGAAAACCTGTTTTAATCAATTAAATAATGGGCTCTCGATACATGAGCCTGGACTGTGACCTTCTCAATCAAGCGCTAATTGGGGTTGATGGGGACAAGCTACCCTGGACCTTGTCACTCTGCATCAGACTGCTTAGAGTCCTACCTTAATCCCTAATGAGGTTAGATGGGGACACCGAGCCAGGGTCTGCTGACTGACTGGGCCGTGTTCACAGAACAAACTAAAGAATTAAACATTTATCAAGTGTGTATTCTATGTGAGGTCCAGTGCCGGATGCTAGGAATGCAGGGATGAACCTAGCACATTTCCTGCCTGCAAGCACGCAGTCTAGGGGAGAAAACAGACCCTAAGACACTGACAACAAGTGTGCAAGGGGCCATAACAGGGTGCAGTGAGAGTCCAAAAGTAGGAGCAGCCACATCTGTCCAGATAATCCCAGAGGCTTTAGAGAAGGAGGCATTAGAACAGGGCCTGGACAGCACAAGCAGACATGGCTGTTCCCTGATAGATCAACCCATGGAAAAGCAAGGGAGAGGGCCCTCACACAAGGCCTCTGAGACCCTCTTTAACAGTGCAGCTCAGAGTTGAAAATGTAAGCCACGGAAGGTCCTCCTGGTGTTCCTGGAATACACTTAAGGCTGTCATACCACCAGGTTACTGTTCTTTCTTCATTTTGTCTAGAATAGCTTCTCTTCTCTCTACCTGGCCCCAGTGTTCCCCAACCTACTACACTCCACTCACCCTTCAGGGCCCAACTCTTGAAGCTCTCCTGGAGTGACCCAGCCCCAGAGCCATGCCCCTCTGCTCCCCAAGTGGGGGACCACATTTATCAGGTTGCATCCCAGTTAGTTTGTGAATCCTACTGCCTTATGTCCCCAGTAGCCCACAAAGTGCCTGGCGCACAGTAAGTCCTCAACATCTGATTGTCGAGAGACTGACTCCTCCCAGGATGGACTCACACTCAGGTGATCCAGAAGCACTATCCTGACCCACTTCCTGCAAGGCTGAGCTTGTTGGCATGGCAGGAAGCCATCAGTTAACTTGGGAAAAATAAGTCCATGTGGAATCCAGCCAGCTCCCCAGCCAGTGTGCCACAGACCAGCTGCCACCTCCAACACACACCATAGTTTCTAATGTTTATACGAAACTTGGAGCTTGCTGGGCACCAGTCAACAGTCAGCCGCCCACAAGTATTAACTGAGCCCTCACTGCATACCAGGCATCAGAGCACCAGGACACTTTAGAAGCTGGGAAGAGAAGTGGGAAGAGTTTACTAGTCATTGAAGACGAGATTAAGGTTGTTTCTTTTTAATTCATTGAAAAGGCAATCTGATTGATATCATCCTCATTATATATACTTTCCTGACCTTCCCATAGTGAGCCCGTCTTACTTGTATAGCTAGATTTCTTTTATTAAAAATAAAATTTTAAGACAATCTGAGTAGGAGTCGTGAAGATTTCAGGAACATAGTCCCTGATTAATATTTATTGATAGATTACCAATAGGCTCCAATTTGCTATATACCTAATTATTAGCCATGATTGGCAAAGCAAGGAGGTACTGAGCGTGTGGAAAGGAGAAGGGCTGGTGGGGGCATTGGGAGGGTCGAGGGAGCGGCACTACACAGGCCTCTGGAGGGTGCTGTCAGGGCAGTGATGTCATCAACAGGACAGACCCCTCGTTGCCAGGCTTCTTCCCAAGTTGCCCTTCTCCCACTTCAGCTCACCATCCTTCCAACTCGAACCCTAAGGCCTGGGTCCCTAGAGCAGTTCTGTCTCTTTCGTTAGCCTGCCCTGCATGGGAACAAATGATTCTGGCTTCTTGTTTAGAAAAAAAAATGGGGGGGGGGGTATAATTTTTTTCAAAGGGAACTTTGACAAACCAAGAGGAAAACAAAAGAAAAGCAATTAATCAGAAAGTGGTAGAAGTGAAAAGCTGTACCAGGCACAGACTCCTCATCCTGCAGCACTGAAGATGCAGAGTGGCTTGGCTGGCACGTGCAACCCAGGGCTCTGCCTTCTTACTCTCACCAGGGATCTGCTACCTGCCGCCCAGGTGCTGCCTCCACACCTTACCAACATGGTCCAGGCAGGTGAGAAGAAAACATTTTGCTCTTTCTCACCTGGGGGCTCTGAACTGAAGGCAGTAACCCACCCCAACCAGCATCGCCAGGGGCCCCTTGGTCTCACTTCCTAGCGGGTACCTGCCAGCAGATGGGCCAGCTGAATTTTTCTCTTCTGTAATTTTACCGGGAGAGGCCCCAGCCCAGACTCCCACCATGTTGCCTGTTCTCAGGGCCCCATCTACTCACTGGTGCATGTCTCTCATCCTGGGTCCTCTATTCCGGCTGCTGGTTAGCAGGTCAAATGCTCACTGGGCCTGTCATTGACTGTCCTGTCAGTCACCCCTCCCCAGGACCCTGACATCTGGTGCCGCCCCCTGCCCTGGCTCCTGCGCAGGATTCGCTGGGCTTGTCTCCCTGCAAACCTCAGGCCCAGCAGCCACTTGTACACATCTGGGCAGTGGTGGGGCTCCGCACCTCCCAGCCTCACTCTCGACCTTAAGGGCAACCAGGCACAGATCTGTATTGCTCTGTTTCGCCCGGACCCTCCACATGTCATGCTCACACCTGCCTAGACTGTTCCCACTGCTCCTGAAATGAAACTCAGCGCCCTCACCCCCTACCCCACTTCTCAAAGCCTGCCATTTAACAGGCGCCTGACAGGGACAAGTCTTCTGAACCTTCCAGGGATAAGCCACATCTGTAAAATAGGGAAACTGATCATAACTAACGCAACAAATCAAATGAAAGACAGTACAGGTAAAAGCACCTTGTTAACTACAACTGCGCTGTTAGTTTTCTTGGTCCCTGGCCGACTTCGTTGTTTGTCTTCCCCTGAAATACACTGTGTGTCTGCTTCAGGATGGTGGGCCCCTCTCCGGAGCCCGGCTTTTTTTTTTTTTTTTTTTTTTTTTTTTTTTTTTTTTTTTGCGGTACGCGGGCCTCTCACTGTTGTGGCCTCTCCTGTTGCGGAGCACAGGCTCCGGACGCGCAGGCTCAGCGGCCATGGCTCACGGGCCCAGCTGCTCCGCGGCACGTGGGATCCTCCTGGACCGGGGCACGAACCCGTGTCCCCTGCATCGGCAGGCGGACTCTCAACTACTGCGTCACCAGGGAAGCCCCGGAGCCCGGCTTTTTTGCAGGTTTTCTGGTTTTCTCTCTTCCTTGCCTGTCCTCCACTCAGGCCTTCCTGCTACACACCCAGCTCAATACTAGGTGGCAGCCTGACCACAGGCTCTTGCTGGATGAGCCCTGCCCCCTGCCTGAGGGTTTCACCTGGGTTAGCCTTGCGCAGGCACATCTCATGATCTGCCCTATCCCACAACCATGGCTGTTGGCAGCAGAAACCCAGGGAAAGCTTCCTGCTGCTACATTCAGGCTGAAGCTGCCATGGAGACAAGAGGAGGCTTGGGCCAGGTCCCAAGTCAGCTCTTCTGCCAGCTGGGGCTACCTTTGTAGAACAAATGTCCAACACAGCCCTTGGTGGAGCTGAGGCCTGGGTGGCCACAGAGGGGCCTGGCCTGGCAGCCTTTCTACCTACAGGGCCTGGAGCTCCCTGGGACCCAGAGGGCCCTCTGGGACCCCACCGAGCCTGGGGACACAAACTTCCTACGTTCAGCCTTTCTCTCTACCACTCCCTCCCCTCAACCTGTGTGTGATCAAGGCGTTCTTATTCAAAAACAGTTCTTCCGCATCTGGTCTCTCCTTTCTTAGCCAAACTGATTGAAAAGCTGTCTTCACTCCCTCTCCCCTCACCACCTCCCACTCATGCCTCAACCTACTATATTCTGCCATCTCCTCTGTCCTTCAGAATCTGCATCCCTGCTCCCATATTGCCAACTCCAGGGCCCTTTCCAGTCTTCACCTTGCTGCATCGCTTTGACCACACTTACACCCTTCCCTTGATACAACTCTTTCTGTTCTTCTCCAGGCCACTGTAAAATGGGTTGATCTTCTTGATCTGCTTCATATACTCTCCTCAAACCTAATACTCTCATTTTTTTACCCAGCACTTATATCCCAAAGATTTTCATATCTCTGCCTTAGGACCTGGCATCCCCTCGGCTCCAGTGTCCCATCTCCAGCCGATTCAACATGCCCAAGACTGAGCTCCTCTCTCTGCCCCAGGCCTGATGCACATGTTCCTCCTCCTGTTTTCTGTCTCAGTGAAGAGCATCACCAGCCACCCAGTGGTGGCCAAAGCCAGACCATTGAAGTCACTGCTGACTCTCCCTGTCCCTCCTCTCCCCACAGCCACTTGATAACCACGTCCTGTCCACTCTGCCGCCTGGGACCTCTCAGCCCTCTCCCCATCACAGTCCCTCCCCTGCCCAGGCAGGTCCTCATCTCTTCTCCTGAACAACTGCAACAGGCTCCAGATTGGTCCCCCTGCTCTCATGCTGCCGCCACCACTGCAGCTCCTCCCTGCACTCAGCGTTCTTTATAAAATGCAGAGCTAAACAAGCCACTTCTACGCTCAAAACCCTTCAGAGCCCTGAGGGTAGCGTCCAAATATTATTGCAAGGCTCACAAGAACCTTCATGACCTGGATCTGCCTGCCTTCTCTAGCCACACAGCTTGGTGGCCTCCACCCCTGCAACTCTCTGTCTCTCTGCTCCCACAGAAGTGTCCCTGGACATCCCACGCCCTCACCTTCTATTATCCCCTCTGTCTGTACGTCATCTCCTACCTCCTTTTTGTCCACTGGGACTCCGTTCAGAATTGTAACCCCAGTGCTGTATTGGGGGCCCCTTCTCTGTGCTTCCTTGATCACACAAAGTAATTGCGTGATCACATGTCACTAGACGCTAAGCTTGAGGACAAGAACTGTGTTTTTTTGGTCTTTGGGTCCCCAGCACCAAGTTCACTGTCTGACACAGAGAAGGGGTAAAACAAATGTTTGCTGGATGGGTAGATGGATGGATGGAAAATGAAAAATTATTGTCCAGGAAAAGTTTCCTGATTATTCAGATGTGGGCTGGTATTTAGACTTCTCACCTTAACCCCAAGCGTCTGGCACCTATTACATGAAGCCAGATCTCAGACCTCAGAATGCCCCAAAGCAGCACATCACAGAGCTTTCCCTGGGACCAGGGGGTGGGAACATCTTCCCCAGGTTCCCACCAAAAAGTTTAGGCACTGAGTAGAATGCAACCAGTGCAGGGCTCCAACTGTGCTCTCACTTCGGCCCAGAGGGATGCCCTTGCCAGACCAGGGAGATGGGAGTAATGCAGTTAAGCATTTAACCAGAAGACAAAGCCAACCTCTCTACAGTTTGTCCCCTGCAGAAGAAGAGAGTGCTGAGCAACACACAAGCCTGGGGAACTCCAGAACAGGCGCACAGAAGGCAGGACCCCTATTGACAATTCAAATGAGATGCAGTGATGTTTACAATAGCCAAGACATGGAAGCAAACTAAATGTCCGTCCACAGAAAAATGGATAAAGATGTGGTACCTGTATACAATGGAGTATTTACTCAGCCGTTAAAAAGAATGAAAGAATGCCATTTGCAGCAACATGGATGGACCTAAAGATTGTCATACTGAGTGAAGTAAGTCAGAAAGAGAAAGAGAAATATCGTATGATATTGCTTACATGTGGAATGTAAAAAAAATGATACAAATGAACTTATTTACAAAACAGAAACAGATTCACAGACTTAGAGAATGAACTTATGGTTACCAGGGGGGAAGTGTGAAGGGAGAGGGATAGTTAGTTAGGGGGTTTTGGATTGACATGTACACACTGCTGTATGTAAAATGGATAACCAACAAGGACCTACTGTATAGCACAGGGAACTCTGCTCAGTATTCTGTAACAACCTAATTGGGGAAAGAATTTGGAAAGGAATAGATACATGTATATGTATAACTGAATCACTTTGTTGTACACCAGAAACTAACACAACATTGTTAATCAACTATACTCCAATACAAAATAAAAAGTTAAAAAAAATAAAAAATAAAAATATTCACCTATTAAAAGAAAACAAAAACAAACAAACAAAAACAAGTGAGATGCAAACACAGGAACAAGTCTTAAGGGCAAAGACTCTTCTTTTTTCATGTGGCCCCCAGCCTTGTTTGGCCTCCCTGCAACAGCTTCCAGAGAAGTGAATAAAACACCAAAGAGGGAGGCAAGCTTGATTTATTTCTCAACTCTCAGCCTCTCTCTCCCAAAGGCAGAGCCCACTGATCAAAACCTGAGGGTCTGGAACCTGGGCAGACCCCAGGAAGTAGAAGCCCAAGTGCCTGCTCCTACTAATAATGACCACAGCAGGCTATGGTAGCACTGACAATGTTGGCTTACATAGCAGGACACACTTTACAGGCTGGATCTTTGTTCCTGCTCTTTTCTCTGATTGCTCTCCCACCACACTGTCTTAAGTCTTAGCCATCCCTCAAAACCCTGTGCAAATGCGTGATCTGTGAAGCTTTCTCAGAGCCACCTACCACCAGCCTGAATTAAACAATATTTTCCCCATATTTCTATAATACACTGCTCATACTTCTTTTACAACACTAATCTCAATTTCTCTTTCATTGGTATTTCATACTTGATTATGTTCCTGACAAGGCTATAAATGCCTGGCAGAGAGGGACTATTTTACCCATGTCTGCATACCCCATGATTTTAGCCCTATGTTCTAGGCATTTGATAAATGTCCATTAAATAGGATAACAATTTTCAAAGCATTACAAAGCACCATGCAGACAACTAGGTTCATAAGTTCAAAGCATATGGAGAAAATAGGAGTGATAATATGGGTGGGGCGTATCTGGGAAGACTTCCTGGAGGAAGTGTGGCTGGAGGAGGCTGTGCAAGGTGGGGCTGAGAATCATGACCAAAGCCTGACTGTTAATTTAAGTTCTGGGAGGCAAAGGTCAGGCTTCTCTCCTTCCTTACCCACCTTTTTCCCCATCCCAGTATAGAATAGTGGCAGTACAGTACAGTGGTTAGAAATGCAGACTCTCAAGACAGACTGCCTGGATGAATATCCTAGCTGAGTCACTTAATAGCTGTGTGACCTTGGGCTAGTCACCTCACCCATCTGGTCTCAGTTTCTTCCTCCCTGTAAAGTATGGGTAAAGTAGTATCTAACTCACTGGATTATGTGATGATTTAATGAGTTAATCTATGTAAAACTCTTATTAGGTGGCAACAGCTAATTTCAATGTTTTATATAGATTAACTCATTTAATCTTCACACAGCCCAATGAGGTCGATACTATTATTATCCTTATTTTACAGGTGAGGAAACTGAGACTCAGAGAGCGTGAGGTGAGGAGACTATTAGCATATCCTACCCCAAAATGTCAAACCTTCTCCAAACATGACAAACTTGGACCTGCTTACCCCAAACCATACAACTCTTACCCTGAAGAACCAGAACCAAAATCATAGCTCAAAATAATAATAACTTTGGGGCTTCCCTAGTGGCACACTGGTTAAGAATCCGCCTGTCAATGCAGGGGACACGGGTTCGTTCAATCCCTGGTCCCAGAAGATCCCACATGCTGTGGAGCAACTAAGCCCGTGTGCCACAACTACTGAGCCTGCGCTCTAGAGCCCGTGAGCCACAACTACTGAGCCCACGTGCCACAACTACTGAGCCCACGTGCCTAGAGCCCGTGCTCCGCAGCAAGAGAAGCCACCGCAAAGAGAAGCCCGCGCACCGCAACGAAGGGTAGCCCCCGCTCACCACAACTAGAGACAGCTCGCGCACAGCAACGAAGACCCAACACAGCCAAAAATTTAAAAAATAATAATAACTTTGCCTTTATTATAATTCATAACCATCTGCTAAACACCTTCACATTTGAGGCTCACTACAGCCCTATGAAGGAGCCATCACCACCCCTGCTTTTCAGATGAGTGCTGAGGTCCGGAGAGGCAGTAGGACTTGGAGAAGCAGACACCATGGCTCCAGGTCAGAGAGCCTCCGCTATGCCCGAGCAGCCTCCAGCCCACAGGCTGGGCCACAGGGCATCAGGCAGGGGGCAGCAGCCCCACACCCTCCTCTTCCTCATGCCCTGAACAACTCGTCCTCCGGATGAATCCACACAGTCTCTGCCCAGAGCCTACCATGGCTGCTCATACCATCAAGAAGGTGAGTGAATTTACAAAAAAACAACTAAGGCTCCAGGGTCTAGAGATGACAGAAAACAAAAAGAAAACCATCACCAAACAATAGCGAAAGAAGTGTTTAGAAATAATTTTCAAAATAAAAGAGTTTGAATATACAACAATGTAATGACTTACAAGGATTTTTAATGAAGCATATCTACTTCTAATCTGATGAGCATCTATCATTAAATTTTTATAAACTGTGAGAAACAAACAAACAAAATAAAAGAGTTTGGTTTGGAAGACTATATTTTTCATTTCTAAAAAACTAGACAAAAGAATTGAACCAAAAAGTTATACATAGGGGCTTCCCTGGTGGCGCAGTGGTTAAGAGTCCGCCTGCCGATGCAGGGGACACTGGTTCGTGCCCCAGTCCGGGAAGCTCACACATGCCGCGGAGCGCCTGGGCCCGTGAACCATGGCCGCTGAGCCTGCGCATCCTGAGCCTGTGCTCTGCAATGGGAGAGGCCACAACAGTGAGAGGCCCGCGTACCGCAAAAAAAAAAAAAAAAAAAAAAGTTATACATAAATTACAAATGGCCAATAAAATATTCTCCTCATAATCAATGAAAAGAATTCAAAACACAGCACTGAGACACCATCAATTAAAGTGGGAACTTTTTAAAATAATAGATATAGGGGTGGGAGGCAGTTGCAGAGGCTGAACATTCATGGGAGTATAAATTGAACCACCTTTTGAGAGAGCAGTTTGGTCTGTGGTATGTAAGGGCCTTAACGTAATTGATGTTCTTTGACCTCACAGTTTCGTTTCTAGATATTTATTAAGAAAAGTGTATAAAATAGTCACAAAAATAGGTTTAAGAGAATTCATGTGGTGTGTTTTACAAAAGAAAAAGAAAGAGGCAACCCAGAAAGCTAAAGAGGGGAATGATTAAATAAGTAATGGCACCTCCATCCAGTGGAATTCTTTGCTACCACTAAATATGACGTGGAAAAGTTGAAGATTATTTAATGACCTTAAAGAAGTTAATTGTGAAAAGCAGGTAGAAAATAAACAGTGTACTATATACTGTATATAGACTAATCCTCATATTATAGAAAAATGTATGTATACAGGGACACTATAATGAAGTGATTAAAAGCCCAGACTCCTGAGCCAGAGTGCTTGGGTCTCAGTCTGAAACTGCCCTTAAATGCTGTGTGACCTTGGGCAAGTCAATTAACTGCTCTGTTCCTTGTTTAACTCATTTGTTATAGAAATAATAATGGAACCTTTCTCACTGATGCTGGAAGGACTGAATGAGTTAATAACTGGAACACAGTAAGTTATATGTGTTAGCTATTCTTATCATTGCTTACACATAGAAAAATGACTGTAAGGATATACAATCTAAGATTGTTTCTGGTGGGTGGTATTACAGTAATGTTTATTCTTCCTTTTGATATCCCAATTTTCTAAATTTTCTTTCATGTACATATAGTACTTTTAATAAGAAAAAAATATATTGCTTTATTAAAATTAAAGAAATCTTGGACAGACTTCTTAGGAAAAAAGACAAAGAATAAAAGTCCAGACCAAGATACAAGGCATTGATGCCTTACTAAGAAATCAGAGCAGGGATGGGGGAGAACCGTGAAGTATGAAAAGCCAGGACTGGGAAAACCAGACTAGTACCCAGACTGTGATGGTTAATTTGTCAGCTTAGCTAGGCTGTGGAGCCCAGTTATTTGTTCAAACATCAGTCTAGATGTTGCTGTAAAGGTATTTTTTAGATGTGATTGACGTTTAAATCAGTCAACTTTCACAGTAAAGCAGATTACGCTCCACAACGTGGATGGGCCTCATCTTATCCACTGAAGGCCTTAAGAGAAAAATACTGAGGTCCCAGGAAAAGAGGGAATTTTCCTTCCAGAATGCCTTTGGCCTCTAGAGTACAACATCAACTCTGGCTGACCTGCCCTGTGAATTTCAGCCTTGCCAGTCCCCACAGTCGTGAGAGCCATTTCCTTAAAATAAACTCTCTGTTGGTTCTGTGTCTCTGGAGAACCCTAATACACAGGACCACTTGAAGAAGCCAGGAGCATGCTTCTCACACAGTGCTCCCTCTCCGCAGCTTCCCCGGGGGCGAGGGGGAGCTAGCCTGTAACTACCAGTCTATATCCTCTTTCCCACCTGTCGGAACAGTTATTATTATGCTAAAAAAAAAAAAAAAAAAAGACCAATCAGAGGATTGTTAGTGCTGAAAGTATGTAAGAACACGGCCTTCCACATTTAAGAAAGTAAAGAAAAACACACATCGCAGTGGAGCAGATGTGGCCCTTCCCCAGATAGGAGCACCTCACACCTTGCAGATTCTATGATTGGTTTCACACACATGGCAGTAGCAGGGTCAAAGAGAACCAAGCCAAGAAGAAGCCGCGTTTTAGGAGGAGCACCCATGAAACATGCAGCACACCCAGAGAGAAATAAGTTCCGGGCAAGACGCAGACTGCACACCTAGCCAGGTCTGGGCCCGGGATCTAGAAGGGCAGCAGCTGGGGCCCCCCTTCCCCACTGCTCAGGACTCCAGCCTTAGCAATAGCTGCAGGACTTCTTTCTACTCAGCTCAGGAATTGACAGCAAAAAGGCTTAAACACGACGGAACCCACATTATTGTGTAAATGATTTGAACTTTGATAAAAATGTTAAGGAAAATTGCATTCACAACAAATTACAAAACAATTTACGAAGCACTTCTGGGGTTAGGCAGAATCCCTCCTCACTGAGGAACGGATGAACCACTCAGGCGTGGTCCTCTCAGGATTTCCTTCTTGTGCCATTCTGGTTCTGTGTGTGTCTGTGTGTGTCTGTGTGTCTGTGTCTGTGTGTCTGTGTGTGTGTCTGTGTCTGTGTGTGTCTGTGTCTGTGTGTGTGTCTCTGTGTGTGTGTGTGTCTGTGTCTGTGTGTGTGTCTGTGTGTCTGTGTCTGTGTCTGTGTGTCTGTGTGTCTGTGCATGTCTGTGTGTGTGTCTGTATGTGTGTGTGTTCTGTGTCTGTGTGTCTGTGTGTGTGCCTGTGTCTGTGTATGTCTGTGTGTCTGTGTGTGTCTGTGCGTCTGTGCATGTCTGTGTGTCTGTATGTGTGTGTGCCTGTGTCTGTGTGTGTATGTCTGTGTGTCTGTGTGTTTGTGTCTGTGTGTCTCTGTGTGTGTCTGTGTCTGTATGTCTATGTGTCTGTGTGTGTCTGTGTGTCTGTGTCTGTGTCTCTGTGTGTCTGTGTCTGTGTCTGTGTGTGTGTCTGTGTCTGTGTGTGTCTGTGTCTGTGTCTGTGTGTGTCTGTGTCTGTATGTCTATGTGTCTGTGTCTGTGTGTGTGTCTGTGTGTCTGTGTCTGTGTGTCTGTGTCTGTGTGTCTGTGCATGTCTGTGTGTGTGTATGTGTGTGTGTTCTGTGTCTGTGTGTCTGTGTGTGTGCCTGTGTCTGTGTATGTCTGTGTGTCTGTGTGTGTCTGTGTGTCTGTGTCTGTGTGTCTGTGCATGTCTGTGTGTGTGTCTGTATGTGTGTGTGTTCTGTGTCTGTGTGTCTGTGTGTGTGCCTATGTCTGTGTGTGACTGTCTGTGTGTCTGTGTGTGTCTGTGTGTCTGTGTGTGTCTGTTTGTGTCTGTCTGTGTGTCTCTGTGTCTGTGTGTGTCTGTGTGTCTCTGTGTGTGTCTGTCTGTATGTCTATGTGTCTGTGTGTGTCTGTCTGTGTGTCTGTGTCTGTGTCTCTGTGTGTCTGTGTCTGTGTCTGTGTGTGTGTCTGTGTCTGTGTGTGTCTGTGTCTGTGTGTCTGTGTCTGTGTGTGTCTGTGTGTCTGTGCCTGCGTGTGTGTCTGTGTGTGTGTGTGTGTGTGTGTGTGCTGTATGGAGGTGCCGAGCACATGGGCTCCCAGGTTCGGGGGTGGGATGCCTGGGAGCTGAGTGGACTGGCCTGACCATGTCCTCCTTGGGGGAGGGATGCTGACTTAGCCTCTTCTTCTCCCCAGAAACCCCACGATCCAGCCACTGTGGATGAAGTCCTGCACCTGCTGGATGAAAACGACACAGGGACAGTAGAATTCAAGGAATTCTTGGTCTTGGTGTTTAAAGTCGCCCAGGCCTGTTTCAAGACACTGAGTGAGAGCCCTGAGGGAGCGTGTGGCTCTCCGGAGAAGTGGCGCTCCTGTGGCCCCCCAAGAGCCAGGAGAAGGGCAGAGAAGTGGCACTGCAGTGGGAAGGGCTCAGAAGAGACAAGGCCGTGCAGGGAGAAGCAGCACACAGAGTGAGCAGGCTTCCAGGGGACAGGGCAGGCCTGGGTCTCAGACCCCAGGTCAGGACATCAGCTCTGCTCAGGCCAGTCATCGGGACAGGCAGTCTTGAGTCCCAGAGACAGGAGGGAGCCAGGCAGCAGATGCCAGCAAGGGGCCACGTGGAGCAGACCCAGAGAGTGCAAGGAGACAAGAGTCCTCAGACCAGAGAGAGGCGGGCGGAGAGGCAGTCACAGACCAGGGAACGGACAGAGCCCACCGGACAAGTGGGACTGTCACTGGAACGATACCTCAGACCCAGACAGGTGCCACCCAGACCGTGGAGCAGGACAGGAGCTGTCAGACAGGAAGTGCAAGCATCCAGCCACGGGAGTCCACCAGAGGCACTGAGATCCACAGCCAAGGCAGGAGTCAGACAAGCCAAGTGGTGACAGAAGGACACATTCAGACACAGGCAGGGTCACAAACCCAGACACACACCCAGACCGTGGAGCAGGACAGGAGCCATCAGACAGGAAGCGCCAGCATCCAGCCACGGGAGTCCACCTGTGGCCAGATCAGAGAGACTGAGACTCATGGTCAAGACAGGCATCAGACAAGCCAGGTTGTGACAGGAGGACACATTCAGACACAGGGAGGTGCCACCCAGGCCGTGCAGCAGGAGAGGAGCCAGACTGCAAGCCACATAGGGGCTAGAGAACAGAGCCAGACTCAGAGGCAGTCAGGCAGTGGTCAAAGATGGACACAAGTGATCAACTATGAGGCAGGAGAGACAGTGCTGGGAGGACAGGCCCAGACTGGGGCAAGCGCTGTGACAGGCGGACAGCACCACAGCAGCACTCATCCACCGTGCGGTGTGACAGGAGGGCAGGGAGAGAGCGAGCCCACCTTGGTTAAACAGGAGTGGGTTGATGACCACACGAGGGAGACAGTGATCCAAAGGCAGGACCAGGGCAGCCTGCACACCAGTGTGCCTTCAGCACAAGGCCAGGCAGTGGCCCAGCGGAAGGCAAGCAAGGCCTCACAGCCAGGGGGCTGTATTCCTACTTCAAAAGCAGCAAGCCATGAGTGCCCCAGCACTGGGGGAAGAGCGGAGAGTGGTTGGCTTGCTGTGCTCTGGCCAAGTCCAGTTAGCAGGTGCCTGGACATTAGCTCTTCATCGTGGTGCTTCTCTCTTAGGTCTTTCTCAGTGAGACCATTTCTGCAAGGTGCTTTCTATCCTAAACTCTTCTCTCTTACCTGCTTTGCTGTGCAGACCCTCTCAGGAGCAAGAAGACATAGAACAAGTCATCCCTTTGTGCCAAGTTTTCCTCAGCTTATGGGGGTTTTCAGAGCTACTTTTATTTCTGCCATCTGTCCATTGCCCCATCTATCCTAACGCATCAATAAAACCTTCCTAAGCAACTGAGCTTTGTTGCTCAACCCTAGAGATGTTAAGTCCAAAAGTTTGGAGTACAGCCTATGCAAAGTGTTTAGGAACTTCTTAAGGGGACTTCAGCTTCCAGTAGAATGGCAGACTAGCTACTCTAAAAGGCCTCCCACAAGAAAACAAGTAGATCCTGCATAAAGCACATTTTTTCATTGCATTGTTGCTTTACAGGAAATAAAGGAAATCTCCAAGGCGAAAACAAAATGTGTTAGGCTGAATAATAACCCCTAAAATGTCCATGTCCTAATCCAAGTAATCTGTGGATATATTACCTTATATGGCAAAAGGGGCTTTGCAGATGTGATTAAATTAAGGGTCTTGAGATGAGGATATTGTCTGGATTATCTAGGTAGGCTCATTATAATCACAAAGGTCCTTATAAAGGTGAGGCAAGAGGGCTGAAGTCAGTAAAAGGAGATGTGATCATGGCCTCAGGGGTTGGAGTGATATGTCACAAGCCAAGGAATGCGCATGACCTCTGGAAGCTAGAAAAAGTAAGGAAACAAGTTTTCCCCTAGAGCCTCCAGTTGCTCTTTCAACACCTTGATTTTAGACTTGTGAGTTTCAAGGATGCAAGGGAATCAATTTGTGTTGTTTTAAGCCATTAAGTTTGTGATAATTTGTTACAGCAGCAATAGGAAACTAATACACAAAACAAAAAAACCCAGAACTAGAGCCAGGAGAGTAAAAGGTAAGGCTGTCCTTCTGAGGACAAAGTGATTTTATACCTGTCCCTCACTGACCTTTAGGTATAAAGGCCAAAGACAAATAGCAAAGAACTTGCAAGGACACAGGGGATAGTGTTCCCACAGTCCCTTCATTGGGACTCTACTAGAGAATGAGCTTCACAAACAAACAAACAAAAACCAGAATTATAAAAGCATTTGCCATAGAATATGATACAGAGCATGTCTACATGTTTACTGTAGACTATGACTAAATAACGGGGATAAAGATGACAGAATAACATTTTACATTATATGCTCTAAATATAAATATAATAAGCTAACAAAAATGAAGCAGAAGGAGAAAGTGTATGGAAAATAGAGTAAGTCCACTGATTGTCTTATATAAGTATACAATTTTAAGTATATCACTTCAAATTAGATATTGAGGAAGAAAGAAGATGGGGAGAGTGAAAAAGTGTTCAGCAAATTCCATTATTACTTAGAGTAGGGGATGAATAGACAGTATATTTAAAAAGGAAGGGGATACATATTACATGAAGATGTTACTATAAAAGTAACATTAGAATGAAAATACAAACCCTTCTCAACATCAAAATATATTCCAGGAAAAAAAAAAAGCAAATACAATGACAACATACTGAATGTTATTTATGTACAAGATATATATTTGCATAAATGTGACATAAAAAAGTGTGGCAGACTGAGGTCAAACATACAATTTATAATAATAATGTAAAAGGCTTAATTCACTATTGAAAGAACACGTTTTCATACTGGGTCTATGTAAGTCTATGCTCTTTACAAGAGACATCAAATCCAAGAGATGCAGAAAATCATTTTAAAAGGGATGAGTGGGTAAATAAAAATCAGGAAACTGCAGATTAAAACAAAATTTAAAAAGCAGGGTCATTATCTTGATTCCTGACAAGATAGAATTTGTCAAAAAGCATTAAATAAGACCAAGAAGGAAACTTTAAAATGTCAAAGGCTATAATTTCATAATGAAAATATAACAATTTTTAGTATCTATACTTTCAATAATGTAGCACAAGTCTCATACAAGCAGGAACTACAGTAGATACAAGGACAAATTTATAAAAAAAGCAGAAATAATAGGGTAAAGGGTACTTTTAGAGTAGAGACAAATTAAACAACACAAATATTAAAATATAACTCTTTATATACATAATCTACTAATATACTAACCCGACAATAAAAATATACATTCTACACATGAAATATTTAATATTATGCCACAAAGAAACCCTCGATACATTATTCAACAACAGAAGTCATACAAATCGCAGTCTTGCTGGCACACATAGTATCAATGAATGTTGCCAGATCGCTGTTGTTTTTGTTGCTGTTGTGGGAAATTAACAGCAGACATACACCCTATTAAACAATTTTTGGATAAAAGGAGATGAATACAAAATGAAATTACAGAACTTTTAGAAAATAATGACAAACGAGATACCTAAGGACCTATAGAACACAACTGCATGACTGCTCCAAGGAAAATTCAGAGCCTTAACTACAAGTGAATAAAAATTAAAATAAATGAATTAAATGTACCAATTGAAAAGCTAGAAAAATACCAATGAAGGAAAAAATATATATATGTATGAATTTTAAAAGGTACAAGAAGAAATTGATGGCTAAGAAAGTAGAAAAGTAGTACAAAAAGTAAATAATAAGAAATTAAATAAGCTATTTCTTTGAATAAACTAGGTAGAAAGCAACTAACCAGCCTAATTTTTAAAAAGGTAAAAAAGGTACACATGAGAAAGCACAACTACACAAAATAGGAAATAACAATGGGCAAAAGATATAAACAGATAGTTGACAGAAGAAATGCAAATGATCCTTAAATATATAAAAAGATGCTAAAGCTTGTTCATACTAATAGAAACACAATTAAAACTATATCAAGATACCATTTCTCACCGTCAGCTTGGCAAAATTCTGAAAGAGAATAGACTTGAGACCAGACTTTCTGAGAATAGACTTCGTCGACAAGGCTGTGGAAAAGAGGTACTACCACATTTTTCTGATGAGAGTGCAAAATGACACAGCCTCAATGGAGGGAATTTGGCAAAATTCATCGTTATTACATCTGCCTGTTTTGCTCTTGCTGTTTCCCCGGACCTGAAGTAGATCTTGGCAGATAACAGCGTTCAAAAATTATTTGTTGAAAAAATGGAATGACTTCACCTTTTTTTCCCACATACATTAGTTAATATAATCTCTATGCAGACCTGTGACTATGGAAAGGCAGCTATAATCAAGCTCATATCGAATAAGAAAATGGAGTTTCTTTAGCGCTGCCAAAGTCACGCAGTTAGAAAATGGCAGAGGTAGGACTAAACTCAGATCTTTTGGCTATAAACTCAGTGACTGATCACGCCTCACAGAGAAAAAAAGGCACAGGTATGTGTGAGGATCTACCCAAAGGGGTTGGGAAGGAGTCACACAGAGTGGCCCTTCCAGGTCCACCTCCAGCCCCAAAAGGGGATTCAGGCCATGAAAGTATGGAGCCCACTGACGCCTTGGAATAGACCCTACTCTCAGGATCCACATTCTCAGGGAGCTTCCAGGAAGAGGAAGGGGGCTACACTGGAACAGTCAGGGGAAATATGAAGACACATGTGGTTCTGAAAAAGAAGTCAAGCAACCATGAGTCATGGAGAGGCAAAAGCAGGCAGCTCTCCTCTTCTAACCCTCCCTATGTCTTGCTGGATGGATCTGGAAGCTACCATGAGATTCCTCATCCCCCAAGTTTTAGGTATAAATGAATAGGGATTCCTTATAAATATTAAACATTGGAATGGATCAAATCAGAGACACATTCATGGTCAACCTTAAAAAGAAATAATGGTGTCAACCTTAAAAAGAAATAATGGTGTCCAGGTCAACAGAATCTGACTGCAACTTTAATGTACTCACCTTTCATTCAGAAGGGAAGAGGGTTATTCAGCCAATATCGAAAAGGTGAGTCATGGAGCCAATGAGGCAGGGCCCATATAAGCAGTCTGTGTCTAGGCAAGAGGGCTACCTCCCATTGACAAGGTCTATGGCGGCAGTGGAGCTCCATCAGGTGAATGGCTGGATGGATGCCCTTAACCTCCAAATCAAAAATTGAACTCTGCTCCTCTGGTCATGATATGGGTCCCTGTGGGAGAAAGCACTGTCCAGGGGATATGAGTGACTAGGCTTTTCAACATTCATGTTCCTTGTTGTAAATCAATCAACTGAAATCGTGAAGGTCGGTCCTAGTCTCTGGGCTTGGCAGATGTGAGTCTGCCACTCAAGAAGGCTCTCATCCCAGATTCAGAGCCTGGGGACCTGTGTGTGTGTCCTAGCCCCTGTGAACCAGGGTATTTGTTAAGGTAACAAGGCTGCTCCCTCCCTAACATGCCTCTCCTTCTCTCAGGACTTACTGGCCTTCCTCAGTCGCTTAAAGTTTCCGCATAGATGCTTCTTTCAAACAATGTGCATGTTATCTTAGAGCCACGAGGAAAAACTTGTGGAAAATACACAGGGGCTTGATGGGAATGGAGTTTATTTTTTCACATTCCCTGAGATGGACTCTATTCTCTTTGAAGGATGGGAGACTCAGCCTTCCCCATCATATCAAACAAATTAAAATGCACCTACAGGCCACTTACGTATAATTTTTACTAATTTGGGGGAAAGTTTTAATAATTTTGTTTTTGAAATTATTTATATATAAGTAATACATTTACCTGATTTTAGTTATGATTTCTTTGCAATTAGTTTGTATTCTTGAGAAAAACTATTAAAAATTGCTTAACAAGTAAGAATTTCTTGTGATTACTAAATTTAACAATGAAGCTTTATTCATGAAGCTTTATTTCTAGATCTATAAACTTTTATAGAATTTAATTTTGCACATTTTTTATTTTGGAGCAGACATACATATATCACATATAGGATGACATCTATTTATTTTTGACTCAAACATCTTGTTGGCCTTTGAAAAGCTCAGAAGCCCCAGTGATATGGTTTGTCGCATGTCAAGTATCCTGTCCCCCTGAGTTGGGTACGCGGGGCTGAAGCCCCATTCCAAATGCCCCACAAACCTTTTCCACCAGGTACTTTCCTTTCACGTAGAAAGGAGGTATACTGCACTGCTGCCCCCTGGTGGTACTGAAGACTGATGCCTCTAAAGGAGCTCCTGCAGGACATTTGCTTACGCTGGAAAGGGAGATGGTATTAGAAACCGGGACAGGCTCAGTAGTGTGGCACTGGGCACAGCAGCATGTGGAGGAAGTGACCCTGAAATCTCAGCAGTGACCCACCCCAGGCTTCTCTGAGCTGCAGGGATGATAGTGGGCGTGTATATGTGTGTCTGTTTGTCGGGTGTGCCCTTCACAGAGCTGCCCCCACTGACAAATGGGCTCCCAGCATCTGGTTTGGGGCAGGCCCTGCCTCATCGCTCTATAGAGCTAGTTGTCTTGCCAGGGCTGTGGCTACACTGGGCAGGGACAGCCCTATGCGTGCCTGATTATCCCACCTGGGAAAGTACAGTTCTGGAGCAGCCCATGCAGAGAGGCAGGGAGGTAAACATCCCTTGGCTCTCCCGCCTCAAGGCAGAAGACAGCTGTCTGTGCACTTCTCCTGGGGCCCCTGAGACCAAGGCTGCAGCCCACCCTTGTCCTAGCCACTCACAGGACCACTCTGGACTCATCTCCCAGGGCTGATGTAGGCCACTCGGCTCTGTGTGGAGTGTTCTCAGTGTTCCCCATTTTACACAAGCTACAGGCAATAGATGGTGGTTCCCTTCTCCACATCTCCAGGAAGTGGGCAAAGTTTGGGTGGAGCAGAAACAT
Source organism: Mesoplodon mirus (assembly GCF_964341445.2). Lineage (NCBI taxonomy): Eukaryota > Metazoa > Chordata > Mammalia > Artiodactyla > Ziphiidae > Mesoplodon > Mesoplodon mirus. Next base: position 116,769,544 of record NC_138978.1, on the reverse strand, counting down.
CCTATTCTTATGTATTTCTTAGCAGAGAGAAAAAAACTATGGAAAAAAAAAAGCCAAATGGCTTTGCCTCTATTGTTGCCTGAATGGTGAGAGGCTTGCGGATCCATAAGGCTAGTGATTGTGGAGGGACTGAGGAGAAGGACTGGGACCCGTTGAAACAGACATGGCTAAACTCTCAAGGCAGCACCACCTCCTATCCATCAGGGCTGAAAGGGGCTCCTGAACCTTCCTCTTCAGCACTAAGTAGATGACCAGGGGACGAGGCTCCCCATTCCCTGATGCCACCAGGGTAGCTGAGGCAGTTTTGAGGCCCATGGCTCTGGGTGAAATGTGGAGGAATAGTTCTTCTACTTTATCTGGGGATTCTCCAGAAGAGAGCTGACATCACAAAGATAAAATGAACTCTAATAGGAATGCTTGTTGGGGTCCTGGAGGCCGTTATAGTAATGCATGCCATTAGAAGCCTCCTCCTTCTCTTGGAGAAAAAAGTAAGACCCATTATGGTAATGAGACAGCCTGGTGCTGTTCCAGACCCAGAGTTCTGCTTGGGCTTTGTGTTATCCCTTACTGAGCAGGTAGGAACTCAGTCAATGCATGTTTTTAAATATCTTAAATAAGAAAAAAAAAATCTTTTTTTTTTTTTTTTTTTTTTGGCAGAGCTGTGCAGCTTGTGGCATCTTAGTTCTCTGACCAGGGATTGAACCCAGGCCCTCAGTGGTGAAAGCATGGAGTCCTAACCACTGCACTACCGGAATTCCCAAATCCTTTTTTAAATTAAGAAAATTTAGTTTCAAACCATTATATGTTTATCATAGAGAAATCAAAAAAGACACAGCAAAGAGATGATACAAAAAACACCAACAATAAATCCCTTCCACACCCTCCTCTTTATGCAAATTACCATGTAAAATAGCTATATGAAAATGTACATTTATTATTACATGTGCAGATTACTATGGAAATTATATTTGTAAATTATACATCTATATGTAAAACATATAAAAGTTATAATTCTATGAAAATTACATTTATACATATATGCACATACACATTATACAAAGATATATGATTGCAGAATAGCTTCCATGGACTTTTTCCAGTGATTTAGAGCATCCCATGTTAGTAGTGTTTGGTGATTGAGATGAGTGCTAAGGAGCCAGGTTGTCAGGGTTCAGACCTCAGCTGTGTACCTTACGAGAGGTGTGTGCTTGATCAAGGTACCTGTGTTAGTTATCTCACCTCTGTAAAGTGGAGAAATAATGGTATCTCCTCATAGTAGTTGTGAGGATAGATAAATCCATACATAAAAAACTATATGTATGCTTGGTACACGGCATGGTAAGCACTCAAAAATGTTAAGAACTGAATAAAGCATTCTTTAAGGCCAGCTATTTATAAAGCAAAGGATGTTTGAAGAAGGAGGAGAAGCTGCAAATGGTCCTAATCTGCTTGACCTTGATCCAGTATAGAAGATTCTCACGGGTTGGGCTTTCTTCCTATGAGGATAATTATGGCTTTTAGCAGTTGCTCCGGACGAAGCCTCAACTGTGGAGATATCCATCTCCAAGAAAACCTAAGGATTAGGGCTGAATGTCACAGCATTACTCCAAATGTACCCATGTAACACCAACCCTCCCCCCGTCTCTCTCAAGCCCCTATCCAGTCTACCAGGGTAAAATCAGTTTCTCACTGCTCCATCTCTCTCCCTCTCAGGATTACTAGGCTGTTACCTAAGAAGTGGGTAGGGAGTGGATCTCTAATTTTTTCACAAGACTCAGGAAGCGGACCAGAGGATGTGTGTGGTTGGGGAAGGCATAGTCAACCATTAGGGCCTTAACTTTTGCATCTGACTTCGAGAGGCACGTTTAACACACTAGAACAAGCTGGGCCACAGTGACCAGAAAAATCAATCTTTTGTTTTATGAGACCTACTCATCATTTGGGTTCTGTTTTTTTCTTCCAAGGGAAAGTCACCATCCACAGAGGAAAAATTCCCTTACACAGGCTGAAATCTACCTTGTCTTTTAATCCTAATCCCAATATAAATAATCACAAATAATAAAGATGGGATTCTATGCTACATGCTGATTTGTATATTACTATAAATTTACTGAGTGCCAATTTTATGCTTGGCATATTATAAAATGAACCAGACCTAGTCTCTCTGTCAAGGAACTAACGTGAAATTAGTAGGTATAATGGAAAATATATTGAAATAACCAAAGAATCTTAGCTCAGAGAGCAAAAGCCCATGCTGTCACCTTTGGGCCCCTCCTAAACTAACCTTAGCTTTGGTATGATTCCAGGTGGCTCCGTTACAGCCATCGTCAATCCTGAAAATGGCTCTTTGGGCCTCATTCTCTGGTGCAGAGAAAGATGTTTTGTAAAGACGTTTTGTAACTCTACTCACAAAGACTGCAACACCCTCCCCACCAAAAGACACTCTCTGTTATTTCATCAGGGGTCTTTTCCACTGCCCACCACTCACAGCAAGCACATAGTTACCCTTATAAAACAGAGGACTAAAATCTACTTCTATTTTCCATGATACACCAGCTAGGAACTCACTGCTCTAATTACCATCTATTTTGTGATAAGATCAGTAGCCATATATATTGTTGAAGTGTTTGTATTATGAAAGGGTGTTGTAATATTTAATTGCACCTCCTTTCCCACAAACAATGAAAGATCAAGTCATGCCTTAACATAACATAGGGTATTATTTATCCCCACTTAAGCAGTAATGCAGTAATCTGAGGTAAATCACAGATTCATGATTTTTCCACCCATGACCTGATCTTTCTCACTTAGCTGGTTCTGGCCATCTGCCTCCCCCTTAGAGTTTTGCCAGCAGAATAAGGTGCTGATTACTCTGCTCTCCACCCTTACATAAGCACCTCACCTAGGAGGATGTGGGGCCTGCAGGTGGCTCTGCTGTGTTTTGTGGGATCTGTTGAAATAAATCAGATTATCTAGTTCAGTAGCATGTCACAAGTGCCAAACCCACACACCTCCATAGGGGAATATGACCATCCACCAAATGGAGGCACCTTTCATCCCCTTATACAGAAGGACAACCCTTACCTCTCCCTGGATCTAGGAACTAACAATAAAATGTGCCTATGCTTTTCATTTTGACCTTGCAACCTTGCCCATCTTCTTTGTCTCTCCTGTCTCTCAGGGTTCTGGTCTTCTCCTGAGAGCATCGTGGTGTAGTGGAAAGAGGCCACTGCCAGTCCCCAGGGTCAGACTGTCAGATAGACATTGGCTGAGTCCTGGCTCTACCGCCTACCATCTGCATAACTTTAGAACCCAGGTTCTTTCTGAGCTTCAGTTTCCTCACTGGAAAATGAGGATCATCATATATATCTCCCTTATAGAGTTGTTGGGAGATTAACACCATATGTAAAGCATGTAGAGATGCTTAACAAACTCTCCCCTCTCCATCTGCACTTATCCCTACCACCTCACCAATCTACCTCTTACTTTCTCATACAAGAAAATGCCAGTTTCTGTTCTTTTCCTCTAATAATACTTCCCAAATCTTCTTTCTAATCTATATACCCACAACCTTAGCCAGATAAGTTTCTTGCGAAGCCAAGACCAGAAGTGTGTTATTGGTGGGTCAGTTACCTGGGATGCCAGGTTGCAGAAAGAATGAATTATTTTTGTTTTTTTTGTTTTTTTTGTTTTTTTTGTTTTTTTTTTGCTGTACGCGGGCCTCTCACTGTTGTGGCCTCTCCCGTTGCGGAGCACAGGCTCCGGACGCACAGGCTCAGCGGCCATGGCTCACGGGCCCAGCCGCTCCGCGGCATATGGGATCCTCCCAGACCGGGGCACGAACCCGTATCCCCTGCATCGGCAGGCGGACTCTCAACCACTGCGCCACCAGGGAGGCCCAAGAATGAATTATTTTTAATAAACATTAGAGTAAAGTGGGCAAAACATTATTGAAGGGTACAAAATTGGAGAAATTTTATGGAAAAAAATTTATGAATATGCATCAAAAGCTTTTAAAATGTTCATATCTTTTGATAATTATTTTACCTCTAGGAATTTATCATATTAAGGAAATAAACAGATATATTCAAATATTTATGTATAGAATGTTCATTATAGTATTGTAATAGTGAAAAATTAGAAATAATCAAAATATCTAAGAATAGGATTACAAGGTAATGGAGTAAATACTAGGCAGACATTAAAAATCAGGTTTTAAAAGGGTCTATAATGACATTGGAAAATGCTCACAATTTGATATAAAATTATGAGTATATTATCAATTTTTAAAATATATAAAACACTGTATTACCACATGAACCAGCAATTCCACTTCTGGGTGTATACCCAAAAGGAGTGAAAGCAGGGACTCAGAACATATTTGTAAACTCATGCTCATAGCAGCATTATTCACAATAGCCAAAAGGTGGAATTAGTTCAAGCATCCATCAGTGGATGAATGGATAAACAAAACGTGGCCTGTACACATACAGTGGAATTTTATTCAATCAAAGGAAGGAAATTCTGACACATGGTACAACATGAATGAATCTTAAGGACATGATGGTGGGTGAAACAGGCCAGTCACAAAAGGACAAATAGCATATGATTCCACTTATATGAGGTACCTGGAGTAGTCAGACTTAGAGACAGAAAAAAAAAAAAAAAGGTAGGTGCCAGGGACTGGGGGGAGGGGGGAATGGGGAGTTAGTGTTTAATGGGTCTAGAGTTTTAGTTTGGGAAGATGAAAAATTTCTGGAGATGGATAGTGGGGATGGTTGCATAACAGTGTGAATGTACTAAATACCAAAAAACCAGACACTTAAAAATGGTTAAAATGGTAAATTTTATTTATTTTATTATAATAGAAAAATTATATATACATATGTATACATATACATTTATACAATACATGTACACACAGACACACGCATATATAAATGAAACACTAAAAAGCTATAAGTGTTTCCCTGGTGGCGCACTGGTTAAGAATCCACCTGCCAGTTCACGGGACACAGGTTCGAGCCCTGGTCCGGGAAGATCCCACATGCCGCCGAGCAACGAAGCCCATGCACCACAACTACTGAGCCTGTGCTCTAGAGCCCACGAGCCACAGCTACTGAAGCCCGCGCACCTTGGAGCCCGAGCTCCGCAACAAGAGAAGCCACCGCAATGAGAACCCCGCACACTGCAATGAAGAGTAGCCCCCACTCACCTCAACTAGAGAAAGCCCACGCGCAGCAACGAAGACCAAACTCAGCCTAATTAATTAATTAATTAATTTCAAAAGCCAACATGCCCATTTAAAAAAAAAGCTATAAGCCAGATGTCAGCAGTGAGTTGTGAAGTCTGAATTGTGAAATTATAAGAGATTTTTACTTTCTTCTTTGTATTTTTTTGCATTTTACAATTTTTCTATCATGAACACGTATTACTTTTTTCAGGGAAAATCAGTGTTTCTTTAAACCCATTGGAGTTTCCTTGAACGGCCTCCTTGCTTTGGCCAGGGAGGAGGAATGTCCTACAGGCAGATGCACGTGCTCCACAGCAGGAATTTCTCCTCTCCAGGCCTGTGCTCTGCCTTTACAAGGTGGTTTCAGGCTAGCAGACCTCATAAACAGCCTCTCGCCCACACAAGAAACTGTTGGAGTACGAGGTCTCTTAGAATTTTGTAGGTGAATTTATGGCCGTTTCATGAAGGATTCCTCCCTTTGGCCCCAGAAACTATGTTGGGACTGTCCTGCCTGACTTACAGCCAAGAGTCATGTCAAGGCTGCGTGTGGCAGCAACACAGTGCGGTGAGAAAAGTGCCACACAGGAGTCGGCCACAGAATTCTGCGGTGTGACCATCGGCCAGACCCTCCCCGTCTCTGGCCCTTTCTTCCTTCAGTGATAAGATGAGGGGATCAGACAAACCACGACCCCCTTCCTTAAACCAAGCTCAGGCCTTGCTTGCCCCAGTGAGCCTGCGCTGATGAACTCCTCCAGCCTCTTAGGGGCACTTCAGCAGTCATGGCTTCAGATGCTCCTCTATAAAGTGATGGTCAAGATTTGCCTGTATGTTCTTGAGTGATATGCATGCGAGTCCTCAACAATGCCTAGGAGTCAGGGTCACAAAGTCTTCCAGTCCCACTTGCCCTTCCATTCCCAGCAGGGAATCCCATTCATTTGCAATTAAATGGGCCTCAGGCAACTCACAAACAGACCCTGCAGTGTACTGAGCACTTCCTCTGCCCTATTTAGAAGCCACCATTGGTTCCCCTTTGCCCTTAAAACAAATTCCAAATGATGACTTTATTCTGATAAATAGTCACAAGGCCCTATCTGGTCTGCTTTCTGTCTTCCTTTGCCAGACTCAACTTTTGCTTTATCCCTGCTCTGCCCCCGTTAGTATCCTTACCTTCTGGCTATATCAAGCTTCCAGAAATTCCCTAACACACCATGCCCTGTTAAGCAGGGGCCTTTTCATACGCTGGTCCTTCTTCCTCCAGCTGGTGAATGTGATACCCTTCAAGACCCAACTTGCATAGTAACAGCAAACATTAACAGTCCCTTACAGTGTGACTAATAATGTTCTAAGTGCCTTACCTGTAATAACTCATTTTTTTTGCACATAGCCAAATCCTGAGCAGGTTTTTTTTTCTACTGCCTCGCTTTTCTAGTTTTCTGCCTATTTTCTTAACATAGTTCTTTACCCTTCCAGTTGATTCTATAAACCACTAGATAGCCTTCCTATGAAATGCTATTCTGCCTAAGTGAGTCAGAGTTGATGACTGCTGCTTAAAACCAATCATCTTATCTTATAAGGTATTTACCTAGCAAGCCTCCATTGAGTGTCACTGAATTCCAGGCACCTGTGCTGGTGTAGAGGGAATACAAGGCCTCAATTCTGCTCATGAGGAGCTCACATCTGTATGAAAAAAAAAAAAAGATAAACAGCAATGTGAGGTAATTAAAGGTACTATGTGAATACCTATGAACATATAACTTAACTCTATGGGAACTCAGATGGGGAGTCTGAGAGGGCTTCACAGAAGAGGTGACATCCAAAGAAGCAACGCAGCATCAGTGGCCAGAGTGGGCTCTGAAGCTGGACAACTTGGGTTCACATCCCGCTTCTGCCACACTTTGGATATGTAAGCTTGGGCAAGTTGCTCAATGTATTTGGTCCTCAGTTTCCTCATCCATAAATGAGTGACAATAAGAACATCTACTTAGTAATCATCTCTGCAGCCAGCGCAGTCCGCAGGATCTGTCTATGGAACATACTCCCAGGACTGGTGCCAGCACCATCTGCTTTCTCACCAACCTTACATTGCTGTGGAAAACCATCTGTCTCAAGCCCAAGCCTCAACTCCAGTCACTAATTTATTACTTAGGCTTTTCCCCTAAGTAATGGGGTGGCTGGAAGGGTCATTCTTTTAGTCTTGGACCTAGAACGTGGCTCAGCCTCTCTTTGCTGTTTCCAACTTGACTTGCACTTTAAAAGGTTAAGCTAACATTATTTTAGGCGTAGCTTTCTTATTCAGTGAAGAAAAGTCTCTTCGTTATGAGTCCAGAATCCACTCTTCTGAGCCTATTCTGAATTGTTCTCTCCAAAGCCACAAAAATACTATGCATTAGCCTTCTAGATTCCCCTAAAAACATCCTCCTTAAACTAAGGAGCCTGGTATAGTAAAAACTCCTAGTCTTCTAGAGTCAGAGAGATCTGGGTTAAATTCACAGATCCTCTAGCTGTGAGACTTCAGTCAAGTCACTAAAACTTCCAAGTCTTTAATATCTATTTCATAGGGTTATTACAATGCCCAAATAAAGAAGATATGTAATAAAACTGTTTTGAGTCTCTTCTTTTAATTTGCTCCGATTATGTTCTTTATTCCCATTTTGAAATATCTTCTGATGGTCACATCCCCAGCCATTCTTATTGCTGCCTGTTGTCCCAATTTCTCTACTTTCAACTTTTTCTACTAAAAGTCCTATCTCCCAAGAGTCATATTTCTGAGTTTCTGGTGCTACTTCCTTGGAGCTGCTTGGCATAAAAGCCATGTTCATTGTTCATTCTATTTTAGCTCAATAAAAGTATTTTCATTCCCAATTTAAATGTACATCATAATTATTCTATTGAATATTATGCTGAAAAGATATGGCATTGAACTTCCACATGGCATTTGGCAAGATTTCTTATCCTATCTTTGTGACAAGTTAGAGGAATCTTGAATATATGGACAATTATATTTTGCCAAAACTAAAGGTGATGACTAATGAAATAGAATCTTTATTAAGAAAGCATATATCGGGCCTCCCTGGTGGCGCAGTGGTTGAGAGTCCGCCTGCCGATGCAGGGGATACGGGTTCATGCCCCGGTCTGGGAGGATCCCATATGCCGCGGAGCGGCTGGGCCCGTGAGCCATGGCCGCTGAGCCTGCGCGTCCGGAGCCTGTGCTCCGCAACGGGAGAGGCCACAACAGTGAGAGGCTCGCGTACAGCAAAAAAAAAAAAAAAAAAAAAAAAAAAAGAAAGCATATAATATGATGCCAGCAGCCTATCCACATCTTACTCTAGTTAACATTTTTATTAATCACTTGAATGCTGATTTCTAAAACAGACCAATCAAATTTACAGATGACAGAAAACTGGGAAGGTTAATAAACACTTTCAAGTCAGAAAAGGTTTTCAAAAATATATATATATATCTTAGCACGTTGTATTGATGCTGAATAAAACAAGAAGTTTAAAGGGGGCAAATGTAAAACTCTTTCTTTGACTCCAATATACCAGCAGCACAAGTGCAGGATAAGATTGGTTTAGCAGTAGTCACTCTCCCACGGTCAACTCAGTAAGATTTTATATTGTTATATAATTATCCCCCAATCAATATAATCTTAGGATGCTTAAACGTCTAGCTTTAGAATAAGGGAGGTAGTGGTCTTCCTTTATCTTATGCAGCTAGATCACACCTCTGGAGTTGAATTCAGCTAAGGGTGACACATTTTAAGAAAGATATTGGTAAAATGAAATGGTTCTCATCTCAAGGAGCTCACATACTAGGTGATTAGTGTTGTGATAGAGGCAGATTCAAAATGGGGAAGACATGACTAATTTTGCCTGGGGGAGTCAGGAAAGTTTTCACAGAAGGGAATGAGGCTGAAACTGAATCTTAAAAATAATGGGGAGGATTTTATCACCAGCAGAGTACGTCATTTGAGGCAAAGGGAACAACACACACTTGAATCCCCAGGGCAGGGATTAAAGCAGTGGGTTAAGAAGTAAATGGAGGACTTCCCTGGTGGCGCAGTGGTTAAGAATCCACCTGCCAATGCAGGGGACACGGGTACGAGCCCTGGTCCGGGAAGATCCCATATGCAGTGGAGCAACTAAGCCCATGTGCCACAACTACTGAGCCTGCACTCTAGAGCCCGCAAGCCACAACTATTGAGCCCTCATGCCTAGAGCCCGTGCTCCACAACAAAGACAAGCCACCACAATGAGAAGCCTGCACACCACAACGAAGAGTAGCCCCCGCTCACTGCAACTAGAGAAAGCCCACGCACAGCAGCAAAGACCCAATGCAGCCAAAAATAAATTTATTTATTTATTTATTTATTTATTTATTTATTTTTTAAAAAATAGAGAATATTGAAAGCAACAAGAGAAAAGTGACTTGTCACATACAAGCTGTTCCCCCATAAGACTATAAGCAGATGTCTCAGCAGAAACTTTGCAGGAACAAGTGAAATGATATATTCAAATTGCTGAAAGAAAAATTCCTGCCAACGAGGAATGCTATACCAGCAAAAGAGTCCTTTAAAAAAAAGGCGAGATAAAGACTTTCCCAAACAAACAAAAACTGAGGGAGTTATCACCACTATACCTGCCTTACTAGAAGTGCTAAAGAGAACTCTTCAAGTTGAAACAAAAAAATGCTAAACAACATAAAAGCATACGAAAGTATAAATCTCACTGGTAGGGGTAAGTATATAGACAAAAAGCAGAATAACATAATAGGTTGAGTGGTGTGTAAGTCACTTTTAACTCCAATATAAAAGTTAAAAAACAAGGTATTAAGAAAAACTATAAACACAAGAATTGGTTAATGTAAACACAATATATAAAAAAAGAAAATTCTGACATCAATAACATGGTGTGTGGGAGACTGGTTCAAGATGGTGGAGTAGAAGGATGTGTGCTCACTCCCTCTTGCGAGAGCACCAGAATCACAATTAACTGCTGAACAATCATCAACAGGAAGACACTGAAACTCACCAAAACAGATACCCCACATCCAAAGACAAAGGAGAAGCTGCAATGAGACAGTAGGAGGGGCGTAATCACAATAAAATCAAATCCCATAACTGCTGGGTGGGTGACTCACAAACTGGAGAATGATTATACCACAGAAGTCCACCCCCTGGAGTGAAGGTTCTGAGCCCTATGTCAGGCTTCCCAACCTGGGGGTCTGTCAATGGAAGGAGGAATTCCCAGAGAATCAGACTTTGAAGGCTAGCGAGATTTGATTGCAGGACTTCGACAGGACTGGGGGAAACAGAGACTCCACTCTTGGAGGGCACACGCAAAATAGTGTGTGCATCAAGACCCAGGGGGAAGAAGCAGTGACTGCATACGAGACTGAACCAGACCTACTTGCTAGTGTTGGAGGGTCTCCTGCAGAGGTGGGGGGTGGATGTGGCTCACCGAGGGGACAAGGACACCGGCAGCAGAAGTTCTGGGAAGTACTCCTTGGTGTGAGCCCCCCCAGAGTCTGCCATTAGCCCCACCAAAGAGCCTGTAGCCTCCAGTGCTGGGTCACCTCAGGCCAAACAACCAACAGGGAGGGAACTGAGCCCCAGCCATCAGCAGACAAGCAGATTAAAGTTTTACTGAGCTCTGCTCACCAGAGCAACACCTAGCTCTACCCACCACCAGTCCCTCCCATCAGGAAGCTTGCACAGGCCTCTTAGATAGCCTCATCCACCAGAAGGCAGACAGCAGAAGCAAGAACTACAGTCCTGCAGCCTGTGGAACGAAAACCACATTCAGAGAAAGACAGACAAAATGAAAAGGCAGAGGACTACGTACCAGATGAAGGAAGAAGATAACCCCAGACAAACAACTAAATGAAGTGGAGACAGCCAACCTTCCAGAAAAAGAATTCAGAATAATGATAGTGAAGATGATACAGGAACTCACTGGAATTCACTGCTGTGGAACAGAATAAAGAATAAAGAATGAAAAGAAATGAAGACAGCCTAAGAGACCTCTGGGACAACATTAAACGCACCAACATTTGCATTATAGGGGTCCCAGAAGGAGAAGAGAGAGAGAAACACCCAAGAAAATATTTGAAGAGATCATAGTCGAAAAATTCCCTAACATGGGAAAGGAAGTAGCCACCCAAGTCCAGGAAGCACAGAGAGTCCCAAGCAGGATAAACCCGAGGAGAAACATGCCAAGACATATAGTAATCAAATTGACAAAAATTAAAGACAAAAAAAATTATTAAAAGCAACAAGGGAAAAAATGATAAATAACATACAAGGGAACTCCCATAAGGTTAACAGCTGATTTCTCAGCAGAAACTCTACAAGCCAGAAGAGAGTGGCATGTTATATTTAAAATGATGAAAGGGAAGAACCTACAACCAAGATTACTCTATCCAGCAAGGATCTCATTCAGATATGATGGAGAAATCAAAACCTTTACAGACAAGCAAAAGCTAAGAGAATTCAGCACCACCAAACCAGCTCTACAACAAATGCTAAAGGAAATTCTCTAAGTGGGAAACACAAGAGAAGAAAAGGACCTACAAAAAAAAAAAAAAAAACCCAAAACAATTAAGAAAATGATAATAGGAACATACATATCAATAATTACCTTAAATATGAATGGATTAAATGCTCCAACCCAAAGTCATAGGCTGGCTGAATGGATACAAAAACAAGACCTATATATATGCTGTCTACAAGAGACAGGACACATACAGACTGAAAGTGAGGGCATGGAAAAAGATATTCCATGAAAATGTAAGTCAAAAGAAAGCTGGAGTAGCAATATTCATATCAGATAAAATAGACTTTAAAATAAAGAATGTTACAAGAGACAAGGAAGGACACTACATAATGATCAAGGGAACAATCTAAGAAGAAGATATAACAATGGTAAATATTTATGCACCCAACATAGGAGCACCTCAATACATAAGGCAACTGCTAACAGCTCTAAAAGAGGAAATCAACAGTAACACAATAATAGTGAGGGACTTTAACACCACACTTACACCAATGGACAGATAATCCAGACAGAAAATTAATAGGGAAACAAAAGTTTTAAATGACACAATAGACCAGATAGATTTAATTGATATTTATAGGACATTCCATCCGAAAACAGCAGATTACACTTTCTTCAAGTGCACATGGAACATTCTCTAGGATAGATCACATCTTGGGTCAAAAATCAAGCTTCAGTAAATTTAAGAAAACTGAAATCATATCAAGCATCTTTTCCAACCACAACGCTATGAGATTAGAAATCAGTTACAGGGAAAAAAAGGTAAAAAACACAAACACATGGAGGCTAAACAATACATTACTAAATAACCAAGAGATCAGTGAAGAAATCAAAGATGAAATTAAAAAATACCTAGAGACAAATGACAACAAAAACACAACGATCCAAAACCAATGGGATGAAGCAAAAGCAGTTCTAAGAGGGAAGTTTATAGAAATACAACCCTACCTCAAGAAACAAGAAAAATCTCAAATGAACAACCTAACCTTACACCTAAAGGAACTAGAGAAAGAAGAGCAAATAAAACCCAAAATTAGTAGAAGGAAAGAAATCATAAAGATCAGAGCAGAAATAAATGAAATAGAAACAAAGAAACAATAGCAAAAACCAATAAAAGTAAAAACTGACTCTTTGAGAAGTTAAACAAAATTGATAAACCTTTAGCCAGACTCATCAAGAAAAAGAGGGAAAGGACTCAAATCAATAAAATTAGAAATGAAAAAGGAGAAGTTACAACGGACAATGCAGAAATACAAAGCATCCTAAGAGACTACTACAAGCAACTCTATGTCAATAAAATGGACAACCTGGAAGAAATGGAAAAATTCTTAGAAAGGTATAAACTTCCAAGACTGAACCAGGAAGAAATAGAAAATATGAACAGACCAATAACAAGTAATGAAATTGAAACTGTGATTAAAAATCTCCCAACAGTGCTCGCTTCGGCAGCACATATACTAAAATTGGAATGATACAGAGAACATTAGCATGGCCCCTGCGCAAGGATGACACGCAAATTCGTGAAGCGTTCCATATTTTTGGCTTTCTGACCACCTAGATGGGTGGGATATGGAGGGTGGGAGGGAGGGAGACGCAAGAGGGAAGAGATATGGGAATATATGTATATGTATAACTGATTCACTTTGTTATAAAGCAGAAACTAACATACCATTGTAAAGCAATTATACTCCAATAAAGATGTTAAAAAATAAATAAAATAAAATAAAAAAAAATCTCCCAACAAACAAAAGTCCAGGACCAGGTAGCTTCACAGGTGAATTCTATCAAACATTTAGAGAAGAGCTAACACCCAGCCTTCTCAAACTCTTTCAAAAAATTGCAGAGGAAGGAACACTCCCAAACTCATTCTATGAGGCCACCATCACCCTGATACCAAAACCAGACAAAGATACTACAAAAAAAGGAAATTACAGACCAATACCACTGATGAATATAGATGCAAAAATCCTCAACAAAATAGTAGCAAACAGAATCCAACAACACATTAAAAGGATCATACACCATGATCAAGTGGGATTTATCCCAGGGATGCAAGGTCTCTTCAATATATGCAAATCAATCAATGTGATACACCATATTAACAAATTGAAGAATAAAAACCATATGATCATCTCAATAGATGTAGATAAAGCTTTTGACAAAATTCAACACCGATTTATGATAAAAAGTTTCCAGAAAGTGGGCATAGAGGGAACCCACCTCAACATAACAAAGGCCATATATGACAAACCCACAGCAAACATCATTCTCAATGGTGAAAAACTGAAAGTGTTTCCTCTAAGATCAGGAACAAGACAAGGATGTCCACTCTCACCACTATTATTCAACATAGCTTTGGAAGTCCTGGCAACAGCAATCAGAGAAGAAAAAGAAATAAAAGGAATCCAAACTGGAAAAGAAGTAGAACTGTCACTGTTTGCAGATGACATGATACTATACTTAGATAATCCTAAAGATGCCACCAGAAAACTACGAGAGCTAATCAATGAATTTGGTAAAGTTGCAGGATACAAAATTAATGCACAGAAATCTCTTGCAGTCCTATACACTAACAACAAAAGATCAGAAAGAGAAATTAAGGAAACAATTCCATTCACCATTGCACCAAAAAGAATAAAATACCTAGGAGTAAACCTAAATAAGGAGGTAAAAGACCTGTGCTCAGAAAACTATAAGACACTGATGAAAGAAATCAAAGATGACACAAGCAGATGGAAAGATATACCATGTTCTTCGATTGGAAGAATCAATATTGTGAAAATGACTATACTACCCAAAGCAATCTACAGATCCAATGCAATCCCTATCAAATTACCAATGGCATGTTTTACAGACCTAGAACAAAAAATCTTAAAATCCGTATGGAGACACAAAAGACCCCGAATAGCCAAAGTAATCTGGAGGGAAAAAAACAGAGCTGGAGGAATCAGACTCCCTGATTTCAGACTATGCTACAAAGCTACAATAATGAAGACAATATGGTACTGGCATACAAACAGAAATATAGATTAATGGAACAGGATAGAAAGCCCAGAGATAAACCCATGCACCTATGGTCAACTAATCTATGACAAAGGAGGCAAGGATATACAATGGAGAAAAGACAGTCTCTTCAATAAGTGGTGCTGGGGCTTCCCTGGTGGCGCAGTGGTTGAGAATCTGCCTGCTAATGCAGGGGACACGGGTTCGAGCCCTGGTCTGGGAGGATCCCACATGCCACGGAGCGGCTGGGCCTGTAAGCCATGGCTGCTGAGCCTGTGCGTCCGGAGCCTATGCTCCACAACAAGAGAGGCCGCAACAGTGAGGCCCACGCACTGCGATGAAGAGTGGCCCCCACTTGCCACAACTAGAGAAAGCCCTCGCACAGAAATGAAGACCCAACACAGCCAAAAATAAATAAATAAATAAATAAATTTTGAAAAATAAAAATAAAAATAAGTGGTGCTGGGAAAACTGGACAACTACATGCAAAAAGCAGCCGCATAGCACAGGGAGATCAGATCGGTGCTTTGTGACCACCTGGAGGGGTGGGATAGGGAGGGTGGGAGGGAGGGAGACGCAAGAGGGAAGAGATATGGGAACATATGTATATGTATAACTGATTCACTTTGTTATAAAGCAGAAACTAACACACCATTGTGAAGCAATTTTACTCCAATAAAGTTGTAAAAATAAAAAAAAAAGAATGAAATTAGAACACTCCCTATCACCATACACAAAAATAAACTCAAAATGGATTAAAGACCTAAATGTAAGACCAGACACTATAAAACTCTTAGAGGAAAACATAGGAAGAACATTCTTTGATATAAATCACAGCAAAATCTTTTTTGACCCACCTCCTACAGTAATGGAAATAAAAACAAAAATAAACAAATGGGACCTAATGAAAGTTCAAAGCTTTTGCACAGCAAAGGAAACTATGAACAAGACAAAAAGACAACCCTCAGAATGGGAGAAAATATTTGCAAACGAATCAATGGACAAAGGATTAACCTCCAAAATATATAAACAGCTCATGCAGCTCAATATTAAAGAAACAAACAACACAATCAAAAAATGGGCAGAAGACCTAAATAGACATTTCTCCAAAGAAGACATAGAGATGGCCAAGAGACATATGAAAAGCTGCTCAGCATTGCTAATTATTAGAGAAATGCAAATTAAAACTACAATGAGGTATCACCTCACACCAGTTAGAATGGGCATAATCAGAAAATCTACAAACAGCAAATGCTGGAGAGGGTGTGGAGAAAAGGGAACCCTCTTGCGTTGGTGGGAATGTAAATTGATACAGTCACTATGGAGAACAGTATGGAGGTTCCTTAAAAAAAGAAAAATACAATTACCATACGACCCATCAATCCCACTACTGGGCATATACCCAGAGAAAACCATAAGTCAAAAAGGCACATGCAGGGCTTCCCTGGTGGCGCAGTGGTTGAGAGTCCACCTGCCAATGCAGGGGACACGGGTTCGTGCCCCGGTCCGGGAGGGTCCCACGTGCCACAGAGCGGCTAGGCCTGTGAGCCATGGCCGCTAAGCCTGCGTGTCCAGAGCCTGTGCTCCGCAACGGGAGAGGCCACAACAGTGAGAGGCCCGCGTACCACAAAAAAAAAAAAAAAAAAAAAAAGAATATACAAGGAACTCTATCTAAAAAAATTAACAGAAAAATGGGAAATACATTTGAACAGGCAATTTATGGAATAGATAATCGAAGTACTTTAGAAACATACACAGAGATGCTCAAACTTATTAATTAGGGAAACACAAATGGAAATAACAGTGAAATAGACTAGATAAGCTAGGTGTCGGTTGGGGTGGATGTGGGTTTAGCAAACACTTCGGGTAGAAAAGTAAAGTAGTATAGCTGTTCCAAAGAATGGTCTCAGTATTTTGTCAAATCAAGCATACATATACCCTACTCTACTTTTGTGTTTAGAGCCTCAGAAAACACTTCTCAAACATCCTTAATGAACATAAAAGGATGTTCATTGTTTTTCATACTGGGGAATTGCAAGCCATATGAGTGTCCATTACTGGGGAAGCACATAACTATACAGATAAGTACACATCAGTGGCACAGTTACAAGCAATGGGGTAGATATACATAGAGCAGGATGGATGTTAAGTGAAAAAGGTAAGAAACAGAATGAGCTCTACCACATAATAGCACTTACATAAAAGAAAACTACATGCACACAAAAATAACAATGCATATTTTAAAGAACATATACAAAATAAAAAGATATACAGTAAACTCATTAGAACAATTGTCTAGTGGGTGAGGGACAGAGGAATGTGACTGAAGAATGGGGATATAAGTTAATCAATCAATCAACCATTCCAAAAAAATCTGCATAGACCAATAAGGATAATATACCATGTTTAACAAATATAAATTAAATGAATGAATGCATGGATAAATAAATTGATCCAATGTATAATATAAATTTTTAAGTTAAAAGAATTATCTTAGTTTCACAGGACAGTTACTCGACTTTTAGAGTTAGTAGATATCTTTAATCCTTACAATAAAATTCAACACAATTTGTTGTTGAACTGGAATTCTGGTTTTCTAGCCAAATATAACAGCCTTACCATATCCTAGAATTGATAACATGGTGGTAAAGTGAAATTGAGGCTTTGACTTTGTACTTGGCCATGAACACACTGCTTAGCATTTTTCTTGTTAAAAAAAAAAAAGGATAATATGCCATGAAGTGAGGAACATGATTAACTCAAATCTCTACAACTGGAATTTAAGAAAAAAGAAAAAAATGTCCTTGGTGTCCTGGGCATTGATGGTCTCAAGTCAGCAAAAAGTCTGGGGTCAAAGTCTATGAAAAGTAATATTATAAGATCACAACACTGTCTATGAGAAGGGAAAAACACCTTGGGAAGAGTGAAGGCACAGGAAAGAATAAAAGACCTAAGAACAAATGGATTCTGGATCTCTGACTTCAGAAGATAAAAGGAAAGTTAAACAAGGGAAAATTAAATCATCTTCTAAATAGGAACCATGCTTAGACTGCCAGGTAGCTTCCAATGTTGGATAGGGCAGGAGCCACAGACACACACTCCTCTTTCTGCAGGGGTTCCAGAAGCGGGCTTCCAACATCCTCAGGCAGGCCCCTACTCTTGCTCACAAAAGAATATATCCTTTAAAAAAAAGTATAATGTGATGATCTTTGGTTTGGAGGGAAAAGGAAGCCATGAAAGAATTGGCAGGGAGGGCTTGTTTTTCCCCCTCCTCCCCTTTCTCTATTATCACTCTTTCCTTAACATGCCCTAGTTGCTATGTTTTTTATATTTATTATATGTGCAGAACACAGTAAAAAGCAAATAGCAATTATAGCAGTTAGTTCTACTTCCATCTGAAGTAACAGAAAAATTCAACTCAAACTTTATTAAATGAAAAGGGGAATTTATTGGTTCATGTAATCAAAAAGTTCTGCATGGGTCTTGCAGACAGTACTCAATCCAAGGCTCAAATGGTATCATCAGGGTTGAGGGAGTCTCTTAATTTCTAGCTCTGCTTTCCTCTCTGCTGACTCTATTTTCAGGCAGACTGCTGACATATAGTTGCAAGATGGCTGCAGTAGTTCAGACTACATGCTTCCAGGTTCAAAGCTCAAGGTGTAGCGGGTGGGGGAGCATGGAATGATGTCTCTTTACTGGTGGTTTCCACAAGAGTCCTGAGATTCACTCTGCCTGAATCAGTCCAGGTTACATGCCCACCTACTGCTACCAGTTATATCCAAGAGACATTCTTTACCTCAGAGTCAAAGCTAGACCTTCCACCCCACCCAACCCATGGAATAAGAATGGGAAATGGGTGAATTCTGATGTGAAAATCAGGGGCTGTTGCAGAAGGTGGAATGTACAGAAAGGAGACAAATAATAAATGTACCTAGAGTAATTTTCACCAAGTTTTTTTTTAGTATTTTCATTTATCATTCACTGTTCCCTTAAAGCTACTCTTTTCCTAAAACAGATGAAAACCTTCTCCCTGATCTCCCAGAGTTAGTAAAGGAATCCAACAGACCACCCTGGACCTTTCAATAACCTCCACATTCTCATGGAAAGGGGATCAAATATTGAAGAAAAACGAAAAGAGGTATATTTCCTGCTCTTCTCTCGTGATGAAAACATGTAAAAATCAAATCAAAATAAGAATGTGTCACATTGAGTTACCAATTCTGTTAAGATTTCATAATAACATACTAGTAATTGTCATTTATTGAACACCTGCTATAATGTCAGGCAAAGTGCCAGACCACTGACATATAATTCACTTAATATCGTTGACAACCATGCATATTATGTATTATCATCCCTACTTTAAAGATGAGGAAACAGAGTCAAGAAGGTTAAGAAGGGCTTCCCTGGTGGTGCAGTGGTTGGGAATCCATCTGCCAATGCAGGGGACATGGGCTCGAGCCCTGGTCCGGGGGGATCCCACATGCCGCAGAGCAACTAAGCCCGTGCGCCACAACTACTGAAGCCCCTGCACCTGCAGCCTGTGCTCCGCAGCGGGAGGGGCCGCCGTAGTGAGAGGCCAGCACACGGCAGCGAAGAGTGGCCCTGCTTGCCGCAGCTGGGGGCGGGAGGGGGGGGGCCACGCGCAGCAACGAAGACCCAACACAGCCAAAAATAAATATATATATAAAAAAATTTTTTTAATAAAAAAAATAAAGGTTAAGAAATCTGCTCAGAATCACAGAGCTGGTACTTCGAGGAGCCAATAGTCAAAGGCAATCTGTAGGACTTGTGAGACTGGGCTCTCAACACTGTACCATGGACTTTGGGATCTGGGCACCAATTAGGCACCAATATTGTGACCACAGTGTTATTTCAATGTAATCCTTTCATGTACCTCATCTGAAAAGTTCTTATAATTAGGAATTTCATGGAGAAAATGAAGTGATTAGTTGAGGATTACTAAATTTATACTATAAAAAGAACTGCAAATAGTCTTCTATGAACTGCTTTAAGCACAGATATATATGAAATGCTACCAGAGTATACTTTGCAAGTGTAACTGATGGCCTGGTTAGAAAAATGACAGAATGAGTTCAAGAGGCAGAATCTGGGAAATATGGGTTTAAATGATTAAACACAAATTGAGAACAAAAAATACTTCAATTTCTCAAGGACTGCCACAGCAGAGCAGAAAAGTCATCCTGAAAAAAGCCAAAGACAGAAGAAGATCTAGGTTCCAGACTAACACAGTGGTTTGATAATCAACACTGTAGGATGCCAAGAAAAGATGTCTGATACAGCCCTGGAGGACTTTGCCCCAAGTTGTTAAGATATCCTAAAATGAGATAAATCCCTTGAAATGAATGCTTTTAGAAATTGAGAAAATCTGGTCATACTTTAGGCAACACTGGTAAAACACAAGTAAAACAAGTAGAAATGTTGGTGGGTCAAGAGTCCACCTCTACTTCAGCAAGATCACCATTGATGAGGAAATCTATGAGGTTAAAAGAGCATTATTCATCTCATGAAGTCACATTTAAGGACTCTGAAGCCTTCAGTCTCAGTGATTCTGGACATATGGTAGTTTAGAGTCTGAATGACTGCTTTTAATTTTTGCTGTAAGCAGAAATTATAAATAATATGCCAGAGTGGTTCTGATGTTCACCTTCTGAACCCATCAGTCCCCAAACTATTAGACTTCTGGCCCTATAGCTAAGCCGCATACATTATTCCGGGCCCTCCCCCAACTACACCTGGGTGACAGGGGCGTGATGTAGTCAATATCTGGAGCTGGGCTACACCAATAGTCATGGAGATTATCAGCCAAACATGTGCCTAATCTACAGGGTGTAGGTGGTGAATTATGAGTAACTAGAAGATTTGCAAGGGGGAACTAATGTCCAAGTTGATGAAAAGTGGGTGCAGAGCAGTTAGAGGGGTCTTCAGGTACTGGAAGTTCAGTGAGATCCCTCACCACCCAGAACAAGTACTGACCTTCAGCAGGAGGAATTTAAGAATGGAAGTTCCCCGAAGTTCAGGAATCAGCATCAGGCCACCTGTTTTACTACTCTGGCTTTGATCCCTCTCAGTGGTGATAACTAGGTCTCTGCTTGGTTCCTGGTCCTTGAGTGTCCCATGTTAGGAGCTCTTCTTTGTTTTTCTGTCTCCCCTACTTCCAAAATTAAAATCCTGCTACCCATGAACTGATATTGTTGATACCAACTCCCCATCACCTCCCCATCTAAATCTGCTATTCCTGGCTTCTCAATCATTGAGTTCTGTCCACCTGTCAGACCCTACTTTACTGAGGCTGCCCCTCCCTAACCTGTCTGCTTACACCAGCTATTGCCAGCCCCTCCCTAACCTGTCTGCCTACACCAGCTGTTGCCAAAACTCTAACATATTGCCTCTTGTTTTTTTCCCTCCCTCAACCTCTGTGTCCAATGCATTGTCAAGCTCTAATTCTGAAATGTCTCTTCTCTTCAATCCCACTGCCAACACCTTAGTTTGGTACCTCATTATCTCCCTTCTTTTTTCAAACTGGCTGCACCCTTGCCTGTATCAAATTCAATTCACCATCCATACTCCTACAGTTATTCTTACTAAATAAAAATCTGATTCTGTCACTTTTCTACTTAAAATTCTTCAGTTGTTCTCCAATGTAAATAAGATAACATCACATGACTTAGCATGGCTTTTGAAACCTTTCCATATGGCCTTTCAGGTCAATCTTCCCATGTTCTGTCCCACAAAATCCAGTAAATGCAATCTTTAAAGCTCAGCTCAAATATCATCTCCTTTTCAACTCTCTAAAGGAGAATGAGCTAAAATAAACAAGAGGGGCTACATCAAACTAGAACTTCAACTAATACATTGAAAAGGCAACCTACAAGTTGGGAGAAAATATTTACAAATCATATATCTGATAAAGGGTTAATATAAAAATATATAAAGAACTCACACAACTCAACAGCAAAAAAGCAAATAATCCAATTTAAAAGTGAGCAAAGGATCTGAATAGATATTTTTCCCCAAAAGACATACAAATAGCCAATAGGTACACGAAAAGGTGCTCAGCATCACTAATAAACAAAGAAAGGCAAAGCAAAACCATGATATCACCTCACACCTGTTAGGACGGCTATTATGAAAAAGACAGGAGATAAGTTTTGAGGATGTGGAGAAAAGTCAGCACTTATACACTGCTGGTAGGAATATAAATTGATAGAGCCACTGTGGAAAACATTATGGAGGTTCCTCAAAAAACTAAAAATAGAACTACCATATAATCCAGCAATCCCACTCTTGGGTATTTAACTAAAGTATCAGTATCTCGAAGAGATATTCTCATACTCATTGCAGCATTAGTCACAATACCAAGATATAAAAACAACTTAAATGTTCTTCAACATATGAATGGATAAAGAAAATTTGATATAAAATATATATATTTATATATAATATATATAATGGAATATTTTTCAGCCATAAAAAAAGGAAATCCTGCCATTAGTGATAACACAGATGAAGCAAAGGATGTTACACTAAGTGAAATAAGAAAGACAAATACTGTAAAGTATCGCTTATATGTGGAATCTAAAAAAAGTTGAGTTCATGGAAACAGAGAACAGAATGGTGGCTGCCAGGAGCTGGAAAGTAGGGGAAATAGGGAAAACGGGGAGACGTAGGTCAAAGCATATAGACTCTCATATGTGAGAAGAATAAGTCCTGAGGATCTAATGTGTAGCATGGTGACTATAGTTAATACAGTATTGTACAATTGAAACCTGCTGAGAGTAGATCTTAGGTGTTCTCACCACAAAAAGAAAAGAGTTAACTATGTGAGGTGATACATGTGTTAATTATCTTTATCTTGGTATTCACTCCACAGTATATATTTATATCAGATCAACACACTGTACCCTGAATATATACAATTATATTTGTCAATTATTCCTCAATAACGTTTGGGGAAAAGTTAAAAAGTGGAAGAAAATGAGTTGCTTCCTCATCTGTCTTTCCATTATGATTTATAAATACCTTCACCATAACACATATCACATTGTATATATGTCTGTTTTTTTCATTAGATTATGAACCCTTTGAGGACAGGGAAAATGACTTCTTCATTGATGGCCCCATGACCGCTATGATGACTGGTAGGCAGTCAGCTGGTAACAGATGCTTGTTGAATGACTGAATGATCCCTGAATACTGTGACCTGTTCTTCATCTGAACTTCCCTCTGACACCTGCAGAAATTTTCCCTCCAGAATACACTCTAATCTATCTTCTGTCTATAATATCCCTATATATAAAGGGAGCATGTAAGAAGGGGAGTAGGAGCTTATTCCAAGTTCTAGCCCCTCCTGATCTTCCACATTCTCCTGTAATTACTGGCGTATGCTAGACCCCATCTGAACAGTTGATATTGGTGAAGTCTGGTCATAATGGTTATAATGTCTCTGTCCTAGCTTGCCCCTGGATTCTTTTTTTCCAGTTTCCTAATGCTGCACCACTCTGTTATCAAAACTCAGTTTCTATGGAACATGGAATGGGGACTAGTCAATCCTTTAGTGCTGATACTAGTCTTTGCCAATGTGGCCACTCTGAAGATCTCATAATCCCTCTGTTCATAACCATTCAAAAATTAAGTCATGAAGGCTTTTTCTTTAACTACAATGAGATGATCAGTTGCATTTGTATCATCTCTTCTATTATTTTTTTCTCTTCTTACTTTGTCCCTAATTGTTAGAGAAAACTTTCATATAACACAGTACTGCATAGATGCTACTCCCATCTCACCCTAGAAAGCTTCTGGCCATCTCTGCATTGTACTTGAGGGGTGTAATAAACCACCATGATTTTTAGAAAAGTAACATCTTATTGATGTAAGTGCTCCTGGGAAACATTTCCCCACTATTCAAAAGACATGTCTTTAATCCTTGTTTTCTCTGTGAACGTCTCTCTCATATATATTCTCATTTTGTGTGTGTGTGCGCGTATGTGACTCTTGCATCTGCATTAGCTGGAATGATGTGTTACACACACACACACGCACGCACACACATACAAGATTAAAGTAAGAAGAACCTGAGGTCACTAATGGGAACTTGAAATTTTTCCTTGGGCTCAACATTACTTTCTTTTACTATTGTCTTGGTAAATACAAGCTATGAGTAAAGGTACTCCTGCCAGATACTGCTCCACCACTGGATAGCTAAGCAGGAACATCAGCTACAACTACGCCAAGGAATCCAAGAGAATATTCAACCTGGAAAAACTCCACCTCCAAAACAGCACCTCCCAGGAAATGACTACAACTCCTGTAGAAAATCATTTAACCACAAATTCCAACTCCCCTTCACTCCTACAGCCTCACACATCTCAAAGGGCTGTTCCCTTGAATTGTGACAACCTGACCCACATAAGCAGCCCAGAGGCCATATGGCAGCATAATGCCTTTCTAGCCCATTGGATAGGAAAAGGGAGGGACAACCACTAATGAATAATTGCAATTGAAATCCTATAATTTCTAATGTGTCAATAACTCCTGACATTTGGGGCATTTCTTCATCCCGTAACAAATCCTGGTAGCTACAAGATGTAACTGTGGACACCTAAAATGCCTCTGAAACCATTTCATTGTCTGGTAACGACAAGGCAAAGAATAAGTTCTCTCTGAGGATGGAGAAGATGCCCCACATCCCAGAGTTTACTATTCCATGGTCAGTAATTTTAAAGGTTTAGGGGGGAAATCCTTTGGTATTTAAAGGTAAAAGCTAATATGCAAGAGGGATCAGGTCTGTTTGCAGGAAGTGGAATATGAAAACATACCCCATGTATATATAGGGTATAGTGGAAATTCCACTATAAAGTGGAATTGATAGTCCTGTTACCCCTGCAGTTAGTAAACTGCACTGATCAAATAGCCGTATGAGCTGAGTTTAATCAAGTCAGGCAAAGAAATTTACTTGAATCATAGAATCACAGCTCTCAGGTGGAAAGAGGGATTTATCAGACATCCCCCCAGTGTTCCTCTACTTAATGACCCTCCAAAATATCCCTGTCTCATGCTCATCTCCCAGTAACAGATGTAACCTGGTGCAACACAAAGTGCATTTGGAGTGAAAAATCTGAGTTGGAGGCCTAGGTCTTGAATTGCTGATTAATCAGCCATGCAACATTTGACCTCCTGGTCGTCAGCCACAATGTGAGGAGCCTAGGCTAACTGACTGCCAGCAGCTCATCCAATTCCACATTCTCTAAGCAGTCACAGAGAAACATCTCCAAAGATAATTCTTTTCATGTTTGGACAATTCTGACTATTAAAATGTTCTTACTTATACTAAGCCAAAATATGCTTCCCTACAGTTTCTACCTATTTATCTGAGTTTTCATACAACCCAAGCATAATAAGAGCTTCTCGTATCATTGAAAACAGATATTCTTCTCCCACCATCTGCTTCTCACTCGGTTCCCTTTACCACCCATCTAGCCAATCACCCTATTTACTTGACTCAGAACACATAACAATTTGACAACATCCCTATTGAGAAGTCAGTATCAGAACTGAATTTAAAAGCTACAGAAACAATCTGACAAGTGCTGAGTGAAGAACACCATCACTTATTTTGTTCTAATTAATGTGCTCTTTTAATGTAGTCTGAAATAGCATTACCTTTTGGGCTACTACATCACACTGCCACTACCACAATACCCCTTCTTTTACTCATGGCTTCTACCCTGCCCTTGTGAAGTTTAATTTAGAACCAAAGTCAGAATCTTACTTTTACTTCAGTAAGATTCACTTTTATTAAATTTGAGCTATTTGTGTGACATGCTAAAATCTCCTTGGATCTTCAGTCTATCCTAAAAATATCCTAAAAATATTTGCCATCTGCCCACATTTTCTTTTCTTTTTCTTTTTCTTTTTTATTTCTGGCTGCACCATGCAGGATCTTAGTTCCCCGACAAGGGATGGAATCTGAACGGTTCCTGCGTTGGAACCGTGGAGTCTTAACCACTGGGGCCACTAGGGAAGTCCCTCTGCCCACATTTTCATGCAAGTTATTGGTTAGAATATAATGATCATAACATGGTCAAGAAAACAATCCTGGAGCAGACTACTAGGACTGCCCTCTATATTGATAGGAACCTGTAAGATTTGTGTCTTCTGGGTGTTAAACATCAGATCCCAGATTACTCCATCCTTGCCACTCTCTAGACTCCACTTTTCTCAGCTCACTCACACTGCTGGCCCTGCAAACGATTTCCACAGTTAAGGTCACCCAGGACATAGGGCCCTTTGAGAGAAACCACTGTTTTTTTTTTTTTATTTTATTTTTTGCTTTATAACAAATTTAATCAGTTATACATATACATATGTTTCCATATCCCCTCCCTTTTGCGTCTCCCTCCCACCTTCCCTATCCCACCCCTCCAGGCGGTCACAAAGCACCGAGCTGATCTCCCTGTGCTATGCGGCTGCTTCCCACTAGCTATCTACCTTACGTTTGGTAGTGTATATATGTCCATGCCGCTCTTTCACTTTGTCACAGCTTACCCTTCCCCCTCCCCATATCCTCAAGTCCATTCTCTAGTAGGTCTGTGTCTTTATTACTGTCTTACCCCTATGTTCTTCATGACATTTTTTTTTCTTAAATTCCATATATATGTGTTAGCATACAGTATTTGTCTTTCTCTTTCTGACTTACTTCACTCTGTATGACAGACTCTAGGTCTATCCACCTCATTACAAATAGCTCAATTTCATTTCTTTTTATGGCTGAGTAATATTCCATTGTATATATGTGCCACATCTTCTTTATCCATTCATCCGATGATGGACACTTAGGTTGTTTCCAGCTCCAGGCTATTGTAAATAGGGCTGCTATGAACATTTTGGTACATGTCTCTTTTTGAATTATGGTTTTCTCAGGGTATATGCCTAGTAGTGGGATTGCTGGGTCATATGGTAGTTCTATTTGTAGTTTTTTAAGGAACCTCCATACCGTTCTCCATAGCGGCTGTACCAATTCACATTCCCACCAGCAGTGCAAGAGTGTTCCCTTTTCTCCACACCCTCTCCAGCATTTATTGAAACCACTGTTTAAATTACCAAAAAATATAAGGAGAAAAGCTCACAGCCAAAGCAATGTGGTGTACTGGAAGTAATGTGGAAATTGGAGTGAGAATGACCTGGGACTGAATCTTTGGTCTGTAACTTACTCACTGGGTAACCTTGTGCACCCCATCACTATCAGTTTCCTCATCTCGAAATTACAGGTAATAATAATGTCCTCACAGGGCTGTTCTGAGGGTTAGAAGAAATACGTGCAAAATCTTAGCACATTCTTGGCACATGATGGGCATGCAATATAGATTACTACTATTATTATAGCCTGGTAAGAGAGAGACAATAACAGAAACTCCTGGCACAAAAAGACAATTAAACGCAGGAAGAAAAGAGGAGAAAATGAAGAGCTGTGTTCTGTGGATGTTAACTAATGTTCCACAAAAGAAAAGAAAGAACTGGTGGTCTCTTAAGGTTAAAAACAAGGGCATTAAACAAAGTTTTTAAAACTCAGGCATATGAATACCTCACTGACTCTGAAACAAGATCACCTCTCCACCCACCCCCCGCAACCATCCCACCCTTGCAGTTATTTGATGTCTCGGGAACTATTACAGGGCCCAAGAACACAAAAGATGATTCAAGACCCAGTCAATACCAGGGTGAGAAGAAACGCAAAATGGGGCACTGGGCACTACAGACACATAAGTAAATAATTAAAATAAAATATCACCAGTGCTATAAGAGAGATGAATACAGAGTATGTGTGGGAACAGCGATCCATCTGGAGATGTAAGGTAAGGCTTTATGAAGGAGGTGGCAATTCTGGAGGATCTTAAAGGATAAAGATAAGCTAAGGTTGAGGGACTCCCCAGGTAGTAAGGACAGCATGTAGAGAATTTGAACAGCGGTGGACCATTAAAATAACATGCGAGGAATGTGGATCAGGCTAGAGTGACTTTCCCATAAAATACAGGTGATAAGAGAAGCAGCTAAAAAGATACAAATTCATTCCTACTGTGAAGGGTATAAGAAATTTGGAATTTTCCAGGCAAGCAGGAGTCACCAGAAGGAATGATATGATAAGAGTAAAAGATGAATCAGGCAGGCTAATAGTGGAGGGGCTAGTTATGACACTTTTTATTAATGTCCAATCCGAAGATGGTGAGGTCTAGAACTAAAATTGCTGCACTAGATATAGAGAACAGGCCTGCATATTAAGAATACAAGTCTAGGTAAAAGGGACATGTCATGACATGAGCATGAGG
Source organism: Mesoplodon mirus (assembly GCF_964341445.2). Lineage (NCBI taxonomy): Eukaryota > Metazoa > Chordata > Mammalia > Artiodactyla > Ziphiidae > Mesoplodon > Mesoplodon mirus. The sequence continues at coordinate 116,741,408 of NC_138978.1, read as the reverse complement.
GCTAAAGAGAGGGAGAAATGGAAAATGACTTTGCGGGGTTTTGGACACTCAGTGGATGGAGATGTCATTGACCAATATGTGAAGGATGGTATATTTTGGTATAAGGCATGATAATGAGTTCAGTTTTGAACAGTATGGACTGAACTAATTAGGGGACATCCAAATGGAAACATAATCTGTTCAACATACAGTCTGGAAATTAAGAGGCCAAAGATAGGTGTCTCCTGTATATTTATGAGGTTAATGAGAAAACCCACAGGAAGAGTAAACAGAGCATGTCTCTGATACCCCAATGTAATAAACTTGAAAATGATTCTTGCCCAGTAAGTTCATGCCAGCTCAGAGTGATCACTGCTTCTAACTCAAGAGCCCACTTTCTTGTTCTCTTTTGGAAAGTCAAAATTAAATTTGCCTACCTCCTCTGAATTGCATACTCTGTAGAAGATCAACATTCATCATGGCAAGTTCTCTAGGATTCAGAGATGGAATTCATAGATATAAAGGGACAGGCAGGTAGGTGCTTGTGATGTTTGCTTAAATATAAATTGAATTTAAGTTTTTCAGAAATGTATATTCTACCCCTCTAGAGACAAGGATAAGGAAGTACACTTATCAATAGATATTTATCAACCACCCACCATTCAAAGCAGGGGTAACAACAACCACAACAAAACCTAGAAGGTGTGGACCCTGCACACTAAGAACCCATGCTAGCCAAAGTGTACCTTCCATAAAATCTCCAGTATATGAGAATAATGTAAAGCTAAATTTGGAACTTGGCAAAACAAGTACAGATGAGGACGTGAAGAAGTTGGGAGGCAAACACATTGCTAGAGAAATAATAGAGGTGGAGATATGGGTGGATCTGGGTTTGGTTAGGAATGAATCAGACCAACCTACAGAAGACGGCTCCTCCCTGGATGGACCTGCTATAAAAAGGCCATTATCCCAGACTTCAGCACACAGCAAGCTCCTTCAGGCTACATTCTACTTGCTCTTCTGGTGAAGGAAGGAAGTAAGTAAGAGGAAATACATCTAACCTTGTCTACTTGCTCTTAAGCAAGGTAGAGATCTGGATGGATGTGTGGTCTGAGGCTAAAAGTTCTGGATGTTTGGGATTCTTTATTTTTAGTGGCAACATTACTAAAAGTTTATTTTGACATAGGAGGAAAATGAGGGCACAACTTTGCTTTCCACAAGGCTACTCTCTTAATATTGCTGGATTATCTATTTATCCATTCACTAAACAAATATATATTAACTACCTTCTATTTGCCAAGTGCTGCTTGGCTGATTATGTGGCAGTGAACAACGTAAACTCCCTACTCCTGGGAGCTTACATTTAGTAGGGGGAGACATTCAGTAACAATAAATGAATAAAAATTTCAAATAGTGATAAGAACAATGAAGAAAATAAGAGAGTGATATAGTAAAGTAATAGGAGGAGAGTACTTTAGATTGGAGGGTTAGAAAATGCCCCTCGGGGAATTATCTTTTGAGCAGGGATCTTAATAACAGACGAAACCAGTCGAGGCAAATGAGAGGATTCTAAAGCAGGAGTAAACTTGCTTTAAAGGACAAAAAGAAGCTAGTGTGCCTAGAGCATGTTTAACAGGAGGAACAGTGGTATATGGTGATGTCGCAGAGCTAGACAGGGGTAGACCATGTAAACAGGCACACGGTAGAGTTTGTACATCATTTTAAGTATATGAGAAGCCACTGGAGAGTATTAAGCAGAAGGAGTAAAAAGATCATTCTGAGCTGCTATGTAGAAAATAGGATAATAGGGAACAGTGGGAGCAGGGAGATGGACTGCAGTTTAGATGAGAGATGACAGCGTAATAGAAATAGTGAGAATTTTTTTTCCCCACATCTTTACTGGAGTATAATTGCTTTACAATGTTGTGTTAGTTTCTGATGTACAACAAAGTGAATCCGCTATATGTATCCATATATCCCCATATCCCCTCCCTCTTGAGCCTCCCTAATGGAATATTACTCAGCCATAAAAAGGAACAAAACTAAGTTATTTGTAGTGAGGTGGATGGACCTAGAATCTGTCATAAAGAATGCAGTAAGTTAGGGGGTGGCGCAGTGGTTGAGAGTCCGCCTGCCGATGCAGGGGACACGGGTTCGTGCCCCGGTCTGGGAAGATCCCACATGCTGCGGAATGGCTGGGCCCGTGAGCCATGGCCGCTGAGCCTGCACGTGCGGAGCCTGTGCTCCACAACGGGAGAGGCCACAACAGTGAGAGGCCCGCGTACCGGAAAAAAAAAAAAAAAAAAGAAGAATGCAGTAAGTCAGAAAGAGAAAAACAAATACCATCTGCTGACGCATATATGCAGAATCTAAAAAAGCAGTACTGATGAACCTAGTGGCAGGGCAGGAATAAACATGCTGATGTAGAGAATGGACTTGAGGACATGGAGGGTAAGGGGAAGCTGGGACAAAGTGAGAGAGTGGAACTGACATATATACACTACCAAATGTAAAATGGATGGCTAGCGGGAAGCTGTTGCATAGCACATGGAGATCAACTCGATGATTTGTTGACGACCTAGAGAAATAATTCTTTGCTCAAACCAAAATCTAGAAGTTATGCGTGATTCCAGTCTTTCCTTTACACCACACTGATTCATCACCCTGACCAGCCAACTCTGATTATAAGACATGCCAATCCATCTTTCTCCCTGTCCACCACTATCATCCTAGTCGAGGCTATCCTTCACTCCCACCTCTGACTATTATATGAAAATACCACAATTTATTGTTTTAATTGATAGATATTTGGGTTGTTTCCATTTGGGGAGGTATTATAAATAATGGGGCTATGAACATTTTTGTACATGATTTTTGGTTACAAATGTGTATATATTTCTACTGGGAATATTCCTAGGAGTAAATTACTGGTTTTAGGTATTACCAAACAATTTTTGAAAGTACTTCTGCCAGTTTATGTTCCTTCTAGCCGTATATGAAAGATCCAGTTTCTCCATATTCTCATCGATATTTGGAATTAGGATTCTTTTTCCCTTTTGTCTATTTTGTCATTTTGGTGGGGGTACTACTGTTTCACACTGTAATTTTAATTTGTATTACCCTGATGATTAACAAGGTTAACTTTTTGTGTTTATTAGCCATTTGGATATCCTGTTTTGTAAAGCTCCTCTGCTCTCTACCCATTTTTCTATTGGGCTGTCTGTATTTTTTGTACTGATTTATAGGAGTTATTTTTATATTCAGGATAGAGTCCTTTATTGGTTAAATGTGTTGCATATATCCTCCCACTCAATGGCTTTCCTTCTCTCCTTTAATAGAGTCTTTGAATAAACAGACGTTCCTATTTTTAATGCAGTCCAATTAATCCATCTTTTTCTTTATCATTAATATTTTTTGAGTTCTATTTAAGAAGTATTACTCTACCCCAAGTTCTTGAAGATATTCTCCTATGTTGTCTCCTTTATATTTTTATATGTAAAATCCACCTGGGAACAAATTCATTTTTCCATATGGGAATTCAATTAACACAGCACCATGTATTCAAAAGACCATCCTTTCCCTGACAACTCCACCACAGTCTTTTTCATAAATTAAATGTGCATAATGATGTAGGTCTGATTTTGGACTCCTACCTTTCATTTATCCATTTGCTTGGCATTGCACTAATGTCACGCTGTCTTCTTTTATAATGTACTTGGACATCCTGTATGTCCACAAACTTGGTCTTCTTCAATGTTGTCCTGGCTAATCCTGGGCCCCCATATTTTAATATAAATTTTAGACAATGTAGAAAATTTTTCTATATACAGAAGTCACATCATTCTCAGTAATGACAGTTTTGTTACTTCCTTTCCAATTATTCTGTTTTTCATCCTTTGTCTTAACTGTTGCTCTGGCTAGGACCTTCAATACAATGTTGAATAGGATATTAGCAGGTGTACTGATCTCATCCCCAAACTCAGAGAGAAAAGCTTTCAGCATTTAACCATTAAGTATGATGTTTGCTATACCATCTTCATAGATATAATTGATACCTTTTATTTATAAAGCAAAATTAATATTGGATTTTATCAAATGTTTTTTTGTATCTGTTGAGAGGTTCATAGAATTTTTCCCCAGTATTCTATCAGAGTAGTTAATTAATCAGTTCTCAAATGTTAAACCAAACTTGAATTTTTGGATTAAAATTTTCTTAAGTATGATATATATTCTTTTTGTACAACACTAGATTCAGTTTATTATCTTCTTTCAGATTTTTGCATCTATATTTATGAAGGAAATTGTCTTGAAAATTGTTTCTTGTAATATTCTTGTCAGGTTATGGGTACTGAGGTTATGCTGGATTCATAAAATGAGTGTTCCCCCTTTTTCATTTCCCTCAAACAATCTGTGTGATGTTAGGGTTATTTCTTACACATTAAATAAAATTCACTAGTAAAGCCATCTGATTTGTAGTCACCCCTCCCCCCAACATGGAATATGTATTCAGTTAAGATTTAATTTAATAGATATAGGAATATTTAGGTTTTCTATTTCTTGTTTCCATTTGAATAAGAAGCATTTTTCTAGAATGTGTCTATTTCATTTAAATTTTCAAAAATTTTGGTTGTTTTTTATAATATGCACTTATCTTTCTAATATCTGTAAAATCTAGAGCAATGTCCCCTTTTATTTTCCTGATATTGGTTACTTATGCCTTTCTCCTCTTTTCTTGATTAATTTTTCAGGGTTTCTCGGTTTTATTAATTTTTCAAAAATCTTGGCCTTTTGGTTCTCTAAATTTGTTTTCTATTTCATTAATATCAGTTCTTACCTTTATTATTTCCTTTAGTATACTTTCTTTGGGCAGAATCTGTTGTTGTTTTTCAAACTTCTTGAGGTGCATGGTTAGGTTATTGATTTTTCAACCTTTCTTCTTTTTTAATATGTATTTAAGCTATAAATTTTTCTTTAGGCCTGGAATGAATGTATCCCACAAGTTTTGCTATTTCATATTTTTCTCATATTCATTTATTTCAAAATATTTTCTAATTTCCATTGTAATTTATTCTATAACCTATTTGTTATTTAGAAGTTATTGCTTAATTTCCAAACATTGGACATTTTTGTAGGTTTCTTTCTATCATTGAAATCTAGCTTCATTCCACTGTGGTACAAAACAAATTCTGCATGATTTCAATCCTTTAAAATTTGTTGAAACTTGCTTTATGACCAGCATATAGTAAATTTTTTAAAGTCTCATTTTCATTTCAGTAGGATGTGTATAATAGATTTGTTAGATTCAATGTTCAATACATATTAGTTAAAGTTTTATGATTAATTTTGTGGAGCTCTTCTACATCCTTACAATATTTTTATTTACTTGTTCTATCAGTTGCTGAGAGAAGTGTGTTACCCATTATAATTATAGATTTGTCAATTTGTCCTTATAATTCTGTCATTTTTCGTTGTATGTATTATGAGGCTATGTTATTAAGTACATATCAATTTAGATTTTTATATCTTCCTCATGAACTAATCATTTATTGTTATGAAGTGTTCTTCTAGTTATACTTTTTGTCTTAAAGTCTATTCTACAGATATTAATATAGCAACAACAGCTTTCCTTTAGTATTTGAATAATGTATCTTTTTTCCATCATATATCATATTTAAGTGTGTCTCTTATAGGCATCATGTACTTGTTTTCTTTCAATCTAGTCTGACAATCTTTGTTTTTAAATTACAGTATTTAGTCCACTCATACTCAGTATTATTACTGTTTAAATCTATTTGGTTTAAATCTACCATATTAATACTTGGTTTCTATTATCCTACCTGTTCTATATTTCTTTTTCTCTTCTTGACTTTTTTGAATGAATTACATTTTTGTCATATTGGCTTATTAATTATACATTCTTTTACTATTCTTTTCATGCTTACCCTAGGGATTACAACACCTATCCTTGACTTATTAGAATATATTATAAAAAATACTTTAACACTACTCAAACAATTCAAGTATCCTATAGTACTTGAACTCAATTTACCCCCTCCAGCCTTATTTGATATTGTTATGCATGACCATAAATCCTGAAAAATATTATTATTGTTGTTGTTTTCAATCAATATCCATTTAGATTTCCCCACACACTTACTCTGTTGACATTTCTTCATTCTTTCCTGCCTCTCTGTGCTTCCAACTAGGATCATTCCTTACTATTTCCTTTACAGATCTGCTGGTGATTGGTTTTGTTTTTGTTTGCCTGAAAATATCCTTAGGTAAGCTTTCTTCTTCTTGTATACTTTCGCTGGGTATAGAATTCTAGTACAGAACTTGCTTTCCTACAGAAAGATGAGGAAAACATTTCATTGTCTCCTGGCTTCCATTATTTCTTTTGAAAAGTCAGCTGTCAGTCTTATAGTTGCTCCTTTGAAGATAATATGTGTTTTTTCTCTGGCTGCTTTTAAGATTTCCTCATTGTCTTAAGTGTTCAGATGGTTTTTATTATGTGTCTAGGCATGGTTTTCTTTTATATACCCTGCTTGGAGTTGATAATAGTTTTTGATTCTGTGGCTTGATATCTTTCATCATTTTTTTAAAAAACTGCAGTTATTTAACCCCCCAAATTACTGTACTTCCCTTCCAATCTGAATGTAGGCTTCAATAAATTGTCACAATTTTGGTAGCATTATGACACCTTCACACACACACACACACACACACACACACACACCAGCTTTCTAGTTGTTCTTAAAGTAATCTTACTCTGAAACAACCTACTAAGCCATTCCACAAAGTGATCCCTTAAAAACTGAATTATACTAGATTACTCTGTTACAAAAAAAAAATCATTTAGTGACTTCCCATCACATTTAGAATAAAATGCACAAATATTACCCTATTTAGAAGATCATCATTTTCTGACCCCTTTCTGTAAATCTGACTTTAAGTTTTATCACTCCTGATTTGTTCTGGAGTTGTATTTTTTCTATATCACTAACATTCCAAGTTGATTCTCATGTTGGGATCACTGCACTGTTACTTTTACTTAAAATTCTTCAACTAGTCAACAAGGTTAGTTGCTTCCTATTTTTCCATTTTAAGCTCTAATATCCTCTTTACCACAAAATCTTCTCTGATTAATCTAAAGTACATTCCCCATAATAACTCTATATAGCACCATTGTTATTTTAATGTATGTATATCACTTCTCAATATCTAATCGCTTCATTCATTTGTTTGTTTACTGTCTTCATAAGAATAGGCATCTCATTTATCTTGTTTATATCCCCAAAGCATAAAACAGTACTTAATCCTGTGGTAGGTGTTCAATATTTGTTAAATAAATTAAGGTGTGAATGAAAGTGTAGAAATCAAGGTGAGGTCATGCTTGGAGGTATCAATCTGGAAGTCATCAGATAGATAGTATCTGAAGTCAAGGGATCCAATGAGATTTTGAAGTGAATAGATACACGGACATGGGCCATGGGGATTTCCAACATTTGGAGATTAAGCAGATGAGAGGTTAGCAAAGAATACTGAGAAACAGCAGCCAATAGGTAAGAGGTATATCAGGAGAATGTAGTCTTGAGATCCAAGAAACAAACAAACAAAATTCCATGAATGGTTAGGGAAAGGTTAACTCTACTTTACACCACCAAGAGGTTGAGTAAGATGGTGATGAGATGGAACCGACCACTGTATTTAGCAACTTGGAGATCATAGGTTATTTGACACAAATCAGTTTCAAGTGTTTTGGAGACAGAAAATTGAGAGAACTGGGTTTAAATGAATGGTAAACATAAAATGAGGGAAAGCACAGAAAACTCTTTGAAGACTCTTTGGTGAGAAAGTAAACAATTCATTAGGAGAGCTGGATGGGGTGGAACATCCTGGTGGAGGGGGAAATACTGTTCAAGGGAACAAACTTATCTTCAAGATGATACAAAGTCCAGCATGTTTTTGTTATGGATCAAAATTAATTACTAGATAAGGCAATAGTATGGAGGTAGGAAAAGTGACCAGTTTCAGGGATATTTTTAAAGTACACTGAATAAAACATTGATGAATTAAATACAGGACGTGAGAAAAAGGAGAACCAAGACTAATTCCCAGGTTTGTGGCTTGGGCAATCAGCGAGATAGGGATAACTGGGGAGGAGAGGGTGTGGGGTAAAGTAGTTGGAAATGAAGACTTCTATCTTGAACATGGTAGGTTTAAGACCTCTCTTAGGCCCAAATAGAAATATTTGATAGGTATTTAGATATACACGTGTCAAGTTTAGAGGAGACGTTATAGCTGGACATATAAACTTGGGAGTTGTGAACCTATACATAGGATTTAAAATTATAGGGCTAGATAAGACCCCCTCCACCCCGTTCAAGGGAACATAAATAGAGAAAAGAAACTAAGGAGTCAATCTCAGGCACATCGACATTAGGGGCTGAAAGAGGAGACTAACAGCAAATAGGCAGTGAGGTTAGAAGAGAAACAAGAGAGCACAGGGTCTCTGAAAGAGGATGTAGCCACCTGCATCAAATGCTGCTGATATGTCAAGCACATGTGAAATGAAAATGGATAGTTGGATGTAGTAAGATAAAGGACTTTTTTTTATCTTCATAAGAGCTTTAGTGGATTTTTCAGAGAGAAAGATAATTTGAGTGAAATAGGAAGTGAAGAAGAAATATAGGCATATCTTTTGAGGGGTTTTGCTATAAAAGTGAAAAGATAAATCAGGTGGTTTCTAAAGGAAGATGTAGGATGGGAGGAGAGGATGTTAATAAGAGACACTTCAGCATAAATACATGCTGAAGGGAATGATCCAGCAGAGAAAAAGAAATTGATGATGTAGGAGAAAAAGTGGACAACTGCAAAAGCAAGTTGTTTGAATAGGCAAGAGAGTGAGGTCCATTGCTGAAACAGAGGAGAGAAGCATAGTTTATCCACCAAAACAGTAGTGAAGGTTAAGGTATGTGGATACAAATGCAATAGGTTGGGTGAATAGATATTGGAAAAATGAAATTATCTTCTAATGGCTCCCAAGTTTTCAGTGAAATAAAAAGCAAGGCCAGGGCTTCCCTGGTGGCGCAGTGGTTGAGAGTCCGCCTGCCGGTGCAGGGGACACGGGTTCGTGCCCCGGTCGGGGAAGATCCCACATGCTGCGGAGCGGCTGGGCCCGTGAGCCATGGCCACTGAGCCTGCGCGTCCGGAGCCTGTGCTCTGCAAAGGGAGAGGCCACGACAGTGAGAGGCCCGCGTACCGCAAAAAAAAAAAAAAAAAAAAAAAAAAACCAAGGCCATCTTCTGAGATAAAGGAAAGGAAGAAGCTGTTGGGGCTTTGCCAATGAGTACAAGAAAGAGTGGGACAAGAAACAGAGGGTGTATGCAAGGAGTAATGATGGAGATGAACTATAATGTCTAACCAAGGTAAAAAGAGAAGTGAGTACATAAAGCAGTAAAAAGTGAGGTTAAAGAATTATTGAAGTATGGGTACAAGAGGAAGTCAGAGAGTAAATCCGTGAGAGTGAGATTTTGGAGACAGTGCCATTACAATTAAGCCCAGGTCTGAAATATCACCACAAATAACAGTAGCTGAAAAAAATCTTAAAATCTTAGGTGTGTTTTTGTAAAAAGCCTATAACTGTATTTTTAATTCAATCTTTATAATCTGCCCTTTAACCAGCAAGTCTGGCCTATTTTACATCTACTGTAACTAATGATAAAATAATATTTAATTCTACTCTTTTATATTTTCTGTTTATCCTGCCTTTTCTATGCTTTTTATTTTCTTTTCCCCTGGCTTCTATCAAATTGATCAAGCTTTTTTTATTTGTTTTTTCTTCTCTTAGTGGTTTAGAAGTTATAAATTCTATCCTTCTAGTTCTTATCCATAAACTTATCAAAATACGTATTTAACCATGTCAAAAATTAATCAGTACCTATTTCCTCTTACCAAACAATCTAAGGTCCATAAATGTTATAGATCTGACTACTACAGTAATGCCTTTCATGCTATTATTTTCTACGGCTTCCAAATTCTCAGTGAAATAAAAATCAAGGACATCTTCTGCCTGGTTTTATAAGTCCTAAAGTAGTCATTATAACGCTTTTACATAATAAATGCTTGCTTAGATTTGTTGACATGTTTAGTAATTCCTTTGTTCAATGAGATAAACTGAACATTCCTTAAATGCTACTCCTTAAATGGCAAAATGAAAGCTAGTCAACAAAATATTTTTTATTTTTTATTTTTATTGGAGTATAGTTGATTTATTACAATGTTGTGTTAGTTTGAGGTGTACAGCAAAGTCAATCAGTTATACATATACATATAGCCACTCTTTTTTTTTTTTTTAGATTTTTTTTCCCATATAGGCCATTACAGAGAATTGAGTGGAGTTCCGTGTGCTATATAGCAGGTTCTTACTAGTTATCTATTTTATATATAGTAGTGTGTACATGTCAGTCCCAATCTCCCAATTTATCCCTCCCCACCTCTTATCCCCTGGTAGCCATAAGTTTGTTTTCTATATCTGTGCCTCTACTTCTGTTTTGTAAATAAGTTCAGTTATGTCCTTTTTTTTAGATTCCACATATAAGCGATATCATATATTTGTCTTTCTGTGTCTGACTTACTTGACTCAGTATGACAATCTCTAGGTCCATCCATGTTGCTGAAAATGCCATTATTTTGTTCTTTTTTATTGTTGAGTAATATTCCATTGTGTATATATACCACATCTTCTTTATCTATTCCTCTGTTGGTGGACATATAGGTTGCTTCCATGTCCTGGCTATTGTAAACAGTTCTGCAATGAAAATATTTCTTATAATATTGAAAATTTATTAAAGCCATTTGATCCAATCAAACCCTTTTTATAATATTGAAAAGCTATTAAGCCATTATATCCAATCAAAACCAAAAAAAAAAAAAAGTAAACTGAAAGGATGTTTGTTCATTGACTGTCTCAGCCATCTGACAAACTGGCTTGCAGAAAATAGTCTCTCAACATACATTTAGCAAATTAGCTTTTGGAGGACGGATTTTTAGCAAATTGGTATGAGTAAATTTTCCTGCTTCTGACGAGTAGCCTTTCTTAAATCCTGTTATGGACAATGGCCAGATCAGAAAAGGGTGTCTTATGTACAGCACACTAAGGTCTGTGAGAGTATCTAAATCCTGCTGTGAATGAGTTCAAGGCCAAAATGTTGGCATTTTTTTAGTAAGCAGTTCAGTCAAACTCTGTGTTAATATTCACCATGTAGATAATAGATAGAAGTTTTTCGTGGCCATCTTCCATTTTTAAAGCTGGACTACATAGGGAAAGATGTAGGTTATAAATGTGGAAATTCATCACAATAACTGATATGACCTACAAAATAAAAGAAATATAAGAAAAGTACATTTTAATTTTTTTCTAGGTTCACCTATACTTCCAAAAGATGTCTACTCTCCTGGAAAACATCATTGCCATCATCAAACTATTTCACGAATACTCAAAAACAGATAAGGAGACTGACACATTGAGTACAAAAGAGCTGAAGGAACTTCTGGAAGCAGAGTTTCAGCCAATCCTGAAGGTAAAAGATATTTGCCAGGATTAAAGGGTGTATCATTTTTGTTCTGCATCAAACAATCTGTCAAAATATTACTGTGAAATCTTTGTGAGTTGTTTCTTTTGGAAGAGGAACAAATGTAATCTTATTTCAAAACAGATATAATTTGTTCAACTTCTTTATACCTCTATATATACTACACACACACACTGTGAAAAAATATATATAAATATTTTGGACAAATAAGTGAAAAACAGTTAGTTAATTCATTGTAATATTCCCCCTAATTTCAAGAATGTAAAGAGGGTACAGCTAAAAGACAATTCAGTTACGAAATTTATAAAATACTGACATTTGAAGAAGTAAAAAGAACTTGCCCCATCAAATTTTTTGTGTCACCATAATAGTGTTTAAGATTTATTTTTTTTAGGACAGTACCAACAGCTCCCTGCTGAGTCAGGATAAGATAAATATTATTAAAGAAAAAATTAGGTTCTACTTTCCTGTACCAAGAATTCACATTCCCTAAGTTAACTTTAATTATTTAATTACCCATTTGAGTCAGTCTCATGGACTTTCCCTCTCTGTCTTCCTTGTATACAGAATCCAGATGACCCAGATACTGCTGATGTTTTCATGCATATCCTCGATGTAGATCACAACGATAAAATAGACTTTACAGAGTTTTTCCTGATGGTATTCAAGTTGGCTCAAGCATATTATTATACCCAGAGACAGAATTTCAAGACATTAGGGAAAAAGCAGAAAAAGTATAGATACCATTCTGAAGATGAAACAGAAGAAGAGGGTAAAGAAGAAAGAGAAAGAAAGTCCAGTCATTCAAGAAGAAGTGATGGAAAGAAAAAAGATAGAACAGAGAGCCCAAGAGGAGGAAGAAAAAACAGAAATGGGTCTAGTTCTGGAAGGGAAGGAAGAAGAGATGACAGAGCTACTTCTGGACACAGACAGAGATGTGGGAAGAAACATCATGAATCAAGTAGGGAAAAGAAAAGCAGAGCGAGTTCTACAGAACTAAAAGAAAGAAGTCACATGTCAAGTGTTAGCCCCACCAGGGAAAATGAAGGAAAAGAAGAACGTGGTTACGAAAATAAAGGTAGAGGATGTGAAAAATGTATAGGATCAGAGCGTCAGGGCTCATATCAAGTTTGTGAAGAAACTGTGACTATGGATTTTCAACCCGGTTGCAGTACACACCGGGTTTCCAGTATCAGTAAGGGCAGCGACAGCAAAGAACATTCACAACATTCAGGTAGACAATCAGTGATCACTCATGGAAGGTCGCCATCCAGCTCAAGGAACCAACATGGGTGTTCCCACGACCAGTCAGGAGACAGCCCTAGGCACTCAGAGTCGCATGAAGGGAGGACAGACACACACAGGAAGAGTGAATCTGTCCATGGAAAGTCAGGATCCAGCACTAGGCAAAGACAGGGGCACCACCATGAGCAGGAAAAAGACAGCTCCAGACTCGCTGGAACTGGACATGGACATGCCTCAACTGGATCCGGAAGCAGTAGGCACAGGGAATCCAGTGTTGGTCAGTCCAGTGACAGCGAAGTACAGTCAGGATATTCAGGTAGATATTCTGTGACCACTCATGGAAGGTCTGGGTCCAGCTCAAAGAACCAACATGGATCTTCTCATGGCCAGTCAGGAGACAGTTCTAGGCACTCAGAGATACATCAAGGAAGGACAGACACACACAGGAAGAGTGAATCTGTCCATGGAAAGTCAGGATCCAGTACTACCCAAAGACAGGGGCTCCATCATGAGCAGGAAAGAGACAGCTCCAGATACTCTGGAACTGGACATGGACACACCTCAGATGGATCCAGAAGTGGGAAAGACAGGGAATCCAGTGTTGGTCAGGCCAGTGACAGAAAAGGACATTCAAGAGATTCAGGGAGATATTCGGTGACCACTCATGGAAGCTCTGGGTCGAGCTCAAGGAACCAAGATGGGTTTTCCCATGATCAATCAGGAGACAGCACTAGACACTCAGAGTCACATCAAAGGAGGACAGACACACACAGGAAGAGTGAATCTGTCCATGGAGAGTCAGGATCCAGCACTACGCAAAGACAGGGGTGCCACCATGAGCAGGAAAGAGACAACTCAAGACACTCTGGACACACCTCAGATGGATCCAGAAGTAGCAGGCAGAGGGAATCCAGTGTTGGTCAGTCCAGTGACAGTGAAGGACAGTCAGAAGATTCAGGTAGACATTCTGTGACCACTCATGGAAGGTCTGGGTCCAGCTCAAGGAACCAACATGGGTCTTCCCATGGCCAGTCAAGAGACAGCACTAGGCACTCAGAGTCACAAAAAGGTAGGACAGACACACACAGGAAGAGTGAATCTGTCCATGGAGAGTCAGGATCCAGCACTACGCAAAGACAGGGGCGCCACCATGAGCAGGAAAGAGACAACTCAAGACACTCTGGAATTGGACATGGACACATCTCAGATGGATCCAGAAGCAGCAGGCAGAGGGAATCCAGTGTTGGTCAGTCCAGTGACAGTGAAGGACAGTCAGAAGATTCAGGTAGACATTCTGTGACCACTCATGGAAGGTCTGGGTCCAGCTCAAGGAACCAACATGGGTCTTCCCGTGGCCAGTCAAGAGACAGCTCTAGGCACTCAGAGTCACAACAAGGTAGGACAGACACACACAGGAAGAGTGAATCTGTCCATGGAGAGTCAGGATCCAGCACTACACAAAGACAGGGGCACCACCATGAGCAGGAAAGAGACAACTCAGGACACTCTGGAACTGGACATGGACACGCCTCAACTGGATCCAGAAACAGAAGGCAGAGGGAATCCAGTTTTGGTCAGTCCAGTGACAGCGAAGGACAGTCAGAAGATTCAGGTAGACATTCTGTGACCACTCATGGAAGGTCTGGGTCCAGCTCAAGAAACCAACATGGGTCTTCCCATGGCCGGTCAGGAGACAGCTCTAGGCACTCAGAGTCCCATCAAGGGAGGACAACACACAGGAAGAGTGAATCTGTTCATGGAAAGTCAGGATCCAGCACTGCTCAAAGACAGGGGCACCACCATGAGCAGGAAAGAGACAGCTCCAGACACTCTGGAACTGGACATGAACACTCCTCAACTGGATCCGGAAGTGGGAAAGACAGGGAATCCAGTGTTGGTCAGGCCAGAGACAGCGAAGGACATTCAAGAGATTCAGGGAGATATTCTGTGACCACTCATGGAAGGTCTGGGTCGAGCTCATGGAACCAACATGGGTTTTCTCACGGCCAGTCAGGAGACAGCTCTAGGCACTCAGAGTCACATCAAGGGAGATCAGCATACAGGAAGAGTGAAGCTGGCCACAGCAAGTCAGGGTCCAGCACTACTCAAAGACAGGGGCACCACCATGAGCAGGAAAGAGACAGATCCAGATACTATGGAACTGGACATGGACACACCTCAACTGGATCTGGAAGCAAGAGACACAGGGAATCCAGTGTTGGTTGGTCCAGTGATGGTGAAGGGCAGTCAGGTGATTCAGGTAGACATTCTGTGACCACTCATGGAAGGTCTGGGTCCAGCTCAAGGAACCAACATGGGTCTTCCCATGGCCAGTCAGGTGACAGCTCTAGGCACTCAGAGTCACAACAAGGTAGGACAGACACACACAGGAAGAGTGAATCTGTCCATGGAAAGTCAGGATCCAGCACTACTCAAAGACAGGGGCACCACCACGAGCAGGGAAGAGACAGCTCCAGACACTCTGGGACTGAACACGGACACACCTCAACTATTTCTGGTAGTGGCAGACACAAGGAATCAAATATCAGTCAGGCTAGCAACACAGAAGGACATTCAGGAGATTCAGGTAGACAGCCCTTGACCACCCAAAGATGGTCTGCATTCTATTCAAGGAATCAAAGTCATGGTTCAGATCAAGGTTGGAGACATGGCAGCTATGGCAGTGCAGATTATGATTATGGACAGTTCAGGGTTTGGCCATTCTCAGGATGGAAGTGTAAGTCATGATTCCAGCCATATGGGAGCCAGGAACAGATTTGAATATAGGAGCATTTATGGGATCCAATATAACAGGCAGTAACATACACCCTGCAACATATGGCCATTCAAATTATATTTCAAAATGGTTGGGGTTTGGACAGTCACATAGACACTATTATTATGAGTGAGAAACTATTAAATAAAGTATTAATCCAAAGAATTGGAGAATGACCAAGACAACTTTGAGTCAAGAAAATGTTCATTATATTTTCAGTGAGGTTATCTTTTCTTGTCATTCTTTAAAAAATTAGTTACACTATTTCTTTACATTAGTGATAGTTTCTTTTCATTCTATAGGAAGCTTTGAACTTTATAGTTAGGAACTGGTTAATGGGAGAAAGCAATATCATGGAGTGCTAAATTTGGAAAACCATAAGTATTTGGGGAGGTTGGGGTTAAGTATGGATTTTTCTTTTGAGAGGTTAAGTTTCAGAACCTCTCCAGATTGGTACATATTTGTAAAAAAAAAAAAAAATCAAAGGAACCAATAGTATAAAATCACTATTCTGTCAGCCAAAGCTGTTATATTAATATTAAGGGTCATCACACCTGCCTCTATTATCCTTCTATTGGAACTCTGTATTATTCTTCATTCATTAATTACCTTGGGCACATAGAATCCAAGAAAAGTGAACTGCATGAAAATTGAAAATAAACAATTGATCATATATCATACTGTGTCTCTTCCATGCTTCTCATAGACCCAAAAAGACTTATCTCCCCATAGTAAGAATGACATATTTTCCTGTCACTGAAAATTATATGTCCAAATGGCAGATGTACACCATGCAAAAGAAATAAGGAGTCCAAAGAAGAAAAAATTTAATCAAATCGTATATCATTCTCCAACATAGTCACTGTTCCACGTAGTCACCATCAGGATGAAAAAAGGCTTAGCTCAATCATAGATAGCATCATAATTATTACAAATGTCAACCCGGGGCTTCCCTGGTGGCACAGTGGTTGGGAGTCCGCCTGCCGATGCAGGGGACACGGGTTCGTGCCCCGGTCTGGGAGGATCCCACGTGCCGCGGAGCGGCTGGGCCCATGAGCCATGGCCGCTGAGCCTGCATGTCTGGAGCCTGTGCTCCACAACGGGAGAGGCCACAGCAGTGAGAGGCCCGTGTACCGCAAAACAAAAAAACAAACAAATAAAAAACATCAACCCAAGTGGCTATTAGCAAAGTCAAACCAAGATCAGGAAACAAAATACTGACCATAGGTCCTTCTTACAAAGATACGAAAAGATATTTTCCAATGGAAACTAATGAGAGCAGAAAAACTGTGCTGAAATTTCTTGACAAAGGAAAAGTGATAAAGAAAATTGTCTCCTGTCCTGGAAAGAAAACATATATTCATATATTTTATGACTAGGCAGGAGATCTAATAATTTTAGTAAAAATGTGAACAAGCTTCTACCATTAAAAGGAATATCTCTCTGTGAGAATCATACCCCAAGTTTTCCTTCTCCATGATATCAGACCAGTAGGAATATTAGACAATATCTAGTCCAATGTTCACATTTTTCAGATGATTCTATCACAGAAATAATCCATACCAAATACCTCAAGTCCCCAACTCTGAGTTTAGTGGTTTTATAAAACCACTTATAAAAGCTGACTTTCTTTGACTTTTAGTTACATAAATTAAGCTAAACCTAAATTACCTGTCAAAGTTAAAATGATCTGCAATGTACACAGGGATTGAGTGAAAAGCAACAAGCAAGCTCATTTTTCTAATTAGTCTCAAACAATATTATGTCTATGTTTGTGCTCCATTAGCCAAATGAAGGGAGCACCAACCCCAGTGGGAATCCTGCTTCCCTGCTTGAAGTACTGTCCCCAAATACCCCTACAAAGCTGCAAAGTCCAGTCAGTGCCAAGAACACAGTCAGCATCCAGTAAATGTTTGCCATTAAGGATGGAATTATAGGCATGATTGAATGAGGGGATGGAGAGTGAGAACCAAGGAAAGTATATTGAGAAAACCCACCATTAAAAGTTCTGCCCAAGTCACATAACAAGTAGGCAGTGGAAACAAAATTTGAAACCCGATTCTATCTTCCAAGTATATGTTCTCCTCACTGAAAAGGAGAGAGTGTTATCAAAGTTTCAATAGTTCAAATTTCAGGTAAAATGAAGAATGAAATACGTTCATTGATTTTGTTAACTTGACATTTGGGATGTGGAAACAGTTATTTCTGTGGAGAGGTGATGATGTTGGAAAGCTTACAAGTGAGTGGTTTTTAAAGAACTGGAAACAATAAAGGAAGTTCAGAGTAAATATCTAACTACACTTCTCCTGTGAAAAAGCCAAAAATTAATTTCCAACCAAATCCCTTAGGTTTTTCCCATCACTAAGTGTCCTGGGGTAGAGAGATTCTGGGGGTGAAGGCTAGGAAAACAGTCTGCGGGAGATAATTTTTGAGAATTACGTAGGGATCATATCATGTAATATCTTGGAAACCACAGGAAAGAGATTAGAGTTCTTTTTAAATTTGTAGTAAAAAAACCACATAACATAAAATTTTATCATTTTATCCATTTTTAGGTACACATTTTAGTAGTATTAAGTATATTCACATCGTTTTGCAACCAATCTCCAGAACCTTTTCATCTGCAAAACTGAAACTCTGTACCCATTAAAAAACAAATCCCTATTTCCCCCTCCCTGCAGCCCCTGGTAACCACCATTCAACCTTCTGTTTATCTTAATTTGACTACTAAAGATACCTCATATAAGTGGAATCATGAAGTACCTGTCTTTTTGTGACTGGCTTATTTCGCTTAGCATAATGTTCTCAAGGCTCATCCATGTTGTAGCATGTCAGATTTTCCCCTTTTTAAGGCTAAATAATATTCCATTGTATGTATACATTTTGTTTATCCATTTGTCTGCTGGATGGACATTTAGGTTTCTTCCACTTTTTGGCTATTTTGAATAATGCTTCTATGAACCTGGCTGTGCAAATGTATCTTCCAGACCCTGCTTTCAATTCTTTTGGATTGAAATGGGATTGCTGGATCATATGGTAATTTCATATTTAACTTTTTGAGGCACTATCATACTTTTTTTCCGTAGGAGCTGTAGCATTTTACACTCCCACCAACAGTGCACAAGTGTTCCAATTTCTCCAGGTCCTCACCAACACCTGTTATTTTTTGGGGTTTTTTTTTGTTGTTGTTGTTTGTTTGTCTGTTTGTTTTGCGGTACGCGGGCTTCTCACTGTTGTGGCCTTTCCCATTGCTGAGCACAGGCTCCAGACGCGCAGGCTCAGCGGCCATGGCTCACAGGCCCAGCCGCTCCGAGGCATGTGGGATCTTCCCGGACCGGGGCGGGCACGAACCCGTGTCCCCTGCATCGGCAGGTGGACTCTCAACCACCGCGCCACCAGGGAAGCCCAAGTTTTGTTGTTTTTTTTTTTGTGGTATGCGGGCCTCTCACTGTTGTGGCCTCTCCCGTTGCGGAGCATAGGCTCCGGAAGCGCAGGCTCAGTGGCCATGGCTCACGGGCCTAGCCGCTCCGCGGCATGTGGGATCCTCCTGGACCGGGACACGAACCCATGTCCGCTGAATCGGCAGGCGGACTCTCAACCACTGCGCCACCAGGGAAGCCTGTTTTTTTGATAGTGGCTATCCGAATGAGTATGAGGTGGTATCTCATTATGGTTTTAATTTGCATTTCTCTAGTAATTGTGGTATTGCGCCTCTGATCTTTTACATCATCTTTGGGTAAATATCAATTCAAGTCCTTTGCCCATTTTTTAAATTAGTTTTTGTTGTTGTTGTTGATATGTAATAGGACTTCTTCATATATTTTGGATACTAGCCCCTTATGAGATATGTAATTTGTAAATATTTTCTCCTATAACATAGGTTGCCTTTTCATTCTGTTCTACCTTTTGATGCACAAAACTTTTTAAGCTTGATGTAGTCCCATTTGTCTATTTTTGGTTTTGGTGCCTGTGCAGAAGGCTACATTTTATTCTGATCTGATAGGAAGTCTTTGAAGAATTTTGAGCAGTGGAGTGATAATAATCTGATTTTTAATTTTAAAAACATTTTAACTGTCTGATGGAGGATCTATCTCCATTGGGATTAAAGGCAAGACTGGAAAAAGAATAACAGGAGTCAATACAAAATATTATAGTAGTTGGGATGAGGGCAGAGGTAATAGAGGGAGTAAGAAGTAGTTATAATTGGTATATATTTTAAAAACAGAATCAATAGAACTTGCTGATGGATTGGCTTTGGAGTATAAGAGAGAGTGTAGATTCAAGGGTGACTCCCAGATCTTTGGGCTTGGAAGGGCTTGGCTGAACAGTTCTCACTTGGGGTCTCTCATGCAGTTATAAGTAATAGTTAGATGTCATCTGGGGTTTCAATCATCTGAAGCCTCAACTAGATCAAATGTACAAGATGGTTCATCCACATGACTGGCAGCTGATACTGGCTGTCAGCTGGGAGCTGAGCTTGGCCACTGACTGTGGGCACCTCTATGTGGCCTCTCCAGCCTGGCACTCCCAAAGAAGTATGATGTCTTACAAGACACCCAGCCTTCCCCAGAGAAAGCATGCCAAGAAAACCAAGTGGAAGCTGAGTGGTCTTTTCTGAACTAGCCTCAGAAATGACACAGAATCACTTCCTCTGTATTCTACTGGTTACAAGCAAGTCACGAAGTTTGACTCAAATTCAAACAGGACCGCCATCTTTCAAAAAGAGAAATGCCAAACAATTTGAGGATGTGTTTCAAAACCACTACACTTACAATGTCAACTTTTTCTAGGATAAAAATTTTAAAGGTAAGAATGTAAGTGAATCCCTCAATTAGAACATAAATATGAGAGACAGAAGAGAGGTCAGCTTCCTGGAGGTAACAGAATATGTGGAAACTTGGAATACAATTGGATAATCTGTGTGGGCTCAAACATGAAATCTAAGGGACTCAAGGACAGAAGTCAAGCTTGAATACCATCAGCTTAAAGTTAAGATTCATCCAAGGCAACACACCGAATAGGAGAAAACATTTGCAAGTCATATATCTGATAAGGGGTTAATATCTAAAATATATGAAGAACTCATACAACTCAACAGCAAAAAAAAAAAAACAAAACAAAAAAACAATTTGTAAAAAATAGGCAGATCTGAATGGAATTTTTCCAAAGAAGACGTACAGATGGCCAACAGATATATGAAAAGACCCTCAACACAACTAGTTATGAGGAAAATGCAAATCAAAATCACAGTGAGATATCACCTCAGACCTGTTAAAATGGCTATTATCAAAAAGACAAGAGATAACAAGTGTTAGTGAGAATGTGGAGAAAAGAGAACCCTTGTGCACTGCCGGTGGGAAAGTAAATCAGTGCAGCCACTATGTAAAATGGTATGGAGATTCCTCAAAAAATTAAAATTAGAACTACCATATAATCCATCAATTCAACTTATGGGTATTTATCCAAAGAAAACAAAAACACTAACTCAAAAAGATATATGAACCCTCATGTTCACTGCAACATTACTTACAATAACCATGATCTGGAAACAACCTTAAGTGTCCATAAGTAGATAAATGGATAAAGAAAACGTGGCATGCATATATATATATATATATATATATATATATATATATATATATGCATATACATACACATGCACACATATACATACAATAGAATATTATTCAGCCATAAAAAGGAATGAAATCTTGCCATTTGTGTCAACATGGATGGGCCTTGAGGGCATTATGCTAAGGGAAATAAGTCAGACAGAGGAAGAAAAATACCATATCATCTCACTTACATGTGGAATGTAAAAGAAACAAACAATAAAAAGAGAAAAGAAGCTCATAGATACAGAGAAGTTGCAGGGTGGTCAAAATGGGTATAGGGTGACAAAACTTATCAACTTTCAGTTGTAAAATAAGTAAGTCATGGGGATATAATGCACAGTATGTTAACTACAGTTAATAATACTGTGTTGCATATTTGAAAGTGCTGGGAGAGTATGTCTTAAAAGTTCTCATCACAAGAAAAAATATTGTGTAAATATATATGGTGATGGATGTTAAGTAGACTTATCATGGTAATCATTTTGCAGTGTATACAAATATTGAATCATTATGTTGTACACCTGAAACTGAAACAGAGCAGGACCTTATGGTCCTTGCCCCCCACCATGTCCTCAGCCTGCCTTTTGTCTGTGGAAAAACTTTAGCCAAAGAATAAGTTTAATCAGAGAAATGAGAAAATACAGAAACAGAGGAAAACAGTCAAAGGAGACCAAATAATAATAGTTTAGTCATTAAGCATAGTCAAGGACCTTTAGTTCCTCCTTAAGGGCTATAGATAATATTCTGAGCCATATCCTGTGAGCTTTCTTATAGATACTGAAACCCTCACCAGGTGCAAGAAGTTAACTACATGATGACCAAGCTGTAGCCATGACATAAGCTGCCAGAGTTCTGAGAACTGGCCTCAAAGAAATGGAAACAAACCCTCCCTGGAGCTGAAGATTAACCGTGCCTAACATAATCAAGATGATGCTGGTCAGACCACTGATGACCAATTTCAAGATGACTGTCAGAGCTGACTGTACTGTTTCTGCATGTAGCCCCTCCCTCAACCTATAAAAGCTCTTGCCCAATGGTTGCAGGAGGCAGGGAGTCGGCCTTTGGACAGGGGTCTGCCCTCCCTGCCGGTTGCCAGCATCCAAAATAAAGCAAAGTTTCCTTTCCACCAAACTTGCCTCCTTATTGGCTTTTGAGCGGCAAGCAGCCAGATCCCACTTTTGGTTACAAAACTAATATAATGTTATATGTCAATTATACCTAAATTAAAAAAATATTCATCCACAGCTAGCAATGTTCTACTTTACTGGTAGTAACTTGCTATAAGTTGACCTTATTCAAAATACTTAATAACGATGTTATTTTTTCTACCATAAAAAAAAGAGAATGGAAATTTATTGATTTCTCACTGCACATCACCTTCCTCACAATACAGCAAGGTAAAAAAATTATAATTTACCCTTTACAAATTATAAAACTGATGAGCAAAGACATCAACAATAACTTGTCTAAAGGCGTGAACTGAGTGATAAAGCCTCAGATTGAGCCCAGTCCCTTCTACTACGACATACTGACTAGCACAGTTTCTGGCACACAATGGATCCAGATTAGACAACAGTTTCCCTTCTTGACTTCCTCTAAAAAAGCAGTTTAGGCTACCATTTTTAGAGCCTAAAAAGAGAAGGCATATCTTCATATTAACTCAGCAAGGTCTCTTTCCTTCCTTGGCAGTAAGGCTTTAATAGAAGATAAGTTGAACCCAAAATTCTCAAAATAAAACTTTATCATAATCCAAGAAGAGACTCTTCTTTGTTCTATAAAAATATACTATTAAAATGTACAAAAACATTAATCATTTCCTATGGTGTCATTTCAGGTTCTAAACAAGCGGTGTTGTTCAGAAATCACACCACCACAGCGACCACTTACTGCTAAGATGTTTACATTTAGGGAAGTAGAGGACATGAGAAGAAAATGAGTAAATTACAATCATGTCCTAGGCTATTACCAAAGTGACTGAGCTTTTGGCAATAAGATTGTGGTTTTAATTTAACAAATGATTTATTTATATAGCTTCATATGAAAATGAACAAAATAGTCCCTACCTCTTTGTGGGGCTATACAGCCATCAGTTTTCATTGCTCTTCCCTTCCAAGGACTTGTTCCACTCTTCTCAGCACCTCTCCCAACCTGTCACGTGAAGAAAGGATTGGCAATACATATCAATGGATGTCTGGGCTCTAGACAAACACATTTCCACACATCTTCAAATACAAAGCTGAGAATAAGGATTAGACTGATCAGAATCCAAATAATACAGTTGTTGGTTGGCTCTTGATGAATATTACTTCATTCTTTCATCAGGAGGATTCAAGGAAATTAAATATTAATCATTTAGTTGTCAGTCTCTATACTAGATGTTGGAGTTACAAAGATGAGACAGATCTGTTCCTTCAAGAGATCACTAACAATGAAGGAAAGACATAATAGCATAAGTAGATTTAAAAAGATATTATTAGGGCTTCCCTGGTGGCGCAGTGGTTGAGAGTCCGCCTGCCGATGCAGGGGACACGGGTTCGTGCCCCAGTCCGGGAAGATCCCACATGCTGCGGAGCGGCTGGGCCCGTGAGCCATGGCCGCTGAGCCTGCGCAGCCGGAGCCTGCGCTCCGCAATGGGAGAGGCCACAAACAGTGAGAGGCCCACGTACCGCAAAAAAATATATATATATATATTATTAATGTGCAGCGGTGGTTGAAAACTATAAGGTGCTAGCTAACTGTATTTAGTGGTAAGAAAGACCTGGTTCAGGGCTTCCCTGGTGGTGCAGCGGTTACAAATCTGCCTGTCAATGCAGGGGACACGGGTCCGGGAAGATCCCACATGCCGCGGAGCAACTAAGCCCATGCGCCACAACTACTGAGCCTGCGCTCTAGAGCCCGCGAGCCACAACTACTGAAGCCGGCGTGCCACAACTACTGAAGCCCGCACGCCTAGAGCCCGTGCTCCACAACAAGCGAAGCCACCGCGATGAGAAGCCTGTACGCCACACCGAAGAGTAGCCCCTGATCGCCGCAAGTAGAGAAAGCCCGCACGCAGCAATGAAGACCCAACGCAGCCAAAAATAAAATAAATAAATTTTAAAAAAGACCTGGTTCAGATAAACCTTTTGAATTTAGGAGAAACGTGCACTAAATCTCTAAAAATGGCCGGAAATGTGCCAGGTTGACTTGGGAAGGAGAGTATTCCAGGGTGGTTAACCATCCTGTGCAAAATCCCAAAGATGGGGCTTCCCTGGTGGCGCAGTGGTTGAGAGTCCGCCTGCCGATGCAGGGGACGCGGGTTCGTGCCCCGGTCCGGGAAGATCCCACATGCCGTGGAGCGGCTGGGCCCGTAAGCCGTGGCCACTGAGCCTGCGCGTCCAGAGCCTGTGCCCCGCAACGGGAGAGGCCACAACAGTGAGAGGCCCCCGTACCGCAAAAAAAATAAAATAAATAAATAAATAAAAAATCCCAAAGATGAAAAAATAAATAAATTAAGGTGCTGTAAAGGAAGTGATAGTAGCTCAGCGTAGCTAAGATATAAGATGAATGTTGGGACATGGCATAAGGTGATTCTGGAATCCTTGGAACCAGATTGAAAGGCTCCTAGTAAGCCATCCTGAAGGATTTGGTCTAAATGGTCGGATAGGAAGAGCCAACAAAGGGTTTTAAACAGAGAACATGATTACGTTTGCATTTTAAAAGATCATTTGGTGTGAAGACATGGAAGGGATGACGTCAGTGGCAAGAAGACTAGCTAGGAGACCACTGCAATATCTTGGCAAAATTATGTTAGGAGTCAGTAAGAGCAAAGCAGAACTGAATGTCACAGACATGACTGAGATAAAGTGAATATGATTTGGGGATAGATTGAATGTGGTGATTGTGCAAGAGGAAAGTCTTAGATAATCTACCAGATTTCTGGCTTGGATTTCTAAGTAAATAGACCACATCAGAGGTGAAAACCAATACCTTAATAGATGAAAGTACTTTACTGGGAACTTTCTAACAGTTTTAAAGTTGAATCACATCCCAACCAGTGGTTATAAACTAGTCACCTAAAGGCCAAATCTAGCCTACAGATGTGTTTTATTTGGCCTGCACCATTTTAGCTCAAGTATTCTGAATCTGATTTAGTTGGATGATTCCACATAAAAGCATGCATAGCTGCCTTCTTTCAAAATTTTAAGATAAGGCATGGGTTCATTAGCATCTTTTTCGGAAGACAATCAGCAATACTTAAGAAGTAAGACTGCCACCTATTGGCTGGACATATACCAGCCTGTTCATTCAGATCCATTATATCCACTGTCTCTCCTCCACTGAAAGCTGCCTCATTTATCTAGGTCATCTACCTGCCTGACCCCATTAGGGATATAGATATGTGACCCCTCCTCCAAGCCTAAAGCACACTGAAGCTCTCCTCACCACTAGCAACCCCCATTTCACCCCACACAGTCACAAGGGGAACTTGAAGTCAGTCAAGGGTGAACTGGTACAACAATTACACAGTGGGGGTCATTGGAAGGAGGGGTGGACCTTTTAATGATGGTGTAAAGAGGCTTAAAATTCTCTTCCTCTTACGAGATCTCTTATGTGTTCCTTTGTTCTGAGATACTTGGTTGTATTAAGTACAAAGAGGGAATCAGAGTGGGATTAGGAGGAAAGGACCTAAAAGAAGCTACTAGTACTAGCCACTCTTCCAGGTCTTAAATTAAAGGACTACAAGAAATTTATGAAGTTCTCCTTGGTCACAAAGTTGATCTGGGTGATAGAGCAGATAGAGGTTTGGGCTGAACCTTGGGAAGTGTGCATGTACCCTTGGGTAGCTATCTTCCTGGAACAGAGTTCATAAGCTGTCAGCTATGGGAAGTGAACGAATTTTCACATTAAATTCATTATGAAGAATTCTCAAAAGAAAGGCAAATAGAGTAAGAAAATAAACTATCTTTGCAGAGGGAAACTGCATGCTCCCTGTGGCAGATTTTTTTTTTTTTTTTTTTTTTTTTTTGCTGTACGCGGGCCTCTCACTGTGTGGCCTCTCCCATTGCGGAGCACAGGCTCCGGACATGCAGGCTCAGCGGCCATGGCTCACGGGCCCAGCCACTCCACGGCATGCGGGATCTTCTCGGACCGGGGCATGAACCCGTGTCCCCTGCATCAGCAGGCGGACTCTCTACCACTGCGCCACCAGGGAAGCCCTGTGACAGATTTTAAATGGCTACAAATTCGTTGACACTCCTGGCATCAAGAGGTGGAGTCTATGTCCACTCCCCTTGAATCTGGCTGTCCCGTGACTGCTTGGGCCAACAAAGTGGAGTTAAACCTGTGCCATTTCCAGGGCTAGTCTTTAAGAAAACTGGCAGATTGGCCCTAAGAGACTGAACATACAAACAAATAATGGCCAGATCATATATAAAAACAGAATTCTGATCCACAACCTGCAGAAACCTGCCCAGGAAACCAACCCCTTATCTACAATAAACCACCCAGGAAGCCAGCCTGCTATAAGTCAGATTTGTAGTTAGACTGTTATCTTTAATAATAATCCAGGAAGCTAAACAATTACTTTTGCAACAACCAATCCAAATGGCCAGGACTCAGCTAATAACTGACAGCTTCCCTGAGTTTTATCCCTGACTCCCACTTAAGACCAAACAGATAAAGCCAAATATGCACCCCCATCCAATCATACAGGATGTTCTAATTAGCCCACCTACAGCTTCCCCATGCCAATGGGGAATGTGACTTTAGACAGCAGATCACTTTTCATTTGGAGGAGATAGAGCACATAACACAGGACACCTAAAGTCAGTCAAGGACAAAAAGAGGAAAGGATAAATGCAATGTTTTGGTTTTTAACCATTTGGAAACATAGTCATTCCCCACCTTCACCCCATTCCCCTAACACTATTTTCTTCTTACCATGTTCCTGGCTCTTGTGTTATGTTTTTCCAGTAAGGTCTTCATTCATAGGGTCTGAAGATACAGAGCAAAGAAAAAAAGCACTATTTGGAGGAACTCTACTCACAAGTCACAGTTTCCCTAAGGCTGTACTCCAAGTGACGTGAAAACCTACCATGAGTTTCCGAAGTTTAGGAAGGGGATTGGGCAGCACCCAGATCACACTGCACCCACTGCATTATGCCTCATGAGGGAAGCATACTTCCAGGGAAGTATCCCCTAAAATGAAAAGTCCTGAAAAAGACATTTACATTCTTAGATCTTCTCCTGCTTGAAACACATATAAGTACGTAAGTTTACCCAATTAAGACAGTCAATATTAGGCTGACAACTAAACTCTGATAATTTTATGATAAATTACTATCTATGAGTTTTAATATAACTAAACTTTGAGGCAATGTGCCAGATAACTGACAGAATTAACTTATTTAATACTCTCAAAGGTCCTTTAAAACAGGCATTTTACCCTCACCTTAAAGATAAGGAAACAGACTCAAAAAGGCTAGGTAACTTGCCTGACATCATAGAGCCATAAATGGAAGAGCCGGGGGTAAACTCAGGTGGGTCAGACTCCAAAACTTTAGCAGCTGACATTGTTCCAGGTTGGCTTGTGGCCTTGTCTACTCAAGAAGGGCAACAATATAGTGGCGGGTGTGTTTTTTAGGTCAACCCCATTATGTAAACTTACCTCACAAGATTTTTTTTTTTTTTTTTGCGGTAAGCAGGCCTCTCACTGTTGTGGCCTCTCCCGTTGCGGAGCACAGGCTCCGGACGCACAGGCTCAGGGGCCATGGCTCAAGGGCCTAGCCACTCTGCAGCATGTGGGATCTTCCCGGACCGGGGCACGAACCCGTGTCCCCTGCCTCGGCAGGTGGACTCTCAACCACTGTACCACCAGGGAAGCCCTCACAAGATTTTTTTAAAATAGGAATTGTTACCAAGTCCAAGATCATTCTGCTCACCACACAACAGGCCAACAAATTGGAGATGAGGTGTTGAGGCAAGGATTAATGACTTTATTCAGAAAGCCAGTCATCTGAGAAGATGGTGGACTAGCATCCTAGAGTACCATCTTATCGGGGTCTAGATGCTAGTTTCTTTTATAGAACAGAGAGGGGGAGGAGGTGAGGAAGTAAAGTAAAAAGGTCATAAGTCTTGCAAAATATCTCCTGGTTTTGGCCATCCTCGGGGAGGGGATGTGTTAACTTCTTCTTTCCTGCAGCCATTCACAGGTAGGCAGGGTCAGAGTGTTTTCCTATGGGCTGAACAAAGGCACTTTGGTTTAACATTCAGGCAGAGGGGTAGGGCTCCCTGAGGCAGGCAATTATGTATGCCTATATCTATAGACAGAACAAAAGCAATGGAAAGCAAAGGTCAAAGTAAAAGAAACAGATCCAACATGGAGTCAGAGTTTGTTCTTCCCTGTTACAGAATTGCATTAAAAAAAATTAGTTGAAATATAACCATACTACACATGAATTACATATAATTCAGTGATAGTTATCTTGAGTGATAGGGGTACACTGTACATAAGCACTAGTAAAAAAGTGGGAGAAGAGTTGGTGTGCTCACCACCACTGGGGATACCACTAAAAATACCTGATCCAGCCTGAAGGGATTTTGCCCTAAGTTGGTCAGGAAATCCCAAAGTAGAGCTGGGAAACTACAGGAAACTGTGAACACAGTTCAATGCTGAAATGCTGATGAAGGAATTAAAATGCTGATGGAGAGACTAAGCCAGGCTTCACCATGAGATCAGCACTGCTTGAGGAATCAGCTTTTTCAACATAAAAACACATCATTGGTGACACGAGGTCATGACTGAAGGCCTTTTGGAACTGTATCTCAGTAATTATTCTGTTTTTATAGAGGTTCACAGCTCAGGATAATTTTTATACTATTGTTATTTTCTGCTACCTTTTGAATATCCTCCCCCAACTTATATGTGGGCAGGAAATTACAAATAATATGCAATGTGGTATAGACAGAGTCTTGTGCAAAGCTAGATCAATAATCTCGAAGATTAGGGATGCTATTTTATTCCCAAGCTCAGATTTTAATATTTAGCACTATTAAAATGATCTCTGTTAAATTTTCATTCCAGCCTATAATATCTTCAGTGGTATTGAATCTTACATACAACATATTGGCCACCTATTCACACTGTTGTTCAAGTCACTGATTAAAACGGTGACCTACACACAATCAAGGGAACCAGCACAACAGCTAACCACCCTACAGACTATTAGCAACCCATGAGTCAACAAGATTCAGAAACCCTTCCATCATATGGACAGACCCTGTCACCATTCCCCTGAAGGCCTCAGCCACCTCATAATTTCCAACAAGGTGGCTGGAGTCATTAAGTGACAAAACCCTCTGAATAAGAGAAGAGTTAGACAAAGAGAAAAGAAATGTAAGAGAAGCTAATGCTGACAAGAAAGAAAAACATGGATTTTTTTTGTCCTTTTATTATGCTTCAGAGAGTATTTGATACAGGGCAGCATTTCCCTCACTGTGTTCCCTAATAATACATGTTCTTCAAAAGAAGAATTCCAAGGGGAAAAACATTTGGGAAACCCTGGTTAGACAAGGGTCTTAGGTACAGCACAGCTTCTCAGAGTCAGAGCCTTTAATAGTCTAATGCACATTGTACGTCCAAGAGAATTGTGTGTGCTCTCCCTAACGGTCCGAACACTATAACTTATTTCTCGCAGAGCACCTATTAATACCCTATATCCCTGATGGTATGAAGATGAGCAAAAAGGAGACTTTATCATGAAGATGGGGACACAGCAATGAGGGTAATGGGATGACAGATCCATGAACAAACAATTAGAATACAATGTGACAAGAGCCATGGGAAAACCCTATGTAGATGCAAGTGATTTCAGTAGAACAAATGACCTCAGGGGAAGTCACATATAAGCGATGACATTTCAGAAAGATCTTACAGTATATATAAGAGAGCTTGTTGGGCAGAGAAGAAATACAGCAGAGGAAACAGCATGTGCAATGACATGAGATCAAGAGTGAGGGTGGTATGATCAAGGATTGTAGTTAACATTCAAAGGGACAATCCCATAAGAGACAGTTCGTAGAAGAGGAGGCTAAAAAAGTGGATTCCCATCTGATTTCAAGGTGGTTTGTGGGCCCAAATTTAAAATAATTTGAATTTATTCTATAGGCAAAAGAGAGACGCCACAAGCTTTAAGGCAGGGAAATGACATGATAAGGTTTGTTTATAAGAAGATGAACCTGGCAGCAGTATAGAAGGGATAGTAGGAAGATATCCTGGTGGTAGAGAAGGACTGATTACAAAGCTGCTGGAAATGGTCAAGAGGCAAGGTGACCAGGGTCAAAATCAGATCAGCAGTGCTAGGACAGAAGAGGGCTGGGTCCAGGAGACATGTCTGCAGTAGCACTGACAGGATAGGATGTGGTGGTCATCTGTGGATGAGGGTGGGAAAAAGGGGGAGAAATGAAGAATGACTACAGAAGTTCTTAGCCTGAGACACTCAAGAACGATGATGTTACTGATATGACAGTAGACAACAGGAGAAAAGATACTTCTCATTATATATTATAATGGAATCAGTTTGAACCTTTTAGGTTTCAGATGACAGGGATATCTAAATACGTGAAGAGATCATATAGGCAGTGAGATATAACGATCTAGGGGAAAAAAGTGAAAGTTTGAGCATGTTCTGCAAAGAGATAGTGGTGTTTTTATAGGAGTGAACACAGTATATGGCACGTGTCTGATATTCCAGGGTAATAACAATGATAAAAAGAGAAAAGTAGACCCTCCTCCCAACTTGGGATAATATAACTAAATTTTTGCACCTCCAATGTCCTCTCTGTTCTCATTTACCACAGTACTTCAAAGACTGCTATTAGTGATTTAATTATCTCATAGGCAGGTTTCTTCAATACTCAGAGATGGAATTCACAGTAACCAATGAGGTCACATTAAATCCTAGGTGGGCACACTCTTTTTTTACACTCTTCACCTCTCTTGGATTTCAGAGCCCTCTTACACATGCATATTCTATCACTCTCAGTTCAAGGACCACTGCTCTTCAGCAAATATATATATCAAGCATTGTTAAGTCACCACGGCAGACACAAGAACGTATAAGGGATGACAGATGTATACAAGGAACGTGTGATTTCCAAAGAGACTCTTCTGTAAAATTTCTGGTAGAAAGGACTAATATTAATCTAAATCTGGAAGTTGCTAATATAAGCAGAAATGAGTAAAGAAGTTGTGAAATAAACAGTAGAGAAAGAAAGGGGGGGATAAGGGTGGACCAGAATATGATTATGAATGAATTAGACCATCTCATAAAGGATGGCTCCTCCTGAGAATGAAGCTTTCGTTGCTATAAAAGGCCACTCTCCTGACCTTCGTTCGGCACCCTGCCAGCTCCTTCAGTCCACACCATAACTTGTACTTTTGGCAAACTACGTAAGAAAAAAATCTATCCAACTATTCCTACTTAGTATTACCCAAGATGGAAATCTAGGAATGTGCTCTAAGGCATAATACCACTGGGAGCTTAGCTTTTTTTCCTTTATTTTATGTTCCCTATTATCATAAGATTCCATATAGAGAGGAAACTAAGGACAGAAATGTACCTTTTCTGAGATTACTCAGTACTCTCTTTGCAGTGCTGCATTGTACAGCCCTAAGACATGGGAGGCCATAAGAGCGTCAGCATTATTGATAGTCTCTACTATCTTCAGAGAGCTTTATCTAAATGTCATACAGCTCTTACTGTCTCCTGCACTGTTGAATCTAAAGATGCAGGGAATTCTTGTGTCCTCCTACAACCTTTGGGATATATGATAATTTAGACAAGGCTTCAGTGAGATAGAAGCTGATCTTAGGAAACCAATCCCATGACTCTCTATTATCTAGATTAATGATAGCTAAATTCTAATTCAATGATTCATCTAATCCTAATTCAATGATTCCATTTTTTCAGGTAATATTTATGCAGTTCTACCACTGAACAGGTGCTTTCATATATGTTGGAGATACAAAGATGAATAAGCTGTGGATATACAAAACTCCGTAAACTATCCTCACAAAGATCACTTACCACATGAGACAATCCCATAAAATGCTAACTATAATTTAGTATATTACATGATATGTGTA
Source organism: Mesoplodon mirus (assembly GCF_964341445.2). Taxonomy (NCBI): domain Eukaryota; kingdom Metazoa; phylum Chordata; class Mammalia; order Artiodactyla; family Ziphiidae; genus Mesoplodon; species Mesoplodon mirus. The sequence continues at coordinate 116,709,071 of NC_138978.1, read as the reverse complement.
GAACGAAAAGGACACAGTATGAACAGTGTGCTAAGGAAAAATGAAGGAAGGAGACCCTACATAGATTAATTTGTTCAATTAATTTGTTAATCTTCATTTGTACAATCATGCAACAGATATTATAAGTGCCTACTCTAAGCCAGACTATTCTAGGTTTTGGGTTTACTGCAGATGGCAAAACAGATAAAATCACTCTCTCAAAGAGCTTATTCTGTTGGGGGAGATAGGTACTACACAAATTTCAAATGGTAATAAATGCTGTAAAGAAATAAATATGTCAGAGTATCTAGCAGGAAGGAGGGTTACTCTGAGGAGGCATCATCTGAGCACAGACCAGAATTACAAACAGAAGTCAGCTATGTGGAGAACAAAGAATCAATAACCAAGTCAGAGAACAAGGTCTTCTGGAAGGTACAGGCTGAAAAAGACATGATATTCTTCTGAGCTGAGAACTCAGTGTGTCTTCAGCATGGTGAAAAAAGGGAGAATAGAGGTACGAAATGAGATCACAGAGGCAGATGGGGGTCCAATCACAAAGTGAGTAGTGGTAAGAAGTTGTCAACTAAGTATGATGAAAAGCTCTTGGAGTGCTTTAAACAAGAAAGTAACATTTTGATTTACATTTTTTAAACTTCAGTCTATTACTGTATTGATAGTAGATCATGGAATAAAGCAAAAAGAAAGAGGGAGACTAATTGCACAGTATAGTTGAAATGATGGTGGCTGGGACTAGGTTGGTGACAGTAAAGATGGGAAAAAAGAGATGAATGGAGGATATTTTGAAGGGAAAGTCAATGGGACTTGTTGATGTACATTAAAGATGAGGAAAACAGGAATGAAAGATGACTTCTAACAGTTTATTCTGACCAAGCTGACAGATGATGGTGCCTCTTCTGGTTCCATTTATTTTGGTCATGTTAAGTTTGAATGCCTACAAACATCTGGAAACTCAAAAAGGCAGCTGGATAACATCCATGTCCAAACTGAGTGTTCATTTTCACTGCTTGATACCTTAGCAGCACTTAGCACAGTTGACCTGTCCCTCCTGATTCCTCCTGGCTCCCATGACACCATGTTCTCATGGACTCCTCCTACCTCATTGTCACTACTTTTGGGTCTGCTTGGCTGGCTCTGCTTGACCTCTAAAGGTTGAAGGTCTCCACAGTTCTATCCTTGGCTTTTTTCCTTATACAGCTACACATCTACTAGGTTGTCTCAATCTAGTCGTTTGGCCTGCCATCAGTATGTCAGTGAGACAGCTATAGTCAGTCCAGTGATAGTAAGGGACAATCAGAAGATTCAGAAGAATAGTCAGTGTTCCCCCATCATCAGTTTTAGTATGGCAATAGGCAATATGGATCCAGCACAAGAGGAAAACAAAACTCTCATCATGGTCAAAGAGGAAGCAACACTAGACAGTCAGGATCTCAGCAGGGCCAAATACCCAGTCTTGGATAGCTTGGTTCTATGCAAGAAAATATGGGTCAAGTATAAGAGGACATTCATCCAGTCATGGACAGTCAGGAAAGAGTTCCAGACATTCAGCATCATCTCATAGCAAATCATTATCTATAGAGTCTGGAATCAGTACAAATGACAATGGTGCCTAGTATAGTCAATCTAGTGATAGTGAAAGACAATCAGAAAACTTAGCATCAACCCATGAACAGTCTGGGTGTGGCCATAAACAATCAAAATCTGACAAAATAGGAAAACAAGGCTCTAGCCTCATGCTAGACTCTCAGGACCAACATCTACCCATGGACAGTCTGGATCTACACATGTAGAATCTGGGCCCAACACAAGAAGACATGGATCCAGCCACAGTCATTTAGGAGAAAGCTCCAAATACTTCTCACAGACAATCATCACCTCTGCAGTCTAGATTCAGTACAAACAGTAGAGATATAACTTTACTCAGTCCAGTGGTAATGAAGGACAGTTAGGTGACTGGATAGACAGTCACTCTCTTCCCACAGTCCACCTGAATATAGGCATGGGCAGTCTGGATCTAGCACAAGAAAAAGAAATGGCTCCAGCCATGGACACTTAAAAGATAGGCCAGGGACTCATCAAAGACGGGTATCCACTCAATCTGGGTCTTCCAATGAAGAATCTGTGTTCAACACATGAGAAAGAAATGGATCCACCTATGGACAATCAAAAGGCAGCACTGGAACTTCAGGGTCAACTCACAGACAAGCACCATTAATATTCTACAGACATTAACAGTGATGCAGACATCAAGAGACACAGTTATACCCAGGCCAGTAATGATGAAATACAATCTGGAGATAGAGAGAAAGAATCACAATAAACCCACTGGCAGTCTGAGTATAGACAAAGAGAGTTGGGCTCTAACACAAGAGAAAAACAAGGATTGAGTCTTAGAAACTGAAAAGATAGCTCTATAAACCCTATGAACTCTAGGGCTTGTCAGAGCCAGACATCCACTAATGGTCACTCTGAATCTACAAATGAAATCTCAGGATCCAACTCTAGAAAGAGACAAACAGCCAACCATGAACAGACATGAGAGCTTTGGAAAATCAGTGTCCCGTCATGGCCACATAAAAATTCATGAACAGTTGGGTCTCGTCATGAAGAGGCTCAGATAGAGAGTGAGGATTTATCCATGAAAAGTTTAGGTCCAGCATAAAAAAGAGACAAGTATCTAGCCATAAAAAGGAGATAGCAGTGGACATTCAGTGTCTACATCCACACAGCCTCTACCACTGTAAGCAGGAAACAGACATCAGTTATAATCAATCTAGTGATAGTAAAAGGCAATCAGGAGATTGAATAGACAGTCAGCTTCCACTCATGGTCAGTCTGAGTGTAGTCATAAGCAATCTTGGTCTAGCACAAGAGGAAGACAAGGCTCTACCAAGGAGAATTAGAAGACAACTCTAGACATTCAGAATGTCAACATGGCCAGACAGCAATTCATGGACATTCTGGATCTACCCAAAGAGAATCTGAGTCCACTATAACAGGAAGATGTGTACAGTATTTGGCTATGGAAAATCAGGAGATAGCTCTGAATACTCCAGTTCTGCTTACAGACAATCTGCACATACAAGGTCTAAATCAAGTATAAGCAGACATTGAGGATCCAGTTATAGTTGATAACACAATCAGGAGACTCACACAGAAAGTCAACATTAGTCCATGCATGGTCTGAGTATGATTATGGACAGTTGAGAAACAGGAAGTCAGAAGACGGGTTTATATACTCAGAGTCTCACAAGGACAGACACACACTGGAAGACAGTCTGGACCTACTCATGAACAGCCCAGATCTAGCACCAAAAGCATATAAGGTGGTTATGGACAATCAAGAGATAGCTGTGGACACTCAGGATCTACCCACACACAATCATTTACAAAGTCTGGTTATAGTATCAACAGAGAAAGGGGATCCAGTTATAGTCAGTCCAGTATATTGAAGGACAATCAGAAGACAGGGAACAACAGTCTTCACCTTCCCATGATGAGTCTGAGTATGTCTAGTAGCACATGAGGAATAAATTACTCTCGCCACGGGAAAGCTGGAGATAGGCCAGGGTTCTATCAAACATGGACATTTATTCAGAGGCAAGCTAGGTCTACCCATGCAGAATTAGAGTCTAACACAAGAGAAAGATATGGGTTTATGTATGGACAATCTGGGTCATCCCACAGGCAATCGTCATCTATACAGACTGGATCTGGAATAAGCAGACACAAGGATCCAGTTACAGTCAGGCCAGTGATAGTGAAGGGCAATCAGAAGATTCAGAGAGACAGTCAGAATAAACCCATGGCTGGTCTAAGTCCAGTTCAAAAAACCAGTATGAATCCACTCATGGCCAGTCACTACACAAATCTAGATATTCAGGGTCTCATCAAGGCCAGAGAGCCTTCCCATGGACACTCAGAATCCAGCAGAGGAATAAATCAAGGATCCTGCCACAAGCAGTCAAGACATAGCTCTGACACTCAGGGTCTCTTGAAAGGCTGATGACAATTTATGGACAGTCTGATTCTTCCCATGGATCATCAAGATCAAGCACGAAAGAAAGATAAAGATCCCCCGTGAACATACAGGACACAGTTCTACAGACAGCCTGGGTACGCAGCAAGTAGACATCGAGGATCCAGTTCCGGTCAGGCCAGTGATAGTGAAGGGAAATCAGAAGATTCAGAGAGAGCATCAGCATCAACTCACGGACAGTCTGGATGTAGACATGTGAAATAGCTTTCAGGAGGACAAAGAGATAGGCCCATACAGTCAGAATCTCAAAAGAGCCAGAAAGCCACCCAGGGACAGTCAAGATTCAGCCCAGCAAGCAGATAAGCCTCTAACTAGGAGCACACAGCAGACTGCACTAGATATTCACAATCTCATCATGCCCAGATATCCACCAGCAGACAGTCTGGGTCCACCCATGAGAGATTCAGGTACAGCACAACAGAAGGACATGTATCCAGCTATCAACAATCAGAAAATAGCTTGACACTCAGGGTCAGCCTACAAACTTCATCCATACAATCTGACCCTAGTAAAACTAGAAAATGAGCATACAATTATTGTCAGTTTAGTGGTGGTGAAGGAGACTCAAATAGAGTCAACATAAACCCATGGACAATCAGAGCCAAAAAAAATAAGCCCCCCAAAAGACCCATTCATGAACATTTCTGAAGACCAAGTTAGAAATTCAGAGTCTAGTCAACTACCCATGAGCAGTCAGAATCCAATACCAAAAGAATAATGTATACAACAAATTCTTTCCAGGAAAAAGTCATAGTCATAATCAGGCAAGAGATAGCACACTCAGAAGCCAGACACATCAAACCCAAGGTCAATTTGGGTCTAATCATATTCAGACAGTCATTAGTAGAGACAAAGGCAAGGATCTGGGTTATAATTGCAAACATGGCAGCTATGGAAGTGCTGAATATGACTATGGATGGTCTGAAAACAATAGAACAGAACATTTAGCTTTGATTCCAGTCCACTGAAATCTGGGAATCAAAGTACAAACAAGCCTAGGCTCAATCAGTCAGGATCTGCTTCTGATCATTCAGAGTCCAGATCAACAGGTAAGATAGAAAGGCAAGGATTTAATTTTGGATACTCAAGAATAAGTTATACACTTAATTTGATACCGATGATCAGTCTGAATCTATCAGAGGTGTAAGACCATCAACTGCTTATAGCAGGTCCCCTGAATGACCTTAGACAATTGGAATCTAGTCATTTTCTAACTACTTCCCCTATTGTCCATAATTCACTTCAGCTAGAAAACAGGCATCTAACAATAGACATTCTAGTAACTCTGAAGTTCAGTCAGGATAATCAAACAGAAAATCATCATCTACTAGTGGACAGATGACTTCTGGCCATGAAAGACCAGGATTCAACTCAACAATACTGGAAGACAGGAGTGCAATAATACCCACCCAAGCAAGTTACACCTACAATAATTTTGAGTCCAGTACAAATGGAAAGCAGGATAATAATGTCCAATCTAGTGATACATCCAGGCAATCACGGTACGAACAAGGACAATCAAGTTCCCCAAAGTGAAAATCACATCTCTAGTTCTTACAAATCTGGTGACAGCAAAGCCCCACCTCCCCCCAAAAAATAGGAGAATGCAACTATTGCTATACATTCAGTACCAAAACCAAAGGGTTCAATGGAAGGTATAAAAAGGAATCTAGCCATACTCAGCTACGGGACAGTGGAAGGTACAGCCAGGATGAGGATATTTATCAAGATGGCAGTTCTGAGACAACAAGTAACAATGGAAGCAAGCGAAAACCAAGTTTTTACTACTTTTTGTAGCAACACTCCGCTCTATAAATACATCCACGAGCAAAGGGACAACTACCATAAGTGAAACACCAACAGGAGAGGAACTAACTCAAAAAACTAAGCAAAGACACGAGAAAAATACATAAAGCACAGGAATTTGTAGTGAAAAACTGCTTTTTAAAGACAGTTATCTGTCTCTATTATTTTCTTTAAAAATGTAATTCTACTTTAATCATTATACTTCCTGTTAATCTTCCTTTAAAGAATAGTATATACTTCTCCCCCTCAGCTATATATTAGTGATATAAGTTTAAATGTAATAATATAATACAAAAAATTTTGCTGTTTAGGGTTCAATAAGAGTTAAATATGAGCACTTAAGTTTTGAAGTTTCTGCCAAGTTTGATATTACATGTGACTCAAAAGTGACATATTAGGGGCTTCCCTGGTGGCACAGTGGTTGAGAGTCTGCCTGCCAATGCAGGGGACGCAGGTTCGAGCCCTGGTCTGGGGGGATCCCACATGCTGCGGAGCAGCTAAGCCGACGAAGAGTGGCACCGGCACACTGCAGCTGGAGGGGGCCCACGCACAGCAATGAAGACTCAACACAGCCAAGAATAAATGGATAAAATAAATAATTTTTTTTTAAAAAGTGACATATTAGGTCTTACAGCATCATCAGATTACTGTGACTGCAATACCTTGAGTTTATAGACAGAGCTTTCAAGTCTTTGGTTTCAGACTATCTACTGCATAAAAATTGCCAATATAAAAGTATAAACACTATGTCTTGCCTCTTCCCTTCTCCATTATCTTACTATATAAATGGTAAAAACTGACCCAAACAGGCAGAGAACTAAGGATGCTTTGCAGAACAAAAGCATTTAAGCACAACCATGGAAGATGAGCCCTCAAAAAGCCTGAAAGAGGGCATGAAACTCAGGTTGTAAAGGGCTGATGAGTAAATAGAAGATAAGGGAGTCAGAGACAGGGAGTGCTTACTGCTCTTTCAAAAAGTGAGTTATGAAGAGGTGGAAAGAATTAGATGATGGTGATAACTTAGATGACAAGTCATCATCCTTCCCCCATCTCAAGCCCTCCCTTTAAGACGTATTGCTTTTCTCAGTGTGTATGATAATATAATCATCCAAGCCAGAAGCCTTGGTTACTTCCATTCCCTCATCTCTCAACTGACTGATCTTCCTTATTCTACCTCATGTCCCTATGGTCTAGTATCAACATAGCAGTGAGTCAGATCATGTCTCTCCTCTGCTCAAAACCCTGCACAATAAATAAGCCAACAATACTCTAGTATGTTAGATGTATGTATCACATAGAAAAGGCAGGGAGGCCTTGTGAGATGGTAATATTTCAGCAAAGACTTGAAGGAGATAAAGGATTAAACCAAATAGATATCTGAGGGAATGCGTTCTTGAAATAAAATTCCTAAGGAAAAAGTGTGCCTGAAGGTTTTGGAGAACAGCAAAGAAGCAGCATGGCTTCAGCAGAGTCTATGAGGAGAGGGAAAGTAGGAGAAAAGGTCAGAGAGGAAACTGAGGCCCAATTAAGCTTCACACTCATTACATTCACTACATTCCCTCTCCCCTCCCTGTCCCTCTCCCTCTCCCCCTGCCCCTCCCCCTACCCGTTCCCTTACCCCGCCCCCGCAAAAGCACACACACTAAAAGACAAAGGTTCTGGATCTGACTCCCGTCAACCAAGGTCTATATGTCTCGCTTTTTCCCCTCCATACTTAAAGCTCGGACATCCCCTCTGCTGTCTCCCACGCTAGCAGGTCTTTTATGCCACCTCTGTAACATCTGGAGGATCCCTAAGGAGCACTCCCAAACACTTTCTCCATCTGCCCACTTTGAGAGACCACATCTGCATGCAGAAAGCCTCAAGTAGGTAGGAACAAAGGGATACAGGCTATAAATGGCCATGCCAATAAGAGAATCAAACAGCAAGTTAAGGAGATGGAAACACACTAGTGAAAGATATTGACAGAAAAAATAAGAGGAAACAAGTAAGAATGAGCTCTGGATTCCCAGCATCTGGGTGTTTTTGAGAACTTGAAGGAGAAAAGGGAGAATACTAAGATGAGAGAGAGAGAGAGAGAAACAACTGAATAGGAAGGCAAATCCTCAAGCAGAGTTATTCCAGGGCCTAGGTCTGGAGCTGAAAGATATATCAACGTGCCTGGCCCACCTCCCAGATATTACATGTTAAGGTGTAAAATTACATCAGATCCATTTTTGATTCTTTTGAGATAAGAGAAAAAATGACCCCTGTACCTGGGGAGAAAGATATGGGGGGGAAACACCTCTTGGCCAGTTTTATATTATAGCTGACTTCTTTTTGATTCCATTTACCCCCAAATCATGATCATCAACACTCTCTGCTTGTTATGTCCCTGCTTTTTACCATCTCCTCATTCATAGACACTAAGGTACAAACAACTCTCAGAAACTGCACAGGGAGTTGAGGGTAAAAGACAGAAAGGACAAGAGGGAGACTTTCCCTAGCATCTCCCTAAGACCCAGCAGATGGTGCTATAGGAACAGTGCCTTCCAGACAAGAGTGAAAATGTGACTGAACAGAGGTGGGAAGAAAGCTTCACTGTTTATCCTCACCAATCTTATTTGTTTGTTGGTTGGTTTTTTTAAGTCAAAATTAGATTCCTTAAGAATTGCCCCCCCAACCCTTCCAAGACAGGAATCGTCCCCCATTCCCTGGCTATGCTTAGGAAGAAACAGATTTGAGTTTGAATCTTTTTCTCCACTTAATAACTGAATTGAAACAAGTTTTGTATTTTCTCTGAGCCTCAGTTTTTCATCTGCAAAATAGAGGTAATAATTCCTACATCATATGGTTGTTGTAAGGATTAACAGAATGATGTACAGAAGGGCATAGAGCACTGTGCTTGGCATAAAGGGGAACGTAATTTCCTTTCTTCTGCCAACACATAAGGCACTGAAAAGCCTAGAACATGTCACATACCTTAAGAAATCTCTTCTCCTGAACCCCATCACCTTCAAGGGGATAAACCACTAACTAAACTAATGGCAGAAGGCGGGGGGTGCAGACTTCATGCCCACTCTGTTAATGTGGGGCACGTACTCTGGAAAAATCATGAATCTCAGTTTGGGAAAAGACTTCTCTGATAATCTAGACTGACTCTTACATTAGTAATTCTCAAAAGGGAGACAAGAGGCCAAAAGGTACATTCAACATGCCTGTTGTTTTCATGACACAAACTGAGAAATAAAGCTCATCAAACTCTGATTGTTGATTTTGCAGGATAATCAGAAAATAAAGCACTGAAAGGATTAAAACTGCTTACACAATACATGAAAGTTCCTTTAATACCCCTGACAATAAATACAATTACTCTGAAAAGACCTCATTGCATTTTCAGCCAACAGAGATATTAAAAGTTTCTTCATTACATCAAGTCAAAATTTACCTCCCTTTCATGGTCGTTTGTTCCCTTTCCTACCACCTCACATATGCCAGCGTTCACAGACATGCATGCTTTTCTCTCTCACAAGAATTAGTGTTTCCGATGTCCACACTTCCCAGCCCTTCTCTTCCCTCTAGATTCTCCTCTCCTGTGAATCTTCCTGACAAGCAAATATAGAAGAGGGCCAGCGGGGTGGCAAACTACAGCCCAGAGGCCATATCTTGGGCATCACCAATCTGCTAAAAATGGCCCCTAAGCTAAGAATGCTTTCTAGATTTTTAAGGGTTGAAAAAAACTTGTTACGTGTGAAATTATGAAATTTAAGGGTCAGGTCGATCAGGTTTTATAGAAACACAGTCGTGCTCATTTGTTTACACATCATTTATGGATGCTTTCATGCTGCAAGAGCAGGGTTGAGTAGTTGTAACAAAGCCCATCTGGCCTACAAGCCTATAATATTTACTACCTGATCCTTTACAGAAATGTGTGCCAACCCCTCCTGTAGGAGAGCACTGGCCCCCAAAACATGTTTTACCCACAACTGTTTCTTCCCTCTGTGGTGACAGCCAGCTCCTGCAGGAAATTAGCCTTCACTCAGCAAATTCCACACCCCCTGCAATCCCACAGTCTCAGTCACACCTCTGATGAAGCATGACAACCAGGCCCAAATCAGGCATCCAGAGGAAACGTGGCCACAGAATGGATACTGACTCTGCAGCCCTCTGAGTAACACTGAGAAGAAAACATATAGCCTAATAATGGTAAAATTCGGAATCATATAATTTATCATTTCCCAATAGTTGCTACAACCCCTTCCCAAACCCTGATGACCATATTGCACAAGTTGTAAGTCTATGTCACTTCATCCAGCTTCAGTGAGATTTGTGCTACATATGCACAACAGATGGAGTGTACAGCAAGGTCCTCAGGGACGATTCCTAATGTAAGATTCAGTTTATATCCAGGTGAAATCATGTCCTCTGAGCTGAACACAGGAAGAGAAAGGGCAGATCCTAATCCTGTGAAAAAACAGAGGTGGTCAGGGCAGAGCACTGTAGTCAGGACCCTTACTCCTCTTTCATGTCGATTCAATTTGGCAAACACTTATTGGGGACCTTTATGTGCCAAGCAATGTGCTGTGTCTCCAAGTGACATAGGGATTATATAAGGCCTGTTCTCTATTCTAAGGAGCTAATAATCTAGAAGTGACAAAGGCACATAGCCAAATACATTTGGGTGTCTGTGTTTGTGTGTGTGTGTGTGTGTGTGTGTGTGTGTACACGTGCGTGTAAAGGATATACACCAAACAATTAACAGTAACTATTTCTGGGCAGTAGGATTACATGTATTTTCATTAACTTTTCTATATTTAGCTATATTTTCTAATTTTTTATATTAAATATTAATTACATAGACAATTTTAAAAGACTATAATAGTGTGTGATTGATATTAAAATAAAATTATGAATAAGGGACACAATTATAACTCTCTCTCAAGTAATTCAGGAAAGATTTCCTACAGAATATGAAAGGTGAGTTTGAAAAATGAATAGTACGAGTTTGTCAGGCAGATAATGACAAAAGATATTCCAGAAAAATACGTAAAATAGTATGGTATATTCAGGAAGGTTTATGAAGTTAATTACCAGTGGAGCACAAAGAAGGATAGGGAGTGAGGAGATGTGGCTATAGAGAGGCCACAGCACAGATCATGAGGAACCTTGGATATCATGCTAAAGAGCATGGATTTCTTCCCAATGTTAGATAGTGGTTGAGTGAAAGCAACATTGATGAATGGTCACTAAGGTCTCATAAACAGTCTTAGGTAAAGAAACAAGAGGGCCTCTGCAGCCATTATCCATTCCAAGAGGTAATAAGATAATAAGTAATAAGGTAATAATAATAATAAGGTAACTTGGCTGGAGTCCTGTATAAGAAAATTAAGTTTAAAAAAGAGAGTTTGACTAGATGATCTTCACGGCTCCTAAACATCAGATTCCATGATTCATTGACATCTGGTCCCTGATGTCCCTGCACACACTCCATTCAACTTCAATTAAAATCCACATAATTTTGTTATCAATGCATTATGCTAGACACCTTGTTGAACAGCACAGAGGTCTTTCATTGCAGTGCCCAGAGACTCTGGTAGGTGGGTTGATACTAGCCCAGATTTGGGAACTGCTAATGCAATCTCAGGTGAACAGGTAAGGAAGCAAGAAGGGAAGTGGAAATGTAGGTGGATCTGGGCTTGTTTGGAAGTGAATTAGGACATCTCAAAGAGAGCAGCTCCTCCCTAAGATGGACTACTATTCGTTCTATAAAAAGGCCACTATCCCCAACTAGCGGCACCCTGTAAGCTGCTTCACTCTCCATCCTACTTGTTCCTCTGCTGAACTAGGTAAGTGAACAGGAGTACTTAGGGCTATAAATTATGAGAACACAAGATGTGCTCTAAGGCAAAGAGGCTCTGGGCACCAGGCTCCTTTGTAATATACATACTTTAGGGAACTTTGGTATAAGTCTAGCTTTATTGAGAAGGAAAATGAAGAGATAACTGGGACTGGTAGTACCTCCTTTCTTTGGGGTCATTTCCTTAAAGATCACAAGGCTCAAATTATCCATCAGGCAGGTTGCCTCCTTTACTCTGAGCCTTTTCTCTTTGATGTGTAATCAGTAAAGCCTGAGGGTCAGTCCCTGCTTAAAGAATGAAAACAGAAGCTGAACCTCGGGGTTCCCTGGTGGCGCAGTGGTTGAGAGTCCGCCTGCCGATGCAAAGGACACAGGTTCCTGCCCAGGTCTGGGAGGATCCCACATGCCGCGGAGCAGCTGGGCCCGTGAGCCATGGCCGCTGAGCTTGCGCGTCTGGAGCCTGTGCTCCACAATGGGAGAGGCCACAACAGTGAGACGCCCACGTACCGCAAAAAAAAAAAAAAGTTGACCCATAATGTTTCCATAACATGACCAAGGGAAGTGATCCTACTAAACAACAGGGGAAAATCCACAGATTAAATAATGTCCTATGTGAGTAATTCTTCTGGAAAGAAAATAAGCTGGTTCTCAGAAAAACTGCAAAATAGATGAAATGCATCTTCTTCCCTTTGTCTTTCTTCAGCCCAGAACATCCTGACCACTGTCCATTACTGAGATTCTGGCACTATAAGGCCTCTTGAGTTCAGGAAATTAGCATCTTACTCCTAAATCGTAAAATAGAGTGACTACCACCCTAAAATGTTAGCTCAGGAAATAAATATTCATAAGCTTAGATCTAGCTCTTGATCTTCAAGTCAAGCTGTCTACTGAATAGTTTTATTTGGGTTTCTATGGATGCCTTAAATTCAGTGTCAGATGCGAAACTCATCATCTTCCCCTTTAAACAACCCTCCTCCTCTTCGACCAAGGCATAATCTGGTGCCATTCTTGATTTCCTCTCTCAGCAGGGTCCTCCACCCTCCAACTTCCATCAAATTCACGAACAGTCTCTCAAAACAGCCCATTTCTTTCCATCACTATTGCTAGTCTTTGGGTCAGGCCACCTTCCACTTCCAATCTCAGCATCATATGCAAATCTAATCATTTCACAACTCAACTCAAAATCCTTCCCAGCTCTTAAAATTCAAGTTCCTTAACACAACTTAAAAGGTATGATCTGGGGCTTCCCCGGTGGTGCAGTGGTTAGGAATCCGCCAGCCAATGCAGGGGACACGGGTTCGAGCACTGGTCCAGGAAGATCCCACATGCCGCGGAGCAACTAAGCCTGTGCACCACAACTACTGAGCCTGCGCTCTAGATGCCATGAGCCATAACTACTGAACCCACGTGCTGCAACTACTGAAGCCCGCACACCTAGAGCCTGTGCTCCGCAACAAGAGAAGCCACCGCAATGAGAAGCCCGTGCATCGCAACGAAGAGTAGCCCCCCACTTGCCACAACTAGAGAAAGGCCACACGCAGCAACGAAGACCCAACACAGTCAAAAATAAATAAATTAAATAATTTATTTTTTTTTAAAAAAGGCATGATCTGGTCCCTATTTATCTTTCTAGCCATATCTCTTGACTGTTAGACTCTATATTTAGCAATCCTGAATCTCTCAGTTCCTTGTATGAGCCATGCTTCCTCTCATCTCTGGCTCTCTGTTCATACTGTTCCCTCTGCCTGCAACAATCTTTTGCCCCTCCTGCTCTTTCCATACCCCTTTATTTGGCTAATTCCAACCCATTATTCAAAAGACACCACTTCCTCTCATTAACCATCCTTGAACCCCCAGTGGTTGTCCTCTGGTATAATGGTTCACGTGAAATTATCACCATACGTGGAACTTTTAAGTTTGTGTGTCTTGCCCAGTAAACGTTAGGCTCCATTTTGTCAGGAACCAAACTTGTTCACTGCTTTATCCCTGAACCTAACTCAATGCTAGGCAGATAGTAGGTGCAAAATAAATGTTTGTTGTTGAGTTAATTAAGTAGTTAATTAATTAAAAGCTGGACAAATAAAGAAAAGCCATATAGAATTAAAGCAGTTATCCAAAATTATTGTTTATAAATTAGCTAATCATATATTTGACCCATCCTTAAAAAATAATCAATTCTCTGTTCCCTGTCATCTTCCAGTTGCACCCTCTTCTAGCTATTTATTGCATATTCCTTTTTCTCTTTCTGCTCGGGATAGGGCAGTCCAGCCTAAAGGACTATGAGGCTGAGCTCCACCTAAGTAAGCTAAACATTCATATTTCTACAGCCTTCCTTCGATTGGTTAGCTCAGTGTGTGCTGCATAGTCACAGAGCTTCCTTTTGTACCTTGTTCCTATACAGAATCCAGATGATCCAAACACTGTAGATACCATCATGCAAAATCTGGATTGAGACCATAACAAGAAGATCGAATTTACTGAGTACCCTCTGATGATATTCAAGCTGGCTCAGGCTTGTAATAAAATCGTCGGCAAAGACTACTGCCAAGATTCAGGGTCAAAGCAAAAAGATCACAGTCACCAGCACCAAGAGGAACAGAGTGAAACAGAAAAGGAGGATGAAGGGCAAGAATTGTCTTCTAGTCATTCAAGCTGGAGTGAAGGAAAACATGATTCTTACTCCAGAGGCTCTAGGGGCAGCATTAAACACAGGTCTGGGTCCAGCTCCAGAAGAACTGGGCATCAAGGAGGCTTGTCTAGTTCTGGGCACAGGCAAAGCTCTGGGGAAAGAAAGAGAGAGTCAAGTTCAGGCTACTTCAAGGACAGTAAGAAAAATAAGCATGGTTCTCATCAGCACAAAAGGTCTAGGAGTGAAGAAGTTGGTTATACTCATTCAAGGAACTGTAGCATAAGATCAAACTCAGCAAATCAGTCAGGTACTTATGGAGAACAAGGGCATGTGTGCCACTCAGAGCATCAGTCTTCCAGTTCTGACCAACACTGGTCTGACTCAAATGAATCTTTAGGGAAGAGACAACATAAGAAAAAATCATGCCAGTCACTTAGTAAGCAGTATTGTGGAGTCATCTCAGGGAGTTGTGGAGGACAAGACCACCAGTCAAATTCAAATGAGCCCACTGGCTGTGGTCATGGCTGTGGCTCAGGCCAGCCCTCTCAACAGAGATGGCATGAATCAAATGAAGGATATCAATCAGGAAACTATGAAGAACAAGGATACTGTTCTACTTCTAGTTCAAGTGAGGTATCCAGTTATGGCCAACACAGGTCAGGCTCAGGATGGTCTTCTAGCTCTATCCAACGTGGGTCTGGATCAGGTCAATCCTCTGGCTACAGACAAATAGATCTGGCTCAGGTCAGTCTTCTGGCTTTAGGCAGCATGGATCTGGCATAGGTCAATCCTCTAGCTATGAACAGCATAGTTCTACTTCAAGACAGTCACCAAGCTGTAGCCAACATGGATCTGGCTCAGGTCAGTCATCTAGCTGTGGCCAACACAGTTCTGGATCAAGCCAATCTCTTAATCATGGCCAACACAGGACTGGATCAAGTCAGACTTCTAGCTATAGCCAAAAAAGGACTAGATCAGGCCAGTCTTCTGGCTTTAGACAACATGGGTCTGACTCAGGAGAGTCTTCCGGCTTCAATCAGCACAGATCTAGCTTAGGTCAATCCTCCAGCTATGAACAACATGGTTCTACTTCAGAACAGTCACCAAGCTGTGGCCAACACAGATCTAACTTAGGTCAGTCTTCCAGCTATGGTCAATGTGGCTTAAGTCAACGTGGCTCAAATCAGTCTTCTAGTCACAGCCAACACAGTTCTGGCTCAAGTCAGTCTTCTGGCCACAGCCGACATATATCTGGCTCAGGTCAGTCTTCTACATTTGGTCAGCATGGTTGTAGCTCAAGAGAGTCATCTGGCTTTGGTCAGCATAGATCTGGCTTAGGTCAATCCTCTAGCTATGAACAACATGATTCTACTTCAGGACAGTCATCAAGCTGTGGCCAACACGGATCTCTTAGGTCAGTCTTCCAGCTATGGTTAACGTGGCTCAAGTCAGTCTTCTGGCCACAGCCGACATGGATCTGGCTCAGGGCAGTCTTCTAGCTTTGGTCAGCATGGTTCTAGCTTAAGAGAGTCATTTGGTTTTGGTCAGCATGGATCTGGCTTAGGCCAGTCATCAAGCTATGGACAATACCAATCTGAATATGGTTAATCTTCTAGGCATGGAAAACATGGTTCTGCTTCAGGTCAGTCCTCCAGCTTTAGACAAAAAAAGTCTGGATCAGGTCAATCTAGCTATGGCCAACACAGGTCTGGCTCAGGTCAGTCTTCTAGTTGTGGCCAGCATGGATCTAGTTCAAGACAGTCTTCAAGCTATGGTCAATATGAGTCAGCTCAGGTGTGTCTTCTAGATATGGCCAACCTAGGTCTGGAACAAGCCAATCTTCTAGCTACAGCCAACATAGGTTTGGATCTAGTCAGTCCTCTAAGGTATGACTGTTATGGGCCCAGATCAGGTCAGTCTAGCTTTGGGCAACATGGGTCTAGCTCAGAAGAATCTTCTGCCTTTGAGCACGGATCTAGCTTAGATCAATCATTAAGCTCTGGATAGCGTGAATCTAGATATGGTCAATCCTCTGACTACAGACAACATGGTTCTGCTTCAGGACAATCATCAAGCTGTGGTCAACATACATCTGGATCATGCCAGTCTTCTAGCTATGGCCATTGTGGGTCTGGATTAGGTCAATCTTCTAGCTATAATCCACAGAGGTCTGGATCAGGACAGTCTTCTGGCCATGTCCAATGTGACTCTGGCTCAAGTCAGTCCTCTAGCCATGGCCAGTTTGGATCTGGATGGAGTCAGTCTTCTAGCTATGGCCAACACAAATCTTCCATGGGTCAGTGTTCTACCCAGGGTTAACATGGATCTGGCTTTGGTCAGTGTCCCAGTTCTGAACGATATGGGCCTGGCTCATGTCACTCATCTAGCTCTGGACAATATGCTTCTTGATCTGGTCAGTGTTCTAGCTCTGGACAATATGGGTCTGGCTCATGTCACTCATCTTGCTCTGAACAAGGTGGTTCTGGATTTGGTCAGTGTTCTAACTATGAGCAACATGAATTACAAGGGAGATTAGGTCAAGTTCAAGTGGAACTCATGAAGGGTACAGCAGACCCCAAATAGGCTCAACCCCCCATCAGTCAAGAAGAAAGAGCCAGGAATGGTCAGGGTACAGCCAGAAAGAAAGAACTAGGAGTTGTAGCCCATCAAGTAGCAAGTCGAATGGATATGAGAGTATTCATGGACAATCAAGAACATGTAGGCAACAAAGCCAAGGATGGAGCCAGGGTCAAAGGGAATCTGGCTGTAGCCATTCAAATTGTAATGAAGGGCAACCAGGAAGCAGTTATAGACAAGATGAAAGCTCCTCAAGTTGTAGCTTTAGACAGTTTACACACTCCTATGGACAGTCTAGATTCAACACTACCAATACATTGTTAATTTGCAAGGAGGATAATAGACAAGGTGGCCATTATTACCAGAGAGAAGGAGGTAACTATGAAGGGGGAGATACAAACTCAAGTTCCCACAATTTCCATAGCAGCACTCCACTCTCTGAATATGTCCAAGAGCAGAGGTGCTAATTCAAGGAATGAATAATAAATAGAAGTGAAATTAACTCAAGTAGTAGTTTAAGAAATATGAAACTTATATACAAGCAATTCATTATGAAACTTCTTTCTAACACTGGATGTATCTATTTCTGTCTTTTCCTTTTAAACATGTAACTGTACTCAATTCCTTGTTACTGGGTTCCTTCCAAAGAATGTACAGTATGGGGGCTACTTAGTTAGGAAATACTGAGTTGAATAAATAATGTGTGGGAATAAATTCGGAAGAATAAGGCAAAGCATTTGAGGAGCCTGGGGTTTAATTGAGGTGTCTTTTTGAGAGCTCCTTACTCACCATATGATGCCAAAACTAATGTTTCATCTCTAAAGAGCAAAAAATTATAAATGTGTTACCAGTTCTGGAGCCAAAGCTTCTCTTATAGTAACATGGACTATAATTTTTTGTGTGCCCCACAATGGATGACAGCAGAAAAAAGAAGACCCTAAAAGCAAAGACACAGCATTGATAGTGTCTTTGCTTATCAAAACCACCAAGCCCCTATTCTTAGCTGCATCTTTAATGAGTAAACTAACAAGAGGCATTAAAAAGTGGCACCAATGATGGACACTTAGGTTGTTTCCATCTCCTGGCTATTGTAAATAGGGCTGCAATGAACATTTTGGTACATGACTCTTTTTGAATTACGGTTTTCTCAGGGTATATGTCCAGTAGTGGGATTGCTGGGTCATATAGTAGTTCTATTTGTAGTTTTTTAAGGAACCTCCATACTGTTCTCCATAGTGGCTGTACCAATTCACATTCCCACCAGCAGTGCAAGAGGGTTCCCTTTTTTCCACACCCTCTCCAGCATTTATTGTTTCTAGATTTTTTGATGATGGCCATTCTGACTGGTGTGAGATGATATCTCATTGTAGTTTTGATTTGCATTTCTCTAATGATTAAAGATGTCGAGCATTCTTTCATGTGTTTGTTGACAACCTAAGTGTCCATCATCGGATGAATGGATAAAGAAGATGTGGCACATATGTACAATGGAATATTACTCAGCCATAAAAAGAAACGAAATTGAGCTATTTGTAATGAGGTGGATAGACCCAGAGTCTGTCATACAGAGTGAAGTAAGTCAGAAAGAGAAAGACAAATACCATATGCTAACACATATATATGGAATTTAAGAAGAAAAAAAAATGTCATGAAGAACCTAGGGGTAAGACAGGAATAAAGACACAGACCTACTTGAGAATGGACTTGAGGATATGGGGAGGGGGAAGGGTAAGCTGTGACAAAGCGAAAGAGAGGCATGGACATATATACACTACCAAACGTAAGGTAGATAGCTAGTGGGAAGCAGCTGCATAGCACAGGGAGATCAGCTCGGTGCTTTGTGACCGCCTGGAGGGGTGGGATAGGGAGGGTGGGAGGGAGACGCAAGAGGGAGGGGATATGGGAACATATGTATATGTATAACTGATTCACTTTGTTATAAAGCAGAAACTAACACACCATTGTTAAGCAATTATACTCCAATAAAGATGTAAAAAAAAAAAAAAAAAGTGGCACCAGGTACTTTTCCCTAACCTGTGAGTGAGAGCATTTTTTTCTTAAAGGGCAGGGATGAATCAGGTCAGGATTAAAAGATCCAAATGTGGGCTCTGGGACTTCCCTGGTGGCAGAGTGGTTAAGAATCCGCCTACCAATGCAGGGGACAGGGGTTCAATCCCTGGTCTGGGAAGATCCCACATGCCGCGGAGCAACTAAGCCCGTGAGCCACAACTACTGAGCCTGCGCACTGGAGCCCACAAGCCACAACAACTGAGCCCGCATGCCACAAGTACTGAAGCCTGCGCACCTAGAGAAGCCACCACAATGAGAAGCACACGCACTGCAACAAAGACTAGCCCCCACTCGCCACAACTAGAGAAAGTCGGTGCACAGCAACAAAGACCCAACACAGCTACAAAAAAAACCAAAAATACAAAAAAAAAAAACAAATGTGGGCTCTGACTTGGTTTCAGCAAGAAAGATCTTGACCCCTACTACTAAGAATTTTCTCCAGGTTAAAAAAAATTTATAAGAGCAATAGCGTGAAAATACAAAGGCTCTAAACTACTTCTGTAGTTCACTGGCCTGCCTCATAGGACAATACCATTTATACAGCAATTGAACAAAACACTGTCAGCCACTGCTTCATAGTTTCTTAGTTTGACTGTCGCATATTTGTTTCAAGTCTTTGGATTAAAATAACTGGACTGCATTAAAACTGACAATAAATAATGGTGATCAAATACTGAGGTTTGTCTCATCTCTGCTTCAATTCACTCTCACACACAGGTGGTCAGACTAAAAACTAACTTAAATAGTTATTTTCCAAGGCCCTGTCCTTCACAGATATCCCAGAATATGTAAATAATTTTTTAAATTCAAAAACAACTCAATCTTAAAATGAGCAAAAGATCTGATTGGACACTTACCAAGCAAGATGTACAAATGGCCAATAAGCACCTGAAAAGATGCTCAATGTCCTTGGTCATCAGAGAAACTCTAATTAAAACATAATGAGATACTACTACACACACATTAGAATGGCCAAAATTAAAAATACAGGCAATACCAAGTGTTGGTATTACTGGTGGATAGTAAAATGATAATGCTTTGTGATGACCTAGACCCAGAGGGGTGGGATAGGGAGGGTGGAAGGAGGCTCAAGAGGGAGGCCATATGGAGATATATGTATACATATAGCTGATTCACTTTGTTGTGCAGCAGAAACTAACATAACATTGTAAAGCAATTATACTCCAATAAAGATATTTTTTAAAAAAAGAAGAAAGTAAAATGATATATTCACTTTGAAAAATAGTGTGGTAATGTCTTATAAAGTTAAACATACATGAGTATATGAACCAGCAATTCTACTCCTAGGTGAAATGAATACATGTCCACGTGAAGATTTTTACATAAATGTTCACGACAGCTTTAATAATAATACCCAAAACTTAAAACAACCAAAATGTGCACAACTGATGAATAAACAAATTGTATAGCCATCCAATGAAACACTATTTAGCAAAGAGAAAAGAATGAACTGCTCATATACATGACATGGATGAACCTCAAAAACATTATACTGATCAAAAGAATCCAGACACAAAAAAAGTACATATGGACTTCCCTGGTGGTGCAGTGGTTAAGAATCCACCTGCCAATACAGGGGACATGGGTTCGAGCCCTGGTCCAGGAAGATCCCACATGCCGTGGAGCAATGAAGCTCGTGTGGCACAACTACTGAGCCTGCGCTCTAGAGCCTGTGAACCACAACTACTGAGCCCGTGTGCCACAACTACTGCACCCCTCATGCCTAAAGCCTGTGCTCCACAGCAAAGAGAAGCCACCGTAATGAGAAGCCCACGCACCACAATGAAGAGTAGCTGGGGATGTTGTGGAAGTACAGTAGGGATTAAGAGCACACACTCTGGAGTCAGACTGTCTTAACTTTGAATCTGGTTCCTTTACTTATTGACTGGGTGACCTTAGACAAGTTAATTAACTTTTCTTCAGCTCCCTGTTGCTTTTAGCATTCAGCCAGTGGCATGTAAACAGGATCTCTAAAGTGAATGAGTATGATCCATATCTAGATTTAGCTGTGAGGCCACTGAGAAACAAAGTGTTTTAGGGGTAGAAATCTACTTTTGCATTGTTTTAGTTTTGCTGCCCCCGTAATGAGGAGGTATTGGTCACAGTCTTATCTTGCAGAAGTTTAAGTAAGGAAGAACATTTACATGGGTGGGCATTATCTGTACTGTGAAAAGTCCTGCATTTCATAGCCTTCAGCCTTTTGTAGGTTATTGGTGTGATTATCTACTTCTGAGAGTCAATTTCTCTCTAGAATCTAATCAATACTGACATAGCCGCAACTAGAGAAAGGGCGCGCACAGCAACAAAGACCCAACACAGCCCAAAAAATAATTAATTAATTAATTATTTAAAAAGTACATGTTATATGATTCCATTTATAGGGAACTATTAAAGACAAATTTTAAAATACAAAACATAGAAAGTAGACCAGTGGTTGTCTAGGGCAGGGAACAGAACTTATGAACTTATGAATTAGCTGGAAAGAGGAATCCAATGGAACAGTCCAGGGTGATGGACTTATTCTACATTGATATATATTTACATCAAAACTCATAAAATAGTATACTTAAAATGGTGTATTTCAATATGTAAATTATACCACAGTAAAGTTAATTTTGTTTAAAATCTCCACACGGCTTTTTGTGAAACTTGATACACTAATTCTAAAATTTATATAGAAGATCAAAGAATCAAAAATAGCCAGGATAATTTATAAGATAAATAAGGAGGAGGAATGTCATCTTAACAGATATCAAACTGTATTACAAGGTTATATTATCTAAGACAATGTGGAATTGTTTTAAAAACAGACATATAAAGCAATGGAGGGACTTCCCTGGTGGTCCAGTGGGTAAGACTCTGCGCTCCCAATGCAGGGGGCCTGTGTTCAATCCCTGTTTGGGGAACTAGATCCCATATGCATGCCGCAACTAAGAGTCTGCATGCCGTAACTCAGAAATCCGCATGCCAGCAACTAAGAAGTCTATATGCCACAACTAAAGATCCGCATGCTGCAATGAAGATCCCGCATGCCGCAACTAAGACCCAGCACAGCCAAAATAAATGAATAATTTTTTTTTAAAAAAAAAGCAATGGAACATCCAGAACAGACCCAATTAAGTTATAAATGTCCATAAATCAAAAGACATTCTCAAAAAGTAAAAAAGGCAAGCCATCGATGAGGATAAAACTTCTGCAAGGCCTATAAACAACAAGTAATTAATAGCTAGACTGTACACAGAACTTATAAATATCAAATTAGCGAAAAACAGCAAAACTTACAAAAAGAAAGTTTACCAAAATAGAAATTCGAACAGCCAAGTGACATTTTAAAAACAATGCTTAGGGAAACATAAAATTAAAATACAATGAAATACCGTTTCATACAGATCAGGTTAGAAAGAACTAAATTCTGGTGATATCTAGCATTGGGGAGGACTGGAGCAATGAAGGTCTACATTGGTAACCATTTAGGAAGCAATCTGGCAATGACACAGGAGTCAGAAAATGTTGCAAATAACTTAAAAGTTCAACAGAAGAATGGATAAATAAATTGTGACATATCCATATACTAGAATGCTATACAACAGTTAAAATTAATGAGATATACCTGGAGGGGAGGGGAGGGGAGTACAGAATACAACACCAAAAAATATTCCACATTGGCATGTAGATTGTTTTGAGTTGAAGGCAATCAAGGCCTAGCAGACTTAGGAAGAATTTTGTTTCAGAGGTTTGTTTGTTTTTGCCTCTCCCTTAACTGTCTAAAAGCGGTTAGGTAGGGGGCCTATACCAGGACCAGAGCTATTAGCAGAGATAACTTTTTGTATCAGAAAGACTCACCTACATGGCCTGGAAAACATTTGTTTACCAAACATTTGCTCTTCTCAACTTCCTGTGATTTTTCTTCCTCCCTTTGAGGACCCCTACCCCCTTCTCCTTTGCTCAGAATGGTATATAAGCCTCAATTGCCTGACTGCCTTTGAGTCTCATATTTTTATGGTACTCCCATATGTATGAAACTAAATTTGTTTTTCTCAAGTTAATCTGTCTTATATCAATTCAACTATTAGGCTAGCCAAAGAACCTAGAAGGAAAGAAGAGAAAAGTTTTCTGCCCCTAAGTATACTCAGATCTTCCTCAACTTATCATGGGAGTTATATCCCAATAAAACCACTGGAAGGTTAAAATATCTTAAATTGAAAATGCATTTAATATACCTAACCTACCAAACATCATAGCTTAGTCTAGCCTACTTTAAATACACTCAGAACACTTATATTAGCCTTTAGTTGGGCAAAATCATTTAAAACAAAGCCTATTTTATAACAAACTGTAGTACATCTCATGTAATTTATTGAATACTGTACTGAAAGTGAAAAACAGAATGTTTGTAAGTGCATCAGTTGTTTACCCTCGTGATCGCACAGCTGACGGGGAGCTGTGGCTCACTGCCACTGGCCAGCATCAAGAGAGAGAACTGTATCACATGTCACTAGCCTAGGAAAAGATCTAAATTCGAAATTCAAAGTACAGTTTCCACTGAATGCTTATCATTTTCAAACCATCACAAAGTTGAAAAAGTGTAAGCCAAACCACTGTAAGTCAGGGACTGTCGATGTATCTCAATATGGAGAAGTCCCCAAAATATAAAGTGAAAAAATTGTAAAACATGTATATATTGTGTGTTACCCTTTATAAAGTGTTACAATATACATCATAATACCATATATTATTTGTAGTTAACACATACTTGGTAAATATAAAAATCTTTATGGGAATGTTAAACACCAGATTCAGGATAGCGGTTACCTCTGGAGAGAGGGGAGAAAATGGGACTGAAAGAATAAATGAGGCCAAAAGTTTTCTTAAGCAAGTTGATGTTTATTATATTATTCCCTACACTTATTCGTAAACCATAATTATTTCACAAAAGGAGGACACAGAGATCAATGTGAGCATGCCATCAAGGACCACTCAAGGGAGAAAGTGTTCTGACAAGTTACTCCACTGACATACATGGTCCAGCGTGTCCCAGGAGTGGAAATAAACCTATCAGCAGATCAATGCCTGATGAGATTCATCAATTGAATCACACAACCAACTGTCTGGTTCAGACTTGAAACTTACCAGAGAACCTTCTGAAATGTTGGCTTCCTATAATTTTCCCAAAAGGCCAAAGCATTCACTAGCCAGATTAATAAAGACACCTAGTATTTCTGACAGCACATTTCTGAGTGGAAATTAATAAGCTGGCATTCTAGTTTTCATGCTTCATACCCTGGTTAGTTTAGTTACAAAGAAACAGCTTTCCTGAGTCTAATCACCTCTGAGACACTGGTATCAGTGTACATCTGAGTCTACAAGGATGAGGACCAAACTCTAACCCTTTTACCAGGCAATATCTCAACCTTACTTTTTGCCTCTTCCAAATTTCAGGGTTCAGGAGAAAGAAAATTAAGATAAAGCAAAAAAAAATTCAAATAAATGCCTCGTTGTACAGCTAAGCCAAGTTTTTCATAGTATTCCTCTTCTCCTTGTTATGACTCCAAAATCTAAGAACCATAGTGTTTCACCTAAGAGAAAGGGGTAGACTAACTGTTTGGGGCAGGATCTTAATAACTTATCCAGGGTCTGGATCCCAATTCAGAAAATAAAGATAGTCAATTTTTTTTCTGTGCACTCAATATGCAATTAATCTCTGGGAGACAGATTCATACTAAGCAAAGTCTTAACAGTCCAATTTTTAACAAAAGATAGATATGCATTGAGAACAGGAACCAGTTGTCTATCATGGGAACTTCCTTCCCACTGGATAGATTCATTTAAGAAATATCGGAGGTTCTTTGATGAGCTTTAGAGCAAAGGAGTTTGATTCTCAAAGTGTTGCCCTATCATGATTTAACAATTTGTCTTAAAAGGGAAAAAGAGTATGGGGCTTCCCTGGTGGTGCAGTAGTTGAGAGTCCGCCTGCTGATGCAGGGGACACGGGTTCGTGCCCCGGTCCGGGAGGATCCCACATGCCGCGGAGCGGCTGGGCCCGTGAGCCATGGCTGCTGAGCCTGCACGTCCGGAGCCTGTGCTCTGCAACGGGAGTGGCCACAACAGTGAGAGGCCCGCGTACCGCAAAAAAAAAAAAAAAAAAAAAGTAAAGAGTATGAAACTAACATTTTTATTGAGTTCTCTATGAACTGGGAATACTAAATTATGTGCTGTACATATATTATTTAATAATATTATTTATTGCTTAATTTCACTCTCATAGCAACTCTGCAACTAGAGGAGCTACACTCATTTTATTGAAGAGGAAACTGAGAATCTGAAAGGTCAAGTGACTTGTTTATGTTAGTAGAGACAGGATTTAGACCCAAACCAGTCTGACTCAAAAACACATGTGAAGTTACCATATGTCTTCCACTTTAGTAATATTTCTCTTTAAACAACTACAGTCAAACTTCTAGGACCAGAGCAGCCCTCTCGTCTGGATACTGCTGGAGACACACCAACTGGTACTCATCCTCTGACTCTCCTTTTCCTACCCTCCATGCAAAGATAATGTCCTTGAGGGACACTTGAGAAACACCCTTGCTCATTAGCAACATACATAAGAACAATTTTAAGGGAGGACCCCTGTGGCAGATAACTCATCTCCTCACATTTTATTTATCTGATCACATTTAATGCTTCTCATTAGGTTCAATTCCAGAGGGTGGCATTTCTGACCTAGTCCTCCCTAGTGCATGCCTTATTTGAGGTTCACTAGGGACTAATTATAAACAACCTCCCACAGTCTAGCACTCTTTAAAAACAAAGATCCTACATCAATTCCCCCATCAGCCAGAATTCCCTGTCTCTGCCCTGCCCCCATCACCCACTCCTGTGCCCTCTGACTCCCTCACTCTGTACTCCCTACCCCATATATGAAAGATCCCTGAGCAGCCCTCCCGGCTCCTGCTTGGTCCTTATCTACAAGTTCTAGTCAGAGCATTCCAGATGTTGAAGATATTATATCATCAGGTAATCTGAGACACAGCTATGACAAATTTGCCATGCAGTACTCCCAGACTGCACAGGCAGAGAACGAAACTCCATGTGCAAAGACATCAAAGAGGTAATATGTTCAGGGACCAAAGAGTAGACGTCTTTGGCTGAAGCATGTAGGCAAAGAGTATCAGGAACTGTGCCTGGAAAAGCTAGGTGGGAAAGGCTTAAGTGGACTGTGAGGTACACAGAGAAGAAAAGTCAGGGAAGAACACTGATAAAGATAAATCAAAGTAGAAGGAGAAGCAGGGGAAACTGCTGTTCCAGAAGCCAACAAAGAGAACTCCGGTAACAGGTATGAATATAAAATGTATTTTTAAAAGTTACAATAAATAAAACCAGAGAGAACTGGCAGAAGAGTAAACAAATAGATCGATATATCTGAATAAACAGTCCAGAAATATATATACATATATATATGTATTTTTTTAAAGGACACATGGAGTGTCTGCTACATACTCAACATATGTAAAGCACTTGGAGAAGTGCCTGATCCACAGACATCCTCCAGTACATGTTGGCGGCTGCCCTTATCGTTATTTGTTGCTGCTGCTGCTGCTGTTGCTGGTATCAGTATTACAAATCAGTATGGAAAGGACAGATTCTTTCAAGAAGTTTGGTAGCAAAGAGAAGTAGGAGAGTAAGCAAGGAAGACAAAAGAAGCCTTTACAAAAAACGAAGTAAAGTATGGGTTGAAAACCTAGGAGGCACCCAATAAAATTTACTAAATGAGTGAATAATATTTGTAAGCTAAGGAGAAGGAGACTGAAAAGAAAGAGATGGTCGATACCAAAAAGGGGGTTCACTGCTGGCTCGAGGATCTGGAAGAAATGACAGAAATGGAAGCAAGAGCACATGTAGCAAAATCAGCCCTAGAAAGGAATAGGATTCATTATACACTTGAGGGTAAAAGGAGGTAAAAATGAGTGAAGATATTATTATCTCAGTGTTACTAAAAGAGGTTCCTAGGATGAGAATTATCACCTGAGGCACTTATTCAGAAAGCTAATTCTTGGACTTCCCCCCCGCCCCAGACCCACTGAGTCAGAATTTCTAGGAGATGGGATAGAGCAACCTGCATTTAAAGGATCTGTTGGATTCCTTTGAGAAGAATGGAAGTTAGGAGAATTCACATCTGTTGCCCCCTATGGAGAAAGCAAAATTGACCCCTTGCCCATCACTATTATGACTAAGTACATCAGATCCAACTGTTGCAGAGGGAAAAAAATCTTTATGCCCTGAGATAACCTGAAAATATGGAAGAAGATTCTACCTAAAATTAGTGTCCCCAAGTCAATGAAGCCTTGAGCTCTTTCCTGTAAACTGCTGACTCCCTCATGAAAAATGTTTCTCCCTGACTTTCGTAATACTGACGTCTACAAGTATGATAATCAATCACATGGGGAAATCACTGATTTTTACCCACAAGAAAGGACCAACTGTAACTTTGGTAAACTCATGATTTTTTTTCCTTTAAATGTCTCTATGTCATTTATTCAAAGAAACATTCTTAAAAAAAAAAAAAAGAAAGAAACATTCTTCTCAAGACAGGACTCCTAATGCTTTTTTAGACACTCTACCATCTTAACAAGAAGGAAGTGAAGTGATCTGCTAAAAGGAATATAGGGAGGGAGGGAGGCTTGAAAAGGAGTGGGAAAGGTGTGAAGTACCTGTTGAGGGGTCTGGGAAGGGCATCAACTAGGAATGAGGAAAGACTGTCAGGTAGGATTCAGAGACTAGATAAGGTGGAAAAATCACAAAGGTGTAGAGAGAAGCGAATGCACCACAGTACGTGATATCGCCAACACCCAACAGCCTGGCAGAAGAAGAAAAGAAAATGGCAGATATGAAATCGGCAGGGCAGGTGTGAGGACAAATGAAGGGACCAAGGCACTGAACGATCCCTAGTGAGGGTTACAAGTATGGGAGAAAGAGACATCTTACAGTATCTCTCCTGGGCCCAAACTGTGTGTGTGAAGGGAGGGATAATCTTACAGTCAAATTTCCCCCTAATGTAGTAAAGATGGGCCTTCCTAGCAGCAGCAGCTTTTCAGGTAAAGGTAAATGACAATATGGAATATACTAGGACCTATGTATCAATGCCAGGTCACTTATCCCTTTTTAACCTCACAACTCTTTGGAGCAGAGATCCTTAAGCTTTTCAGTGTGCAAACTGGGGTTCTTAGAAGTTAACCATGAGTCCAAGGACACACAGATCAGTCATGATGTAGGTCAGAAGTGACCAACCACAAAACTCGTTCTCAATCCACTAGCCCACACTAACTTCAGCAGGCTCCACTCCACAGAGTAAAGGGAAACAGCATCATAGAAAACCAGATGTCTGATAGAATATGGGGTTGCAGGGAGTTTTTCAAGGAAGAATTAAAGATATAGGGATCTTTCTTGGCAACAGAACTAAAGAAAACGAGAGAAGCAAAATGTAGGAGAATTACCAGAGGGAGGAAAGCAAGTAACAGGCAGTAAGTAGCTGTAGATTGTATATCAGATTGCTGGTTGAAGGCGTATGTATTTGGAGGATGTGAGGGGGAGGACACAGGGAGGAGAAGGAAGGGAGAGGAAGAAAACAAGCTCAGCCCATCATGATCATTATCTGTGACATCTCTCAGTGGAAGTGGAGGCCCTGTCTAGATGAGGAGTCATTGAGCCTAGCAGGAGGAGCTGATCTCATTGCACCCTTAATCCAGTCCTTTTCTTCTGCCCACTTTGGGAGCAATCTGGGTGACCAGATTTGTGCCTCTTTGAGATGCTTACCCACTGCTGACAAACTCACAATGCATTATAACATGACTGAGGCCCACACTTTTAAAAGTGTGATTATGGAATCCAGGACAGATATGAAAGAAGGCAAGACGGAGACTGGCAGGCTGAACAAATAGAGACAGAATAAAGAACAGGTTTATTTAAAATGCACACCCAACCAACCAGCAGTTCCACTCCTAGTCTTGTATCTTAAAAGAAGGTGTACATATATGATAATAATAATATCTAACATTTATATAAAACTTAGTATAAGTCAAACTTATTATATGTTACTATACTATATGCAACGCTCTCAATTACCCCATGAGAGAGATAATTCCATATTCCCATTTTACTGATGAGGACAGTGAGGCACAGCAATTGTATAATTGGCTATGGTCACCATAGCTAGCATTTGAACCCAAGTGGTGTGGCTCTAAAGTTTTTCTTCTTAACACAAGGCACCAACTATGACTATGAAATCTGTCCACCGTCCAGAGATGCCCACAAGTCCAAGAAATCCAATGCATGTCCACATAAAAACCCACATATCTTTAGCACAAAGCTACAACCATGTGAGTACTTTTTCCTTTTCCCCAGGGACACTCCATTTGCCAAGCTATGTGTCCAGAGGACTAGGCCCATGCAAAGAGGAAGCCTTTCTAACTCACACAAAGGTGCCAGAGTCTAGCTGTGGTCCTACCTACCTGCCACAGCACTACACTATTTTGCGTGGGAAGATATTTATGAGGCTGTTTGATGCAGCACTGCTTGTAGCGATGAATGTGGAAATGGATAAATAAACTGCACAATATACTCATACTGGAATGCTACGGAACACTTAAAAAGGAATGAACTACTTGTTATATAGATATTGATTGTTTAAATATAACATTGAGTGAATCAAGCTGTAAATTATATACAGTATACTATGTAAATTTTAAAACCCAAAAAGATTACATTTTATAAACACACACACACATACACAGATTTACCAACTTTGTGTTGGTGATTGCTTCTGAGAAGGGGAGGAGATCATAACTTGGGGAAGAGCATAGGAGACTTAAATGTACCTATAATGTTTTATTCCTTTTAATAAGCCTTGAAGCAAACATGACAAAATATGTCACTATCAATTCTGGGTGACAGGCATGCAATTACTCAAAATAAAAATAAAGATTATTTTTTAAGAATGGGCTTAGTAGGAACCTAAGGAATAGAAGAGTAAGAAGGCTATGCTGGGCTTCCCTGGTGGCGCAGTGGTTGAGAGTCCGCCTGCTGATGCAGGGGACACGGGTTCGTGCCCCGGTTCAGGAAGATTCCACATGCCGCGGAGCGGGTGGGCCCGTGAGCCATGGCCGCTGAGCCTGCGCGTCCGGAGCCTGTGCTCCGCAACCGGAGAGGCCACAACAGTGAGGGGCCCGAGTAAAGCAAAAAAAAAAAAAAAGGCTATGCTGTGTGATCAATAAGTAAAACTCTGGGAGTCCTGGCTTCCCAAGAGGTGTAGTAGTTATGGGTGAATGCAAGGTTCAGGGTGTGGCCATTTGAATGGGTGGCTGATGTGGAATGGAAAGGAGCCAAAGTCCTTATTGAATACGGTTATAGGGCAAGATTAGTCAAGGGAAAAATGAGGTTGGAAAGAGGGTGGAGTACGTATGCATCAACTGAGGAGTAGTCGTTGAAAGAAGCCACGGTGGTGAGCAAAGGCAAGCTCAGCCCATCTCCAGCCCACAACACAATGAGGGAGAATGAACACCCTGCACTGGAACTGCTGGAAAGTCATGTCACTCAGGAAAAGTCTGGTTTCAGTTCAGGTGAGGAGGTAGTTACCTCAAAAATTCTACCGACTCTACCTTTCTAATTCATTGATCCAAAACTATGGGTTCAGTCAGAGAGGAGTGGTTGATGTTACCAACAAAAAAGACTTCGGGACATCTTATACTGGGAAATCAAGCTGCCAACTGCATCAGGAAGCACAGAATGTTGAAGGAGATTATCACAAAGCAAAGGCCAAACGGGCAGTAAAATACTCAGTCCTGGGAAATCAAGTAGGCACTGAATGAGTGAAATGACCTGAGGGAGCAGATAGAGATATTTCAGAATATTGTCAATGAAGAGATGACTCTGGCTCAGGAAGTGGTTTTGGCTCTGGAAACTGCTCTGGGAAAGTGTCAAGGGATGAATGGAGAGAGGGGCCCACATATGAAGAGATGTGAGGTTGAGAGTCCAAATGGACCCATACAGACGAGGTAAAACCATATCCTAAGAATTAAATCTTTTCAAGATAGAATAGAAAAGTGACTAGGTCAGAATGGTGAAGAGGAAGACAGGCAAGTATCCAGGAAGGGAACAGGAATAATTGGATGGAACTTGCCGATGTCCCCTGATGCCACTTTTGGGCTAGGAGAAAGTCAGTCCCCTCATGCATGCCAAAGCATGCCAAACCATGTTTGTCCTCCCCAGCACTGAAGGGCTTCACCTTGGAGACACTAATGGAGGCCCGTGTCCCCTCAGCTCTAGGACGCCCACTCTTAGAGAGAGGGGACTGTTCATTGTCACTGGAAATGTTCATTTAAAGAGACTCCTTTATTTCTGGGCAGAGTATAATGTGCTAAAAAAGAACTGCTTACCTTGATCAAGACCTTATTCACAAAATACACCGATGCCTTTCTGTTAAAAAAGAAAAAAATTCATCACACTCACTCTGGGGCAGAGGAAGAGCACAGACCCACATGCTGCATCCTCCTCTTTATTTTTCTCCAACTCTCCTCCATCCCTGTTTAGGCAGTCTTTTTTCTATTCTGCATAGAGGTAGAGTAGGGGAAAAAAATAAAGATTCCTTGAAATAGCATGTCTTTCAAATTTAAATGTCTCACACCTGCACCTTGCCTTTTGCATTTAGAAGAGAGGAATGCTGATGTCTTCTTCCTCAGGTCCTTCAGTTTGGGCTGAGGGGCCCTCAGAGTACACCTTGTGAAGCTCACAGGGGGCTGGGAAAGACCTCATTATTACTACACATAGATGGCCATGGATGTTTCTGTACCTATAAAATGTTTCACTTCCAAGTATTTCAAAAGGCAGCACAATAAAACCACTCGATAGTGTAAAATAACCGGTTATCAAATCCATCTTTGCTGTTTGTAGAGGGAAGTAGTAAGAGAATTAAATGCCTGATATGGTGGGGAACTAGGACCCAGTGGTGACAAGTAACTTTTTATGGTTCACCAGTTTGGTGAAAGCCCCAAACGCTCCTGGGCCACCTTGACAACAGCACCACTCTTGTCCAGCTATACTCACTGAGCTGGAGAGCGTCCTTTGAGGAAGGAGAGGATGGGGAAGTAGAGCAGGACTGCGATGAGACCTAACACTCAGTCTTCAGACTTGGCTGCCTTCTCCTCCTACAAAGCAAACCCAGGGCAGAAGCACAGATCTTCCCGTCTCTGTGCAGCCCTGCGTATACAGAGCTAGGCAGTAACACGTCCTTCACTGTGTCAGGGAATTATGTGTACATTCCACCTGAAATAATCCCGTCTGCGCCTGGGGCCTCCCTCTGTGGCCACTGTCATCTCCTGCAGGAGCTCACCCCTCACTCAACAAATTCCAACATCCCTTCCTACCACACCCTTGGCCACATCGTGATGAAGCCAGGCTGCCTGTCTCTGAGCAGCAGCCCCCAAATGGCAAGAGAACAGAGGTTGTCTCAATGGCCCATTAAATACCCAGAACTAGTAATTATAGTCAAGCCTTGTTGAGCATTAATCCACTGCTCTGAGAACTCAATCACTATAACTGTGTGAGGGAAGTATTATCTTCACCCATATTTCACACACAAGAAAACTATACCATGGAGAGGTTAAGCAGTTTTCCCAAAGACATACAGCTAGTAAGTGGCCCAACAAGGATTTCAGCCCAGGCAATCTGATTCCAGAGCCCATACTCTTACTCACTGTGTGATTCTGCCCTTTGGAAGAATTCAGAACAGCTAATATGATTGTTACGTTGAGAAATACATAACCTACAATTTGCAGCCCTGCTTCCCAATGAGTTTTCACTCCTTTCAATGATTACGTTTGAGGCTTTCAGGCTTCACATCTAAAATGCAACAGGGTATGTAGTTTTATCTTCTCATAATGGAGTAGAAAACAAGATCTCAGTGGGAGTACCGTCCCCATGCCAAGTTCAGGAGCAGTCAGGTCATGTGCTTGTGTCTTCACCAAGAGTGACTCCAAGTTTCCAACTTTGCAGACCAGATAGACAATGTCAGCACTAACAGATTCAGGCATTCAGAGGGCAGAGCAGGTTTGGAGAAACAGATATTTAGTTTAGTTTGTTCACTCAGTCAACAAGTATTTTCAGAGCACTGAGTATCTGATACTGTGGGGGAATCTGGGGACACAACAGGGAACCAGAGTCTGGCAGCATTCCTTTCAGGATATGCTAGAGGAGACTGAGAAAAAACAAGCAAACAGTAAGTAAGAAACAGGGGCTTCCCTGGTGGTGCAGTGGTTGAGAGTCCGCCTGCCGATGCAGGAGACACGGGTTCGTGCCCCGGTCCAGGAGGAGCCCACATGCCGTGGAGCGGGTGGGCCCGTGAGCCATGGCCGCTGAGCCTGCACGTCCGGAGCCTGTGCTCCTCAACGGGAGAGGCCACAACAGTGAGAGGCCCGCGTACCGCAAAAAAAAAAAAAAAAACAGGATGCCATGACAAAATAACCCAGGGAACCTCTTTTATATGGCATTGAGAAATGTAAATAGTAAATTTGAGATCCTCAAAGATTGGGAGGTGGATACATAGGTCCTAATGACATGCCCCACTTTATGACTTTATGCCAACTTCCCAGGAACTTCCCTAAGAATACTTTAGGACCCTGTAATGCAAACTTCTTGAGCTGGTGCCCCAGGCCCTGCTGCAGCCCCAACCTACCTACGTACCTCTTCCCACCACCACTTCCAAACACACCCTCTCCATTCCATTTAGGCTAATGTCTCACTGTCCCGCAACACCTCACGTTCACCCACCCTGTTCTCTCCCTTCACCTATTAATTCTACCCACCCTTCAAGACCAGGCTTCCTCATTTTTATCCACTACAGGCTTACCAAGCTCCCCTCTCCTCTACACTACTAGTTCGCAAACAATTACCTCCAAATAAAGCCTGCTGTCTTTCACTGCTGTTTCACAAGCACCATAACCAAGGACTTTAACACAGACCCTAACCACCATCTCCTTGCAGCAAGTGTGGGCAGGAAGGGAAGGGGATTCAGCATACGTCCAGAGTTCTCAGAGCCAGAGGCTGAGAGAACAGACTCAGACTCAGAAAAGCAGCTCGAGGGGACCAAGAACAGTGTCCAAGTCCACAAGTCCACATATCGGTGTCCAAGAAGCACAATCTCCAAATAGCAAGACACAGAGTCTCCAATCAAGTGGAGAGATCTCTACAGTTGTGAATACAGGTGGCAAGGAGACAATTCTAGGGGGAGACTAAAAGGCCAGGTGGGGTATGTAATCAAAGCCTAGGAATAAAGGATAAAGCATAAGCCTGGTCTCACAGACCTGGTCCAACACAGGCTAGAGGGAGCACAGACTTGTGACCGGGGGATACCCAGGGGCACCATGTATCAACTGGCAACAAAAGGAATCTGGGGGAGAATTCAGGAACCTAGACACCAAGACTGGGTGACTAAGTTTGATAATCTGACTCAATTCTAAGTTTAAGCTGTAGGTAGAGATGATCAGTGGACTTGTTTGGGGAAAGTACAGAAAGTAGATGAAAGAGAAGAAATGAAGGCCAAAAATGTCCATGGATAGATCACTAGTCCCCCGGGTGCAGGGCCCATGCCTCAATTCTATCCTCCACAGCACTTAGCAAATACATATTTATTGATTACATAAAAACGGAAGATCACAGAGAGTCTGGTGTTACCCAATTGAGGAAATAAGCCAAGCAAACCTGAGTCATCACTTAAGCAAGCCATGTATTTTTGCAGGTTTACAAGAAACCTCCATCACCGTGGCAAACACAGAGCGGTAATGTGATGTGGTGAAGGAAGGTGGGGCTAGAAATGATGAGGGGAAACTACACCAACTTTGCCAGCAACCTCCTGTAAGACCTTAGACAAGTCACTTCACTTCTCTGAGCCACAATTACCCCATCTATAAGAGGGTAAATGTAATTGCTTCAAATTTTTCATGGTATCTATAAAACACTCTTCACCCAGTTCTCTGCTTGGCTAACTTCATTTTTTTTTTTTAATCTTTGACCAAATCCTGCATCCCTAATGAGGCCTATCCTAGCCACCCTATTCAATACTGCAACCAGCCCATGCCAACACCCCCCACACACACACTCTGGTTTACACTTTTCCATAACACTTTTAACACACTATCTAATTTATCTATTATCTTTATTGCTGCCTGCTAGAATGTAAGCCCCACGACAGCAAGGATCTTTGTTCTAGTTCACTGATATGTATCAAGTCTCTGAATAGCATCTGGGACAGCGTAGGCATCCAATAAATATTTGAAGAATGAATATATGAACAAATCAATTAAAGGCCAAAATCTTGTGAAATAAAAAAACTACAATAACAAATCTGCCCACACCATCAAGCATCCTTAAAATTCCTTAATACCTTCTTGAGGGAACCCAAAAAGGCAAACATGTCCACAGTGCTCTGGGGCCATCTGCTGGCAGCTCTACCTAGTAGCTACCTCGGCAATTAAACTGACAGGAATTTCCAGTGGGGTATGGAGTTGCAGGGAACGTCTCCCTTCAGCCACTGAGGACACTCAGGCTACAGATAAAAAAGGAAGAAGAGGGCTTCCCTGGTGGCACAGTGGTTAAGAATCCGCCTGCCAAAGCAGGGGGCACGGGTTCGAGCCCTGGTCCGGGAAGATCCCACATGCTGTGGAGCAACTAAGCCCATAAACCACAACTACTGAGCCTGCACTCTTGAGCCTGTGAGCCATAACTACTGAGCCCGTGTGCCACAACCACTGAAGCTTGTGCGCCTAGAGCCCGTGCTCCGCAACAAGAGAAGTCACCCCAGTGAGAAGCCCACGCCCTGCAACCAAGAGTAGCCCCTGCTCGCGGTAACTAGAGAAAGCCCACGTGCAGCAACGAAGACCCAATGCAGCCAAAAATAAATAAATAAATTTATTTTTTTTTTAAAAAGGGAAGAAGAAAGCTATACTACAAATCAGGAGCATCCAAAAGTTTCTGGAAGAGAGAGTTAAAATTTCTCTGAAGCACCATATGTCCCAGTGTTTCCCAGAACTTCTTTCCACTTACGATAACAACAGTAAGTACTACGTACTAAGCTCTTATGTGTCAGGCACTGTTTAAAGAACTTTCTGTATTATTCTGTTTAATCTGTTAAACGTCATCAAGCCGTTGACGCACATACCATTTGATAAATGAATAAAGTTTTTTTCATTTATTTTTTAATTTATCTTTGGCTGCGTTGGGTCTTCGTTGCTGACCGTGGGCTTTCCCTAGTTGCAGCGAGCGGGGCTACTCTTCGTTGCGGTGCGCGGGCTTCTCATTGCGGTGGCTTCTTCTGTTGCGGAGCATGGGCTCTAGGAGCACGGGCTTCAGTAGATGTGCCACGTGGGCTCGAACCTGTGTCCCCTGCATTGGCAGGCGGATTCTTTTTTTTTTTTTTTTTTTTTTTGCAGTACGCGGGCCTCTCGCCGTTGTGGCCTCTCCGGTTGCGGGGGCGCGCAGGCTCAGCGACCATGGCTCACGGGCCCAGCCGCTTCGTGCCAGGCGGATTCTTAACCACTGCGCCACCAGGGAAGTCCCAGAAAGTTTGTTTTTAAAATAAATGTTTTCGTTTAAGTAAAACAGTGAACCCATCTAAATTAAAATATCAATAAGAAAAACCAAGACGTGGTGTGCACGCGGCGCTTCGGGGGTCCTAGCGCGCCTGTGCTGGCAGGTGTGACGGACCAACCAGCCCACCCCTCAAGCCAGGTACGACCTCAGTCCTGGGCTCTGGATCCCAAGGCCGCCCGGTTCATCCTGCTCACCTCAGAGAAGGAGGACGCTCCACAGAAGGCCATGTGAGCTGTTTCCAGGCCTCAGATGCTCCCACCTGCCTTTCTCAGCTGAGCTGGCTGGGCCCCGCCCTCTCTTCCGGAAGTGCAATCCCTCTTCCCAGAAGCAGCTTCCTCTACTTCCCCCGAGGCCAGGCCAGTCCGGGGGACGCCACGGGCACCAGCGCCTCTGAGGACGGATGCCTGAGGCAGGGCCTCTCGCAGTTTCCAAGTGCACCACCGAGTGGGCGAAGGGCTACGCAGGAGGCCGCCGGGCTGCCCGCCCACCCCGCACGCTCCACCTCCGACGCGGGGAGGCCTCAGCTCCTAGGATCCTCCACATCTCGGAGGACGCCGCGCTTAGTCCAGGCCTGACCACCCGGACAGGCCCCAGCAGCCCCTCCCCATCGGCGCCGCAGGGCTCAGCTCTGGGCCTCTCAGAGGCCCCGGGTCTGGGCGCACCGGGGCAGCCACTCCAGGGGAGAGAGCACAGCGCCCCGAGGGGTGTGGGGGAGACCCCAGGTGGGATAAAAGCCCGGGCTTTCGGGAAGGCGAACAACTGCGTCCCCTGGTGGTTAGGCGGGGCCTCGGGCTCTTTCCTCAACTGCAGCCCTGATTACAGTGTTTCCCAAAAGGAGGATGCAAGATGGTTTTAGGTGCTAAGTACGCTTTTTTGAAATGCTTGAGTTATTGACTCTTGGGTGTTTTAGAAAGAAATTACGAGTACAACAACCCCTTTTCTTGAATATTATTTTGCTATGAGGCAAACTTTTTAAAAGTGAGTGGTTAACATTGGTTTAAAGGAAATATTGAATAAAAAATAAACAGATGTTGCACTAAAAAATCATGGTAGTGGTACTCAAATGACTTAAATCCGGGAAAACTATCAGCCCTACAAGGACGATGAGGGTAATACGTGGGTGTGATGGTTAATTTTATGCGTAAACTTGCAGGGAGTTTTTGCATGACATTAGCATTTAAATCAGTGCACTTTGAGTGGGTGTCATCCAATCAGCTAAAGGTCTGAATAGAATAAAAAGACCCACCAACCTGAGCAAGAGGGAATTCTCCAGTGGAATGCCTTCAGACTTCATCTGTACCATGGGATCTCCTGGGTCTCCAAGCAGCAGATTTTGGACTTGGCTGCCTCCATAACTGCATGAGCCAATTTCTTATAATAAACCTTTTCCTACATATATACACATCCTACTCGTTCTGTTTCTCTGGAGAACTCTGACTAATAGAGCGGGTCATCTCAAGCAGTCCTTCCAGCTTCCACACTGACACTAGGTGGAGCTGTGAGGAGGACAGCAGGGGAGAGAAAGTTTGACTCCAATACCTGATGCTCTGAAGTGCTGAGGGGTCACTCTATGCCATATTCTCTAGGCACACTCACCCCGGTTTCACTGCTTCTGTCCTCCTTCCCCTTCCCACCAGGGCCCTTGTACACCAGGTCTTGGGGCATTCCCACTGCTCACTCTTTCTGGAGGAGAACTAAGTAGTGCAAAGTAGGTGGAGTCTGTACCCAGTTCAGGGTATCTAGTTTCCTAGCTCCTCTCCCTGATGACCTTGCATCACTTGCTTATCAGAGTCTTCTCCCTTCCCTGGAATTCTGTTGTATCTGTAGGATAAGAGGGCATGACTAGAAGGTCTAAGGTCTCTGCAGGATGTGAGTGCCTTTCCCCACGCCTGGCCTCTTTCCACCCCTTTCTTGTCTTTGCCCCCGAAATGGTAGAAAGACAACTGATTGCTAAATTTTGTAAGGGTGATTGGCTCAGGTCTGCCCTTCTTCTACTGGGAGCTGCAGAGATCCTTCATGCCATAACAGGGACCTACATCTGTGCAGGGAGGCCTGCCCCAGCCCAGGGCTGGCATTAGGTGGGTAACTCTGCCTAACCATAGGGTCTACCATGAGCAAGCCCTAACAACAGACCTAGAGCCACAGCCTATAACTGAATGTCTATCAGCAAGAAAGTGGAATTCTGGCTACCACACTTTCTTCCTGTTTAATTTTCCAACCCTGTTCAGAAATAGAGCAGGGGGTAGGATGCGATTTATTGACATTTCGTTGTAGAATGCAATAATTCCTTCTAGCCCCTCTACCACTTCCATTCAATAAGACGATGAAGACATCTAATGAATAAATTCTCTCTAATGGATCAATGTAACCCTTCATAGGTACTATAAGAAACTGAGAAGGGGCAATGCTTGATGGTAAACACTATACAATTATACACCCTTTATGGAAAACATATATTGGAGTAAGACCTTTTCCGGGATCCCTCAGGAAACATACATGACTGTCAATCAGTCAGTGGTTTATTCAAAGTTAAAAGTAGAGATTTAGAGTATACCGTTTGGGTTCAAATCCTCTCCCTCTCCATGACTAGCTATGTGACCTTGGGTAGGTCATTTAACCTCTCTGTTCCTCAGTTTTTTCATCTATAAAATGGGGATGATAATAGGAACTCAAAAGACTTGCTAAACACCATAATACTTCTGGTATGTTTCACATGCTGTGTTAGTCCCAGATCCACAAGCATTTTCTCTCTAGAATAAAATCTGTGGGACCAAGAAAGGAAATGTTTTGCGGAAGTCGTGGGAATAGTAAAATCAAACCAAATGTGAACATTTGGGCCAGGAACAAGGATAAATTTCTAGACAAACCTGAATTAGAAAACAGAACCATCTTCCCAGGATGAACTCCTCAGCCAAATACCAGATTAACTAACTTAGCTTCCAAACCCAGGCTGTGCTTTGGGGCACATAGACACACCTGAGCAATGTATACAGGGCTCTGTTCCCTGATGGCAGTGGCTTTAATTCCTCTAAACTTTCACCAGGTGTCTATAGACACTCATACTTCCCCTCTATGGCTCCTGAGTCAACAAAAGCGGAAGCTGGAACAGAGAGGGAATAACTAGCCCAAGGGCAGATGGTTTGGCAGTGAAGGACTCTGCACTAGAACTCAGGGTTGAGTGGCTGATTAGTGCTCAACCCCAGCTCCAAAGTGCTCCAGGGCTAGGAGGACAAACAGATTTCAAAGCAAGAATCCAAGGCCCAGGAGGAACCTAAGACTCCATCATATCACCATCCCTCTATCTTTTATTATCTACCAGACTTTCTGTGCCTATTAATTTTGGTCTCGATCTTGAGCTCTTTTGACCTTATAACCTACTTCCCTTCTAATAACTGGGTCACAGTCCAAATCCCGGTCTTCAGTGCTTCGGGCAGGAAGGAACATTGAGGGTGGGCCCCGTGCTGCCTGGCCTACCATGTGGGAGATAGGTTGAAATTAAACTCCTTTCAAGTCTGACTAAGGGGCTGTTCAGTCTTCTCATCCCAATGTGCCTCATCCTCTGTAAAGTCAGAACCCTGCCACCAGCTCCAGCTCCAGCTCTGTCACCTGGCGGGGGGGGGGGGGGGGGGGGGGCGGCATACTCTTCAGGTATGGCCCTTTCAGAATGCCCTCTGGCTTCTTCTGACCTGGGTGAACTACCAGGCCCCAGGGTGTCTGGCTGAGATGAAACTCCTCATTAGATTTTTCATGATCAGAACAATCAGTGCACAGTAATAACAATAATGAAACATGAGCAACAAGAATAACAATAATCACTAATGTAAACTATGAACCTTGGGTGATAATGACATGTCAGTGTAGGTTCATCAAGTGCAATAAAGGTGCCACTCAGGTAAAAAAAAATAAAACAGTAACAATAATACTGTTATCAGTTGGCCTCCTTTGTTATTTACGAGCCCAGGGGAGGAGCCCAAGTTTCCACGGAGCAAAGCCTACTTCCCTACTTCGCTACTGCCATGCAGTCTGCACCCGAGCTGTCACTACACTGAGGCTGGCAAGAGGGGCCACACTGACCTGCACCATCTCCGACCACAGTGGAGCCACAACTCTGAGACTCAGCCAGTGGGCCAGCCTGGGACAACTGATCCGGCCTTGGTTCAAACTGATGCTCTGGGGCCAGGAAAGACATTAGAGGGAACTGAGGGGCAGCCCGTGACATCTGTGAAAAACGGCCGCCCAGACATTCCCCAGAATTGGCTGAGCCTAGGGAGATGTGCCTCAAAACTCCTCCAGAGGGCTTCCCTGGTGGCCCAGTGGTTGAGAGCCCGCCTGCCGATGCAGGGGACACGGGTTCGTGCCCCGGTCCGGGAAGATCCCACATGCCGCGGAGCGGCTAGGCCCGTGAGCCATGGTGGCTGAGCCTGCGCGTCCGAAGCCTGTGCTCCGCAACGGGAGAGGCCACAACAGTGAGAGGCCCGCGTACCGCAAAAAAAAAAAAACTCCTCCAGAGTCTTTCCCAAGACTCTTTTTGTGCAACTTTGGCCTGTCTCTGCCTGCATCTTCCTCAAAGAGAAGAAAAGGGCGTGAGACAGACAGACTAGAAGTGAGAGAATGAGTCTGATTATTTGATTATTAAATTGATCAGCACCGGGGCTTCCCTGGTGGCGCAGTGGTTGAGAGTCCACCTGCCGATGCAGGGGACACGGGTTCGTGCCCCGGTCCAGGAAGACCCCACAAGCCGCGGAGTGGCTGGGCCCATGAGCCATGGCCACTGAGCCTGCGCGTCCGGAGCCTGTGCTCCGCAACGGGAGAGGCCACAACAGTGAGAGGCCCGAGTACAGGAAAAAAAAAAAAAAAAAAATTATAAAGCATAAGAATAGCTATGCAGGGGCTTCCCTGGTGGCGCAGTGGTTGAGAATCTGCCTGCTAATTCAGGGGACACGGGTTCGAGCCCTGGTCTGGGAAGATCCCACATGCCACGGAGCAACTGGGCCCGTGAGCCACAACTACTGAGCCTGCGCGTCTGGAGCCTGTGCTCCGCAACAAGAGAGGCCGTGATGGTCAGAGGCCCGCGCACTGCGATGAAGAGTGGCCCCCACTTGCCACAACTGGAGAAAGCCCTTGCACAGAGGCGAAGACCCAATACAGCAAAAATAATAAAATAAATTAATTAAAAAAAAAAAGAAAGGTATTCCTTTCAATCAATCCCTTAAAAAAAAAAAAAAAAGAATAGCTATGCAGGAAAAGAGCAAATGCCATAAAATAGAAAAACAAGAACAATTCAGATCAGAAAGAAGGTAAGAGAAAGCCTGTCTGAGGAAGTGACATAGAAACAAGGGGTTTGCACCAATGCAGGGAGATCAGAAAAGAGAGAAATTAAGTACACGAATTAGAAAGGAAGAGGCAAAATGATCATTATTTAAGATATCACAACAAATATATGATACCATAACACAATAGATATATGGTGTGTATATGTGTCTATAAATATATATACACACACCATATGTATAGATATATATTATCAATATATAATGGAATATTATATTAATATTAACATATACCTTAACTTATATATGTTAAGATTTCTACCTAGAAAATTTAAGGGAATGGACTGAAAACCATTAGATATACAAAGTTTAGTAACATGTAGTTATAGAATAAGCATACCAAAACATCCCACCGACTATAATAACGACAACATGATAGACTTAGGAGTAATTAATGCGAAATGTGTCTGTAATATAGAACTGGCCTAAAGGACATAAACTCCAATACATGAAGATGTGTCTTGTTCTTTTATGGGAGGGCTCACTGTTAAAAGATGCCAACTATTCCCTTATGAGTTTATACCTTGAACAGAAACTGTATAAAATAATATACTTTTAGAACTATATAAAAGTGATTTAATATTTATCAGAAAATATAGAGGCAAGTGTAGGCAGGAAAATTCGGGAAAGGATGTCAATAAGAGGGCTTACTATATACTATATTGTTATTATACTATATAATATTATTATGTAGTATACATAGTGTTATTATACTATATCATATTATTATATATTAAAATTATCATAAGCTGAAGTAATTAAAATACTGCAATAATAGTGGTAATTAAAATGAGAAAGGTCAATGGAACATGATAAAAAGTTCAGGAACATATCCAAGCATAACTATGAGAATTTAGTATTTTATGAAGAAGATATTTTCAAATCTGGATGCTCTTTCCAGAAGTTTGGCTGGGAAAGAAACAGGAGATGAGATATAGCTACACTACAGACACCAGTTGCAAGCCCAGGTTGTTACCTGTACTTCTGACCGACTGACTACAAGCTAGCGGTTCCCCCAACCTCCTCCTTGTGTTCAGTTAATTTGCTAGAGTGGCTCAGAACTCAGGAAACCCATTTACTCACTAGACGACCGGTTTATTACAAAAGGATATAACTCAGGAACAGCCAGGTGGAAAAGATGCATAAGGCAAGGTGTAGGGAAAGGGTGCAGAGATTCCATGCCCTCTCCAGGCACAACACACTCTGGGAATCTGCACATGTTCACCAACATGGAAGCTTTCCCAACCCTGTCCTTTTTGGGTTTTGATGAAAGTATGACTGATTAAATCATTGGTCAACGGTGACTGATTCAACCTCCAGCCCCTTTCCCCTCTCAGAGGTCTGGGCATGGACTGAAAGGTTCAACCTTCTAATCAGGTGGCTGGTTCTCCTGGTAGCCAGACCCCATCTTTAGGTGCTTTTCAAAAGTCACCTCATCAACCTAACAAAAGACACCATTCTGGCTCTCAGCACTTGGGACATTCCAAGCATTTTAGGAGCTCTGTGCCCCAAATGGGGATGAAAACCAAATACATGTTTATTACAAATCACCATATGACACCTCTTTAAAGACCCCATCTCCAAATATAATCACATTCTGAGATACTGGGTGCTGGGGCTTCAGCATATGAATTAAGTCCATAACAACCAAATGTCCTTGCTCTTTCCACTGAAGTACACTAGTTATGCTAACTCGACTAGACCACAAATTCTATGGGGCTGAGGACTGTGCCTATCTTATATTCTCTACCCACATCCATCTAGGCAATTGTAGGCATTCATTCAACAGATATTGTTACTCTAATGAACGAATCCTAACTTCTCTCCCTATTCATGCTGCCCAAACCCTCCTCCAGCTGCTCCACGGAGTCTTTGCCTTCACCAGCTCTGCCTGCCCACCCATGTAATAGAGCAAGTCAGCAGCTTCTTCATGGCCATCTAGAAAGAACCGCGTCTGGGAGGCACGTGGGCCTCAAAACTTCATGCCTGGGGCTTGTACGCCACCTCGTGGTGACTGACTGCAATGTCCCGAGTAGATCCATCATTAGGCAACAGGGAATGTGGAAAGGACCTCTCACTTCACTGCCCTGACCCTGGGCTGACAGGAAGAGGTGACGTTGTGCGTTCCTTCTTGGAATTGCCAATAGACAGGAAATTCTCACTTTCCATTCATCTGTAACTGAGGTTGTAAGGCGGAGAGTGCTGCATGGTTCTGAAACCCAGATCCTTTATGGATAAGTGCTCCTACTTAATTCCCTTTATTCTAAGATATTGTGGGTTGTAAGAGGCACCATCGATTAAAAAGCAGCATTTTTGTCGGGGGGATAGGGGGAGCACTATATTAAATGTGCCTTTCAATTTTAAAACACATCTGAATTTCAGCAATGTTGTAACATGTGAATAAATAGTTCTTAGAATGTGACTCTCATCTATAAAATCTCCCTGATAGGAAGGGTGGTATCCACTACAGGCTTTGTGTTCATTTCAGCATCTATAATACTGTTCATGACCACAGCCAGCTCTGGAGGGCAAGTGTTTCAAAAATCACTACCTAGAGGAGTCCCCCTGCCAGCCACCTGCTGAAAAATGAAGAAAACTCCTGTATGGAAGGAAAGACCAAGATAGAAACTATAAAAATAACTTGACTCCCATCAGTGGAGTTGTACAGTGCTAAGAGATGGTTATTCATTTGTTAATGACCAGTGCTGTAGCCTGAGGACTAGCTACCAACTCCCAGCCTGCAGCTTGCTGAGCCTGCAGCTGGCTAATCAGGTAACCTTAGATCTAGAAATGAATACCCCTCCCCATCCCACTCTCTAGGTGGGTACAGGAATGTGTTGTTATTATAATAACAAAATATCTCTTTGAAGTGGAGCTGCTGAGAAAAATGTCTTCACATAAGTTCAGGGTGGAAGGCAAGACCCAGAGGGTGTGTATAAGTGATAAAAGATGACTGTAAACTTCTAGTCATGGAAAGAGAAATCTGGGTTTTTCCAAGAAGGAAGAGGAAAAGAAGAGGGAGGAGTCCACAGGTGGCGGAAGGCTG
Source organism: Mesoplodon mirus (assembly GCF_964341445.2). Lineage (NCBI taxonomy): Eukaryota > Metazoa > Chordata > Mammalia > Artiodactyla > Ziphiidae > Mesoplodon > Mesoplodon mirus. Next base: position 116,664,083 of record NC_138978.1, on the reverse strand, counting down.
TGTGAGGTGTGATGTACCCCTTCCCAGGACCCCCAAATCTAAAAACAAAACACAGATGCTTGTGTGGGTGGTTTTTTGGTAGAAATCTAAAAAGAGGCTGAATTATCCATGTCAAGGAAGCAGAAAGCCAATACAGGTAGGAGGCCGCCACGAGAATAGGAGCTTCAGGAATACACAGAGATCACCCAGAAGGCTTGGAATTTCTGCTGGACAAGATTTAGTGTGGAGATGGTTCAAGTTAATTTCATTCAGCTCTGAGAGTCAGACCATTTCTGGCTGACCTATGGACAATATATGTCAAAGCCTTTTGCAAACCTTCATTGTCCTTGACTCTATACCTTTAAGCCAAGCTGACCCGCCCATTGATCAAGCCCCCAACAGCACAAAGACAGCACAGAATAGCACCCCTGACATTATCTGATAGGCATGGCTAGAACCCCCTCACTGCTTCCATTCTGATCCAGGAACTCCTGTTTGCTGACCTTCAGCTTGATGTCCTGGTTTCAAACGTGTCCCTGTCCCTTAGACTTGGTGTGGTATATTCGCCAGCTCTGACTCCTACCAACCCAAATCCAACCCTCTGATTCATTCTCTTAAATATCTAGTGTAGCTTAAACCAACTTACCTTGAGGGAAACTTAACTCCCAAGACCCCCATGAAGAGGAGAAGGGAATTGTGACTGTATATGTTATTCCTATAAGTCATACCAAAGATTCTCCGAGAGGGCTCTGGGACTACCTACCTCCTAAGCACCTAGCTGGTGAGTGAGACTTATTAAAATACAGATTCATGACTTTCTGAATTAGAATCTCTGAGTGTGGAGCCCAAGTGTCTGAATCATTAATAAGCTCCCAAGGTAAGTCTTATGCACACTAAATTCTGAGAACCATCCTAAAACAAATGGAATGTACTTAAGTGGAGACACTCTCACAGTTAGGGACTGAATGCTCTTGGCCAGCTAGACACTCTAATCAAATAGGTTCCAATTACCTCATGCAGCCATTAGAAACACGGAGGTAGATTATTCTATGAAAGGGTATTTACAATGTATAGTCACATTAAAATAATCAAGTGTTATCTCACTTTTGTGTGAAAAGGGAATGTTTATATATGCATAGAACACAAGTCAGGAAGAGCATACACTGAAAAATTAACCTGGATGGTAGAATTGTGTGTGTTTTCTCTCTCCCTTCCTTCCTTCCTTCCTTCCTCTCTCTCTCCTTCCCTCTCTCCCTCCCTCCCTCTTTCTCTCCCTCTCTCTCTCTTTCTTTCTTTCCCTTTCTTTCTTTCTTTCTTTCTTTCCTTCTTATCAGCAATTTCTATATTTTTGGAACAGGTACACAAAAACATATGCATAATGAGATTTCTGTGAGATCAGGGACTTTGTTTTGTTCCCTACTAAATCCTTGTGCCCTAGAAAAGACTCTGGCACAGGAAGGTCTCCAATAGGTACATGCTGAATAAATAATAAAGGGAAATTAAGTTTTTTTTAAAAAATTCCAAATATGACCTAACTTAATCTACCTTGAACACAGATATGATTCCTAATACCAGGTTACTATAGTATAAATAAATGGCTTTGGCTGAGGGTGCGTGCTGGGTGAATTCACAATTAAACAGTAGTGATGTTGCTTATATATTTGTAGTTGACACTTTGATTGAACACATATTCAATTTATGAAGTAATATGAATAGCATTTAACATTTATCATTTCATCTAACATCTTTAAAACCCCTTACTATGCACAACTGTGAGAGTAGTTATTCTAAAGGATGTCAACTACAATATGACAGGTGAGAGGTACTCAGTAATTCACAAGAGAAAATAAGGGGGCCAGATGTAATACCTAGGACTCCAGAAATTGATACAGCAGTGAACAGACTGGACCTGATATTGTGACTCAAAGGGGAAAGTATGATGCCTTATCCCTAGCACCCAGCACAATGAAAAGCATATAATGGGGCTCAATAAGTGTAAGTGTTGAATTTCCAAGACTTGGGGAGACAGACTTGAGGATGGAATACATGAGGGAAGTGCATACCCTCATCAGAAATAAATAAACAGCGCTATAAGGAGGAAGGAAGCACGGTGCTAGGTGACAAGATAGAGCTGCATGCACATCTCTAAGACTGAGGATGGGAGACTGCTAGGGAGCATTGGGGTGGAGACAGAGCAGGGGGCGTACCAGACATGATATGTGAGAATACGCTAGAGGCTTTCTTGGCCAGATGGAGTGTACTCATGAGCATTCCTGAAGCAGATCACAGATATCGCACCAGAGCACCCATGGCTGTGACAAGAGGCAGCACAAAAGCATGGGAAGGCTTCAGAGCCAACTCCACGTCTGCCTCTTTTTTTGGCTTTGTGAGTTTTTTTTAAAACTCTTTGATGGGACTTCCCTGGTGGCACAGTGGTTAAGAATCTCTCTGCCAATGCAGGGGACACGGGTTTGATCCCTGGTCCGGGAAGATCCCACATGCCTCAGAGCAACTAAGCCCATGCGCCACAACTACTGAGCCCACATGCCGCAACTACCGAAGCCTGCGCGCCTAGAGCCCGTGGTCCCCAACAAGAGAAGCCACTGCAATGAGAAGTCTGTGCACACCACACTGAAGATTAGCCCCCGCTTGCCGCAACTAGAGAAAGCCCGCACACAGCAGCGAAGACCCAATGCAGCCAATAAATTAATTAATTAATTTTTTAAAAAAAAGAAATATGTACAGTTAAAACAATCTGGTTAAACAAAAAAACAAACTCTTTGAGCCTTGGGGACTTCCCTGGTGGTCCAGTGGTTAAGACTCCATGCTTCCACTGCAGGGGGTGCGGGTTTGATCCCTCGTCAGGGAACTAAGATCCCACAAGCCGCACAGCGCGACTGAAAAAAAAAAACAAACTAAAATCAATCAATTAATTTATTTATTAATTAAAAACTCTTTGAGCCTTAGTTTCTTCATCTTTATAAAGAGGCTTATAATACTTACCTCATAGGTTTATTGTCAGGATCAGGAAAAATGTATAGAAAATATTGACCCTGGGCAGGGATTTTCCTGGCACACAATAAATGTTGAATAAATAGCAGCTAATATCATTACACTGGTGGAGTGGGGGTGGGGGGTGCTGGCTGAAGTGGATTAGAAACTACGTGCTTGAAGGACCACAAATCCCAGGGCTATGTGACATCTACTAAAAGCACAGTTTTTTGATAAGGTCTGGACTTTCCTTCCTCTTTCAATCATAAGAGTCATCTCTCGCAATGAAGAAAGTGCTGCACAGTATGGAATAAGGAAGAGTTGACTGATGCTGTGAAAGTGATGAAAATTTTGAAGGAAAACAATATCATCTTAGGTTTCGTGAAAGCCAAGACATGAAAGACTGGGCATGATATGAGATAAAAACTAAAACTCAAAGTTCAAAGGAAATACAGACATAGCTCCATGTTGTGCTTAAGAAAATCACTGATGTACTATTAATTTGTAATTACATTATTTGGTGACTGTCTATTATATGCTCTATTAAGCACTGTTTATAAAATATACATTCCTATGAAATCATAAAATTTTGTTGAAGCAATTTTTCATTAACTTCTGTATATTCAAATCTTCAAAATACAAAACTATTAAAAACCCTAGAATAGAAAATGGACTTAAATATGGACATTTTTCTCATTGGCCTAAAAAAAATCTTCAAAGGGAAAGAAAAAAGAAGTATATATGAAGGAGAAGATGATAAGATGATGAGCTCATCTTTAGACATATTTAATTTGATGTGGCCGTTAGACACCCTGGTGGAGATGGCCAGTGGACTGTGGAGTACGGAGATAAAGATTTGGAGGTCAACTTGTATATAAGTACTGGTTAAAACTAGGAAACAGGACTTCCCTGGAGGTCCAGTGGTTAAGACTCCTTGCTTCCACTGCAGGGGGCAAGAGTTCTCTCCCTGGTTGGGGAATTAAGATTCCTCATGCCACGCGGTGCGGCCAAAAAAAAAAATAAGGTAGTTTACAAAGTGAATTGTTAAAGAATAATGATAATAAAATCTAGGAAACAGGGATTTCCCTGGTGGCGCAGTGATTAAGAGTCCACACTCCCAATGTAGGGGGCCTGGGTTCGAACCCTGGTCAGGGAACTAGATCCCACATGCATGCCACAACTAAGGGTTCGCATGCCACAACTAAGGAGCCGACGAGCCACAACTAAGGAGCCCTCAAGCCACAACTAAAGGAGCCCACCTGCCGCAACTAAGACCCAGTGCAACCAAATAAATAAATAAATATTTTAAAAAAACAAAAAACTAGGAAACAGAATGAGATGCCCAGGGTTGGGGGTGGGGGATGCACAATAAGAAGAGTGGGGTGGGCGCTGAGGACAGAAGCCTGGAGAGCACTGGCATTTAAGGGGAAAGCGAAGGAAGGGACCCCAGAAAGAGAAGCAGAAGAAACAAGCATAGAGGTACATGGAGAGACAGGGATGTGAGCAATCCCAGAAGCTAGCATGTGGAGGACAGATCCACAATGTCCTACCCCTCACTCAGGGAGGCCATGTGAAACAAGCACAGAAGTAGGCCCAGGGGATTTGGTCATTAGGAGGCCTTTTTCAAGAAGTACAGTAGCATGATGATAACAAAGCCAAATTGCAGAAGCTTGAGGAAATGAGCGAGAGCTGAGAGAGAGCAGATGTTGCATGAAAACTACTCACATATGGATGTATAATTAAGAAATAAGAGAGGAGAGTAGGGGCGCTAGTTATTAAGCTAGTATCTGTTGGCTTCAAAATTACTCTTCTGTGCACACTTTGGGGTATTGGAGCTGGGACTCCACTTTGCAGCTGAATCCCAGTTACCTCTGCCAATGGGGACCCTGGAGGGAGACCGGAAGAGGAGAGGAACTTACTCCTCCCCCTGGCTTCTGGTTCCCCGCAGTGTTATGCCACCTTCATTTCTTCACCCAGCAGGGCAGTTTCCCCACAAAGGAACAATGTATTCGCAACTGAGAAGCCCTGCAGGAGGAAACTGAACTAGCTTGGGTTTTGTTCCCCAAGGCAGTTGAATCCAGTGTGCAGTCTTTCCAACCTCACAGAACCAGCTCTGAGACCTCTGCACCAGCAAGAAGCACCCCTTCTCAGAGGCTTAAGTCTCAGTCCCCCTCCTCCAACCTTCTGATAATTCCAACCTCTCCCCTTGGAAGTTAGCCATGGGGGTAACTGCTGGTTCCTGAAATTGCTACTTTCATATACCCTAGAGCAGTGGTCCCCAACCCCCATGCTGCAGGGTCCACGGCCTTTTAGGAACCAAGTCGCACAGCAGGAGGTGAGTGGCAGGCGGGAGAGTGAAGCTTCATCTGCCGCTCCCCATTGCTCCCCATCGCTCACATTACCACCTGAACCATCCCCCACCCGCCGTCTATGGAAAAATTTTCTTCCACAAAACCGGTCCTTAGTGCCAAAAATGTTGGGGACCACTTCCCTAGAGTTCTCTTTACCCTTTCAGTTACCTAGTTAACGATTCTCTCTGTTAAATTCTTTCTGTTAAAATAACTGGTGTGTAGCAAACAACCCAATCAAAAAAATGGGCAGAAGAACGAAATAAACATTTCTCCAAAGAAGACATACAGATGGCCAACAGGCACATGAAAAGCTGCTCAACGTTGTTAATTATTGGAGAAATGCCAATCAAAACTACAAGGTATCACCTCACACCAGTCAGAATGGCCACCATCAAAATGTTTACAAGTAATAAATGCTGGAGAGGGTGTGGAGAAAAGGGAACCCTCCTATACTGTTGGTGGGAATGTAAATTGGTACAGCCACTATGGGGAATGGTATGGAAGTTCCTTAAAAAACTAAAAATAGAGTTACCATTATTATCTAGCACTCCCACTCCTGGGCATATATCCAGAAAAGGTGAAAACTGATTCGAAAAGATTCATACACCCCAATGCTCATAGCAGCACTATTTACAGTGGCCAAGACATGGAAACAACCTAAGTGTCCACTGACAGATGATTGGATAAAGAAGATGTGGTACATATACACAATGGAATATTACTCAGCCATAAAAAGAATGAAATAATGCCACATGCAGCAACATGGATCGACCTAGAGATTATCATACTAAGTGAAGTAAGTCAGACAGAGAAAGACAAATATCATATGATATCACTTATATGTGGAGTCTTAAAAAATGATACAAACGAACTTATTTGCAAAACAGAAACAGACTCAAAGACATAGAAAACAAACTTACAGTTACCAAAGGAGAAAGTTGGGGTGGGGCGGGGATAAATTAGGTGTTTTGGATTAACAGATACACACTACTATATATAAAATAGATAAAACAACAAGGACCTACCATATAGAACAGGGACCTATATTCAGTATCTTGTAATAACCTATAATGGAAAAGAATCTGCTGTGCACCTGAAACTAACACAATATTGTAAATCAATTGTACTTCAAATTAAAAAAATCATAGTAGCTGGTGTGTTTTTGTCTGCTGCCTGATACATAGGAAATAATGACTTTTTCTTAAATTGATGAAACTAGAGTGTATTAATAGACTGTGATAAAGGAGCCCCTAGAGAGAGGGATCAAAGAAACAGAAAAGAGGAGAAAACTATGGCCAAAGTCAGAGAGTATACAAAAGAGGCAGGATCAAGGGCTGGCCTAGAAGAGAAGGGTGGAAAGAGGTCAGGATGGGTATGAAAGAAGACATGTCTGTGGATGGCAGAAGTTGAGGAAAACTGTGCCTAAGGGCCTGTGTTTCTCCAGGAATTAGGAGGAAAGCCCCCCTGCAGAGGTGGGAGGATGAGAGATGAGAAGAAGCATCTTCCGATGTGAAGAGGTCCCTGAGGGGAATGAAGATCATTAATCAAAGACAAGTAAAGGGGCTGATAAGAACACAGGCTAAAGTGGAAAGAACAGGATCCATGACTACTTGATCTTCCCCACTGGGCCCGACCACAGCTGAGGGGGTGCAGCGAAGATACGATGAGGGTCATGAGGGTCCTGCTGGACAGACAACCACTTCAAGACAGAACTGAAGGGAAATGAGACTGTCGTTGACTGAATTACTCAGGTGGTCCATGGAGTCCAGCCTGGGAGGTCAGGAAAAGAGGCCTAAAGGCATTCAACAGACAGAGAAACAAGGGGATCAGGGACTCCATTAGGTGAAAGCAGATAAGGAGGTGAGGTCCATGTCAGCTCTTATAGGACCATGGTGCCAGGCTCTGAGCTAATGACACCTGCCACCCTGGAAAGAGGACCATTTCACCTCTACGTAAGTGGTTGATCTCTTCCCCAACAAAGCCTCCAGATATTGGGAGAAAAAAAAAGGAAATTATGATGTCAGACAAACATTGGTTTTTGTTGTAAGCTTTTTTTTTTAAATATTTATTTATTTATTTGGCTGCCCTGGGTCTTAGTTGTGGCACACGGTATCTTCGTTGCCACGTGTGGGATCATATAGCTGCAGCATGCGGGATCTTTTAGCTGCCGCATGCAGGATCCAGTTCCCTGACCAGGGATCGAACCCGGGCCCCCTGTATTGGGAGCACAGAGTCTTAACCACTGGACCACCAGGGAAGTCCCTGTAAGCTTTAAAGAAGCATACACTTTATATTTCGGGTTTCCTTTTTCAGCAGTCCTATCTATTTTGCAAAGATTTATATTTCATAACTCTTATTCTTTCTTAGAGTTCTTCTAAAGAACTAGGGAAGACTGACTGACTTTTTAAAAAGTAGAATAAAACTCATTCTGTCTTGTGATTATCATATGGGTCCATTGGACCATTTTAGAAATCTAAGCTACATTTTGAGGTCTTAATGATCATATTTTTTCTCTATCATGAAACATTTCAAGATATAAGAAAACAGCAATGATGGGAACACTTAGAGGATACTGCAAGCGTGAAACAAATCATCACTGTGACAGTATCTGCAACATCCTTCAGTTTTCCTAGAAGGTACCCAAAGCATTGCATCATCTTTTAAATACAAATCTTCCAAATACAAATACATAAATATATGGTGTTGATTTGTATTTGTTTTAGTTTTTCTTGAACACAGTTGAAGATCTTGAATTTTTCATTTTCTTCACTTAATGGCAAAGAGAAGAAAATTGGCAAAAGAATACATCTCTCAACTATCTCATGAATCAAAAGATAAATGCAAAGAGACCCATAGCAAAACTCTCTAATGACCATGGCAAAATTGATCAAACAAATGAAATCTCATACTCTGAGTCTTCAGATGACAGTATTCTCAGTGAATTTACTCAAGCTCAGGGATCATTGCATGGGAGAGCGAGACATGGTCTCATTGAGATATTGTTACCTCGCTGATTATCAGGGTTGATTCTGCTGCTCTGGCTGGCTAGCTGGGTGCAGCCTGCCCTCCTCACATCTCGGTGTCTGTCTCTCCCAAAGCTGAATGCTTGGTAGAGGAAGATGGTTTTCCCTAGTAGAGAAGATCATTATTTCATAAAGGTAATACAAGTAGCTGTGCTGCCCTCCAAATGAGCTTGCAAGAATCAGTGAGTGAAGAATATGTTTCTAAGGACAAAAAGAAATATGGTATTTTCATCCAGTTAGTTATTCAACAGGAAGAACTGTGTCTCACAATATTATGCATGAACCTTAATCATCCCATTTTGCTAAAAAGACATGTGACTTTATTCTTTCATCTCTTATAATGTTTATGCACTAAAATGTACTCGATATATTTGCCATAACAATGCTGAAGACAGGTGTGTGTAACAAGGCAACTGGGAAGAAATAGGTGATATAGAAATAAAAACATTCATTGGATTATTTGGTATTTATAAATCTAAAAATGAAAATGTTTTGCAATTATGGAATAAAGGTGATACACATACATATGAGCCTATATATATGTGTGTGTGAATGTATACACACATCAAACACACACAAAGTGAGTATGTGTGTGTATCTTCAAATCCAGGAAAATATGGAATAAACATTTGAGTTTGCTATATCTAAATTCTTATTATAATTTCTAATAAATTTATTTTTTACTATTTCCTTATTCTTCTATAAATTATAAAATGATTCAAAAGATAGATAGGTGGGTAGGTAGATAGATTAGATAGATAGATAGATAGATAGATAGATAGATAGATAAAAAGAGTGCCTTGGACCCAGATGGTAAATGGTGATCATTATTTTTCCTGGTATACTAAGGGTGTAAGGCGTCATGCGAATCCTATAATTTGACAACTCCTTCTAGGTGAAACCTGTAATGAAATAGGTGTGTCTGCCCCACCTTCCCAACACCAGCTCTTCGACCCACAGTAACTCCAGCCCCGGCTGCTGTGCCCGTGGTTGAAGCCACAGGGCTGCCACATTCTGGGATTGTGGACAATGACGGTGGGTGGAGAGCATGAGGTAGCATGACAGCATTTCTCTTTGGCAACTTCTGGAGCACGGCTTCCTGGCATTTTTAGAGCCCCCAAATATTTGTGACAACAGGTGGTGCTCACATCTCTAAATTACTAGAGTTCTGGCCACCAAGGTGTCCAAAGTCAGGAAATTCAGTGGAACTTAACAGAGCCGGACCACCCTGAGGACTGGGATCCTTGAGCCCACAGCAGCTCTACTCAGGGACCCACCCACAAGCTCTCCAGAGAGATAAGGAAAGCTGCAACTCAGACAGTACATGTTTCTGAGTCATTTCCTGGGGAGTGGCTCTGAGCCTCTACCCTGCCCCAGGCCCCAAATCTGCATGAGCAAACATAATTTTTTCCACTCGGACCATCAAAACCACCACAGTTCCTGGTCCACTGCTAGATCTCTTACTGACCAGCCTGGCTTGGAGGGGAGAGACAGAGCAGTGGGTCTTCCTCCATAGGGACGAAAATCAGGAGACAGACTAGAGACAGGGTTCCTCTCTGCTCCTGATTTGTGGGACCAGAACAGGAGGCGCAGCGGCACTCAGCCCTGCTGGGCCCAACACCCTCTCCTCCCTCACATGTGCAGTCTGTGCCTTGGTGCTCTGAACTGGCACAGGGTACGTGCTCAATAAATATTTCTGACTAAATAATCTTCCCATCCTCACATTGTGAGCCTGTTTAACCTGGTTTCTTTCGTGTTTTAAGTTTACCACTTAAAAATTCATACTGCTTTGCTCTAAAAGAGTATTTGCTTTTCTCTCTTCCTCTAAAGAGCATCCAGCAAACCACAAGGAGAGGCCACACTCTGGATAATTGGGAAATCATAGACCTTTCTGGCAGCAGGGGCTTGACTGAGAAACAGGAAATTCCTGTTCCTCGGGCTGACGGGTTTTTTTGCTTTGGCTCCTGATCAAGGGGTGACTAAGCAACAGAGGGGGATTTTGCCAAGTATAGAGAGGCTCACAGTGGAGCAAAGGGAGCTCTATAGGCTGGGCTGGAAATGAGAAAAGGGTGGCTAAAGGAAGCCAACCAGAACCAAAGCAACATTCCCAGTGGGCTCCAGAAATGCCTCATATCTAGGATAAAACACAAAAATGTACCACAGCATTTAACTCCTTTGTACCATTTGGTGTTTTACGCCTCAGCTGACTTGCTGATCCACAGACCTAAGAAGTGACTTGCTTTCTCTATCAAAAACTACTAACCCCTGAAGGACAATTTTGCAACATCTATCAAAAATTTAAATGCTCGTATCAGGGAAACCATTGATTCTATAATACTTCCAAGAATTTCTCCTCAGTTATACCTATATGTGTACAGGATTTCTGGAACATTTCTTAGGGAAAAAATGAAACCATCTAACTGTCTTTCAGTAAAAGTCCACTACTAGACCTTTGATATTATATTTGTATTATAGAATGCTATGTAGTCATTAAGAAGAATAAGGTGGAAATATATGCACTGATATGAAAAGATGTCCAAAATAAATCATTAAGTGAAAACAAAGTAAGTGGTGAATGATTATATACAGTGTGACTCCATATATGTAAATCCAACAAAATAATTACTGGAAAACTCCTCAAGAAACAGATTACAGAGGGTAGTGGATCTAGAAGGAACGAGAAGCTGTTGCTTTTCGCTCTAAAGCCTTCTACATTATTGGAACTTCCAGTAATAAGCCTGTATTTCTTTTTCTAGTAATAACAATGAGTTTTAAGAGAAAAAATTAAAATGCACATATACAGATATATATACAATGTCTAAGGAAAATATTTTATTATAAAGTGTTGAAGCACTTGATCTGACAGGTCTACAGAAGGGCTGAAATTCACTATCACAGGAGAAAAATCTAAGATATGCAGTCACTATATGCACTCACTCTTTCATCTGTTCATTTACATATTGAAGGCCACAACTGCGCTATGTGTTAATTAAAAAAAATAACTAAGATATGGTGTCCATCTTCAAGGAGCTTATACTCTCAACAGGAAGAGATGTACGTGTAGATAAATAACTGCTTGCAGCAGTCAAGGACATCAGGGTACTGTGGAGACACTGGTCAGCTCTATTGGATGGGGAGTGGATGGGAGAGGCCATCAGCAACACCTTCAGAAAGAAAGGGCTGCTCTGTTGAGTCCTAGGATGAGCAAGTATTTACAGTAAAGCCAGAGACCTAGTTCTAAAGAGTCCTCACCAATTCCTGCAACCCCTCTGGACTTCAGCTTCTTTATCTCTAATGGAATCAGCTCCAAGAATTCCAACCCATAGAAAATCATTCAAATAGATAGCTAATGAGAACCCGACTGTATAACACAGGGAACTCTACTCAGTGCTCTGTGGTGACCTAAACGGGAAGGAAATCCAAAAAAGAGGAGATATATATATATGGATAACTGATTCACTTTGCTGTACAGCAGAAACTTACACACTGTAAAGCAACTATACTTCAATAAAAGATAAATAAATAAATAGATTTGTGTAGACTAAAAAAATTTTTTTAATAAATTTAGACAAAAAAAGAAAATCATTCACTCACCCAGCAAATACTTACTGAGTATCTCAGTGGTCCAAATAACAGAAACCTTGAAATAATAAAAACCCAGAGGGACCAAAGTCTTAGGGATGTCTCGTCTTATAATTCAGGAAGCAACCAAAGTTACCTCCACATTTGATCAGTGGAGGAGAAAGAGGAGAGATTCTCTCCTCTGGAATCTAGGAGTTGCTCTCTTCCTGCCAAAGGCTCAGATGTTCTACATAAGCCCAACTGCCAACTGCCAGGTTGCAGAGCAAAAGATGTGCAGAGAAAGGAAAGCCAATTCCAGGAACAGGCCACTTTAGCAGAACACTGCAAAATGCACTAAACAGAGATTCAAGTCTGCAACTGCCAATTAGCTGGTGAAGACAGTGCTTGAAGCCTGAAATTTAAGAAATTGTCAACAAACTCTAAGACTTCATAGTAGGAGCTTTGAATATCAGGAAGGGACCCATGTGGATCATATGACGGAGGCAGCAAGGCAAAGAGCAGGTACATAAAAGTTCAGGGAAATAAGCAAACCCAAGATTACAAAGTAGAAGATCAAGACAGCAATAATTCCTTTAACCACACCTACTTAAGGAGTTTAGTCAGATCCCTAAGAGACATAGAATTTGTTACCATTTAAATAACACCATATTACTCTATTACTTATATATTTATGATTGAGTTAACACTTTAAAAACAGTATATAGATTTTTCTAAAGTGTGAATTCAGTCATTCTCATCTTCAGTTAAAACAAATAAATAAGTTACTTTGGGGAATATTTACTTGAGCTGAGTGGACCCTTCTGACAGCGAGTCAAGATCCTGGTTCCTAGAATAGGCAAAACAGGTAAGAAGATGCCTTAACAAGGATTACTCCTTCCAGGGTGGGCCGTACTTTAAGTAAAAAGGGAGTAGATAGTTGTCATTGATTATTTTCCTTGGATCCTGAACATCCAAATCACAACCAGCCATCTCCTACTGCAACTTCTCAAGGGAGATGTGCAAAATCACTGCTTGTTATTATAAATCATGAACCCCCAAATCCCATATAGAAATCCCAGACAGAGAATAAGTTGAACTAAACAATAAAATTCCTTTCAGTCTTCAACTCTTTCCTCACTTTAGGCCTTGCCCTTGATACCTAACTAATCCAATGACAAAAAGAGTAAGACACCAGAGAAAGCACTGAGGAAACACAATTCTTTCCAGAGTGCACCCCTGTTCCAGCTGTCTACTGCCGCATAACAAACCACCCCAAAACTTAGTGCCTCATAGAACAGCTCTCCTCTGCTTCACATGGTGTCAGCAGGGTAGCTTGAGGCTGGAGGATCCACTTCCAAGATAGCGCACTCACACGGCTGGCTATTTGGTGGTGGCTGGTGGTTTCCCTGCACATGGATCTATCCTTGTGGCAGCTTGGGCTTCTTCACAGCATGGTGGCTGGTTTCCTTGAGTGAGCACCCCAAGAGAGAAGCAGATAGACTCCATGTCACCTTTTAACATCAAGTCTCAGAAATCACATAGTGTCACCTCCAAAGTAGCCACCACAAGCCCACCCAGGTTCAAGGAGAAGAAACATAGATCCTACCTCCTGAGTGGGGAAGTGTGAGGGTCACCTTGTAAGAAGAGCATGTGGAAGGGCAGATAGTGTTATGGTCATTTTTGGAAAATATAATCTCCCAACACAGCTTCCCAACACCCATTCCATCCCTAAACAATTTGTCTCAGCTAATTGAGGTAATTCCATCCCTTTGGCCATCTATACGTTCAGGGATAGGCAGGCCTAAACCGTGTGGGATAATGGGATTTAAGAGAAGGCTGTTCAGGGTTTCTGGAAAAGAAAAGCAAGTCTCTCCCTGAGATATGAACAAGAAAATACATGCCCTGGATATGTCACCTATGATTATAATGGTAAAGTGGATCATGGGATAAAAAGATGAAAGAACCTCACCCTTAATGACATCACTGAGCTGCTGAATCAATCAACCTTGGAGCCTCTTCTGCTCCAGGGGACTCCTGCTGTAAAGACAATAAATAATAATTTTATGGTTCCTTAAACTGTCTTAAGTCAATTTCCTATTATCTTCACCCCAAAGCACCCTAACTCATATATTTTCTCTCTAAAGCCTGGGAACAGAGCTGAACTAACCAGCCCACGCCTAGGCCTCCCAAGAGCTGGGGGGTGGGGATATGGGGACCAGGGAGAGGTGAATCAGAAGGAAGTCTTATTGCACAAAAATGTCAAACTGTTGATAAAGACTGCAACGTAGACCACAGGAAATTTTAAATTCTTCATTTGTCACGTAAAAGTCCTCATGCCTACTACTAACCCATCACACACTTGTCCTAGACCCAGAGTATGAGTAGTAGTAGTTTGAATGACATTTAGGGTGAGTGGGTGGTGCCCCACAAAAAAGGCATTATATTACACCTGGTCCTCAAGGAGCTGGCAGTCTAACAGGAAAAAAAGTGGTACATACTTAAATAGCTATAATTCAAGATAAGCTGTAATACATGCCACAAAAAAAGTGCAGATAAAAGGCTGTAGTAGATCAATGAAGAGACAGATCCTTTTTAGTTGGAAGAGATAAGTAAAAAGCTTCCTGGAGAAGGTTCTTTATGAGTTGGATCTTTGTACAGGTAGAATTTGGACATGAGAAGATGAAGGAAAAATTCCAGATGAAAGGAAGGAAACACAAGAAAAAAATCAGTAAATGGGAAATTCTGGGGCTCCTAAAGACAGGAAGATATTCAAACTGTGACCTAGCACTGACCAATCAGAACAGTGGCCAGGCTACGAGGCTGGAGCAAGTCCTAGAGACCCTCACCACTCCGTGCATTAATCCTATGTTACTTGATTATGGGAATCACATGGCCCAGGAGAGGGACTGAGGTGGCTGGGGCTTCAGGTGAATGGCACTCAGGGATTCAGGAAAGAAGAGAGGACAGGGCCACCCTGGTGGGCAAGTGGTTAGGAATCCGCCTGCCAATGCAGGGGACACGGGTTCAAGCCCTGGTCTGGGAAGATGCCACGTGCCGCGGAGAACCTGAGCCTGTGTGGCACAACTACTGAAGCCCGTGAGCCTAGAGCCCGTGCTCTGCAACAAGAGAAGCCACCGCAATGAGAAGCCCGCGCACTGCAAGAAAGAGTAGCCCCCATTCGCTGAAACTAGAGAAAGCCCACACACAGCAACGAAGATAAGTTACTAAACTCACTGGAAGTTTGTATTCTACAAATAACTTCTTAAATCCCCAGCTCTCTCCATCCCTCTTTTCCATTTAACTTGTTCTTTGATTTTATGGAGAAATTTTTTTGTGCCCACCCACCTTCCATGTCCTCACTCCTTCCTTTTTCTTCCTGTACTCAATGCCCAATCAAGTGGATTACTTTCTCACCCACACCCTCAACTCTCTGAATAAATTGAAGGAGTCATTCATTAATTAAGGTTAAAGAGGATTTTCAAAGCCAGATAGAAGCTAAGAAGTTTGGATTTGATATAAAAGGCATTAGACAGCCATCTTGTTTTGTTCTTTTGTTGTGTTTCATTTTTAAGCAGGCACTTGATCAGAGCTGTACATTAGAAAAATGTGTCTTTGGGCTTCCCTGGTGGTGCAGTGGTTGGGAGTCCGCCTGCCGATGCAGGTGACACGGGTTCGTGCCCCGGTCCGGGAGGATCTCACGTGCCGCGGAGCAGCTGGGCCTGTGAGCCATGGCCGCTGAGCCTGCGCGTCCGGAGCCTGTGCTCCGCATCAGGAGAGGCCACAACGGTGACAGGCCCGCGTACCACACACACACACACACAAAATGTGTCTTTAACAGTCAATAGAACAGATTGGAGGGCAAGAGACCAGTTAGGAAACTGGAGGAAAGAGGGAATGCAAACCTAAGCTAGAACACTGGAGGTGAGAATAGAAAATATGAGGGGCAGATCCAAGAGAAAGTGTAAAAATAAAACTGATGGTACTTGGCACTCGATAAGATTTGGGGGTAAGAAAGGGATTTAGAGTCAAAACCTGGCTCCAAAGTTCTCAAGTCGGGAGAATAGAAGAATGGCAATACCATTAGCAGAGGTAAGGAAGACAGAAGAGAAACAGATTTAGGGAAAACAAGTATCTCTTGAATTGAGTTTGAGGCTCAGGTGAGACTTTCAAGTGGATTCAAGAACAACTGAAAATGTGGGTCTGGCGTAGGTGAGAAGAGATGAAGGTTTGCTCAGAAGTGACCAGCTGAGGCTGCAGGAGCAGAGGGGATGCCAGGAAGCAGTTTACACAATGCCCTGCAGCCCATTATCTTTCCTTTGCATCTATTCCCGTTTTTGAAGCCCTCTCAAAGCCATCTTTTTTTTTTTTTTTTTTTTTTGCGGTACGCGGGCCTCTCACTGTTGTGGCCTCTCCCGTTGCGGAGCACAGGCTCCGGACGCGCAGGCTCAGGGGCCATGGCTTACGGGTCTAGCCGCTCCGCGGCATGTGGGATCTTCCCGGACCGGGGCACGAACCCCTGTCCCCTGCATCGGCAGGCGGACTCTCAACCACTGCGCCACCAGGGAACCCCAAAGCCATCATTTTATCTGATAGTCATAACAATCTTGTGAAGTAGGAAAGGAAAGGGCACCTACTTTTACAGGTAAGGAAATGGAAGCTCAGAGGACTGAGGGGTTTTGCCAAACGTATTGCATTGAAGTAACTACAGATCCAGGATTAGAAGCCAGAGCTTCTGATTCTTCATACAACTCCCAACTCCGTTGCCAACTGCTCACAGATAAATGCCCTACTTGCAGGGTTCAGTAGTTTGCAGTAGTACTGTACCGTTGCAGTTCTTTGGGGTCTAGGGTCTTGCTTTGTTTTGTTTGTTTTTTTAACTGTTTTCGGTTTAGAGAGAAGTCTGTAACAACGATGCTCCAGCTGGCACAAATCACTACCGTTTAGTCTGTTAACGTCTCCAGTGTGAAAGAGACAGCCCTGGTTTCTAGGGAACTTATAGCCCACATTCCACGTTGCACGTTTTTCAAAGGGACCTTTCTGCCTGTCTAACATGAATGACCAGAATGAGCTCGTGAGCTTGTACAGGGAAAAGACCCACGGACTTGGACAGACTTCCAGAAGACCGCTATGCAAAACTTTCAATTCGGAAAAGTCCAAAATCTTCAAGGTTCACGGCACAGGGGAGAGAGATTCTTCAGGGTTCAGCGAGGACAATGGGTTTTGTGTGAGTTTTATGGTGAAGCCGTGTGCTTGGCAAAGAAGGGCGACGGCGAGCAGTCCGGATCCGCGCGGCGGCGGGCGGAGCTGAGGAGGGGGCGCGTGAGTCAGGCGGAAGCCGCGCGGGGCGGAGCCGGGTGGGGCCTGACCTGGGAAGCAGCAGACCCGGCCCGCCGCCCAGTTCTCGCCTCGCCGCTCCTCGCTCGCAATCCCGTTCTTCGCTCCTCTCCGAACATGGTAAGCCGCACTTTTTGTCTTCCTCTTGCATGAAAAGAAAAAAGCAACAGCATACTTTTCACCAGGCTTGGTCTTTGATTTTTATGTGGACATGGCAGGAAACAGAGCAGGACGAATGAATCTATGGCAGGGAATTAGGAAAGAGCGGATGGAAGGAAGAAGCCCTGAGTTATACCTGTAATAACAGCCTAGGGATAGCAACGGGAGGTTCTTTTGTTTTCCAGGCGAAGGTCTAGGGCTGGGATAGAGGAAATGCACTGCGAGCCGCGCCCCGCCCGGAGCCCCGCACGGGGTGAAGCCGCTCTGACCCCTCGCTCAGCCGGGACGGGGGCGGGGGTGTCCGGCCGGTGCGGGACGCCCCTCGCCGCCGGTGTCCGCGGAGCCCGGGGTACGACCTAAAGACAGGGGCTAGAATTCTGCGCGGCGACGCTAGTTATGTACAGTTCTAGAGACCAGAAAGGGAACGTTTCAGACCTAATGGTCTGACCCCTAGGGGAAATCAGAGTTTCAGTAATCGACCGGCAAACGGCCAAGACGCAGAGACTGAAACTGAAGCGAGTCCCAGCTAGCCGAGCGGCAGTCAGGAATGTGGGAGGAGCCCGGCGACCGGAAGCCCCCTCCTCCTTTCTTTTCCCCCCTGGCCCATCATCTTGTTAGGTGGTCACCCCGTCTCCTGCTTTTCTTCTCTCAGCTCCTGCCATCCCCATTTTGAACTCTATCTTTTCCATTAATCCACCTCCAAAATCTGCCTCTTCCTTGGCCTCTCTTTCGTGAAGGGAGGTCTGCAAACTTCCGCCCAAGGGCCAAATCGGGGTTCTGTTCGCCCACGAGCTACGAACGGATTTTACATATTTAAATAGTTGAGAGAAAGTTAAAGGAAGAATAATACTTTGTAACACGTGAAAATTATATGAAAATCAAACTTCAGTGTTCATAAAGTTTTATTGGCGCACGACCACGCCCATTCATGAGTTTTCTGTGTGGTTGCTGCCCTGCTACAAAAGCAGAGTGACAGAGCCCATATGAGCCGCACTGGCCTAAAATTTATACCATCTGGCCCTTTACAAAACACGTTTGCCAACCCCTGCTTTAGTCTGCCAGTCTGTACCCTCGACTGCTCTTTCCCCTTTCCGTGCAAAAGCGAGGAATCAGTCACATGGAACCTTGAAAAGGCAGACCCAGCACCACCAAGTGGTGAAGACCTGGAATGACCGCCCCGGCGGAAGGTGGATACCACCAGGGCTCCTTGGGAGGAAAGGGAGCATGTTAGTTAAGAATGAGAACTGCAATACTTGAGTTTTTTCAGGCGTTACTTTTTTTTTTTTAAACTTTCTCAAATGTTGAGTGTTTAGCATGCATTTTTTAAAATTTATTTTTGTCTGCGTTGGATCTTAGTTGCTGTGCGTGGGCTTTTGCAAGTTGTGAGCGGTGGCTACTCTTTGTTGCAGTACGAGGGCTTCTCACTGCCGTGGCTTCTCTTGTTGTGGAGCACGGGCTCTAGGTGCACGGGCTGCAGTAGTTGCGGCATGCAGGCTCAGTAGTTGTGGCTCACGGGCTCTAGAGCGCATGTTCAGTAGTTGTGGCACACAGGCTTAGTTGCTCCGCTGCATATGAGATCTTCCCGGACCAGGGCTCGAACCCGTGTCCCCTGCATTGGCAGGCGGATTCTTCACCACTGCACCACCAGGGAAGTCCCTAGCATGCATTTTTTAAATTCTCTCACAGCACCCATTTATCACGCTGTTTTCTCCTTCCTATCATTGTTCCCATCAAATACAACTCAGGATGCAGTGATGGGGAGCACTGGCTTCCATCCAAGCAGGAGATCTTCTCTTCTCCTTCAGCCACTGCTCCAACTTGAGCAAAGCTTTCCTGTCTCTGGGCCTCTCTGCCCCTCCAGCACTACAAATTTTGCAATTCCATTTAAGTAATTTGATAATTGTGTTTCTTTTCCTCTGGAAATTACCTCTGGGAAGAAATGCAGCGGTTTTAATTTTATCCATGCGGCTGATAGCAACAGTTTTAAAGGGGGAAAAAAATCTGTCAAGATTGACGTTAAGGAGAGAAAAAGGAAAAGCAGAAAGCCACTTTGAAACTGGAAAATCAAAAAGCAATCTGAATTCCGCAAAGAAAAGAGGCAGAGAACACATCTGTAGGTCTAGAAAAAGATCACAAAGCCCTATGCTCCTCAACCTGGAACCTTCTACCCTATCTGGTGTGCCCTTCCAGTCAGCCTTGTTCCTGTAATCTGACACATTAGTAAGACTGTGAGATTGTAGTCCTGGTAAGAAAAGCTGTTGTGCAAACACATCTGTTTCTAGGCTGTGGTATTTTGTTTCTCACCAAAACTCTGAAGCTACCAACACTTTTCTAAAGAAAAAGTTCTGACAATGTGACCATTGAGGAAGAATCCATCTCCAGAAGGGGCTTTATAGATGTTTCAGGATGCAATGAGCACTGGGCACCTGGCTAGGCAGTTAAAGCACCTGGAGAGACTGAAGGAGGGAAGGAGACTGGTAGCTGTGCAGCTAAGAGCTCAGATCAATAACAGGGCTCACATCAATCCTTAACATATTAATTATGGGGCCTGAAAGCCTCCAGCTCTGGGCTCCAGGAAGTCCATCCCAAGAACAAATTAACGGGCTAAGTGCCACATTGCGAATGTTACCATCTAATGTAGACATTGTTAATGTCCAGAGAGAAAGCTTTGGAGGAAGGGTGTGGCCCTGCAAGTTTTCCAGAAAGTCTGCAGTTCCCCTTCTTATCCACCAGGGTGGGGCCCCATGAGTTCCTCACGTCTGGGGCCCAGGTGCTGGCTGGAATGAGGGGCAGACTCAGCGTGACACAATTTCCTTGAAGACTTCTGTTGTAAGGAAAGCAGAGCCCAGAACAGGATATGAACCTTGTGCTCCTTCTAGTGCAACCACAGCTGTGGTTCAGCTCCGTAGATGCGATGGGAGCTGTGTGAGCGGCAACCTAAGAGCCCCCATATCAACCTTCCTGGTGTGAAGTGACCAGAGAAGTTCCACCAGCCTTTTCTGTGGGAATTAGTGGCATGTGGGAATAGAAGGAGCAAAGGCCAAGGGCTGCAGAAAGCAACCTGGAGGCTAAGATTGTAGAAGTAGCTCTGCCATGTCAGTTCCCTTCTCATGCCTCACGTGTAAAATTAAGGGGTTCTAACTCTCAAATACGAAAGCTGTTTTCCAACATCCAAAAAATTCTCAGATCTCCTACCTCATACACAATAATAACTATGCTTTTAGTTTTCTAGAAAATGTATGAGTCCTGGGAATTCAGTATTCCTTTAAAAAGAAATGCCATTTATCACAGTAGCCTCCATATACTCTTGGAAAATAGGGAACTTTTTAATCTATAGACGATGCTTGGTATGCATATGGATTTGTGGATATATAGTTATACATATATTTACCCGCACATTCTAAAAATATCAGTAAACCCTGTCACCTCACGCTCATCTAGGCAGTCTACTGCTTTCAAACATACCAGCATGCTCCATATTTACCCTCACTAATTTTCACCTGGAATAAACATGTGAGGAGATGTGGGGAGGAAGCTCACTGAATGTGACTTTCTGTGGTTGTCTTGGGCCCCTTAGCCCCCTAAACAACGACCAAGTCTTTCAGGAAACTGCTTGACCCAAAATGAAGAGACGAGATCCTCTGGAGTTTTCCCTAGCACCCAGCTTTTGATATCTTGCCCTTGTCTGAACCCTGAATTTTTTTTTTCCAAAGGCAAAAACATCCAGCCCTACAGAGACTGAACGGTGCATTGAGTCTCTGATTGCTGTTTTCCAAAGGCATGCTGGAAGGGACGGTAACAACTGCAAACTCTCCAAGGCCGAGTTCCTTATCTTCATGAATACAGAGCTGGGTGCCTTCACAAAGGTATTGGTCCCTGCCCCCAACCCCAGGCCACCCACAGCATGAAATAAGACCCTGGCAGAATGGCTAGGAGTGAAGGACAGCAGCTGAGCCCCTAGGGCTGAGTAAGCTCTGAATGACTATTAAAGGACCTTCTGTTCTCCTCTTCTTTGAATAAAGTATGTTCTAAAGATCAAAGTTATCAAACTACACTGACATAGGGAACAGTAATTTTTTTCATTTAAGGAGAGGGGCTTACAAAATGGTAAATGGAGTAATAGAAGAGTTTTCAAAATTTATTCCTCCACCCCAAAGCCTCTAGGGCAGCCACAGAACTTTCTGTAGTGATGGAATTAATGTTCTATATATGCGCTACCTGATATGGTAGCCACTAGCAACTAAAGGACTGACTTTCTAAATTAATTAAGTAGCCATATGTAACCAGTGGATGTAAGTGTGTGTATGTGCTGGGGGCTTGGGTGAGTGGAGGATGGGGCTGATTAGGCAGGGCCCGCATCCTCTTTCCACCTCCAGTCACTCTGCTTTTACGTAGTTTGTATATTGGAGTTGCATGCAACACTTAGAAAAAGTTTTCCACTGTTTTTACAAAATTGAGTAACCCCTGATGGTCACAGAAGGAACCCTGGACTAGGAGCTAGAAAAGCTGGGTTCGTGTCCTAGGTCTTCCACTTAGGCCACTCACTTCACCTGTTTGAATCTGTTTCTGTCTCTGAAAAGTGCGAATATTAATAACCCCTACCCGGTACCTCACACTCGTGTAAGAATAAAATGTGGAAACATTTTTGAAAGCATCTTAGAAAGTACAATATAAAGGTACTAATATCATTATTATTGTTATTATTATCTTTGCAGAACCAGAAGGACCCCAGTGTCCTTGACCGCATGATGAAGAAGCTGGACCTCGACTGTGATGGGCAGCTAGATTTCCAAGAATTTCTTAATCTTATTGGCGGCCTGGCCCTGTCTTGCCATGACTCCTTTATTAAGTCTACCTCTTCCCGGAAGTAAATTGGAGGAGCCTTTGGGCCTGGCCTCCAGCCCCACTCTCTTTCCTTCAGCCTCCCAATTATCATCTACCCCTCACAGCCTACACATACCCTGAGCCCAGTGTACCCACCACCCCATGCAGGCCACTCCTGGTAGTAGTAATAAAACAATATTGTTTTTTAAAGCACACACTGGAGGGTCAGTAAATTTGTGCAAGGGAGGGAGATGACTGGGAGGAATATAAATTAAATTGATGGAAACAGTTACCAGAAGTTGCAAAGTAAATAGGAAAAATGCATCTTGGGTGTATACATAATCATGACTAATGATACCAACATAATCATCTAAATTACTCAGACTGATGGAGAGACGTCACTTATTGTTCACTCATTAAATGTCTATACACCCCTACTACAGGCACTGTCATAGGCTTTGAAGATACAGTCGGCAAGACAGACAAGGTCCTACCTTCACTGAGGTTACCTTCTAGTGGGGGGAGAAACAATAAATGAATAAACAAACAAAGAACTATGAGTGCAAAAAGATAGTTGTTGTCTTTCTGAAAGCCAAATTGAATTCTTTTCAAAAACTTGATTAGAGAAATTCACTGAAGATAACTGTGGTTGATGTAGGTGTAGCTGAAACAACTGTAAACAAGTGTGAAAAGCCTCATAAAAATCTAGAAGCATCTTTCACTCAGAATGCCTCACAAGTATCTTTAAATTCCTCCACTTAAAGGAACTGGGACTTCATCCTGGTGGTCCAGGGGCTAAGACTCCACGTTTCCAATGCAGGGGGCCCAGGTTTGATCCCTGGTCAGGGAACTAGATCCCACAGGCAGCAACAAGGAGTTCGCATGCCACAGCTAAAGATCCTGCATGTCGCAACTTAAAAAAAAAAAAGATCCCACATGCTGCAATGAAGATCCTTCGTGCAGCAACTAAGACCCAGTGCAGCCAAATAAATACATAAATTGTTTTTTTAAAAAAGGAACTGAAAATCATAAGTGTGATTTATGCAAGAAAGGCAGTATAGCAAAATATTGGTAAATGTACACGTTTTTTTTTATTTTTTATTTTTTGCTTTATAACAAATTTAATCAGTTATACATATACATATGTTTCCATATCCCCTCCCTTTTGCGCCTCCCTCCCACCCTCCCTATCCCACCCCTCCAGGCGGTCACAAAGTACCGAGCTGATCTCCCTGTGCTATGTGGCTGCTTCCCACTAGCTATCTACCTTACATTTGGTAGTGTATATATGTCCATGCCGCTCTTTCACTTTGTCACAGCTTCCCCTTCCCCTTCCCCATATCCTCAAGTCCATTCTCTAGTAGGTCTGTGTCTTTATTCCTGTCTTACCCCTATGTTCTTCATGACATTTTTTTTTCTTAAATTCCATATATATGTGTTAGCATACAGTATTTGTCTTTCTCTTTCTGACTTACTTCACTCTGTATGACAGACTCTAGGTCTATCCACCTCATTACAAATAGCTCAATTTCATTTCTTTTTATGGCTGAGTAATATTCCATTGTATATATGTGCCACATCTTCTTTATCCATTCATCCGATGATGGACACTTAGGTTGTTTCCATCTCCGGGCTATTGTAAATAGGGCTGCTATGAACATTTTGGTACATGTCTCTTTTTGAATTATGGTTTTCTCAGGGTATATGCCCAGTAGTGGGATTGCTGGGTCATATGGTAGTTCTATTTGTAGTTTTTTAAGGAACCTCCATACCGTTCTCCATAGAGGCTGTACCAATTCACATTCCCACCAGCAGTGCAAGAGTGTTCCCTTTTCTCCACACCCTCTCCAGCATTTATTGTTTCTAGATTTTTTGATGATGGCCATTCTGACTGGTGTGAGATGATATCTCATTGTAGTTTTGATTTGCATTTCTCTAATGAGTAAAGATGTTGAGCATCCTTTCATGTGTTTGTTGGCAGTCTGTATATCTTCTGTGGAGAAATGTCTATTTAGGTCTTCTGCCCATTTTTGGATTGGGTTGTTTGTTTTTTTGCTATTGAGCTGCATGAGCTGCTTATAAATTTTGGAGATTAATCCTTTGTCAGTTGCTTCATTTGCAAATATTTTCTCCCATTCTGAGGGTTGTCTTTTGGTCTTCTTTATGGTTTCCTTTGCTGTGCAAAAGCTTTTAAGTTTCATTAGGTCCCATGTGTTTATTTTTGTCTTTATTTCCATTTCTCTAGGAGGTGGGTCAAAAAGGATCTTGCTGTGATTTATGTCATAGAGTGTTCTGCCTATGTTTTCCTCTAAGAGCTTGATAGTGTCTGGCCTTACATTTAGGTCTTTAGTCCATTTTGAGCTTATTTTTGTGTATGGTGTTAGGGAGTGATCTAATCTCATACTTTTACATGTCCCTATCCAGTTTTCCCAGCACCACTTATTGAAGAGACTGTCCTTTCTCCACTGTACATTCCTGCCTCCTTTATCAAAGATAAGGTGACCATATGTCCGTGGGTTTATCTCTGTGCTTTCTATCCTGTTCCATTGATCTATCTTTCTGTTTTTGTGTCAGTACCATACTGTCTTGATTACTGTAGCTTTGTAGTATAGTCTGAAGTCAGGGAGCCTGATTCCTCCAGCTCCATTTTTCGTTCTCAAGATTGCTTTGGCTATTCGGGGTCTTTTGTGTTTCCATACAAATTGTGAAATTTTTTGTTCTAGTTCAGTGAAAAATGCCAGTGGTAGTTTGATAGGGATTGCATTGAATCTGTAGATTGCTTTGGGTAGTAGAGTCATTTTCACAATGTTGATTCTTCCAATCCAAGAACATGGTACATCTCTCCATCTATTTGTATCATCTTTAATTTCTTTCATCAGTGTCTTATAATTTTCTGCATACAGGTCTTTTGTCTCCTTAGGTAGGTTTATTCCTAGATATTTTATTCTTTTTGTTGCAATGGTAAATGGGAGTGTTTCCTTGATTTCACTTTCAGATTTTTCATCATTAGTGTACAGGAATGCCAAAGATTTCTGTGCATTAATTTTGTATCCTGCTACTTTACCAAATTCATTGATTAGCTCTAGTAGTTTTCTGGTAGCATCTTTAGGATTCTCTATGTATAGTATCATGTCATCTGCAAACAGTGACAGCTTTACTTCTTCTTTTCCAATTTGGATTCCTTTTATTTCCTCTTCTTCTCTGATTGCTGTGGCTAAAACTTCCAAAACTAGGTTGAATAAGAGTGGTGAGAGTGGGCAACCTTGTCTTGTTCCTGATCTTAGTGGAAATGGTTTCAGTTTTTCACCATTGAGGACGATGCTGGCTGTGGGTTTGTCATATATGGCCTTTATTATGTTGAGGAAAGTTCCCTCTATGCCTACTTTCTGCAGGGTTTTTATCATAAATGGGTGTTGAATTTTGTCAAAAGCTTTCTCTGCATCTATTGAGATGATCATATGGTTTTTCTCTTTCAATTTGTTAATATGGTGTATCACATTGATTGATTTGCGTATATTGAAGAATCCTTGCATTCCTGGAATAAACCCCACTTGATCATGGTGTATGATCCTTTTAATGTGCTGTTGGATTCTGTTTGCTAGTATTTTGTTGAGGATTTTTGCATCTATGTTCATCAGTGATATTGGCCTGTAGTTTTCTTTCTTTGTGACATCCTTGTCTGGTTTTGGTATCAAGGTGATGGTGGCCTCGTAGAATGAGTTTGGGAGTGTTCCTCCCTCTGCTATATTTTGGAAGAGTTTCAGAAGGATAGGTGTTAGCTCTTCTCTAAATGCTTGATAGAATTCGCCTGTGAAGCCATCTGGTCCTGGGCTTTTGTTTGTTGGAAGATTTTTTATCACAGTTTCAATTTCAGTGCTTGTGATTGGTCTGTTCATATTTTCTATTTCTTCCTGGTTCAGTCTCGGCAGGTTGTGCATTTCTAAGAATTTGTCCATTTCTTCCAGGTTGTCCATTTTATTGGCATAGAGTTGCTTATAGTAATCTCTCATGATCTTTTGTATTTCTGCAGTGTCAGTTGTTACTTCTCCTTTTTCATCTCTAATTCTATTGATTTGAGTCTTCTCCCTTTTTTTCTTGATGAGTCTGGCTAATGGTTTATCAATTTTGTTTATCTTCTCAAAGAACCAGCTTTTAGTTTTATTGATCTTTGCTATCGTTTCCTTCATTTCTTTTTCATTTATTTCTGATCTGATTTTTATGATTTCTTTCCTTCTGCTAACTTTGGGGGTTTTTTGTTCTTCTTTCTCTAATTGCTTTAGGTGCAAGGTTAGGTTGTTTATTCGAGATGTTTCCTGTTTCTTAAGGTGGGATTGTATTGCTATAAACTTCCCTCTTAGAACTGCTTTTGCTGCATCCCATAGGTTTTGGGTCGTCGTGTCTCCATTGTCATTTGTTTCTAGGTATTTTTTAATTTCCTCTTTGATTTCTTCAGTGATCACTTTGTTATTAAGTAGTGTATTGTTTAGCCTCCATGTGTTTGTATTTTTTACAGCTCTTTTCCTGTAATTGATATCTAGTCTCATAGCATTGTGGTCGGAAAAGATACTTGATACAATTTCAATTTTCTTAAATTTACCAAGGCTTGATTTGTGACCCAAGATATGATCTATCCTGGAGAATGTTCCATGAGCACTTGAGAAAAATGTGTATTCTGTTGTTTTTGGATGGAATGTCCTATAAATATCAATTAAGTCCATCTTGTCTAATGTATCATTTAAAGCTTGTGTTTCCTTATTTATTTTCATTTTGGATGGTCTGTCCTTTGGTGAAAGTGGGGTGTTAAAGTCCCCTACTATGATTGTGTTACTGTCGATTTCTCCTTTTATGGCTGTTAGTATTTGCCTTATGTATTGAGGTGCTCCTATGTTTGGTGCATAAATATTTACAATTGTTATATCTTCTTCTTGGATCGATCCCTTGATCATTATGTAGTGTCCTTCTTTGTCTCTTCTAGTAGTCTTTATTTTAAAGTCTATTTTGTCTGCTATGAGAATTGCTACTCCAGCTTTCTTTTGGTTTCCATTTGCATGGAATATCTTTTTCCATCCCCTTACTTTCAGTCTGTATGTGTCTCTAGGTCTGAAGTGGGTCTCTTGTAGACAGCATATATGTGGGTCTTGTTTTTGTATCCATTCAGCCACTCTGTGTCTTTTGGTGGGAGCATTTAGTCCATTTACATTTAAGGTAATTATTGATATGTATGTTCCTATTCCCATTTTCTTAATTGCTTTGGGTTCGTTATTGTAGGTCTTTTCCTTCTGTTGTGTTTCTTGCCTAGAGAAGTTCCTTTAGCATTTGTTGTAAAGCTGGTTTGGTGGTGCTGAACTCTCTCAGCTTTTGCTTGTCTGTAAACGTTTTAATTTCTCCATCAAATCTGAATGAGATCCTTGCTGGGTAGAGTAATCTTCGTTACAGGTTTTTCTCCTTCATCACTTTAATTATGTCCTGCCACTCCCTTCTGGCTTGTAGAGTTTCTGCTGAGAGATCAGCTGTTATCCTGATGGGGATTCCCTTGTGTGTTATTTGTTGTTTTTGCCTTGCTGCTTTTAATATGATTTCTTTGTGTTTAATTTTTGACAGTTTGATTAATATGTGTCTTGGCGTATTTCTCCTTGGATTTATTCTGTATGGGACTCTCTGTGCCTCCTGGACTTGATTAACTATTTCCTTTCCCATATTAGGGAAGTTTTCAACTATAATCTCTTCAAATATTTCCTCAGTCCCTTTCTTTTTCTCTTCTTCTTCTGGAACCCCTATAATTCGAATGTTGGTGCGTTTAATGTTGTCCCAGAGGTCTCTGAGACTGTCCTCTGTTCTTTTCATTCTTTTTTCTTTATTTTGCTCTGCATCAGTTATTTCCACTATTTTATCTTCCACCTCACTTATCCGTTCTTCTGCCTCAGTTATTCTGCTATTGATCCCGTCTAGAGTATTTTTTATTTCATGTATTGTGTTTTTAATCGATGCTTGATTCATCTTTAGTTCTTCTAGGTCCTTGTTAACTGTTTCTTGCATTTTGTCTATTCTATTTCCAAGATTTTGGATCTGGGAAATAGAATCTTGGATCATCTTTACCATCATTATTCTGAATTCTTTTTCAGGTAGACTGCCTATTACCTCTTCATTTGTTAGATCTGGTGGGTTTTTATCTTGCTCCTTCTCCTGCTGTGTGTTTTTCTGTCTTCTCATTTTGCTTATGTTACTGTGTTTGGGGTCTCCTTTTTGCAGGCTGCCGGTTCGTAGTTCCCGTTGTTTTTGGTGTCTGTCCCCAGTGGCTAAGGTTGGTTTAGTGGGTTGTGTAGGCTTCCTGGTGGAGGGGACTAGTGCCTGTGTTCTGGTGGATGAGGCTGGATCTTGTCTTTCTGGTGGGCAGGTCCACGTCTGGTGGTGTGTTTTGGGGTGTCTGCGGACTTTTTATGATTTTAGGCCACCTCTCTGCTAATGGGTGGCGTTGTGTTCCTGTCTTGCTAGTTGTTTGGCATAGGGTGTCCAGCACTGTAGCTTGCTGGTCGTTGAGTGAAGCTGGGTGCTGGTGTTGAGATGGAGATCTCTGGAAGATTTTTGCCGTTTGATATTATGTGGAGCTGGGAGGTCTCTTGTGGACCAGTGTCCTGAAGTTGGCTCTCCCACCTCAGAGGCACAGCACTGACTCCTGGCTCCTCAATTTGGGATGATGTGTTGTCTATTCATGTATTCCACAGATGCAGGGTACATCAAGTTGATTGTGGAGCTTTAATCCGCTGCTTCTGAGGCTGCTGGGAGAGGTTTCCCTTTCTCTTCTTTGTTCTCACAGCTCCCGGGTCTCAGCTTTGGATTTGGCCCCGCCTCTGCGTGTAGGTCGCCGGAGGGCGTCTGTTCTTCGCTCAGACAGGACAGGGTTAAAGGAGCAGCCTCTTCGGGGACTCTGGCTCACTCAGGCCGGGCGGGAGGGAGGGGCACGGAGTGCGGGGCGAGCCTGCAGCGGCAGAGGTCGGCGTGACGTTGCACCAGCCCAAGGTGCGCCGTGCGTTCTCCCAGGGAAGCCGCCCCTGGATCCCGGGACCCCGGCAGTGGCGGGCTGCACAGGCTCCCGGAAGGGCGGTGTGGGCAGTGACCTGCGCTCGCACACAGGCTTCTTGGTGGCGGCAGCAGCAGCCCCAGCGTCCCACGCCCGTCACTGGGCTCCGCGCTTTCAGTCGCGACTCGCGCCCGTCTGTGGAGCCCCTTTAAGCAGCGCTCTTAATCCCCTCTCCTCGCGCACGAGGAAACCAAGAGGGAAGAAAAAGTCTCTTGCCTCTTCGGCAGCTCCAGAGTTTTCCCGGACTCCCTGCCGGCTAGCTGTGGCACATTAGCCCCCTTCACGCTGAGTTCTCGCCGCCAGCCCCAGTCCTCTCTCTGCGCTCTGACCGAAGCCCGAGCCTCAGCTTCCAGCGCTGCGCGCCCCGGCGGGCGAGCAGACAAGCCTCTCGGGCTGGTGAGTGCCGCTCGGCACTGATCCTCTGTGTGGGGATCTCTCCGCTTTGCCCTACCCAGGTATGTGGGGAGTTTCTTGCCTTTGGGGAGGTCTGGGGTCTTCTGCCAGCGTTCAGTAGGTGTTCTGTAGGAGTTGTTCCACGTGTAGCTGTATTTCTGGTGTATCCGTGGGGAGGAAGGTGATCTCCGCGTCTTACTCTTCCGCCATCTTACCCGGAAGTCAATGTACACGTTTTAAGTTTAAATACTTAGAATATTTTTATGAATACCCATTTTAACTGATTTTTTTTTAAGTTAACCAGCCAGCTACTGGTCCCTACCCTTCAGAAAAGACAGTCTCTACCATTTCCCAATAAACTTATTCTCTCTGCCCCAGTTTGATCTCTTCCACTCCTTTCTCCACCCTGTGACCAAAGAGTTTTTAAAGGCAAACGATGATGTCACTCTCTTGGTTAAAACCAAGCACTGATTCCTCTTAATAAGCAAGATGAAATCCAGTTATCTTTGGGCACCCAAGGGCCTTCATGGTGGGTCCCTAACCCCTTCTCCAGCCTCATTTCCACTTCTCTCTAGACTTGCCAAACACTCCTGAGCTGATAACTAAGTGCTGTGCCTCTGTCCCTTCATAATCTCTTCTTGCTGCCCTGAAAGCCCTTTGCCCCTTTCCCACCTTTTCCTACTCTATAGAGCAGCACAAGTGTCATCTCCCCTTATACCGTGCTTCCACGGCACTCTGTTCTCACCTCTGTTACAGCACTTATCACTCTGTATTGCACTGTTACAGCACTTATCACTCTGTATTGCAACAGTGATGTCTTCCCAGACTTGACTTTGAACTCGGGAAAAGGGATCTAGTTAAATGCATCACTGTATCACTAGTACCTAGCGTGGTGCCCGGCATATAGTGCGTCGGAAAAAGTAGATAGTGCTATAAAATCAGACTTGGGACACTATGCATATCAGTCAGGGTTCCCACAGGAAACACGTGCACACTCACCAGGGTCACTGAAGAAAGTTTATTGAAGAGACTATTACAAAGTTGTGCTCAGGGATAAGAGAAACACAAAGGATGTCAAAGCACCAGGGACTAGCAAAATTAGGAAGCTGTTACCACCACTACGCCTGACTGGGCAAACCAAGGAGCAGTTACTGGAAGCTAGCAAGAACCATAGGCAAGGGAGAGGGGTCCCCACAGATGCTGTGGCCTTGTTCATAGAAATACAGCCACTGTCAGACCACAGGCGGCAGGAGGGAGCCAGGGGAATAAATAGCGATTTCTCTCTCTTCCCATCTTCATGATCTCCTGCCAGCGCCTCCCATGGGACAAGCCAACTAGAAAGCTGAGAAGGGCAGAGAAGCATAGAAAGTGGATATGGAGGGGCAAAGAGGATAACCATCACATCGTAGAAAGGTGAGATCATTATTTCCCTACCACAGAGTTACTTCTGTCAGAGAGAGAAGCAGAGGGTAAAGTGCCAACGCTAATTCAAATAAATATTTTGAGTATATATCTTTAATTTATTAAATGGTTTTTTTGTGGTTAAATTTACATAACATGAAATTTAACATTTTAACCATTTTTAAGTATACAATTCAGAAGCATTAAGTACATTCACATTGTGGTGCGACCATCACCACTATTCATCTCCAGAACTTTTTCTTCCATGACGGAAATTTTGTACTCCCCACTCCCCTCTACCCCCATCCCTGGCTATAAACATTCTACTTTCTGTCTCTGTGAATTTCACTACTGCAGGTACCTCATACAAGTGGAATCATACAATATTTGTTTTTTTGTAACTGGCTTATTTCACTTAGCATAATGTCCTCAAGGTTCATCCATGTAGCGGCACATGTCAGAATTTCCTTCCTTTTTAAGGCTGAATAATATTCCATTGTATGTCCATTGTATGTATATATTACGCTTTGTTTATCCATTCACCCACCAATGGACACTTGGATTGCTTCCACCTTTTGGTTTTTGAGAATAATGCCACTATAAACATGGGTGTACAAATATCCATTAGAGTCCCTGCATTCAATTCTTCTGGATTATACACCCAGAAGTGGAATTGCTGTATCATATGGAAATTCTGTGTTTAATTTTTTAGGAACCACCATGCCATTTTCCACAGCAGCTACACCATTTTACATTCCCATCAGCAATGTACAAGCAATGTCCAATTTCTTCACATCCTCACCAACACTTGTTATTTTCTGTGTTTTGGATAATATTCAACCTAACAGGCATGAAATGGTATCTCATTATTTTCATTTGCATTTCCCTAGTAATTAGTGATGTTGAGCAGCTTTTCATGTACTTATTAGTCACATATATCTCGACTGGAAAAATATCTATTCGAGTACTTTGCCCATTTTTTTCCTGACTTTATTGAGGTATAATTGGTATAAAAAAACTGCACATAATTTATGTATACAATTTGGTAAATTTGTCCATTTTTTAATTGGGTTGTGTGGTTTTTTATTATTGAGTTGTAGGAGTTCTTTATATATTCTGGATATTAATCCCTTATCAGATACATGATTTGCAAATATTTTCTCCCATTCTGTGGGTTGCTTTTTCACTCTATTGATAGTGTCCTTTGATGCACAAAAGTTTTTAATCTTGATAAAGTTTTCATTTTGAATGTATCTATTTTTCTTTTACTGCCTGTGTTCCTGGTGTCACATCCAAAAAACCATTGCCATGGGCTTCCCTGGTGGCACAGTGGTTGAGAGTCCGCCTGGCGATGCAGGGGACACAGGTTCGTGCCCTGGTCCGGGAGGATCCCACATGCCGCAGAGCGGCTGGGCCCGTGAGCCATGGCTGCTGAGCCTGCGCGTCCAGAGCCTGTGCTCCGCAACGGGAGAGGCCACAACAGTGAGAGGCCCGCGTAAAAAAACCAAAAAGAAAAAAAAACATTGCCAGATCAAATGTAGAATTTAAAAAAAAAGAAAAGAAAAAAAAATCCAACAAAGATCCAGCCCTTTTTAGGAAGGTTTGGCCATGATGTTAGGACTTCTGTCAAGATTGAGGATGGAGCAAATACAGCAAGCCCCTTCCTACTGCAAATAATGCTGGATAAAAATGGAACACCCCGACTCCAAAATAAGTTTAAATACTTAATTCAAAATTCAGAAAGAGAAATATCCAGATGCCAAAAGCAAAAAAGGAACCCACAGTTGTAATTATGCCAGAATTGAGGTCATGTGAACCTAGGCTGCAGAACAGGAGCTCTTACCTAAAGGAGACAAACCACTAAAGAGTTGCCCTATCAGTGATGAAGACTGAAAAACTCAGCCCACCACCCCAGACAAGACTCAGAATAAGCCATAGGGGGAACAAAGCTATCTGAGAGAAGTCAAAATGGTGCACTTGTGCTTCCTGGAGGCATGGGGCTCAAACACACACTGCTGCTTTGTACAGAATCTCCAGGCTAAGAAATTACCTTAAAAGTGCTCCAGAGCAGTAAACACAATAAAACCCTAGGCAAATGCAAACCACCTCATGGAGACACCCCAGGCATTTGGAGGATTTCCACAGAAGACAAATCCTGCTAAAATAGGCTGCAAATATTACAAACATTACAAACATTACACTGCACATGAGAGACTATCAGTATTTGCAAAAGATGAGAGACTTTGCACCCAAGTAAAGAGAGAAAGCAATCTGGAAAGGACTTTAACATGAGTATGTTTAAAATGTTCAAATAAATAAAGGCAGGAAGTAGGATACATAAAACAAGAACAAGGATACATGAAGTAGGAAAAAAAAAAAGAAGCAAATAGAGAGTCTATACATGAAATATATAGTCCTGCAGATATATAAAGGATCATGAAGCTGGACGTTGCACCAACAATTCCTGGCCCTGCTGGGGTGATGACGGGGAGGATCTGTCCCCGCCCGCTAGACCTCAGGAAGACCTGCTGACTCACTGCACACGCCCACCTCCCAATGACCCTGTTGTACTCTCCACGAACCTGGTGAGAGATGTTTTGGGAATTTGGGCAGAGAGACAGAAAGGACCACACCTGTACAGCAAGATAGATAATTCACGCTTTGTTTCTCTGCTGTCTCTAATCTCCCCGTCACCAGTGAAAACATTCCTGAATGGCCACAGTCAAGAAGGAAGACTATGAGAGGGAAAGACAAGTCTGCACTGGCTGGGAACTGGCTCTCAGTGACTGAAGCATCCTGTGAGAACAGGCAGCGAGGACGGAGAGGAACAATGATAATCCTGGCCCCTCGCCACACCTCTCTCGGCTGAGACTGCAGCCCACACAGAGAAAAATGTTGCTGTTGCCAGATTCATATTTCATCCTCACAGCGACTTAGTGTCAACGTTATCTTAAACATGATGCATGGAGTGGCCAGAACTTCTGGTAGGAATGCAAAACAAAGACAACTCAGGAACGTTGTAAGTCCAGTCCACAAAGAGATTAACTTCTGACAGAGGAAGAAAACCAAATGTGGAAGTTGGAGAAGGTGTACATTAATATCACGTAGGCAGCAGAGGTTGCTTCATAAATGCTAGCGACCCTCTCCTCATTTCATCACCATTAAACCTCCTGAACGGATGGTTGGAACTTTTGTTCTCACCCTGCTGACTTCTGGGGAGGGGAGAGGAACTAAATATTGAGTTCAATCACCAATGGCCAATGATTTAATCCATCAGGCCTATGTAATGAAGTCTCCATAAAAACCCAAAAGGATGGGGTTTGGAGAACTTCTGGGTTGGCGAACACATAGAGACAAGGAGAGAGGGGAGTGCTCTGAGGGGACATGGAAACTCTGAGCCCCTTCCCGCAGCTTTGCCTTATGCATCTCTTCCACCTGGCTGTTCCTCAGTTATATTCTTTATATAACCAGTAATCTAATAAATAAAGTGTTTCTCTGAGTTCTGTGAGCCACTGTAACAAAGTGACAGAACCCAAGAAGGAGGTCATGGGAACCTCCAAAGTATAGCCAGTCGGTCAGAAGCACAGGTGACAACCTGGACCTTCAGTTGGCTCTGAAGTGAGGGGAGGGAAAGGACTGAGCCCTTACCGTGTGGATCTGACCCTATCTCCAGGTAGATAGTGTCAGAATTGAGTTAAATCGTAGGACACCCAGCTGGTGTCAGAGAATTGCTTGGTGGTGTGGGGAAAAAAACACACACACAGTAGTTGGTGTCAGAATCATTACCTAGCATCCTCTAAAAGTGACCAATGGGGGACTTCCCTGGCAGTTCCGTGGTTAAGACTCTGTGCCTCCAATGCAGGGGACACAGGTTCAATCCCTGGTCTGGGAACTAAGATCCCGCATGCCGCACAGCGCGGCCAAAAAAAAAAAAGTGAGCAATGAGATCGTTTTGCTGTCATTATTTAGTATCATTATTAACTCATGGATTTAAGCATATTAACTATGTTTCCATTATTTTCCTTATCAATACTCATATTGTCTCATGTTTGGCCAGTGGGAGTTCCTTTGAGTTGGGGCCTAAGTTCCTATGGCATGACCCTAGTAGTCTTTGATAACTTCCTCTTCCTGGTATAAGATGTTCCTGGATCATCTAGTGCATTTCCTACACCACACCTTTCTTCAAGGATCCCTTCTTCCTTTTAGCAACCTCTCATCCTTTTTGTTTCCTTTGCCCACTCTTCTTTCTGTACCTTAAGACTCAAACTCAGTCTTTGACCTTCTCCTCTTATGTCCCTAGTTTCTCCCATCAATGAAAGTCATAACCAGTCATACTTCAACTAGCACTCCTTGCTGGCCTATATGTCTGCATTCTTTTTTTTTTTTCTTTTTAAATAAATTTATTTATTTATTTATTTTTGGCTGCGTTGGGTCTTCATTGCTGCACGCAGGCTTTCTCTAGTTGCGGCACACGGGGGCTACTCTTCGTTGTGGTGCGTGGGCTTCTCATCGCGGTGTCTTCTCTTGTTGCGGAGCACAGGCTCTAAGCATGCGGGCTTCAGTAGTTGTGGCTCACAGGCTCTAGAGCACAGGTTCAGTAGTTGTGGCGCACGGGCTTAGTTGCTCCACCGCATGTGGAATCTTCCTGGACCAGGGCTCGAACCCGTGTCCCCTGCATTGGCAGGCGGATTCTTAACCACTGCACCACCAGGGAAGTCCAATTTCTGCATTCTTAACAAGAATAAGCTCTTCAACCTGGTTTGAACCTGCACCATCTGCCCTCCAAATTCTCGGGCTTTTGGACTGAGACTACATTATCACACTGGCTTTCCAGGATCTCCAGCTTGCAGGTAAATTTTGTAGAATTTGTGGAATTAGGCCAAATAGAGGGGAGAGGAACAACAAATAGATTACCTCTGCACATTTGCTGTTTCTTCCTTCACATGGAATTCAATTTGACATGATTCAACTTAAATTTATTGCCTTCCATGTCCTAAATGTTGTACCCTTATTGTTGGCATTAATAGTAATAATTCTAATAGCTAAAACTTATTAAGTACTTACTGTGTGTCTAAGAGCTTTACATATATTATATCTTAACAAGTATTCCTCAACAATCCTATAATATAAGCACAATTATTAATGCCTATTTTATAGAGTAAGACACTAAGGCACAGAGAGACTGAGAACTTTTCCCAGGTCTCACAGCAAATAAGAGGCAAGGCCAAGTCTGCCTGACTCCTCGTGATGGTTAATTTTATGTGCCAGCTTAATTGGGCATAAGGGATGCCCAGAGGCTTCCCTGGTGGCGCAGTGGTTGAGAGTCCGCCTGCCGATGCAGGGGACACGGGGTCGTGCCCCGGTCCGGGAAGATCCCACATGCCGCAGAGCGGCTGGGCCCGTGATCCATGGCTGCTGAGCCTGAGCGTCCAGAGCCTGTGCTCCGCCGCAACGGGAGAGGCCACAACAGTGAGAGGCCCGCGTACCAAAAAAAAAAAAAAAAGGGATGCCCAGATAGCTGATAAAATATGATTTCTGGGTGTGTCGTGAGGGTATTTCTGGAAGAGATTAGCATTTGAATTGGTAGACTGAGTAAAGCAAAAGGTCCTCCCCATGTGGGTGGGCAGCATCAGATCCCTTGAGAGCCTAAATAGAACAGAAGACAGAGGAAGGGCGAATTTGCCCTCTGAGCTGAGACATCCACCTTCTCCTGATCTCGGACTTCGACACTCCTGGTTTTCTGGCTTTCAGACTCAGGTGGGGACCTGCAACATCTGCCCTCCGAATTCTCGGGCCTTTGGACTTGGACTACATTATCGCACCAGCTTTCTGGGATCTCCAGCTTGCAGACAGCATATCATGGGACTTCTCGTCCTCCATCACCTCATGAGCCAATTGATATAATAAATTTCCTTCTATATGTATCTGTATATGCTCTTGGTTATGTTTCTCTGGAGAACTCTAACTAAAACACTTCCAAACCCTATCTTGACCACTAATCCATTTGTTGTTTCCCTCCCCTCTATTTGGCCTAATACCACATATTCTACAAAACTTACCTCAAGTCTCAGGTCTTCTAAGAAGCCTCCCTTCCTAGTCTGACCAGAGTGACTCGCCCTGTCCCTCAACTACTTCACTACCCATGAGGAACTTAAGAATACACTGTCACGCAGCTTCATTCCACTTCAGCTGCAGATTCTGATTCCCTGAGTCTGTGGTGGAACCGGAGATTCTGCATTTCTAACAAGCTCCCAGGTGATGCCGCTGCTGCTGGCCCATGAACCACATGTTAAGTAGACAGGATATAGCAGACATACACATATAACTTCATCAACTATATTTACCAAAATATGAACAATGGTTATCTCTGGATGCTCCTTTGGTTCTTTATATGTTTCTGTATTTTTCATTTTTCTATCAACGGATACCGTTTACTCTTATAATCAGAAAAAGGTATATAAGTATTAAGCTTTCAGGACTTCCCTGGTGGTCCAGTGGGTAAGACTCCATGTTCCCAATGTAGGGGGCCTGAGTTCAATCCCTGGTCGGGGAACTAGATCCCACACGCATGCTGAAATTAAGAGTCCGCATGCTGCAACTAAGAAGCCCACATGCCGCAACTAAAAGATCCCGCATGACACAACTAAGGATCCCACATGCCACAATTAAAGATCCTGCATGCCACAAAGAAGATCCCATGTGCCACAACTAAGACCCGGCAGAGCGAAAATTAATTAATTAATTTTAAAAAGTATTAAGCTTTCAATATTCCTCACAGTATTCAAAATAAAGTTCAGATTTCTTCACTCAGCACCAGTAGCTCTTTGTGATTTGGCCCTTCACAGATTCTATGTCTTGATCTCCTGCAAGCTCCCATGTACCCATACATCCCACGTACCCACCAAACCTTCCAAATCATCTGTGGTTCTCTGGATGCCCCTCCCTTACTCCCTCATCCCCCCACCTTCTTCACCTGGCTCTTATTCATCCTTCAGGTTAGCCTCAAGTGGCTCCCCCTCCAGGAAGCCTCCCCAACTCCCCTATCTCTGCTCTCTTCTCTGCACTCCAACCAACAACCAGAAGCACTTTGACCACGATACTTTTCACCTTACATGTTTTATTTGTCTGCCTGGCCTGCTACAGCTGGGTTCCTGAAGACAGAGACTATGTCTTTCTATATTTTTCTATATTTTTCTATATTGTCTATATTTCTATATCCTCAGCATTTAGGTAGAGCCAGGCATATAGTTGGCACTCAGTAAGTTTCTGAATGAATATACAAAAATGATTTGTATAATAAAGTGCAATGGCTTTCCCAAATATTGGTTATTATTATCCTCACTTTGAAGATGAATAAACAAATTCAGAGAGGTTAGGTAACTTGCCCTAAGTCTCAAAGCTAATGAATGGTCGAACATGGTTACCATGAGGTCTATATATATATATACATATATGTGTATATATATATAAAATTATTCTAAGTTGCTGATGTCTTAATTTCAAATGCATTTTAACAGCCCTGCATTTTTACTTCCCTTTTCCCATGATTATTGTTTTTGACATCATATTTTATATCTTTTTGTTTTGTGTATCCCTTAACTATTTATTGCAGATATAGATGATTTTACTACTTTTGTTTTTTTAACCTTCCTACTAGCTTTGTACATGGTTGGTTTACTACTTTTTCTATATATTTGCATTTTCCAATGAGTTTTTTCCTTTCGTAATTTCTTTTTTTTTTTTCTTTCAGTACGCGGGCCTCTCACTGTTGTGGCCTCTCCCGTTGCGGAGCACAGGCTCCGGACGCGCAGGCTCAGCGGCCGTGGCTCACAGGCCCAGCCGCTCCGCAGCATGTGGGATCTTCCCAGACCGGAGCACGAACCCATGTCCCCTGCATCGGCAGGCGGACTCTCAACCACTGCGCCACCAGGGAAGCCCCCTTTCCTACGTTTCTAGTTGTACCTTTTTTTTTTTTTTTTTTTTTTTTTGCTTAGAGCAATTCCTTTGACATTTCTTTTTTTTTTTTTTAAGATTTAATTTTATTTATTTTTGGCTGTGTTGCATCTTCGTTGCTGTGCGCGGGCTTTCTCTAGTTGTGGCGAGTGGGGACTACTCTTCTTTGTGGTGCATGGGCTTCTCATTGCCCACGCGAGAGCATCGCGTGGGCTTCAGTAGTTGTGGCGCACAGGCTTAGTTGCTCTGCGGCATGTGGGATCTTCCTGGACCAGGGCTTGAACCCATGTCCCCTGCAATGGCAGGTGGATTCTTATCCACTGCACCACCAGGGAAGTCCCCCTTTGACATTTCTTGTAAAGCTGGTTTGGTGTTGCTCAACTCTTTTAGCTTTTGCTTGTCTGTAAAACTTTTGATCTCTCCATCAAATCTGAACAAGAGCTTTACTGGGTGGTGTATTCTTCTTGTAGGTTTTTTCCTTTCATCACTTTAAATATATTGTGCCACTCCCTTCTGACCTGCAGAGTTTCTGCTGAAAAGTCAGCTGATAGCCTTATGGGAGTTCCCATGTACAGAACTCGTTGCTTTTCCCTTGCTGTTTTTTTTTTAAGCTCTATTTATTTTATTTTTTATTTATTTTTTGGCTGCGTCAGGTCTTAGTTGCAGCATGCGGAATCTTTCATTGCGGTGCACAGGCTCTTCATTGCAGTGCACGGGCTTCTCTCCAGTTGCAGCGCGCAGGCTCAGTAGTTGTGGCGCGTGGGCTTAGTTGCCCTGCAGCATGTGGGATCTTAGTTCCCCAACCAGGGATGGAACCGGTATCCCCTGCATTGCAAGACAGATTCTCAACCACTGGACCACCAGAAGTGGTGGAAGTCCCTCCCTTGCTGCTTTTAATATTCTCTCTTTAATTTTTGCCATTTTAATTACAGTGTGTCTTGGTATGGTCCTCTTTGGGTTGACCCTATTTGGGACTCTCTGTGCTTCCTGGACCTAGATGTCTGTTTCCTTGCCCAGGTTACAGAAGTTTTCAGCTATTATGTCTTCAAACATGTTCTCTGCCCCTTTCTCTCTTCTCCTTTTAGGACCCCTATAATGTAAATGTTAGTACACTTGATATTGTCTCAGAGGTCTCTTAAACTGTCCTCATCTCTTTTTATTCTTTTTTCTTTTCTCTGCTCAGCTTCAGTGATTTCCACTACTCTGTCTTCCAGCTCACTGATCCATTCCTCTGTATTATTTAATCTACTGTTGATTCTTTCTAGTGTATTTTTTTAATTTCAGATATTATATTCTTCATCTCTTTAGTTCTTCTTTATATTTTCTCTTTATTAAAAACTTCTCACTGTATTCATCCATTCTTCTCCCAAGTTGTTTGATCATCTTTATGATCACTACCTTGAACTCTTTATTGAATACATTACCTATCTCTACTTCACTTAGCTTTTCTGGGATTTTATCGTATTCCTTTGTTTGAAACATGTTCCTCTGGTGCCTCATTTGCCTAACTTGTTGTTTATATTTCTATCTATCTGGTAGGTTGGTTATATTTCCCAACCTTGGAGAAATGGCCTTTTATAGGAGATGTCCTGTGTCCAGCAACATACTCCCCTCTGGTCACCAGAGCTATATGCTCTAGGCGCACCCCTTATATGTGGGCTGCGTGGATCCTGTTGTGGTGGCTGACTACTGTGGGCAGTCTGGTAGGCATGGCTCGTCCCTTATCCAGTTGGCTGCCAGGCCCCGCCTTGTGCAGAGGCTGCCAGCTGCTGGTTGATGGAGCTGGGTCACAAGGGGGCTAGCTGCAGAACCCCAGAGGGGTCCTAGGGCTAGTACTGGCACACTGGTGAGCAGGGCCAGGTTCTAGGGTGGGTGGTTGTGAAGCCAGGGTTCCCAGATCTAGTGTTGACCTGCTGGTAGGCAGGGCTGGTTCCTGACACAGATGGCTACAGTTTCCGGGGCGTCCCAAAGCTGATGCTAGCCCACTGGTGAGTGGGGCTAGATCTTGGGGTGGCTGGTTGAAGAGTCCAATGTGTCTCATAACTGGTGTTGGCCTGCTGGTAGCCAGGGCTGGGGCCCAGTGGTCTCTGGTTACAGGGCCCTGGGGGCCCTGGGGTGTCAGCCCACTGGTGGGTGGGGCTGGATCCCAGGACCACTGATTGAGGGGCCCACAGGCTCTGTTGGCCAGTTGGTAGAGAGGGCCAGGGCCCAGGGGGCTCCCAGGGCTTGTTCTGGCCTGCTGATGTGTTGGCTGTGTCTTGCCATGGCAGATTGCAGGGCTGCAGTGGTCCTGGGGCTAGTGTCTGCCTGCTAGTGAATGGTGTTGGGGTCCAGGGGGTGTGGACTGAGCCTGGCTGGGAAGAACTGTGCAGGAGTGGAATCCTGCCAGGACCCTGCCTGACCATGAAACACGCACAGGTAGCCAAAGGTCAGTGCTCAGGGAAACAGACAACTGGGACAGCCTGTGTCTACACACTCTCAAAGCAGGTCATTTCCACTTAGAAATCCCACCGGCAGCGCTTTTATCACCTTCCTTCCGAAGCCAGTATTTCCTCTCTGCGTTGGGCAGGCACCACAATACTCCAGGTGCCCGGGCTGGACAATTCTGGGTAGCTGTGCTCGTCCTCTCCCTCATGCCCTGCAGCTCAGTAATGGCAGCCCTGAGGACTCTTCCTGCAGATTTTTCTCAGATCTGTACCTTTCTGTCTACTCTTACCACCACCATTCCAGTGCAGGCCTGTATCATCACCAGCTTCACCCCCATCATCTCCTGGCCCCCGTTCTCTCTCACCTCCGGTAGTCAGTGGTTCTGGCTTCTGCTGTTTAGTTGTGCCTACAATTTAAATCTGTAGTCTGGAACTCAAAACCATCAATAATCTAGTCCTTATCTCTCACCCTAACCCTTTTTCTAGCTGTACTTGATCCTTCTCCAAAGGTGTCCCGCACATTCGCTCCTCTGTGCTGACAGGATGGTGCTCCTCTGTGCTGAGAGGTTGGTCCTCCTCTCAGCACCTGTTCCACATGCCCCATCGATGCCTATCAAATGGGATAGAGACCCAATGTTCAAGGCTCTCTTCAAATCTTATCTCCCATGAAGTTATTCTTAAGGATCCCAGCAAAGGAAGCCTGCTCTTCTAAATTCTTGCTGGTCTTACTGTCTACACCCATGCAACACTGGCCACACAACTACCTCCTATTAGAGCTATTTGGGAATATTCCCATGTTCCTGCCTAGATTATGGCTATGTTCCTAAGCAGCTGTCCTGTTGCTGCTCTACCCAAAAAAAAAGCAAAGGGGGGTGGTGGCAATAAGGAGGCTTTAACAGTAGGCTTATCTGGGTTCTAATAGGGCCATACAGATGCCCTTAGGTAAGTTATTATTTAAATTCTCTGAGCTTCCTTTCCTCATCTGAAAACACACTTAACATCTGTCTTACAGGGATTTTATGAGACTTAGAAATAATATATGTAAACCTCAATAAATTACAATAATCATAATTCTAATCAATCTAAAATACTTCTTGGGGTGATTATAAGGAACAAATAAAATAACACATGAGACAGCTTTGTAGACTATAAAATTATTATGTTAATTTTTAATAAGCGAAACCTGGATTACATTTTTCTTTTTATATGACATGACCAATATAGACCTCAAAGATGCCCCCCATTAATTACCAGCAAGTATGTCCTCCAATATCCAGGCACTTTGGTTTTCAGAATATCTGTGCTCAAAACAGTTAGAATGAATGCGCTTAAAAGCCAGCCAACAAAACTGGTTGAATTCTATGTCCCAATTGAGGCTTTTATCTATATAGCACCAACCTAATGTCTCTATTTTCATGCTTTTTTTTTCTCATCATGTACACAGAGCATTACTGTTCCCACTGTTCAAGCCCTGAGAAATGCTACCAAAGGAATGAGCCACTGGGCAGGGTTCCCACCTAAATCACAGCCTCCATCTCAGGACAGCTCTGTACACTTCTCAGCACCATCTTCAACCCTCGGGTTTCTCAACAAGGCTTCCTGCTCCATATGCTGCCAGGCCCAGTCAAGAGAAAGCAAACGCAACTGCAGAGCTACTCACTCTGCAGCCACCAGAGGGTCCCACAGCATTAGCTAGGAAGCAAGGACACACCCTCTCCTAGCACAAATCTCCACCAAGCTTACTCTTCCCCGGTGCCTCACAGCAGCTTCCCCTAGCTTCCAGCCCCCAAATAGGATTGCCTGGAACCCCCAGAGCTACTTGCTGGCTAATACTGTTGAGGCACCAGTTCATACTAAGTGGCCGGCTTTTCACAAGGGGTTTGTGTCACCAGGGCCCCATGGAGTCACATTTCTGTAGGTCTGAGAACTCCTCAGCCACATTCCATTATCATCCATGAACACAGAGTATCTGGGGCTTAAATAACTTTCTCTTTCATACAGCCCCCAGAATTTCTGTCTGGAACACCACTTCCTCTCAAGTTTTAATAAAGAAAAGGTAACTGCATATGAGACTGGCAGACTACAGCCCATGATGGGCAGGTCTTATCTTGCAGAGTTCTCCCCCAAGTCCAAGCATTCTTGGGGTCCAGACAAGCTGGTGTTCTGTTCTGGACTGATTACTTAACTCAAGGTACAGCATCCTTTTTTCTTCCTCCTTTGAAGAGATCTGGAAAATCAGAGTCCCTTATGACTAGAAGATGGAAGAGGAAGGCCAGAATTCCCAGGTTTTTCTTTGTCGGCTACCCCAATCCATAACATAAGTAGACCCGCAAACTTGTGACTGATTTTCATTAAGGTTTTTTAAAATAAATTTATTTATTTTTGGCTGCTTTGGGTCTTCGTTGCTGCGCGCAGGCTTTCTCTAGCTGCGGCGAGCAGGGGCTACTCTTCGTTGCAGTGCGCAGGCTTCTCATTGCAGTGGCTTCTCTTGTTGTGGAGCACGGGCTCTAGGCACGCGGGCTTCAGTAGTTTTGGTGCACGGGCTTAGTTGCTCCGTGGCATGTGGGATCTTCCCAGACCAGGGCTTGAACCAGTGTCCCCTGCGTTGGCAGGCAGATTCTTAATCACTGTGCCACCAGGGAAGTCCCTCATTAAGGTTTTGTCTGTCTCTTTTTTGAGTGTTTAAAAAGAGGCTGGATATATTCAGGAAAATACTTTAAAATAATTAAAAGACTTTGAGAGGTTGGCTCCTACCTTCAGGATGGCTGCACATAAATCACTTCATATAATCCCCATAATAACCTACCCCCCAGGATGGGAATATGAAGTCCATTTTATGGATGAGGAAACAGAAAGCACGGAGACTTAATTGCCCATGGCACAAAGCAATCATGCAGCAGAGCCAGATTTCAACACAAGTCTGTCTGGCTCCAACCCACCCTCCACTTATTAATAATAATTATAGTTAACAGGAGTGGGGCACTTACTATGTGCCAGGCAGTCTGCTAAGTATTTACTCATTTATAGCCACAATACTCCTAGGAGGCAGGTATTCCTTTTGAGT
Organism: Mesoplodon mirus; assembly: GCF_964341445.2. NCBI lineage: Eukaryota > Metazoa > Chordata > Mammalia > Artiodactyla > Ziphiidae > Mesoplodon > Mesoplodon mirus. The sequence goes on along the minus strand of NC_138978.1, from coordinate 116,619,546 downwards.
CCATTTTCCAGATGAGAGAACTGAGGTTTGGAAAGGCTGGTGACATGTCCAAGATCACATGGCTAATGAGTGGCAGAGAAAATATGATTCACTCCCCAAGCCTGCATTCTTAACCCCTGTGATATGTAGCCAAACTGTCTCTCCGAATGTCCAGTCCCCCTCCCCCATGCTCCCCTTGCTGCAGGCACACTGGGGGTTTTCAATTACCATCCCAGACCAAACCCCTCCCCACCTCCCAGCCTCTGCATGTGCTTTTCCCTCTACCCAGAAAGCTTCCTCCTGGTCCCTCCCTTATTTTCAACCCTAGTTCCTCTTCTTCCTCTAGGTCTGAGTTCCAATGTCCCCTCTTCAGTGTAGTCTTCCCTGACTTTCTACTTCGATTCTTCTCTCACTCAGATCCTTGTTTTTCCCATCAAGGCACTCATTACAACTTACCCAAAATTTTATATTAGTTTCATTTTACTTGTATTTTATTTGCCTTTCCCGCTAGAATGAAAGGCCTATGAGGGCAGAAATTTGTCTGTCTTGGTCCCTGACATATCTCCAGTAGCCAGAAGATTCCAGGTATTGATAGGTGCTCTGTAAATATTTAATAGATTATAATCATTAGAATTTGCAGCTCACCAATAGAAGAAAGCAGATGGTTTCCAACCCCAAGCTAAGAGTTCTCTTGTGTTTAAAAAATAAATAAATAAATAAATAAAGGTTTCAGCTTCTGCTGCTCCAAGAGGTAAGTTAGCACAGCAAGCAGAGCCTCGATGGAGTCCTCCCAGTGCCCTAGAAGGAAGTCTGCTCAAAGATGTTCACCCACAAATCCCACACCAGGGACCTTGGGCCACAGAACAGCCCTGCTTGGCCTCCTTAAAGCTTCTTCTCCACAGGGAGGGATCACACAGAATCTGATCTGCTGCCCAGAAGCTGCTGCATACCAGGGCTGAGCTGGATGCCTCATGGTCATGAGCCAGTTCATTCTTTGCCATTACTCCAGACGATAGGCATCCATCCCTATTTTACCCGTTAGGAGACTCAGGTTCACAGTGGTGAGATGGCTTTCCCAGAGCCACACAGCTGGTAAGTGGGAGAGTCACTCACTCCCCCTTTAACATTCTTCAGTGGCTCCTTGTCACCTTCAGAAATGAACTCCAAATTCTTTAGCATGTAACAGAGCAGGACCTTATAGAGCTTTCCTGGGACAGACCCCTCACCACCTTGTCCTCTGCCTGCCTCCTTTTTGTAGAAAAGCTGTAGTCTCCCAGGCCGCCCCTGAGTCACAAAAGCCTGGCTCAAGAGTTCATTAACTCTTCATTAACTACATGAACATGTAGTGGCAAAAATAGCAGTTGGGCCAGGAGAACTGATAAGAATTTAAACAGTAAATCAGGCATATGGCAGTCACAGAATCTTTAGTTCTTATCTGAAGTATATAGATAACAGTATCTGATGCACATTTCCTGAGTTGTTTTACAGATGCTAAAACCCCCACCAAATGGAAGAAGTTAACTACTTGATAACCATGAGCACTGTAGCCCCCAGAGCTACTGGAGCCTGAGGATTGATAATGTTAACCCCTGTGATACAGCCCTGCTACTTCATCATCAATCAATCAGAGAATTGTGCACAAGCTGATCACACACCCTGCGACTCCCCTCCCTCGTCTTGCCTTTAAAAATGCTTCTCCAACCTAAATGTCCATCAACAGAGGAATGGATAAAGGAGATGTGGTACATATATACAATGGAATATTACTCAGCCATAAAAAGGAATGAAATTGAGTCATTTGTAGAGACATGGATGGACCTAGAGACTGTCATACAGAGTGAAGTAAGTCAGAAAGAGAAAAACAAATATCGTATATTAATGCACATATGTGGAATCTAGAAAAATGGTATAGATGATCTTATTTGCAAAACAGAAATAGAGACACAGACGTAGAGAACAAACATATGGACACCAAGGGGGAAAGAGGGGGTGGGATGAATTGGGAGATTGGGATTGACATCTATACACTATTGATACTTTGTATAAAATAGGTAACTAATGAAAACCTACTGTGTAGCTCAAGGAACTCTATTCAATGCTCTGTGGTGACCAAAATGGGAAGGAAATCCAAAAAAAGAGGGGATATTTGTATACATGTAGCTGATTCACTTTGTTGTACAGTAGACTAATACAACATTGTAAAGCAACTATACTCCAATAAAAATAAATTTTAAAAAGTAAAAAATAATAAAAATGCTTCCCTGAAACCCATAGGGGAGTTCAGGTTTTTGAGCATTAGCTGCCCCGGACTCCTTGTCTGGCACCTACAATAAATGCTGCACTTTCCTTCGCCACAACCTGGGGTCAGTAGATTGACTTTACTGTACACTGGCGAGCAGAGCAAAGTTTGGTTCAATAACAAGCAGAGTATCCCAGGTGCCCTGGAGAAAGGCACCTCCTCTTGAGACTCATCCCCATCTGAGGCCCTAATGGACTTTGCGCTCTCCCCATGCAGAACTGAGGCAATTCCTGGAATAGACACAGTACCTCATAATTCCATGCCCTGGCATATGATTTTCCCTCCTATCTGCCCACTCACAGAATGTGGCTAACCCTACTGGTCCTTTAAGATCCCCATAAACAAACAAACAAAAAGGACAGTCCCTGATAGGAATCTATCCTAAGAAAATAAACATGGGCAAAGATGTTTATTCAAAAGTAGTTCTTTTATATATAATTATTATTTATGACAGTAAAAAATTGGTAACAACCTAAATGTTTGAAAAATATGGGAAATGTTTAATAAATTCTATTTCCCTATTTAGGGTGTACTAGTAAAGCCACACTTGGTGTTTGTTTTGTTTTGGGGGTTGCCAGCAAAAAGTCTTGACCAGGCAACTGTAAATTGGCAGTTATCAACTGAACTGCCATGGAGGACTGTTGTGACTCCTTACTATGGCTCCGTAATTGGTGAATAAAGTTTCCTTTTGCTACAACTATGATTCAAACCATTAATACAATGCTTTGGAAACCCAGGACTCTGGAAGTCCTGTCCATCTTGTGGAGCTGCAGCCACTAGGATGCGGGAGCCCTCAGAATCTGGCCAGCAGGCCAAAGAAGAGAGTAGAGAAGCCACAGTGTAATTGAATACAGTTTTCCCTTGGTACCCTTGTGGGTACTGGTTCCAGAAACTCCCCCCATACCGAAATCCATGGTTGCTCAAGTCCCTTATATAAGATGGCACAGTATCACATATAACTTACACACATCCTCCAGTATACTTTAAATCATCTCTAGATTACTTGTAATACCCAATAGAATGTAAATACCATGCAAATAGTATGTAAATGCAATGTAAATAGTTGCCAGAAAGGCAAATTCAAGTTTTGTTTTTTGGAACTTTCTGGAATTATTTTTCTGAAAATTTTTGATCCATGGTTGGTTGAATCTGAGGATGAGGAACCCCCAGATATGGACAGCCAACTGTAGTTACTTGTTGAGTGGGGGAAAATAAAATGAGTGAGTAAATGAACAATCATGCTCTTGATATTTAATGACATACAAAGTAATAAAAATAAGGTATTATGGGACAAAAATAGAATACATAATTTTATAATCAGTGTGGTCACAATTTAGGAATTTCACATCAAAAGCAAAAAGAATGAATTTGCTTATTTTTAACAATTTTCAGCACTTCCTAGCTCTTCACTAAATAACTACCACCCAAGCCACCAATGGATTTGATAGCAGTTGTCACAATGGCTATTGTTTGCCAATTCTGGCTGACACCTGACAACCTTTGAGGAAAACTGGATGTACTCTGTTGGAGTAGAGAAAGCTTTGGAGTTCTTTCTTCCTATTGGATTGCATCTGGAACTTTTCCTTTGCTGCCCAGTTTTTTAATGAGCAAGTTTGGTGAAAGGTGGGAGAGACAGATCCATTGCGTCAACTAACTTTTTCTGAATTCCCTTTAAGGATCAAATTCAACAATCCCTTCTGGGTTCAATTTTCAAATAAAAACAATATCCTCCCTGGACTTCCCTGGTGGCGCAGTGGTTAAGAATCCTCCTGCCAATGTGGGGGATGTGGCTTCGAGCCCTGGTCCGGGAAGATCTCACATGCCGCGGAGCAACTAAGCCCGTGCGCCACAACTACTGAAGCCTGCGCGCCTAGAGCCCGTGCCCCGCAACAAGAGAAGCCACTGCAATGAGAAGCCCGCTCACTGCAACGAAGAGTAGCCCCTGCTTGCCGCAACTAGAGAAAGCCTGTGCACCCAACAAAGACCCAACACAGCCAAAAATAAATAAATAAATCATTCTACCTAAATCCCCAAATTATATATATATTTATTTATATTTATATATGTAATATATATGCATAAAAAGACTAAAAGGTATGGACAGAATTAATCAAAAAAATCTATACAAGGAATAAAAAATAGTTGTATTTGAGCCAAACTGAGGATGATACCAAGGGAGACACAGATTCAAGAAGCACTTGAATTGTGTCCCACTGGACTACAAATGAGGAGGCTTATAAACGCAAAAACTGCAAAATTACATAAGTTGTTTGTCGAGAATTAAAATTAGATCTGGCAAGAAGTAAGGGTGCTTATTAAGTAAGGGTTGGTTGACGCCCCAAATGGTTGCACAGTTACAAAGGAACACCTTAAGACCATGAGGTTGCAGCTGGCAGCTGCTAGCAGATACTGGGTTTTTTGTTTGTGTTTGTTTGTTTGTTTTTTAGCCACACTGCACAGCATGCCGGATCTTAGTTCCCCGACCAGGGATGGAACCAGCGCCGCCTGCAGTGGAAGCGAGGAGTCTTAACCACTGGACCACCAGGGAAGTCCCTAGCAGATACTGTTTTGAGAGGGGCTGGTGGTGTTCTTGAGTCTGATACAGTTCAGAAAATTCAAGTTCTTAACGATGTAGGAACTATCTGAAATCACATTCACAATGGCCACCCAACTCCATTTAGGATGCCTGAGCCACACTTACTCCATTTTGATTTTTTAAATGCACTCTTTTCTTTAATGATTAAAGCAGATGTACAATGCATGTTTGGCCACAAAATAGGCTGTTCTAGTTAGCATAAAGTTTAAGTGAAATCATGTATAAGCCAAAATGGCTTCTCCATACCTCATAATGTAAAAACTTCTTCCATCAAAGGAAATATATAAAAGTATTTCTCTTTGGTCCATGAGTTTACAAATAATCTTATTTTCCTTTTTATACATTGGTATATTTTCCAAACTTTCTACAATAAGAATGTAACCTTTTTTACAATCAGATTTAAAAGTGATGGTAAACGTTATTGTTATTTGAAGAACGTCTATCAAATGTTCCTCCTCCAGGAATTGTTCTGCGACCATTCCATGGGGACTTGGAGGTCCCTCCTCAAGTTCTCACAGTGTCCCTTCGTGTCCTCTACCATTCACTGAGCTCACTGGATTTTAGCCATTTGCTAATCTATCTTCCAACAAGATTTGAAGCTCTTTGAGAGACAGGACTGATTCTTTGATTTCTGAATCCCCAGGCCTTAGCACATACATTAAGCATCCCTAAATGTTTGTGAATCAAATGAAGAAATCAAATAAGGAGTCTATAGTATACGGAACTCAGGTATTCTCATTCTAAACCCAGTTGCATATTTCCTGGAACTAAAGAGATCTAGAATTTTCTCCATTCTTGACTGTAACCTAGGGCCTAGGAAGAACTTAGGAAGCCTATGTTTTTTGCAGGAGTGCCCCACTGAACATTCAGCACCAATGTTGCAGGAACCCGGCAGAGTGAGAGCTGAAATCCAAGTTGCCAAGATTAGTCACTTGGAGGCACTTGGAGGATTCCCCAAGTCTGCTCATTCCTTTGGGATCACTCACTCCTCCCAGGACCTCCCCTGGGAACAAAGGAAAACCCAAGACTTGGGACTGGGCCCTTTTCCAACAACAGCTGCTAGTAGTTTGCATTTAACCCTAAACCACAATTAAAATAAAAAGCGGGGGGGACTTTCCTGGTGGTGCAGTGGATAAGTCTCCGTGCTCCCAGTACAGGGAGCCAGGTTGGATTCCTGATCACGGAACTAGATCCCACATGCACGCCGCAACTAACAGTTTGCATGCCACAACTAAGGAGCCCTCCTGCTGCAACTAATACCTGGCGCAACCAAATAAATAAATATTTTTTTAAATGGCGGGGGGAATAGCGTCAGCTAGGAAACACTTAGGTTTTCTCTAAATTTCTTCTAAAGAATTTGAGGACCAAACAGGCCAATTTCAGGACAAAAAAAGGAGACCCTGAAACAGGTTTTAACAATATCAGCTATGACGGAAGCCATTCACACTAAGAGGGGTAAATCTCCAGTTCAACAAAGGGTTTGTAACGCCCTCGATCTGACTAGCCACCAAACGGCAACCACCCACCTCCACTCCGCGAGCAGGCGCCGGCAGGGAACTCGGCTTCTCTGAGAGCTGCCCGTGGACAGGGGTTCCAGGCCTTGGAGACCCTCCCAACTGACCTCCTAGGGCCTTATCTGAAACCAACCAAGTCTGACGCCCTCGCGGTCGTTAGGACTCCACGAGCCCCTCCCTGTAATATCATCTAGAAAATAATTCCTAGACCTGTAGGTTACGGACAAGCGCTTACAATCTGGTTCTGGGCCAGCGCGCCCCACCCGCAGCATGGCTGGATTCTTGGATTTGCACACTCACTCGCTCTCTAAAACCAAACCCGAGAGGAAGGGCATGGCCGAGGGTGGGAATGTCCTAAAATATTCCAGAGCATTTGAGTAGGAAGAGAAGTTTACAGTATTGCTCTCACTGGGGGCGGTGGGGAGCCCTGGAGCGAGGCTCCTCCGCACAGCGAAAGAAGGGTGTGTGCGCTGCGCCCGGGGTGTGAGTGTTAAGTGCGGGGGCAGGAAGAGGAGGGAGGAGAAGGGGTGGGGTGAGCGGAGGCCCTGACACTGGCCCAGGCTCCTCCTGCCTCCCCCGCTCCCCGCCCCCACTTACTAAGGCGCCCAGCCCGCGGCGCTCTGCTCACTGGCCGCGCGTCCCCGCTAGCCGAGCGCCCCCGCCAGCCGAGCGTCCCCGCCGCCCCTCCTGCCACGGTGAGTTCCGCCCGCCGGTCCCAGGCGGTCCCCAGCCCCAGACCCCGCGCCCGTGGAAACCCCCGCATCGGCGGCTCTGGCTCGCCCGGCTGGCTTCGCCGGGTGTCCCGGGCGCCGGGGGGCTTGGTCAAGGATCAGCTGGAGATGGGGAGGTATCTGGGCCACACCCTGGCTTGGAGAGCAGCGCCCCTGACCCGCCCAGGCGCGAGCCCCCAGATCCTCGCGGGGGGGGGCGAGCCCTTGTCCTTCACTACTGTACCTCCGTGTTGGTGCCCTGGGGTCTGCTCTCTCCTACCTTTCGGTTTGTCTTTTTTTACACCCACTTTCCTACTTTTCGACTAGTCGCCCTAGTTACCCGAACCCCCGCTGCTGGCCCCCTGTCCTGGCCGGCGTATTTCTTTGTGTGCTCCGGCTGCAGGCTGACCTCTGTCCAGATGTTCGTAGCCACCTCCTAGCTGGACGGCCCGTGAAGGCTCGGGGAGGGCTGACGGTTTCCCTACCCAAAGGACACCCCTCAGCCCCTCTCCCCGATGCTTCAGGTTGGGCTTCCTGTTGTTTGTCTGCTAGACGGGAAGGTTCTTACTGCCGACCGAGGGAGGAAGGTCTATTTTCTTTATAACGCAGTTTTATAACGCAGTTTTGCTGAGGGATGGGGGTAAGAGGGGGAGGGAAGCCCATGTGAAACCTGTGTGAGTGATTTTTGTACTGAAAGGGATCCCTTCTTGCTGTCTTAAACAAGTGGAACTATACAGAGATAGAGGAAGAGCAGGCTTAACGAAGGATCTTCTAACCCAGACTAATCTGGCCCAGTGCAATGAGCTGTTGGTACCTGGTCACAATTTGAGCCTGGCCAGAGGACGGGCGCTTCCCCCAGGCCTGGATACCACTCTCTAGCCTCGGCCGGACTCCACCTAACTGAAACCCGGAATCTGCCTTGTTGGGCCGGGGTGGTGGGGAAAGCAGAGCAGCTAGCCTCGTACCAGGCGCAGCTGAGCCCCGGGCCAGACTCTGGAATACGTTAAGCCCACCCCCTTCGCTGGGAGCTTTCTGCAGGGCGTGGTTAGCACAAAGGGCTCCCGGATTCTCCTAGTGGAGGCCTGTGACTCAGTTGTGAGGCCATGTGGGTGTGGCCCGGATGGTTGCAGATTGATTCTGCAGATGGTTCAGACAGAACACTCCCTGAAGGAAAAGGGGAACTGTGCCATCTTAGAGGGCATTTTCCAAGAGGAAGTGAGTCACACCAGGACTTGGCCCGCAATCTGAAGGAGCGGTTTCTTGACTGAACTGTGTGTGAAGACAGCAGTTAGACTGGTAGGGCCATGGCAGAACTGCTGCTAGGTTATCGGCCTGTATGCCTGCTGGCAGGCTGCCCCAGCTTTATTTAGGAGGTAGCTCTTCCCGTTAAGAGGTTTGCAGTTGCTGCAGATGCTTTTTCCCCTGCAGCCTGAGTTTCAACCTAAAGCAGTGGATTTTCATATCCTGCACCTCAGGTGAGGCCAGTCTCAACACCCTGTCAATGATCTTTGCCTCCAACGTGATTCAGCAAATTGCAAAAGGTAATGACAGGCATTAGGGCAGGAATGAGTTCATATAACTCATTTGGAATTTCTTCATCAGCCCTGCCCCCACAGATTCCTCTCCAGTTTCTATTTAATCATCTCTTCCAAATGATGTATTCCTTCCTTGACAGCCAGAAGCTACTTTCTTCACTGTGGTCCTTGATACACCATTTGGAGATTCTTATTTTGGTTCTTCAAATTTTCCTGAGGGTCTACTGAGCATAGCACCCTGTCTTCTAGGTGATGGTCTTCCCTGGCTTTTCCTGCATACAACATCAGATGGCCCCTTTTCCTCCCATGTCTGGCCCCTGTCCAGCCTCTCCAGCAGCCACTCCAGTGAGGTCAGGCCTTGTGCTGGGTGGAGCTGAGACTGAGTGCCTCCTTGCTTTCCATGGACAGCTCCAAAAATGTGAATCTTTTAGAGCCTACCCACTTGGTATGGCCTTGATCCAGTCCAGTCTTTTAAAGTTGAGGGAAACAATGGAATCCTTTCAGAGTTATAATGTGCAGATTAGCACTCAGAGTGCTGGGAAAGCTAGACTGATCTTTTTATTAGGATCTTTCTTAAGCTTCTCATTTTCCCGGGACTCAACAATTTAGGAATTTCACATCAAAAGCAAAAATAATGAATTTGCTTATTTTTAACAATTCTCAGCACTTCCTAGCCCTTCAGTGGGTTTAATAGCAGTTGTCACAGTGGCTATTGTTTGCCAGTTCTGGTGATGCCTGACAACTCTTCAAGAAAAACTGGATGTACTCTTTTAGGGTAGAGGTGGCTTCAGAGTTCTCCTATTGGATTGCATCTGGAGCTTTTCTTTTGCTGCTCACTTTTTTTAGTGGGAAAGTTTTACGTTTGGTGAAAGGTGAGAGAGACAGCCTGGATCAGATTCATTGCCTCCACTCACTTCTTCTGAATTCCCTTTAGGGATCAAATCAAGAATGCCTTCTGGGTTCAATTCCCCATCCCACCCCCCACCCCACCCCCAATTTTTTTCTTTTTAAATTCCTCAAAGCAAAAGGAAGGAAACCTAAAACACATTTTAGATAACAGATGTTTGTTTTTACTGACATTCTGCCAATTGTTTTCTGGGTGGGCTGAAAGAAAAGTAGGGTATGGACAAGACACGAAAGAGCAAAGTAGATCAGACTTCTTGCTCTTTGGAAGTCTCCTTTTTGAAATTATGACCTGGATCTGGGCATGAGCCCAGAGCAAACATTTGGTATTGCTTAGAAGCAGACACTTTTCTAAGGAGGCCTCCTACTTCCCTGCTACTCCCAGAAGGATCAAAATGTACATTATTGTCAATTTCCTTCTTACTGATTCATTGAGCAGGCTCTGAGGACAGGGCGCTAGCTTCTGGGACCCTGCTACTGGAGCCCACAGTTTAGTGTGGAAAGAAACAAACACAGTTAACTAGAATTCAGGCCATATTTTAAAATAGTATGACCTTAGCTGGTGAACTCCCCAGAGGCAAGCATCACGGGACAGAGGTGGTGGAGAGCACACCCACGTGTGCCTAACACCGTGACAGGGTCATGCAAAGTAGGTGTTTGGTGAAGGAACAGAAAAAATGGAAAATTGAATTCCCACCACTGTAACTAAATTTGTAAAGCTCAGAATTCTTTTCGGAAGAGAAAACTACACAAAGAAAGACACGTGAGCTTCCACTCTTCAGACCTGTGTAGGAGATACACAGACATCAGAATAAAATGATTCAATAAAAGGTGAGTGAATGATGAAGTAGTTAGAGCCTGTGGAGCTCACAGTGAGAGAGCAGTAAAGTGGGATAAACCAAAACTCAAGAAAACCGTAAGAGTGAGAAGAGAAAGAAAAGTCAAGTCGTGTTGGGTGACCAGACCTGTTTAGCAGGATACACCGTTTTCTCCTCCGCTATGGAATGTACTCTGCTATGGAATGTACTCTCCTATGGAATGTACTCTGCGGTTCATTCATAGGCCGCCCCTTTCCCGGCCCTTCCCAGCCCTCACCTCCTCCCGCAGAGCTCCCAGCCTCAAGGGTTTCAGCCCAGACCCGGTAGTCACACCTGCACCTCAGCTCCGGCCAAGGGAATTATTTGATTGATTCATTCACTCATTAGCAAACACTAAACCACTATTTAGTTGTTCGTGGATAGAACTGAATAATTCACAGTTCTTAACCTAGAGGAACTTAAATCTAAGATAGAGAGACGGGCAAATGATTAAATGGATGGAGTGTTTCAGGTGCCGGAGTAGGCTGTCTGGGGAACAGAGGGGACGCTGCAGCCTCTCAACCCCAGGCCCAAGGCTATCCATTGGAAGTGTTTCCGAGCCAGAAGCTATAGAGTCCCGGGGTGGGACTCTTCTGGGGCGGAGGAAACGGCGAATTCAAGTCCCTGAACTGCTTGCTGCTTTAGCAACCAATGGTCAGTGCTTCCATCAGCCCAGGCTGGGCAAGCCCCGCCCAAAATGGGAGGGCCGGGCAGGCTGACTCAGTAGGTCAACTGCTGCACTCTGGAAGAGCCGTTCGATTCATCCACTAGCCAAAAGAACAGTATTAATCACATCTTCCCCTTTTCCTTCATCTTACTTTAAAACCAGTGTACTGGCTTCACCTTCAAAACGGAATAACTTGCTCGTAGCCCAGGTCAGTGCCCTCAGGGGCCCTGGTTACTGATGAGAGGGTGGTCATCTCTGGTTTTCAAAGATGTTTTCACTTTCACAACCTTAGATCTCCTGAGTAGCCCCGATCTACATTCTTATTGCAGAACAAACAGGGAGTCTGTGCTGACTGCTGTGTCCACGGCCCATGTGCTGAGTAAACAGCAGAGGGAGTTCCAGTGGGACAGGAAAGCTCTGGCACTTCAGAATGAGCATAGACAATCCCGGGCTGGGTTTGGAGTGACCTGAGTGCTCACTAGAGGAAGACTGGCCTCACTCTTTTGAAGAAGGTATTCAGGGGTGGCCAGGACTTCCTCAGCTTACAAGTTGTATTTCTTAGAGGTTCCTAAATTAGCCTGTTTCCTATTTTAGGGGTCCTTACCCTGCTGTATTCCCTTTCTTACTTCTCTGGCTTTGCAGTGCATTTTCCTTCTGCTCTGCCCTGTGAAGAATGTGAACTAGGTGTCCCACAGCCAGTTCCAGTTTCTGGGATCTTTGGGCATTTGTTGTGAAGTGCCCTGCCACTTGAGCTTGGGCACGGGTATTTTTAAACCTCTGTGGTGGCTGACTCCTTTCCTGAGATATTTCAGAACTGGTGTGGGATGCCACAGCCTTCTCCCATAGGTGACTCATTCAGTTCACTTCTCTTATGTCGCTGGACTTCCAGAGCCAATCCAGGCAAGGCTGACTCCCTCTAAGCCCACTGCCATCTGAAGCCAGATCCTGGCTGTGTCAGGAGAGAGGGGAAAGGGTGTGGTTCCCCTGGAATTCATCCCACAGTGGACCTTGAATTGGCTGCTCTCTCCAAGAGAACTGCTTTCCAGATGAATCATGCCAGATTCTGGTTTATAGCATTCTCTAGAGTATAGCATTCTTTGGCATACTGATTCCTGTACTTTTCTGGAGATTAAGGGGTAGAACTTTTGACTCTTAAAGTGTAATTTTTCAATCCTCATGTTCACCAACTCCACCTTCTCTGTAACAGACAGCATTTACGGATCTGTGTTGAGTACGCATATGTCAGCGGAAGGAACCAGACTGAAAGCATGTCTCCAGTTCCTGTTGAGACTCTTCAGGGGAAGTTACCAGCCTCTTCTTCAATCTCTGTTCTAAACTTATTCTTGATGGTTTTTTGTGGTTTTTTTTTTTTTGAGTGGTATATTACAGTCTCAATTCAAATTCACCTGTTTCCTATCCAATAGTGATTTTAGATGGTGTTAGCCAAAGCTACTCCATTCTGGCTAAAGCATGCCTTCCAGTTAAGCAAAATTCATTGGGCTCCTATTAAGTACCAGGCATTGGGTCTTGATGAGACATATGCCCCCAGATTATTATACCTGAATATAATGATCTGACACATCCTTTCCTTTCTTTTTTTAAAAATTAAATTAATTAATTAATTAATTTATTGGCTGTGTTGGGTCTTCGTTGCTGCAGGTGGGCTTTCTTTAGTTGCAGTGAGCGGGGCTACTCTTCATTGCAGTGCACGGGCTTCCCATTGCGGTGGCTTCTCTTGTTGCAGAGCATGGGCTCTAGGTGTGTGGGCTTCAGTAGTTGTGGCACGCAGGCTCAGTAGTTGTGGCAAACGGGTTTAGTTGCTCCACGGCATGTGGGATCTTCCCAGACCAGGGTTCGAACCCGTGTCCCCTGCATTGGTAGGCGGATTCTTAACCACTGCACCACCAGGGACGTCCCTTACCTTTGTTTTAAACTATTCACAATGAAAAGCTCTTCCTTTCCCACTGCACCTCAGACTGTGAGAGTAGCTCTTTTGTCTAGTGCTGCCAAAAATATATCAGATCCCCAAAGGAATTAGGATATACTATTACTTGTTCCTTCTCAAGGAAGTAGATAATGGGCTTTGGGGAGCTTTTATTTGGGTAGGGCAACTGCATGTTACTACCAAAGATGCAAATGTCTTTGTTACAATCAATAACAAGTTCAGAACTTTAGTAAAGAATACATGGAGGGGGCTTCCCTGGTGGCGCAGTGGTTGAGAGTCTGCCTGCCCATGCAGGGGACGCGGGTTCGTGCCCCGGTCTGGGAGGATCCCACATGCCACGGAGCAGCTGGGCCCGTGAGCCATGGCCACTGAGCCTGCGCGTCTGGAGCCTGTGCTCCGCAATGGGAGAGGCAACAGCAGTGAGAGGCCCGCGTACCGCAAAAGAAAAAAAAAAATACATGGAATTCCCTGGCGGTCCAGTGGTTAGGCCTCAGCACTTTTCTGTGTTCAGTTCTGGTCGGGGAACTAAGATCCCGCAAGCCACGCGGTGAGGCCAATACATGCTCAGGAGACAAAATTCATTTTTAAGCAGATTTCTAAACCCTAGAATGACTGAACAAGGTTACCTAGTTAAGCTTGGAGAGTTGAAGTTTTTATATTAACCAGGCTTGATTGTGTGGGTTGTTGGTATTCAGCCATATCCATATCGAAGAGTCCCATTTACCAGCGCTAAGAGAAACAGAGAAACGTCTGTTCTTTCAGTAGGTGCTTTGTCAGTTAAAAGGAGGGGCGCTGATCTTGCTTTTCCAAATAATTAGTGTTTTTACTCTTCATTTGGTGATTTATGCAAAATTAGCGGGCAACTAGATAAATCCCTTATTCAGAGCACCAATACCTGAACTGCCTATTTTCATCAGCAGGAGGCATAAAACCTGAGTGAACTGGTTCTTATAGTCATTGAATTTTACAGCTGAAAAGGATTGAATGAATGAGCTAATCACCCTCTTCCAATCATTCTCAAAAGACTGGTAATTCATGTCGCTTAAAAGTTAATGTAAATTGTTTCTTTACATCCTTTAATAGGTTCCAACAGACCTCACCAAAATGCCCTCTCAAATGGAACACGCCATGGAAACCATGATGTTCACATTTCACAAATTTGCTGGGGATAAAGGCTACTTAACAAAGGAGGACCTGAGAGTACTCATGGAAAAGGAGTTTCCTGGATTTTTGGAAGTAAGTGTTGAAAGGCTCAGAAAGAACCAGAACCAGATGTAAAAATCAATGCTTCTGGGCCCTAGTTCCTTTCCCTTCCTCTTTCCAGCCCTTCCCTGTGGAAGTCACTACTAGAAAGGTGTTTTCATTCATTTACTTATTAAACATTATTGAATGCCTACTGTTTGTAAGATACTAGGGGAGGAAACAGAAGGTAAAGAAGACACAGCCCCTGCCCTCAAGGAGCTTACAGTTTAGAAGTGAAATGACACTACACACAAATCACCATAATGCGAGGTATTAGAAGTCATCCGTGTCCATTGAGACAGAGTTGTAGGAAAGAGGACCTTTCACCAGAGTAATCAACCAGGTTGCCTTGTTGCCCTCAGGCCCATAAACCTGGCACTGGAGGTACCACATCCTGGTCACATCCACTTTGAGCAACTTGAATCTCCCTTCTTAAATTAAATCCCTTTAGATAAAGGCTTTAAAATTTTTTTCCAACACTGCTCTAAAGCAATGGTGTCAAGCATCTGCTGAATGAGAGCCAAGCGGCACTCCAGAAATAACTGCTTTTCACATTGAAAATGCAATGAGAACACAGGAGCGCAGTTTGAGTTTATGCCTCACCTTTGACAGATCGAGGGGTCCGTGAAGACCAGAAGAGGATCTGCCATGAGCTCAGATACATCACTCAGGACATTAGGCAACAAGGCACAGTTGCCCTTTTACATCATAGGCCCTCAAGAGATGGTTGTTGCGTTTCACTGAAGGTGAAACATTGCCTAACAAAATATTAGATTGAAATGCAGGCCCTTCTCCCTCTGCCACAGCCAGAGTCATTTGAAGGGATCAGTACTGTGTTTGGTGTGCATTAGCCTCTAAAGGGCGAAGGGAGGAGATGGTAAAAGACAGGGTTCTGCTTCTTGTCATCTGCCTGGTAAACAGCATTAATCAAGCCCCTGACTCCTGACTCATTAAACATAGGGTTTTGTAGTACATGATGACTTACATGTTATCAATACCAGTCAAATAAGCAGATATAAATAGCTTAACTAGTATCTCAGAGCTGCAGTTACCACAATTCTATCCCAGAATGAGTTAGAGGATACTGTTGTTCTGCTTTTGTACAGTTCTGGGATAGAGCCCCAGACCAGGACCCTAACTGGGAAGGTTGCTTCAGCTTCCTGTGCCTCAGTTCCTGCCTCTGGAAAATGAGAGGCTGGACATGATTATCTCCAAGACCACTTTCACTTTCTGTGATCCTTCCAGGCAAGCATAAAATTCGAGGACAAAATGTGCTCATTGTAAACCTGCCCATCACACAAACAAAGGCGTTCTCGGTCTACTTCTGAACACTCATTAATTGTGTTGTTGCATAAGTTAGAAGCCAGGATGATATCACATGAGACGAAGATCCTTCCTCCCTAAGGGCTTTGTGGCTTGGTAAACATAAAGTGTTCAGTACCGAGTACTGAACGTGGCAGTATAATTTATTCTAAGCATGGGGTCATAATTCCAAGCACACCCACACTCGCTGCATTCACAGATCGTTTTGTTTCTAAACTTGACCCCTTACGTCATCCAAATTTCACTCCTGACCACAGCCAGGAAGCTGGGGTTAAGGCCAGAATTAACTGAAACCCACCCAAAGCAGAGGTAGCTGCATAGACAGGTTATAGATGATTGCTTAGGGCGTGTAGGAAATGCTTTTGCTTTACCTTAAGGGATTTCTGAGTGCAGTTTATAAAAATCCAGCACACTTGAGACACTGAGTATCAGTTCCCTCACTCATTTATACAATCAATGAAATTCATAAATATTTTACCTGAGTCCTTTAACACCTGTAAAGGGCCATATTTCCCTCTGGTTGAGGGCATGGACCCTACAGGAGAAACCACACTTTCCCACTTCTAAGCATCATCACTACGAAAAGGAATGATGAAGCCAATCACCTTGAAAACAGAGTAAAAGAAAAAACAAAGGGGATCTTAACGTGCTCATCTTAGTTCCATGTATTCATGCTAGGCACTGAGAATCATGGGGAGTTTTATAACTCCATCACACATACTGCTTTTGAAGTACATCCAGTGTAAAACAAAGAGTACATCCAGCAAAGAGTATAGGATGGCATAGATTGACCAACTTATTAAGAACAGAAGCAATCTTAGAAACACTTTAGTCCAACCTCAATTCTTAGTTGTTACATGAAGGCCCACCAAGCTGTGTGACTTACTCAAGGTCACCTGGCTAATATGATATGAAGCTACCCTAGACTGGCCTCAGCTGTGCCAAGAAATGAGGAACATCTGCCTGAACTCTTTAAACCTAACAAACCCCAGGGCATCATTAACACCTCTTTAAAATCCATAGGACATGGGGCTTCCCTGGTGGCGCAGTGGTTGAGAGCCCACCTGCCGATGCAGGGGACACAGGTTCGTGCCCCGGTTCAGGAAGATCCCACATGCCGCGGAGCGGCTGGGCCCGTGAGCCATGGCCACTGAGCCTGCGCGTCCGGAGCCTGTGCTCCACAGCGGGAGAGGCCACAACAGTGAGAGGCCCACGTACCGCAAAAAAAAATAAATAAATAAAATAAAATAAAATCCATAGGACAATGATCTGAAATTTACTCCCTAAATAATCGCATGAGGTCTTTCATAGGCGTTTCCTTCTTTAAGGACTTGACCATTATATCAGGAATGAAAGTTTGTCAAGAGAATATAAGTTTAGACTAAAAAATGGGGGAATTTAGGGTGGTTCTCAGACAGAATTTTGTGATTCTGAAAATTATGGTAACAGTTGGACTGTAAGTAAAGCATGTCAGAAGGCCATGCTGGTTTCTAAGTGGATTGAGAGTTCAGAGTCGTGAGTCTCCCTTCTCTGGCACTGAATCTCCTCTTTCTAGAAATAGGCTGCTTCTAGTCCCTGAGTTATATACAAGAGTGCCATGGAAACCTCTTTCCTAGCTTGAAATAAATATGAATTTACTGAAATGCTCCCTCAAAGCAGAAAAATACATTTAGATGACCTCCAAAGATCACTATGACCTAAAGCAAGAATTGAAATAATTAGGAGATTATATATATAGCTGTCAGCAGTACAAATCAAAGAAGCTCGTCATTGCAACCATTGACTCATATTTCTTGCCTCTGTCCTTTTTTTTTCAGAATCAAAAAGACCCTCTGGCTGTGGACAAGATAATGAAGGACCTGGACCAGTGCCGAGACGGCAAAGTGGGCTTCCAGAGCTTCTTTTCACTAATCGCTGGGCTCACCATCGCATGCAATGACTATTTTGTAGTACACATGAAGCAGAAGGGAAAGAAGTAGGCAGCATTGAACAATTACTCCCACCCTGATAAGAATTCTCATAAAGGGTCACTTAAGGAATCTGCCCCACAGCTACCCCTGTATAAGGATTTCCTGAGCAGATTGGGACCCTTAGAAAATGTACAAATAAAATCCAGCTCCACCTTGAGAAGCAGAGAAAGAAAAGTCAGTTAAAGCCAGATAAGCTTTTGATTTTTATATTGCTTGCATCCCCTTGCCCTCAATAAACAAATTCCTTTTTTAGTTCTGAATTTGAGACAGGATGTTTGTTCTTCTTCAGAAATGTTTGTTCCCTGCTTCATTCACAAAGAGCCCACATGCCCTTAAGCATCTAGCGCAAGGCAGAGCTCTTTCCACAGAACCTGCAAAATGGGAAAGCACTCTCCACTCAGGCTTGAAGTCTAACTTCTCAAATTGATCTGCCCTGTAGCTGTTCCTAGCTGAAGGACAACAACTCCAAGGATTAAAAGAAGGCACTTCAGGGTATATTCCACCTTTATAATTCCTGAGCATAGTCCTGCCCAGTTAAAGCAGTGCCTTTCCAGCCAGCACTTTGTATGCCTGAAATGTCTGAGTCCATTTTTCATAACAAAGTTTCAGCAAACTAGGGTAAAAATAGTTCCATAAGACAACTAATCAAAATTAGAGTCTAGTGTGATGCCTCTAACAATATAACATTAACATTTTTTGAGCTGTCATGAGATGCCATGATTGTACTAAGATGTCAGGAAATAGGCTAGCCATGATTTATAATATAATGGGGTAGTGCTTTTTTTGTTGAAAATGAAATGCCAGTACTTATGTCTTGATAAATAGCAGAATGTTTCTCCCAGCCCTTTCTGTGTCTGTTACAAGCTTCAGCAGATATGCATTCCATAGCTATTATTAAATAGCTATGCTTATTAATAATACAGTATTCTACATTTTTATGGAGAGATGAGGTATTAATTGGCACATGAAATTGTCCCAATTAAATAGGTCAATGAAGATGGAAACATCAATATAACTCTGGGGGAAAGTTCAATATAAGGTCATCCGGGCTTCCCAGGTGGCGCAGTGGTTGGGAGTCCGCCTGCCGATGCAGGGGACACCGGTTTGTGCCCCGGTCCGGGAAGATCCCACATGCCACGGAGTGGCTGGGCCCGTGAGCCATGGCCGCTGAGCCTGCGCGTCCGGAGTCTGTGCTCCACAAAGGGAGAGGCCACAACAGTGAGGGGCCCGCTACAGCAACAAAAAAACAAAACAATATAAGGTCATCCACCATCACAAGGAAAAACATGCAAAAGGGAACAGGATAGTCTAAAACTATCTTTGGGGAAAGGATATCTGTAATAAAATCAATGCCCAAGATAAAATTCCAACCATTTTATTTTGTCTCAGCCAACAAATGAACAAGGTAAGACAACTTATCTTGTTAGCTATAGTTAACAGATAGCTTTGCAGCTATAGAGTTATATCAGTCAGCAGGTTTACAAAGAGAGGGATTTACTACAAGATATTAAATGGAGGAGCGGAGTTGGCTAGCTAAAGAACTGACTTGAGGAATGATTCCCAAATCTGTGCCATAGAACTGGGCCCCCAAGGAAACTGTTGGCTCAGGAAGCTGCCTGCTGAACTGGGAAGCCGTTGCTAAAGCTAGCAGCTCCAGAACCACACAACCCATGGCACAGTCCACACTACCAAATATGGGTACCCATTACCCTGCCTCTTTCCACACATGACTTGGCTCCCACATCCAAGTATCAAAGAAGTGCATCTCATTACCAGAAACTCAATCACATCAAAACCTGAACTGCAAGGGAGTCTGGCAAATAGTTTTACATTTTCCAACCTCTACACACTAGGAGTTGGCATGCTGGTCCACCATATCTGCCACAGTGACAATTCTTAATTCTAAGAGAAATCTTCCAATGGACCTACAGACTGTCATACAGAATGAAGTAAGTCAGAAAGAGAAAAACAAATATTGTATAATATTGCTAATATGTGGAATCTAGAAAAATGATACAGATGAACTTATTTGCAAAGCAAAAATAGAGACACAGACATAGAGAACAAACGTACGGATACCAAGGGGGGAAGGGGGAGTGGGATGAATTGGGAGATTGGAATTGACATATATACACTACTATGTATAAAATAGATGACTAATGAGAACCTACTGTATAGCACAGGGAACTCTACTCAGTGCTCTGTGGTGACTTAAATGGGCAGGAAATCCAAAAAAGGGGATATACGTATACATATAGCTGATTTACTTTGCTGTACAGCAGAAACTAACACAACATTGTAAAGTGACTATACTCCAATAAAAATTAATTTAAAAAAAATAAGAGAACTCTTCCAACCTGTAGGTTAAAGAGATTATTGCTCTAAGGAAACTCTAAAAGATAACCTCTGACAGCTACAGGGAATAGAGAAGCAAACTGGCCCATCCCAGTAAGGCAAACTTGTATCAGTCCAAATGTACCCTTTTAGTTTACACCACCTGCGTCCTGGGGCAACTGTGTTTACTGGGTGTTATAAAATTGGTGTTCAGTTTGCAAATGGGCAGGTGAAAGTGTAACACAGGGATATTATAGGCTCAGATGTCCCCAAATCCATAGCAAGCTTTCACACTTGAAGCCTCTTTACCTGAAAACAGAAAGAGAACTATCCCAGGAGAGAGGGCTCTGGGGCTAGGAGAGAGGAAGTATCATTCATCTTCACAGTGGATTTGTAGAGTCTAAAAATTTCTAAAGCAGTGTATTATTCCCAGAACATGGCCTCAGATGCTCTGGCCAGGGAATCATCTGAGTCACTGTATTTGGGGTGTGTGTGGGGGGGGGTGGCGCTGGGAGGAGAGGAGAGGGAAAGTGGACAATAAGTTACTTTTTCTCACCTTAGCCTCATTGCTCGAAGCACTTAGTAGGGAGCTAGTACAAGGAAAATTAAAAGCCTATTTATGGTTTGAAATCCTACACAGCTTTCCATGCCAACAAAAACACAGGGCTCCCACAATCTGACCTGCTGAAACAGCCGTTCAGGCTTTCGGAGCCACAGCCTAATGGCTCCCAGGGGCAAAGCTGCAATTATGCCAACAGTCATCAAGAGGAACCATCTGGAAAATTCCACTCATTCTGCTGCAGGGCTGAGTTGTAAAAGCAGATCCTGCCCCTCCCCACACCCAGCTGTGAAGGAAGAACGATTAACAGTACAGAAAGCCAGTTTCAAACATGCTGCAGAGCTGACCCTGAAAAACACCTCATTTTCTCTCTTGGACCCTGACCATGAGCCAATTACTTGTGATTTAATACTTTTCTATCCAACTCATCTCAGTGGGAGACCAAGGGCAAGTATATAAACCTCTCTCTCAAGTCGACCAATTTGAAAGTGATTGTTCAGGTAACTTCTCTGGCTCTTAACCACAGAGGAATAGTTGTGAATAGTTCAGTCATTTGGCAAATATTTACGAGGGCGACTATATGAATGACACCAAGCAAAGTTCTGTGGCAGATATAAAGAAGCAGAACAGGGCCTGCTCGGGGAGATTATAATCGGGTTGCAAGTGAATAGATAAAACAGACAAAAAGTTAAATAACAACACAACAGAGGATTGGCAAAGGTGAGATGTGATGGGCACCCTTGGTCACTGTTGGTAAGAATGTAATTTATACAACCTCCGGAGGAGGCAAAAGTTGGCAGTAGGTACCAGGATCCTCTGATGTGTTTTCTTGGATCCAATATTTCTATCCCTAAGCATTTCTCGTAACAAAGTAATCAAAGATAGTGACAAAGATTCATATGCAAAGATATTTAATGCAGCATTCTTTAGAATAGTTAAAACCCAAATAAAACCTCCATGTCCAACTATACAGTTATGGTTAAATAAGTTAAGTGTAGATGCACATGGGATACTATATGACTCATGAAAACCATGACTGAAGAATATTAAATAAGATGGGGAATTGTCTATGTAAAGTAAAGCAGACAGTAAAATTGGTATATAATGGGATTCTTCCCTTTTTAAAATATGTGTCTGCATACACACACAGACAAAGACCAAAGGAAATACACCCACGTGTGTTTTAGTTTCCAAGGTAGGAGTTACTGGCCTGGGAAATTGTTGTCTCCCAAAAGAAGTTTATGAGCTTATTTTAATTTTCTTCTCTACACACTGCTACGTTACCTAAATTTTCTATAATAATTCTACTTTTGCAATCTGGGAAACAAAATTCTAAATAGTATTTTTTAAAAGCGCATGTGAGGGGCTTCCCTGGTGGCGCAGTGGTTGGGAGTCCGCCTGCCGATGCAGGGGACACGGGTTCGTGCCCCGGTCCGGGAAGATCCCACATGCCATGGAGCGGCTAGGCCCGTGAGCCATGGCCGCTGAGCCTGTGCGTCCGGAGCCTGTGCGTCCGGAGCCTGTGCTCCGCAACGGGAGAGGCCACAACAGTGAGAGGCCCGCGTATCGCAAAAAAAAAAAAAAAAAAAAAAAAGCGCATGTGTATTTATTGAGACTCTACCATGAGTCAAGACCTGTATGAGATACTTCTTAAACATTATCTTATTTAGCCCTCACAGTAACCCTCTTATGGTATTATAATATCCATTTTACAGATGACAAAACTAAGACTCAAGTAACTCTCTCAAAGTCCCACAGTGACAATGTCAAGATCTGAACTCAGATATTGTCTTTTTCTTTCTTTCTTTCTTCCTTTTTCTTTCTTCCTTTCTTTCTTTCTTTTCTTTCTTTTCTTTCTTTCTTTCCTTTCTTGCTTTATTTCTCTTCTTTCTTTCCATTCTGCAGCTGTGTCAAGATGCTATTTGCATGTTATAACATTCAAAAGAGTAAGAAATCATTGTGGGCTGGGCAAGACTAGTCAGAGAAGGTTTTGTGTAAGAGGTAGGATCTTATCTGGTCTTCAAAGAGTAGAAGAAATGTGGATAATAGTGTTCTTACTACAATCCAGTTTCTGTTCTAGTGCTTTACAAATATTAACTCATTGCTCCTCCCAGCTTATGAGGTAGGTGCTATTACTTTACAGGTAGTTTGACCAGGGTACCAAGCTGATAAGTGGTGGCGGCAGAATTTGAACCTAGACCATCTAAGGTTTTAACCACTCTTCCCTGGTGCATCTCTGGACATGGTAATGATAGCACCAAGTAATATCCAGACAAAGAACACCTGGGAGGCCTTTCACAGTCCAGCATGCTAGAATGGAGCGTATTCACGTAAGGAAGTGCATGTAGGTGGCACAGGAAAGGTAGGAGGTGATAAGTGAATGATAACTGGGAAATAGTAAATGATATGAGAAGTGTGGTGGGTGAGGTCACTGGATTAAAAACTCTACAAATCTAAGGTTTGAGTTATCTCTACTCCTTTGGGAGACAGAGATGAGCCTCTTGTATAAAAGGAGGTAATCAGCAGAAAATGTGTTCTTGTGAATGTTCTACCCACTTTCTTCTAGCTTTCACATTCCAGTCACATTCCAGCTACAAAAGATAAAGCAGGGTGGGGATTCTTATTTGTCTTTCTAAGAAGCTCCGAGGACAGAGGAGGAAGGAAAAAAATTGACCTCTGCCAAGTCATGCCAAAACCAAGAGAGAGAGAAAATCAAGATGATGGGGCCATAAGGTCTGGGTGAGAAAGCTGCCTCCATATAACACGAATTCACCTTGTTTCCCACCATGAGTCCCATTTACCTGCAAAATGGCATGTTCACTCCAACTGTAGCCACCCTATATATATTTTTAAAAATTAATTTATTAATTTATTTTATTTTTGGCTGCGTTGGGTCTTCGTTACTGCGTGCGGGCTTTCTCTAGTTGCGGTGAGCGGGGGCTACTCTTTGTTGTGGTGCGCGGGCTTCTCATTGTGATGGCTTCTCTTGCTGCAGAGCACGGGCTCTAGGCGTGCGGACTTAGTAGTTGTGGCTCAAGGGCTCTAGAGTGCAGGCTTGGTAGCTGTGGCACACGGGCTTAGTTGCTCCGTGGTGTGTGGGATCTTCCTGGACCAGGGCTCGAACCCGTGTCCCCTGCATTGGCAGGCAATTCTTAACCACTGCGCCACCAGGGAAGTCCCTATCCTATATTTTTTTAGGGTAAAGTCTGGAAGAGTTATGTAAAAGTAAAAATGGTCGTGTTATTAAAGTTTTCTTTAACATTTATACATCATCCTTTCAATAAGATTGACCAAAGGTAGAAAAATAATTTCAATTAGCTCTCCAGACACAGAACTTGTACTGCTCAGTGTAAAAATCCTATTTGTCACGTTACCCAAAGCAGCTAATCAATGAACAGCCCCTGCATTTCCGGTTCTTCCTGCAAAGGTTCGGCCTGTCCCTTTCAAGCTCTTCTAGGCGTATCCATCAAGGCTCTGATGAGCATTAATAGCACTTAGCCTCAAGCCTGTTCTTCTAGAAGGAGGAGGGAGATGATTCAGCTTTGGTCTCAGCAGGGAGGACTCTGCTCTGTCCTACCCAATCCTGGGTGAGTCAGCGCACAGAGCCAGGTTTCTTGGCATTCTTACAAATTTTACAAATGTTAAAATTTCCTTTCAACGATGTGATTTAAAGCACTGCAGGAGTAGCAAATGACACAGAAAATGTGGTCACTGGCCTGCAAAGAGTTTACAGTCTGGTGGAACAAGAGCTGTACATACCACAGCAACAATACATGAAGTGTGTGAGGTAAAGAAATAGCATCAGTGGTGTTAACTCTGAAGGTTGGGGGTTTCATGGAGGAAGCATCTTGGCCACAAAGGACTGAGAGGAAGATCCGCTTTGGGCAGGGAAGGCTGGGAAGAACAGAGAGAAACACAGAAAACGTGGAAAGGCAAGAAGGAGAAGTGAGAAGCCTGGCCGGGCTGTGACTGGGATGGGAGTGCTGTCAGACGGAGGATGGGCACGGACCTCCTCACAGCTAATGCGGGGTGGGGGCCGCTGGTAGGATTTATCAAGGTGTTGAGCAAGGGAGTAGTATTTCAGCACAATTAATGCAACACAAGTAACGGATGTGGGAGAGACTAGAGACCTACCAATCAAGTCTACTGCTCACTGTACTGCTGTGAAAACACTGAGGGAGATCTCAATGTGCTGATTTGGAATGGTCTCCAAGACACAGTATTAGAGTAAAAAAGTACAGAAGAGTGTGCGTCTGTCTGTCTATGTGTCTATTAAATGATCATTTGTGAAGAAATGACAGGGGAGAATGTAAGCACATAATTACTTAAATATGAAAACAACATATCCAAAAAGAATATACAAGAAACTGATGAAACCGGATGATTCCCAGAAAGAACAGGATGGCTGCGGGAACAAGAATTGGGAAGGAGAATATTTATGTGTCCTTTTGTATCATTAGAATTTGAGTCCATGTAGAGATACAAAAAATTAATAAAATTATACTTTAAAAAATAATTCATTGTTTTAAAAAATATTTTAAAGAACTTTCCTGTCTTTAGTAAACATGTATTGTTTTAATAATCAAAGCTTCACATTATTCTCGTAAGGTTTTATGTGCATATTGTAATAATCTGAGTAAGATAAGTTAAGGTTTGGACTAGAGTACTCAAAGCAAGAATGTAAGGATGAGGTGGATGCAAACAGACAGAATGATATAGAAAGCGAGGATGGGTATTGGAATTGAAGAAGAATTTATTCTTCAAAAGCCACTCTTCACACCGAATATATACGATGAACAGCAGATAATTAGGATCTGCTAAGGATTCCCTAAGCCTGTGCTTCTTCACACTGTAGCCAGGGGGTTTTGAGTGAGAGTCAATGACAGAGTTTACTCAAGTTATAGCTTCAGTAGGGAGCACTTTTCTGGAGCACCCACTTTACTTAATGGTGTCATTTAAAACAATTTTATATTAAAACAGATCTTCAGCATAAAACACAGGACTTCTAAGAAAATTTCCTCCTACAGGGTGTTCCTTTTGGCTGCACTTTTTGGATACCTCCCCACAACACACACACACACACACACACACACACACACACACACGAGGCAGGTGTTCACTTTCCTCTGCTACAATCAGCACTTTGGAGGACCCACTTGAGAAGCCCACATTGGGCAGCCAGGCTCCCCCCATGTAATGCAAACAGCCCCATGTGGCAAGCTTCCAGTATCCTCACACCCCTTCTACCCTTAGACCCCCACCATTTACCCTGACCCTCTGGGCCCTTCACTCTCCTGTCTCCCCCATGTCTGACCTCTTTGTTTAAACTCTTATTTACCGCCCTGCTCCAACTTTAGGACTGAGGCACACTCACACTTTGCATGCTAACAATACTGACTTCCTTCCTTAACAGAGATTCTCCCTAATCTATGTTTTCTCAGACCACCCTGAAAAATCTAGAACCTTCTACATGACTGCAGTCTCCTAGGCAGCACCACTCCCACCAGGCATTCTCAGGTCACAGATCCAGGGACCAGAACACAAAACAAAGTATTTAAAAAATGTAACAGGACTCAATGACCCATTAAAATGAATGGAAAAGAGAAGTATTAGTTGCACCTTCAAAATCTATGCAAGCTTGACACCTTGGGCTGGGGGCTGGGGTGGCAGACTTCCAAAAGAAGCCCAACTGCAGTGAATCATTATTTACGAGGATTTGTCTAAACCAAATCCTGACTTTGACCTGGCATTAGCCCATAGACTGCACATTCCCTGCTGGGATCTGTCAGCAACACTGTGGGTCAGGTGTGTGACCTTGGCCGCTCCTGTGGCCTCCACTTACACTTCATGGACCAGGTTTTGCCTTCTTATCCCTCCTTCTCTGGCCTCCAACTCTCAATCTGGGCCTGGTTCTGCCTTCTCAGCACTGACCACTCATCACAGTGGGAACAGGAAGAGGGAGGGGTCAGAGGAGCTGCTTGAGTGGACAGAAGATTGAGAGGTCCACTGACAACATCCCGGAAGCCTGGGAGAGGGGCTTGTGAGCCCTGTGATGAGAATGCTTGGGAGGTACCTGGTACAGTACTTAACGTTAAGGCTCTGGAGTCAAGCAGAACTGTGCTCAAATCCTGCCTGTTACTGTCAACTTTATGACATATTGATAAGAATAGTTACCAACTACTGCCCATTTTCTATTGGCCAGGCATTCTGCTGAGATCTTAATATGCTTTATCTCATTTAATCCTCACAGCAACACTTTGCGTTGAGTATTCTTATTGTCCCCACATTACAGATGAAGAAAGTGAGCTCCAGAGAAGTTAAGCAATTTGTCCAAAGTCACAAAACCTTTTAAGTGGTAGAGCTGTGACTCATACCTAGGTCTGACTCCGAAGTCTATGCCTTTAGTCAAATAACTATTGAGTAGACGGGGAAGAAGTCAGAAAAACAGATTTGAGAATCAAGTCTAGTTATTCTCGTCATTAGAGACCAACAATCCCAGCCTGCAGGGCAATATCATAATTGTTTAAGAAGTCCACACTCAGGAGCCAGATCTTCTGGGTTCAAATTCTGGCTTTGTTACTTACAGGCTATGTAACCATGAGCAAGTTACTCAGCCTCTTTGTCCCTCTGTTTTCTCCTATGTAAAATGGAGACAATAACAGAACCTACCTCAAAGTGTTGCTCTAGGATTAAGTTATTATGTCTACAACACCTAGAACAATGCTTGGCACTATATAAATATTGACTATTATTAGTCCTGCAACTTTTTCTCAGTTTAAGTTTAGGAAGTTGAAAGGAGAAAGACAAAATCCTGGTAGACAGGTTATATGCCAGGGGATATTATAAAGCCACATAATTCATCTTCCAACCAGCAGGTCCCTCCCTACCCTCAAGCTACACAAAATAATGCTTCGTTGAAAGAGCAAGAGCTTTGGAGTCACAAAGACTTGGGTTCAACTCTTACTTCACCACCTCCTCTGTAGCCCTGGGCAAGTTACTTGACCTCTTTGAGCTTCAGTTTTCTCATTTGTAAAACAGACCCAATTATATCCAAGTGGCAGGATTGTTAGGAGGAATAAAGGAGATAATTATATAAAATATGCATATTGGTGTTTCTCAGCCATACACAGAGGCAGAAGCAAGGATGTTTATTCTAGCAAAGTCTTGCTCAGGAAGAAAAGGCAGACCTTTGGTACTGAGTTGGTCAAACATTAATTAAGGGCAGCCTCTTCTGCTAGATCTCTACCAAATGACACCGTACATTTGTGCCAGTAAAAGCTCTTTCCATTCTAGCTTATCAAGTCATAAAACAAGGGAATAATTAAATGTTAGTCATTTTCAGGGGACTTCCTATGGGGAACTTAAGCTTATAAAATACTGCAGGCAAATGAGCATCACAGTTTGGGTTCAAAGCAACCTAGGGGTCAGAAGACCTAGGTTCTCCTCTTTGACTTTGAGCAAAGTTATCTAACTTTACTGGGTAACTTGAAAATTGGGGAAAACAATATCCATCCCTGTGGAGTTCTGTAATGACTAAATGCCATAATATATAACCCACACTGATTCTTTCCTACCTTTCTCCTTTTCAAATAGACCAGACATCTCTCTTCCCCTCAAGGTTAATCCCTCCTCCTCTGCTCTAGTTCTCAGCTCCTCCCTGACTTCTAAGAGATTTCACTCCACCAGTCATCTACTCTCTTCTATACCTTCTTCCCATCACTCCCTCTACCAGCTCATTCCACTCATTTCCATCAGTGTTTATGTATGCCTAAATCTTCCTACTAAGAAAAAAATACTACCTCAGATCCATATTCCATAAATTTCTTGAAAAAAATTAATCTCACCTGCTATCTCCATTTCCTCACCTCCTCCTTCTTAATTCTTTCTGCTCTATATTATGTCTATACCACTCCACTGAAAATGTTTTCGCCTAAACTACCAAAAAACTCCCTCCAATAGATAATTTTTAGCCTTTAATATATTTGACCTCTCAGCAGGATTCACTCTTGTTGGCTATTCCTTCTTTTAAAACATTCTCCCCTTGGGTTCCACAAGGTCTCGTTCTTCCGATTTTGCTCCTGCCTCTCAGATTTATTCTTATTCTCCCTTGTTGACATCTCTTCTTCCTTAAATGTCGATCTTTCTTAAGGATATTGCCTCGGCCCTTTTCTCTTCCCACATTAACTCTGCCCTGGGTAGTTTCATTCACCACACCTCTTCTCCCATTCAGTTACCATCAATATTGTAAAAACCCCACTTGGATGTTCCACAGGCTTCTCAAACTCAACATAAAAATTACAGTTATGAGTTTCCAGTCTGGCATGTAAGAAGTTTGGAAGTCACCACTCCACCTTAACAACAAGTAAAAAGCTGAACAAACTGAGAAATCAAAACTCTTCTTAGATCCATGGGAGAAGTGAGGTCACAGGGAAAACCACTGCCCCCCAAATTGGATAGGTCAACAGGAGAATATAACGAATCACAACCCACTAGAACAGAAACGTCCATAAGAATCAGTGTCAGAGTAGGGAAATCTGAACTGTAACAGATAAATTACTGGAGGCTCAATGTGGGCGAGTCTGAAAGACAAAAACTCCAGGGAGGCCCAGTCATTGGGAGGCCCCCACACTTCTAAAAAGTTTAGCTCCTGAAGTTTCACCAGGTTCTCACAGTGACTATTAAAGAAAAATCCCAAAGTGCTTCCAGCGGGGAGAAGAGAAACGAGCCATTATGAAATACTCCAGAGCATTCTGTTTTTCTTAACAAGGTCTGTCCTCAGACGAAACTATTAAAACCAGAACTTGCTAGGGTTTTATCAGAGCCTAACTGACCTGAGGCAAGGGAAATACCCAACTCCAGCTGGCTCTATCCTTCCACAGTTGGGAGAAGGAAATACCAAACTTCAGCCCACTGTAGCCACCTTGTCCCACCTAAAGGGAGGTAGGGAGGAACTGAGAAGTATGTGTGAAGTCCACAGTCTAGAAGCACAGGCCTACCAAAAGACCGAGATTAATCAGGACTATAGAATGCTTCCCCTCCCCTGACACCTTACTGTTACTGTTACTAAAGGCCTATTTATAGCAGTTCCTTTTACCTAGTACATCATGTCTGGGTATCAAGAAAAAGTTACAAGACATACTAAAAGGCAAAAAATACAGTTTGAAGAGACAGAGCAAGCATCAGAACCAGACTCAAATATGGCAGTGTTGTTGGAATTACCTGACAGATAACTTAAAACAGCTATGATTAATATGCTAAGAACTCTAATGGATATAATAGATGGCATGCAAGAACAAATGGGCAATGTAAGCAGAAAGATAGAAATTCTAAGAAAGAGCAAAAAAGAAAAGAGATGAAAAACTCAGCAACAGAAATGAAGAATGCTTTGAATGGGCTTATTAGTAGACTGGACATGGCTGAGAAAAGAATCTCTGAGCTTGAGTATATCTCAGTAGAAACCTCCAAAACTGAAAAGCAAAGAAAAAAAGGTCTGAGAAAAACAGAATATTCAAGAACTGCAGAACGACTAAAAAAGGTGTACCACATGCATATTGGGAATACCAGAAGGAGAAGAAAGAGAGAAGAACAGAAGAAATATTTGAAACAATAATGATTGAGAACTCCCCCAATCAATGTCAGACACCAAACCACAGATCCATGCATCTCAAAGAACACCAAGCAGGATAAATGC
This sequence comes from Mesoplodon mirus, assembly GCF_964341445.2. Classification (NCBI taxonomy): domain Eukaryota; kingdom Metazoa; phylum Chordata; class Mammalia; order Artiodactyla; family Ziphiidae; genus Mesoplodon; species Mesoplodon mirus. Next base: position 116,589,422 of record NC_138978.1, on the reverse strand, counting down.
CCAAAACACTATACCTAGGCATATCATTTTCAAACTACAGAAAATCAAAGATAAAGAAAAAATCCTGAAAGAGGCCAGAGGGAAAGAACACCTTACCTATAGAGAAGCAAAGGTAAGAATTACACCCAGCATTATGCAAGCAAGAAGAGAGTAGAGTGTAATATTTAGTGTTCAGAGGAAAAAAAAAAACCTAGAGTTTTGTATCTTGTGAAATTACCCTTCAGAAATGAAGGAGAGGACTTCCATGGTGGTGCAGTGGTTAAGAATCTGCCTGCCAGTGTAGGAAACATGGGTTCGAGCCTTGGTCCGGGAAGATCCCACATGCCACGGAGGAACTAAGCTTGTGCACCACAACTAGTAAGCCTGCACTCTAGGGCCCATGAGCCACAACTACTGAAGCTTGCATGCCATAACTACTGAAGCCCGTGCGTCTAGAGCCCATGCTCTGCAACAAGAGAAGCCACCATAATGAGAAGCCCATGCACCGCAACAAAGACCCAACACAAAAATAAATAAATTAATAAATTAATTTTTTTTAATGGAGAAATAAAGATTTTCTTAGACAAACAAAAACTGAAGGAATTTGTTGCCAGTAGATCTGTCTTGCAAGAAGTGTTAAAAGAGGTTCTCGGGACTTTCCTGGTGGTCCAGGGGCTAAGACTCCACGTTCCCAATGGAGGGGGCCTGGGTTCAATCCCTGGTCAGGGAACTAGATCCCACATGCATGCCGCAACTAAAGATCCCACATGCTGCAACAAAGGTCCTGCACACATTAGCGAATATCCCGTGTGCCACAACTAAGACCTGGTGCAGCCAAATAAATAAATAAATATTTTTAAAAAAAAGTTTTCTAGGGAGAAGGAAAATTATATACGTCAGAAATTTGCAACTACATAAAGGAAGAAAGAGCATCAAAAATGGAATAAGTGAAGGTAAAATTAAAACTTTTATTTTTCTTATTCTTAATTGATCTAACAGAAAATAGATTGTTCAACATAATAATAGTAGCACTGTACTCAATTATGCAACAGGAAAAAAAATCCGTAAGGACATAGTTGAATTCAACAGTACCATCAACTTGATATAACTGACATCTATAGATTACTTCATCCAACAACAGTTGGATTCTTCTCAAGTTCATATGGAACATACACCAAGATAGACCATATCCTGGGCCATAAAACATACCTAGACACATTTAAAAGAAATCATACAATGACTGCTCTAATACCGCAATGAAATTAAACTACAAATCAATAACATGGAGATTAAAAGCACACCTCTAAATAACATGTGTCAAAGAAGAAATCTCAAGCAAAACTTAGAAATATTTTGAACTAAATGAAAATAAAAACACAACTTATCAAAAGTTGTGGGATGCAGTGAAAGCGGTGCTTAGAGGGAAAGTTATAACATTGAATGCATATATTATAAAAGAAAGCTCTAAAATCAATTACTGGGACTTCCCTGGGGGCACAGTTGTTAAGAATCTGCCTGCCAAGGCAAGGGACACAGGTTCAAGTCCTGGTCTGGGAAGATCCCATATGCCACGGAGCAACTAAGCCCATGTGCCACAACTACTGAGCCTGCACTCTAGAACCTGTGAGCCACAACTACTGAGCCCACGTGCCACCACTACTGAAGCCCATGTGCTCTAGGGCCCATGTGCCACAACTACTGAGCCCACGTGCTGCAACTGCTGAAGCCTGCACACCTAGAGCCCATGCTCTGCAACAAGAGAAGCCACCACAATGAGAAGCCTGCGCACCACAACAAAGAGTAGCCCCAACTTGCCGCAACTAGAGAAAGCCTGCACACAGCAACGAAGACCCAACACAGCCAAAAAAAATCAAATACCTAAGCTTCCACTTTAGGAAACTAGAAAAAGAAGAGCAAATTAAATCCAAAGTAAGCAGAAAAAAGAAGAAGACAGCAACTTAGAGCAGAAACCAAGGAAACTGAAAACAGCAAATCAATAGGGAAAGTCAACAAAACCAAAAGCTAGTTCTTTGAAAATATCAATAAAATAAAAAAGAGAGAGAACAAAAATTACTAATATCAGAAATGTAAGAGGGACATCACTACGGATCCCATGGACATTAAAAAGATAATAAAGGAATACTATAAACAACTCTATGCCCACAAATTTGATAACGTAGATGAAATGGACCGATTCCTTCAAAGACACAATCTGTCAACATTTACAGAAGAATAGATAATCTGAAAGCACTAGGCCCAGATTGTTTCAGTGGTGAATTCTACCATACAGTTAAGGAAGTACACCAATTCTATATATAATCTCTTTCAGAATGGAAAAGCAGTGAGGATACTTCCTAACTCATTCTGTGAGGCAAGCATTACACTAATACAAAGATCAGACAAAGGCATTGCAAGAAAACAAACTACAGACCAATATATCTCATGAACACAGATGCAAATATCTTCAACAAAATATAGTTGACTCTTGAACAACACAGGTTTGAACTGTATGGGTCCACTTAAACATGGATTTTTTTTTTCTAATAAGTACATACTACAGTACTACATGATCTGCAGTAGTTCAATACTACATGATTGAATCCATAGATGTGGAACTATGGAAACAGAGGCCAGACCATAAAGTTAAACACAGATTTTTGGCTGTGGGGAGGGTGCCCTTAAACCTCTCATTGTTCAAAGGCCACCTACATTAGCAAATCGAACTCAACAATGTATAAAAAGAGTTATACACAGCGACCAAGGGAGATTTATCCCAGATAGGCAAGGTTGATTCAGCATTCAAAAATCAGTTAATGATATGGGACTTCCCTGATGGCGCAGTGGTTAAGAATACACCTGCCAATGCAGGGGACATGGGTTTGATCCCTGGTCTGGGAAGATCCCACATGCCACGGAGCAACTAAACCCGTTTGCCACTACTGAGCCTGCACTCTAGAGCCCGCAAGCCACAACTACTGAGCCCATGTGCCACAACTACTGAAGCCCAGGCTCCTAGAGCCTGTGCTCTGCAACAAGAGAAGCCACTGCAATGAGAAGCCCACTCACCACAACCAAGAGTAGCTCCCCGCTAGCCACAACTAGAGAAAGCCCGTGCGCAGCAACAAAGACCCAACACAGCCAAAAATAAATAAATAAATTAATTTTAAAAAAATCAATTAATGACGCAAATGAACTTACTTACAAAACGGAAACAGATTCACAGGCTTAGAAAACAAACTTATGGTTACCAAAGGGGAAAGGTGGGGGGGAGGGGTAAATTAGGAGGTTGGAATTAACATATACACACTACTACATATGAAATAGATAATCAACAAGGACATACTGTATAGCACAGGGAACTCTACTCAGTACCCTGTAATAACCTATATGGGAAATCTGAAAAAGAATAGATATATGTATATGTATAATTGAATCACTTTGCTGTACATCTGAAACTAACATAACATTGTAAATCAACTATAGTCCAATATAAAATAAAATTTTTTTAATATAAATTAATGTAATCCACCAAGTCAAGCTAAATAAGAAAAATCACTTGATCATATCAGCATATACAGAAAAAGTATTTGCTAAAACCCAACACCTATTTGTAATAAAAACTATCAGTAAACTACGAATAGAGGGGAACTTCCTCAACCTGATGAAAAACATCTGCCAAAAAACCCTCTAGCTAACATCATACTTAATGCTGAGAAACAAGTAGCTTTCCCACTGAGATCAGGAATAAAGTAAGAATATCCCCTTTCACCACTGCTTTTCAATATCATACTGAAAGTCCTAGCTAATGCAATGAGAGAAAAAGTAAACAAAAGATAGGCAGAATGGGAAGGGAGAAGTAAAACTGTCTTTGTTCACAGATGACATAATCATTTATGTATAGAATTCAAAAGAATTGACAAAAAAATCTCCTAGGATGCAAATCAAAACTACAATGAGGGGGCTTCCCTGGTGGCGCAGTGGTTGAGAGTCCGCCTGCCAATGCGGGGGACGCGGGTTCGTGCCCTGGTCCGGGAGGATCCCACATGCCGCGGAGGGGCTGGGCCCGTGGGCACATGTCCGGAGCCTGTGCTCCGCAGCGGGAGAGGCCACAGCAGTGAGGGGCCCGCGTACCGCAAAAAAAACCCAAAAAAACTACAATGAGGTATCATCTCACACCGGTCAGAATGGCCATCATCAAAAAATCTACAAACAATAAATGCTGGAGAGGGTGTGGAGAAAAGGGAATTCTCTTGCACTGTTCGTGGGAATGTAAATTGATACAGCCACTATGGAGAACAGTATGGAGGTTCCTTAAAAAACTAAAAATAGAGCTACCATATGACCCAGCAATCCCACTACTGGGCATATACCCTGAGAAAACCATAATTCAAAAAGAGTCATGTACCACAATGTTCACTGCAGCACTATTTACAATAGCCATGACATGGAAGCAACCTAGGTGTCCATCGACAGATGAATGGATAAAGAAGATGTGGCACTTATATACAATGGAATATTACTCAACCATAAAAAGAAACGAAACTGAGTTATTTGTAGTGAAGTGGATGGACCTAGAGTCTGTCACACAGAGTGAAGTAAGTCAGAAAAAGAAAAACAAATACTGTATGCTAACTCATATATATGAATTCTAAAAAAAAAAAAAAAAAAGGTTCTGATGAACCTAGGGGCAGGACAGGAATAAAGACGCAGATGTAGAGAATGGACTTGAGGACACCGGAAGTGGGAAGGGTAAGCTGGGACAAGGTGAGAGAGTAGCATTGACAATATATACACTACCAAATGTAAAATAGATAGCTAGTGGGAAGCAGCTACACAGCACAGGGAGATTAGCTCAGTGCTTTGTGACCACATAGAGGGGTGGGAGAGGGAGGGTGGGAGGGAGACGCAAGAGGGAAGGGATATGGGGATATATGTATACCTATAGCTGATTCACTTTGTTATACAGCAGAAACTAACACAACATTGTAAAGAAATTATACTCCAATAAAGATGTTAAAAAAAAACAATCTCCTAGAACTAATATCCAATAAAGATGTTAAAAAAAACCCAGTCTCTTAGAACTGATAAGTGATTACAGCAAGGTTGCAGGATACAAAGTCAATTGCTTTCCTATATGCCAGCAATGAACAAGTGGAATTTGAAATTAAAAATACAATACCATTTACAATAGCACCCCCCAAAAAATGAATACTTAGATACAAATCTAACAAAATATGTATAAGATCTATATGAGGAAAACTACAAAACTTTGATGAAAGAAATCAAAGAACTAAATAAATGGAGAAATAGTCCACATTCACAGATAGAAGACTCAATATTGTCAAGATGTCAGTTCTTCTGGATGTGGAGGGTATTGTGTTTAGTGAAATAAGTCAGACAGAGAAAGACAAGCACTGTATGTTTTCACTTATATATGTAATCTAAAAAATAAAACAAATGAACAGGTAAAACAGAAACAGACTCACGGATACAGAGAACAAACTAGTGCCTGCCAGAGAGGAGAAGGGTGGCAGGAAGAGCAAAATAGGTGAAGGGGATTAAGAGGTACACACTACTAAGTGTAAAACAAATAACTTACAAGGATGTAATGAACAGCACAGGGAATATAGTCAACGTTTTATAATAACTTTGTATGTAGTATAATCTATACAAATATCAAATTACTATGTTGTACACCTGAAACTAATATAATATTGTAAGGCAACTATATTTCAAGAAAAAGAAGAAAGAAAAAGTGTCAGTTCTTCCCAACTTGATCTATAGATTCAATGCAATCCTAATTAAAATCTCAGAAATTTGTTTTGTGGATATAAACAGATTCTAGAGTTTATATGGAGAGGCAAAGACACATAATAGCCAACACAGTATTGAAGGAGATGAACAAAGCTGGATGACTTGGTGAAAGAACAGACAAATAGATCAATGGAACAGAAAAGACAGCCCAGAAATAGACCCACATAAATATAGTCAACTGATCTTTGACAAAGGAGCAAAGGCAATACAATGGAGCAAAGATAATTTTCTTAACAAATGGTGCTAGAACAACTGGACATCCACATGCCAAAAGAAATTAATCTAGACACTGACCTTACACCTTCATAAAAATTAACTCAAAATGGATCACAGACCTAAATGTAATATGCAAAACTATTAACCTCTTAGAATATAGCATGGGAGAAAATCTAATGACCTTAAGTTTAATGGTGACTTTTTAGATAACACCAAAGGCACAATCCATGAAAAAAAGAACTGATAAGATAGGTTTTATTAAAACTAAAAATTTCTGTTCTGCGAGAAGAGAAGGAAAAGACAAGCCACAGACTGGGAAAAAATATCTGCAAAAGACATATACAGGACTGTTATCCAAAATATTCAGAGAACTTTAACTCAACAATAAGAAAAAAAAAATAGCCCATTAAAAAATGAGCTAAAGATTTTAGTAGATATCTCTCCAAAGAAGATACAGATGGCAAATAAGCATGTGAAAAGATGCTCCACATCATATGTCATTGGGGAAATGAAAATTAAAACAACAATGAGATACCACTACATATACACTAGAATGACCAAAATCTAGAACCCTGATTAACACCAAATGCTGACAAGGATGTTGAGCAACTGGAACTCTCACTCATTGCTGGTAGGAATACAAACTGGCACAGCCACTTTGGAAGACAGTTTGGAGGTTTCTTACAAAACTAAGCATACTCTTAATATACAATTCAGCAATCATGCTCTCTGGTATTTACCCAAACATGCTGAAAAAACTATGTCCACATAAAAACCTGCACATGGATGTTTATAGCAGCTTTATTCATAGCTGGCAAAACTTGGAAGCAACAAAGATGTAGGTGAATGTATAAATAAACTGTGGTATATCCAAACAACGAAATATTATTTAGCTATTTATTTTAAAAAGAGCTATAAGCTTTGAAAGGACACAGAGGAAACTTAAATGCATATAAGTGAAAGAAGCAATCTGAAAAGGCTACATAGAGTATGATTCCAACTATATCTAGAAAAGGCAGTAAAAAGATCAGTGGTTGCCAGGGGCTAAGGGGTAGGGAGGGATGAACAGGTGGTGCACAGATGGCAGTGAAACTAGTCTGAATGACACTGTAATGGTAGATACATGTCATCATAAATTTTCCCAAACCTATAGAATGTACACCAACAGTGAACATTTTAATGTAAACTATGGACTCTGGATGGTAATGATACCTCAATGTAGGCTCATCGCTGTAACAAATTTACCACTCTGGTGGGGGATGTTAATAAAGGGGGAGAAGGCTGTGTGTGGGTAGAGGCAGGGGGTATATGGGAAATCCCTGTACTTTCTGCTCAATTTTGCTCTGAACCTAAAACTGCTCTAAACAAATAAAGTCTAATTTTTAAAAAACCTATACTCATCATTTTCCCTACACTAGCCCACCCCACAAATAAAAAGCTGACCTTTTGGGGGTTCTTGGTTCAAACAATAAAAGCCACTTGGGCTTATTGAAGCAGAAGGGCAATTTTATTAAAGTAACTCTTAACTCATCTGTCTACTTCAGTTTTGCCCCATTCCAATCAACCCTCTCCATCCAGCCAAAGTGAGCTTCCTAAAATGCATTCCTGAAAATCCTGCAGTTGATTCCATTTGTTCTTAGGGCAAAGTTTAGACACTTAGGTGTTGCTGTTAGTGCCCTGCTCACAACCCATTGGCCCACCCTGGATATCACCTACAGACCGCTCCCATACAGGCAATGACTTTGTGCCTCTCAGCCTGCCTGAGGGCATTCTCTGAGAAGCTGGGGCAGGCCCCCAGGAGCAACCTCCAACCCACGAGGGACAACAGTGCTGGATAAATGTGCCTCCTTCCTCATATCAATGTGACAACTAAGAGGCAGGTGCTACACGGTCTCTCAGGGGTCTCCAGTGGCACTGAGCTTCAGCTGTCCAGAGCAGTACCCTGCTGGTTAATACAGCCTTTACAAGCTTTCTTCCTTCTCTGTCTTACTTCCCCAATGCTTCACCATGCTTCCTGGAACCACCTTCCAAATAAACTACTTCTGCCCAAACCCTTGCCTCAGTTGCTGCTTTCAGAGTACCTCAACCTAAGATAGTGCCCTAATATGGTCTACAATTCCCTTCATCACTGGGGCCCTGCTTCCTCCTTTACCACTTCCCAATCTGCACTCTGTTCTCAAGGTGTGTAGACCTTCTTTCAGCTCCTTTCATGCTCTCGCTCTTCTAGGCCTTTACACATTCTATCTTTCTTCTCCTAGCACACTCTATCTCCTACTCTTCATCTGACTAGTTCCTATTCAACCCTGAAATATCTGCTTAAATGTCACTTCCTCCAGGAAGCCTTCCTGAATTTCCAAATTCATGTTTTGTGTTCCTTCTATCTGCTCTCAGAACATCCTGTTCTTCCCAAACATAGCACTTATCATATCATTTTGTAAAAGTTTCTTCAATTCTCTCCCTCAGCACTCACTAAGTTTCAGTACTTGCTCATTACTGCACCAGAACAATCTAGCACAGTTCTCGGCCCAAAGCAAAACTTTATGACATGTGCCTGGCACAGGATAGTTTCCCAAAAATATTTGTGGAAATGAAAAGGAAAGAATTTGAAGCAGTGTTCAAAACAAGTTACAGCATAACTTAACCAAACAGGCAAGACACAGTTCAGAGAAGCAGCATACGATGCTATGGTTCAACTTCCTTCTGGTTGTCACCTGAGATACTCTGTGGAACACAGAATGGACCAACCTCCAACTCCAGAAATCATGAAAATAGCTTTCAATAAATAGGACACAAATTATGTAGGTCTTAGGTCAAATTATGTAGTATCACTGTCAAAATAATCCATAACTGGATGAACTGATTTACGGTTAGCTTTAGTAAGTTAGCAGCAGATACTCAAAGTCTAATAACAAATTTCTGTAATTTGGCAACAGAAGAGAGGCTGTATCAGAGTAGGTTAACTGCTGCATCAAACAGCGCAATAAAGTCCAATCAGGCCTGGCAGCTCTCCTTCAAGTGGTAACTCAGGGACTTCAGTCAACAAGGGGGAGGAGGGAAAGAGGGAAAACAGAGAGTATGAAGGAGCCCACATCTGATATTTAACTGCCTTGGCCCTGAAGTAAACACCTTCCCTTCCACTTACATTCCTCTGTGAGTACCAGTCACATGTCCCCACCAAGATGCAAGGTCAGGGACTTGCTAACGTAGCTCCTGGCTGGGCATCTGCTTCCCAACAACTGCCCTAGGCCATGGAAGGGGAACACAAATCTTTGGTGGTCAGCTAGCTCCCTCTGCCACCTGCTGCAGGAAACTGAATTGTAGCTTACAGCTCCAATACCTTCATCGTATTGAATGGAGACAGAGTCAAAGATGGACATTGCTAGCTTCTCTCACAAGGACCGTTGCAATATTCTCTGCCCTTGTTGATCTCCCTGCCTCCAATTTCACTCTGTTCCACCCTCATCTCCACTTCCCATTGATCACACAGTTGCCTTTCAGAGTCACTGTTCTAAATTCAAACCTGCCCCATTTAAATCATATCAATGGCTCTCCAGTACTTTTAGGATGAAGTGTACATTCCTCAGCATGGCACCAAAGTCCCGCCAAGGTCTGGCTTCAGCCTACCCCTCCAATCTCATCTCCTGCCATTCCCTCTCTCACTCTATGCTCCAAACTACCTGCAGTTCCCCAAAGCATCAGGCAACTTCATGCCTTCAAGCTTGTGCACAAGCCATGCCTCTATCTGAAATGCCCTCTCCCCTTCTCCCAGGGCACCCTTATGTTATTCTTCGAGATTCAGTTCAAGTCCCTCTTCCTCTGCAAATCCACATCCCCGACCCTGCCCCACTATAGTTAACCATTTTCTCCTTTGAGCCACCACTTTTCTTGTACATACATGGACCATGATACTACACTACAACTACTTGCTTTAAACATCTACCTTACGTTTAGACTGTGAACTCCTTAAGTTCAGGGACCAAGTCTTTTCATGTGTTTTCAGAGTCTACAAAATATCCAATATGTACTAGAAGCTCAATAAATGTTTGATGAATGAGTTAATGCATGTATGTACATGTGAAGGAATCACAAGTCATGCAGAGTAAATCTTCAGTGGTGACATTCTTTTGCTGTTTATAGAAGCCAACAGATGAAGATAATATTTCCAAGCCAATAAATATGCCTCTGGGGCCTCTAATTTCAATGCAGCTTGTGACTAGAAAATTCATGAACAATTTCATTCTGATTTCAGATTTAGCTAGGAGGTCAAAACAGTATTTTCTCATTTTTACTAATCCTTTCATACATATTCATAAATTTAAACCAAACACGCAAAACCAACTCAGACACCCAGATGGAACAGCAAGCAGGAACAAGTTCCTGTCCAACAAGAAATCAACGCAATACAGAATCTATGTCCAGTCTAAACAACTTTCTATGGATGAAGATGGACTCAATTTTGTTTAATTTTTAATTTTCTTTATAATAACAAGAACGAGATAAAAATAGGTGAACTGATTTTATTAAAGAATTTTTTAGGGAAAAAGTTGAATACAGTCGGCCCTCTGGTATCCTCAGGCTCCGCATCCTTGGATGAGGACGGCCGACTGTACTATGCCATTTTATAACAGGGACTTGAACATCTGCAAATTTTGGTATCGCTGAGGGTCCTGGAACCAATCCCCCCATGGATGCTGAGGGACTAGTATATTAACACTTTTCCTCAATTAAAATGTCAATATTTCTACCAAAAATAGAAGTTTTCAAAGTATCAGAAGACAATGCCTTAATATAACCTTTCCTACCCTGCCTATTAAACTTTGATATAAATCATACATCATAGTTTCAATGCTTGAGTCTAACTATATTTTCACAGTCCTGTTAATTTTATTAACCAGGGAGATGCTAGGAAATAACATTGATTGAGATGTAATACATACCAGGTACTATGTTAGATGTTTTATATATATCATCTTTTTTAATCTCCCTAACAACCTCATAAGGAATTGTAGTAAACCCTGGACAGGTTTCAGGCTACCCAGCATCTGAATTCCCTGCATGTGTTTGAGGAATTCTCTATCTTAGGAGTCTTGTGGGACGCAGTCTGGCTCCCTCTAAAAGGTTGGGAAGCCAGGTACTCATTTTCTAAGACTCCCTTACAACTAGGAAATTAGCAGGAGACCTGCGCCACCTATCAGATAGACAGATCCAGACTTGAATCAGAAGCTAGTGACCCAGAGAAGCAGGAACTATGAAGAATCTCTGCTAATTAAATGCTTACCTGTGGTCACGTGGCATAAAGAACCAAAGCAGGAAAGATATGACGGCCAAAACAATCATAGACCAATATGAACAGTATAGGGAATTCCATTCCAAGGACTATGTAGTAGAGTGGTTTCTTCTAACATTACTGGACAGAACGAAGACAATAATAAGCACAAATTCCTACATTTTACCTGCACAACGTAGACTGAAATCCAAAACTATATAACTCAAAAATTAAAGCTCTCATCTGTATTTTACCACAATTTTTTTAAATGCTTAAAAAATAAATATAAAACTCTTATCTCTTATGGCCACAAGACTGAGATAGTCACGAAACATCACAAAGTTTCATTCTGTGGGTCACCAAATTATATGTTCAATTCATAGCCTTGCCAGACCTTTTGTGTGAGATTCAGGGCCCTGAGCATAAAGAATTTAACTCCAAGTACAGGCATACCTCGTTCTATTGCACTTCACTTTATTGCACTTCACAGATATTGCATTTTTTTACAAATTGAAGGTTTGTGGCAACCCTGCATTGTCAGATGATAGTTAGCATTTTTTAGCAATAAAGTATTTTTTAATTAAGGTACCATACATTGTTTCTTTAGACCTAATGCTATTGCACACCTTATAGTGTAAACATAACTTTTATATGCACTGGAAACCAAAAAATTTGTGTGACTCAGTTTACTACGATATTTGCTTTATTGCAGTGGTCTGAAACTGAACCCACAATATCTCCAAGGTATATCTGTACTGGAATTGGGAAATACGGTATCATTTGGCCAACTCAGAGCACTCAAAAATCTCACTCTCACTGAATCTTCTTCATCAACCAAAGCTGCCACTCCCTCCTTGTCCAATGAGACTGTTACAGCCTGTAGTCCTGGCAGCTGCCTGGCCTCTCCTGTTCCTATGCATTTTCCTTTCTCGAGACTCCATGAGTTATCCAATACCGTTTTAATAAATCCTTATCTGCTTAAGTGTGCAATTAAATGTGTAGTTGGTTTCTGCTGTTATAAACTAAGAACCCTGGCTAACACAGGTGGATGTTATCTCATTTCCCTCACAGGGAAATCAAAATCTTAGAGAGATTAAGTGACCCACAAAATAAGATATAACCCAGGAGTGGCAGGGCTGGTTTCGATCTAGGCCTGTTTGTCTCTCTTCATCTGTGCTTTTCCCACTCTGGCACACTACAATATCCAGAACTGAAATCCTTCAAATCAAAGACACTGTTAAATTAACGTAGAGAAAGTCAGGCACAACATTTCAATGGAAGATCAGGAAAAATCATTTTTTTCCAGCAACATTTTCCAAATTCCACTTATCAGAATCAACCACCAGAGTAGAAAGCACTGGAATGCAATATTTCCATCCTCTTCAAAACAAACCTGTTTCCTTTCTCTGCCAGAGTGTGCCAGGAAAAAATGTTCCTAAGAAAGCTAAGAAAAATTCAAAAGACTGTATCTTTTTTCCTCCTGCTATAAAGTGGAAACAATCTTTTGAATAATTAATTGACTATATAATTAAGGGATATACCAGGGAGACTCAAGAGTCCTCTCTTCCATTAAACAACTGTGGGAGGTACACACACTCTAAGTCAACAAGGCCAGCCCTTTCACAAGAACACAGAGTTGGCTCCATGCCTGTTTTGATTAGAACACCACCCTGCCTCTTCCTCTCAGAGATCTTTCGACTTGTTGTGTCTTGTATTCAGTGGGGACCCAATAAATACTTACTGAACAAATAGATCCTCGCCATTCCTGTATTAAGAGTTCAAAGCCATCTAACTTGGAGTTCATATCCTAAATATATGGAGGATCTGAAAATTAGAAATTATTTTCATCTTTTTTGAAGCTTCTTTCATTCATTTTGTCAATGCCCCAAATTCCATTCCTTGATGTTGTTAGTGCTAAAGAAGACGAACTGGAAGCAAATTAAGCATAACCAACAGGGCCAGACCTTCTTTCTAAAAAGGATCCCTAGAAAAGCAGAGAATTCCATGGGACAGGGATGAAAAACTCTGCCCAGAAGGTAGGGTGTTTTTAGCCCCTGATGCCTGCTCTCAAAGAATGTACACTAATAGAATTAGACATGCTATTTCCTTATGCCTGAACTAAAAAGAAAGACAAGACCTATCATTCTCAGTGTCTGGGATTCCCTTCTACCTACTCTGGGAAATCATTTATATCAGATAAATATTTTCATCCCCTCCAGGATCAGTAGGCAGTGATTCTGAAAATAAAACTCAGACCTACCCCATACCACAAACTCCCACTCCTGTTTCTTATCTTTTTAAAAAATCTTCACCTAGAGGCATAGTGTGGGCAGAAAAATGCCTTATTCGCCCCATGCTCCCCCACCCCCACATCCTCATCCCAATCCTTGGAACCTGTGAATATGTCATTTTACATGGCAAAAGAGACTCTGAAGATGTGATTATAGTTAAGGACCTTAAAATAGGGAGATTATCCTGGATTATCTGCGTGGGTTCCATGTTATCACACTAGTCCTGAGAAACTTTCCTGGCTGGATTAGAGAGAAGAAAGGGGAGAAGGAGAGATTGGAAAGGTAAGGGGGACTCAACCTACCACTGCTGACTTTGAAGAGGGAGGAAAGGGGGCATGAGTCAAGGAATGTGGGTGGTCTCCAGAATAGCCCTCAGCTGACAACCAGCAAGGATTCAGGGATCACAGTCCTACAACAGCAAGGAACTAATTCTGCCAAGAACCCAAATGAGGAAGGAAACAACTCTTCCCTTAGAGCCTCTAGAAAGGAATGCAACCTGTGGACACCTGGATTTTAGCCCTGTGAAACGATGTCAAACGTCTAAACTAGAGAACTGTAAGATAATGCATCTGTGTTGTTTATTTATTTTATTATTTTTTTTAATATTCTCTTAAGAGTTTATTATAAACTAGTGTCACAGGCCACAAGGAAGTAAAAGGACTATGTACAGCCTTACGGGAAACAGGCAGGGAGCTGAGGAGGGCCAAGATGAGTCTAGGGCCTTGGTGGGCGCATTCCCGGGGGAGGGGGCCCTCGCATCCCTGGGGGAGGGGGCCGCATGCCTGGTGGGGGCATGCCCATTGGAGTGCCTCGTCCAGGGGGAATCCCCATTGGGGGACCCATGGGAGGCCTCATACCAGGAGGTGGGCCCATCATGCCTGGAGGGGGTGCCCCTCGGCCCATAGGTGGGGGAGGACCAGCACGGCCGGGTGGGTACTGGGTTGGGGCCCCTGCAATACTGGCTGTGGCAGCAGCTGCAGCTGCTGCAACAGTGCCTCTTCCTTGTGGGGTCATCACCTGTTGGGATGGCCCACCAACCCCACGGACCGGCCCAGCAAGTCCTGCAGGAGCCTGGGGCATGGGAACACCAGCTGGGATTCCTCTGCCAGCAGCTCTGCCAATCCCTGGGCCCCCAGCAGCTCCAGCAAGTGGCACTCGTGCAATGCCAGTATCTTTGGGAGGTGGTCCCTCTACTGTCATTGAGACCAGGTTCTCCCCTCGAAGTAGCACCAGACCAAGGACTCGCTTCTCTTCTCTCTCCGCTTGTTTTGAGTTCTTTGGTTTGATCTTCCTGAACTCATCACAGTCACAGAGGATCAAATTCATATGCTTGTCAAAAGCTTTAAAGGTGCCAATGAAGATACGGCCATCTTGCAGGATGCACCTCATCCTGTAGTCGATGTGCTGCAGCATCTTGCTGCTTTTGCCCACGGTCATGGTGGCGGTTCTGATGGCTCCGATTCCCGCCGGATTCGCCTCCGCAGAGGCCTAGAAGCCCGCCACTAGCTCGCTTCCCGCCGCCGTTACCGGAAACGCGACCGCGGGCAAAATGAGGTAACGTAGAAGGCTGCTTCCGGTCCCGGAGCCAGTCCCTTGAATCCTGTGTTGTTTAAACTGCTAAATTTGTGGTAATTTGTTACAGCAACAATAGAAAATTAACACAAGACATAAGCCTCCTGAGAGTTAATTATTCTTTGCCTGTTCAAGTTTACTTTATTTTTTTATTTTTTTTAATGTTGTATCTATTTTATTTATTTATTTATTTATGGCTGCATTGGGTTTTTGTTGCTGTGCACAGGCTTTTCTCTAGTTGTGGCGAGTGGAGGTTACTCTTTGTTGTGGTGCACGGGCTTCTCATTGCGGTGGCTTCTCTTGTTGCAGAACACGGGCTCTAGAGCGCAGGCTCGGTAGTTGTGGCGCACGGGCTTAGTTGCTCCACGGCATGTGGGATCTTCCCGGACCAGGGCTCGAACCCGTGTCCCCTGCATTGGCAGGCAGATTCTTAGCCACTGCACCACCAGGGAAGCCCTCAAGTTTACTTTAGAAACAAGGATGCAGGCAAGCCAAGGGAAGGTGAGTCTGCTTTTCTTGTTGCTATTATTTGTTTCTTTTCTCATTTGTTTTCCTGACCAGCCCTGCCTGCCTCTGGAGTGACTACAAGCATCTTCTTTCCGGTGTGAAATTCCTCCAGAATAAGTGGGCCATTGGGTTGTGATTGTGGACAGGTCAGTATCTGAGCTAATAAAGAAGGCAGTTTCTCCTCAGTGAATCACAGAATGTTGGAACTAGTTAGGGGCCAATCTTATTTAGTGAAGTAAACAGATAACCAGAGAGTCAAAATGACTTCCCTGAGGATAAACAGTGAGCTATTTCACACCAGGGACTCTAAAACTAGTCTTTCAGCTTCCATTTCAGAACATGGTTTCCATCACACTGGTGGTTCAAAAAATCAGCCCTGGATGTGCATAAAATCATGGGGGGAGCTTTTTAAAAAAACAGTGATGGGTCTTCCCTGGTGGCGCAGTGGTTGAGAGCCCGCCTGCCGATGCAGGGGACGCGGGTTCGTGCCCCGGCCCGGGAAGATCCCACATGCCGCGGAGCGGCTTGGCCCGTGAGCCATGGCCGCTGAGCCTGCGCGTCCGGAGCCTGTGCTCCGCAGCGGGAGAGGCCACAACAGTGAGAGGCCCGCGTACCGCAAAAAAAGAAAAAACAAAACAAAACAGTGATGCCAGGTCCCCACCCCAGGGATTCTGATTGATTCAACTGGTCAGCAGTGGGACCTAAATCAGTATTATTTTTTAAAAGCCCTCCTGTTCTAATGTGCTTTACATCAAGCCTCTGAATTGTGGCCCAATCTCAGCGCACACTGAATTCTACTTAAAGGTCCAGATTAATGATAATTAACGTCCAGTATAACAAAGAGAACAGTACCAGTTCTATTCATGGTTACATAGGGTTTCAGATACAAAGCAAAAGCAAAATATTTAGTTAGATTTCCACATGTTCTTCCTTATAAGAAGTTCTCTTTTTCCCTGTGCTCAATTACCTTGTGAGAGAAGACCTTTTGCCACTTAGAATGTCTGACAGCTGACTCCATTTCCTGCCCGGGATCCTATGCTGTCATTGTATCTTGGTCCTTTCCATGCTTCCAGGGACTAAAGTCCCTCCCCAAACCTCAATCCCAACGGTTGACAGCCCTCTTCTGGTGCTCACCACCTGCCTGCCTGAACCACCTTTGGCCTACCACGGACACCTCCATGCTGTGCTGGGCCTGCAG
Organism: Mesoplodon mirus; assembly: GCF_964341445.2. Lineage (NCBI taxonomy): Eukaryota > Metazoa > Chordata > Mammalia > Artiodactyla > Ziphiidae > Mesoplodon > Mesoplodon mirus. The sequence goes on along the minus strand of NC_138978.1, from coordinate 116,572,579 downwards.
CCATCCCTGCTCTTCAGCGGCAGCCATGGACTTCCTCCCCAGAAGGTCTGCTACTGAAACCTGCCCCACACCAAGATCAGGTTGTTGGTGTCCAGTTGTACACAGAAAAAATTATTTGCAGATGCTTTGATTTTTAAGATTAACATCTGGTTTATTAAAGTTAAAATTTAAAGCCTAGTATTTCTAGTATAAATCTTCATATTCTAGTTATTAATCAAGCAAAATTCAACAATCACTTTTAAGGTGTGCCTTCACAAATTAATTAAATGCCCTTGAGTAATTTAAAATTGACTTCATAGATTTACTATATTTTGCTTTTACTTTTAATTTTTTTTCTATTAATGAGACCTTCTATTTGGCTCTCAAGTCATTGTAATATCATCAGATCTTCTGATCCTAATGGAATTACGTTGTAAACTTTTGTGCTTTATTGCATGATTTGAGTTGACCAAATTCTGTATTCTTCTCGTCTTTTCCTTTCTTGGCAAGGCCATAACTCACAAATTTTTAAATAGCCTCCTTTGGATTCTACATGTGTCTCCTGGTTTTGTTTGGCTCCACAATCATTAGGCTCTGGGCTGCTGACCGCCCCCCCCCCACTATAGGCTAATAACACCCCACACCTATGCCTTGTCTTGTCCTCAGTTTCTGACCCTCCTTAGGCCTGTGCTAACACCCCTTCCTAGACCAAGTTCCAGTGCTGAGACCCGACTTTTGCATGTTGCTCTTGTCTTTCCCATTCCTGAGTGCCCTCTCCCCCTTCTCTACCCATCCTTCAAGGTTCATCTCAAATCCCACCTGCCTTGACCACAACCCATGGCGATTTCTCCCTCTTCCACACATGTACCACCCATTACTGATACCATTCATTTTATATTACCTTGTGCATCATATTATTGCTAATTATTTTTTCCTGCTTTTTTTGTCTTCTCTCACTTAGATTAGAAACTCTCAGAAGGTAAGAGCTGTGTTTTAGAGTCGTTACATCTCGCTCATGGCCTAGCCTGGTACCTTGGGCATGAGGACAGCTCAGTAAGACCTAGAGGGCATATGTAAATTCTGCTCCTGCCCAATATGCTATGGATGATCAATGACAATTGAGCAATATTAATCCAGACTAACCACTTGAGACCCATGGCACATCCTAATCAGGGGATAGCATGTCACTCTGCTTCTCAGCTTGCTTGATGCTGATTTACTGACTTCAGCCAGATAGTAAATTCCAGAGGAGTCATATCTGGTACAGATTTTCCATCCTGAAATTACAATGCCTGTAGTTGTTTAAACACTTCTGTCTGAAAAATGTCCTCCCGTGTGCTTAACTCCTACTAAAAAGAAAATGCTGAATAACACATTTCAGCATGGCTTACTTATGGACAATGAGTATGTGTGAAGAGACAGGGAATGAACGAAGAAGCAGCTCACAAAAAAAGCCTTTTCTAGGTTTAGTTGTGTCTGGACTGCACGGGAAAACAGACCTTATTTTTATCAGAACTAAGTTTGCAGTTTCTTGATATACATGGAAGAGCAAAAGGGTATCTATAGTTCCCTCTACCCAGAGAAAGAAAATAGGAGAAAATGTTCACACGGCAAATGAACCATGTGTACAACCAAACCCCCAGACCTGAGATGTCTCTGATTTACTGCAGGAAACAGGGGAGTCTCCCAACTCAGCTATTGGTCTGGCTGGCGGTTTTAATTGAAAGCAGTTGCCCTCTCCCAACCCAGCCATGAGTATGACTCATCACATGTCCCCCAGGCCAAGTGTTTTACTAAATACTGTGCATCACCATGGCAACAGCCAAGCATCTGCCCTCACTTGGGTGAGGTTAGACTAAGTACTACCGCATTTTTATTTATTTATTGTATCTGTTTATTTGACTAGTTATAGATTTGAAATATTAATCACAGGAAGAGGCCATTTGGTAAGAGAGCACTGTCATACAGCAGTGCAAGAGGCAAAAAGAAAAGAGGGAGACCCAAAACAATAAAATTAACTTTTTGTTACCAAAACAAATAACTTTTTAACTTTGTCACAGACAACACTGAACGACCTGAGGAAGATGGGAAATAGAGATAATAATTACTGAGGTCTTACTATGAGGCATCCTAATCCTCACAGCATCACTTATTATTATTCCTGTTTTACAGATGAAGAAACTGAGACACTCAGAGCTTAAGGTTATACAACTAGTAAGTTACAGAGCCAGGATTCAAACTCAGGCAGCCTGATCCAAGGACCCACACTCATAACAGCTATATCTGATTACCACAGCTTATAGGAGAGGAGGAGCCTCACAAGTTATCTGTGTTCTTTGTTGATTTATTTGTTTTCCCAACTAAAGTCAAATCAAGGCTTTAAAGAGTAAAACAGGATGGATTTCTAATTTGAAGGTTAACTGATAAATAAGCAAAAAACGGAAGAAGTGGTACAGCAGAGACCCGACTAGTAGGATGGACATGCTCCACACACAGATGCATGGAGAAAGTTCTGTGTTCGGTGCCAATCAACCTAAATTCCTCCTTATACCAGGCAGCTTCACTCTTCCACAACCACAGATTTGGCCCGGCATCTCACATATCCCAGCCCTCATTACAGGGGTGTTCTGCTGGGGACAGATCAGCACAAGTCTACCGCCATTACTGGAAATACAACCCACAGAACCCATCCTACCAACAGAGGGCCATCAGGGACACCAAGGACAGCGCTATGCCCTGAAGAAATGTCCTTATTTGCCAGGATGCCCCATCTGCTGTTTGAATTGCTTGAACTCAAGAAAGGGCTATTAACTCTGGGTCCAGAGCCATTATTTGAGAAGATGAAAAGGGAAGCAGTGACCACATTCATTTAATGTGCAGCTAAGAGTGGAGATTTGGGTGAACCTAAATTCAAAAGCAAAGAGAATTAAATGTAATCACTTCTTAAGGCATTGAAGTGATTTAAGTATTCTGTCACTGTTGGCTAGCAGTTTTCTTAGACCTAATTCAGGTCATTAAAGGTAAGATGAAGTCCCTGTGAGCTTATGGCATTATGCTGTGTCATGATGCAAAATGGCTATGCCACAATAAACAAGTGCACCAGCCTGTCACTGTGAGGCCTGCCCCGGAGAGGTCAGCAACCTGTGATGGCCAGAAATTCATCTCACTGTCACAGTGCGGACCCTGCAGTGGGGCTGCCTGGGCTCATCCCTTACCTCTGCCATCTACTAGTTCTGGGACTGGGCAAGTTACCTTATTCTCTGTCCCTCAGTTTCATTACTCAAAATAGGGGGATAGTAATAGTTCCTACCTCTTAAGGTGATTGTGAGGATCAAAGAAACTAATTCATGCCAGGTGCTTCCTGGACATCCTGCCACACATTTCCATCTTAGATTTAAGAACTTGCCGTTCAGTTGAGCTTACTTATTTCTACCTGAGCTCAGCCTGACCTCTGAAATATGCTTTGTGGGGGAGGACAGTTTGCTTGCTAACTGGGAGGCCACTATATAAAAAGGGGTATTAAAAATTTATCTAATTTGTCTCTATGTTCCTCATGTTCAGTTTTTCTCAAGTATTTACAGCCAAAGGGGCCTCCGCAGAATACTGGAGCCCTAACAGGGCAAAGTCAAACACAGTCACTTTTTTAAATCCTGTAACTCAGATCACAGTCCCAAGCAAGCACCTGGATCAAGTTTGAAGGGGAGTCGGGTGCGGTCAGATGGATTTCAGAAAAACAAATCATAAAGCCACCTCCTCCTTTGCTATGAATCCGCTAATGCAAGGATGGCCAGCTCTGAGGAAGGGGAGCCAATCCCCATTGTTTTAACTCATAGTACCCTTCAGCAAGAGGGGTGCAAGCTGCCATCAGCCACATTTCCTCAGAATTCCTAAAAAGAAGAGATCTAGAGGTATCAGTCAGGGGGGCAGTGGGGGGCCATGGGTAACTTACCTTACGGCTTCTTTTGCAATATTAAAAAGGATTATTTGACCTGGTTGCATATTTACTTATTTACTTGCAGGGCCTTGTGGCAGGTACTCATGAGGAGAATAAAGTGCCAAAGTGCCCCAAATTGCCCCTTGCTTACTGCCACTTCTCTCATTTCATACTCTATGGCAGAAGTGTTTAGTTACATCAAGGATGTCTATCAATCATGTTTTAAGAGTATTTTGAGAATTTCCTATTTTCCCACTCTCCCCTCCCCCATCAAGATCAATGAGGCATCCTGGAGTATTTCAAAACTAGGCTTTGTCTAGATGTATTAGAAAAGGGAAAAAGACAGGCCATATAAATGCTATTTGACCAGAGACATTCTCCTGATTCGAGAACTTCCTTTCGAATTTCCAGCTAAATACCCCAATGTGATGGGCATGTAAATACATTCTTGTCCACTAGCTTGAAATGTTTCTCACGAATGGGCCTAAAGCTGCTAATACTAGTAAGATTACTGATGTTCCAGTTCAGTTACAGGAGTTCTTGGATGATGTGACTTTCAGTAACTTTGCTTTACTGGGCTCTTGCTTCCCAGCTCCTCTACGTGGGAAGGGCTGGACACACAACGGCTATTACAGTTTCTAGGTACAGGCACTGGTTAAGATGTTCTGCATACCAGGTAGCAGCTAACTCAAACGCCTTGGAGCTGGCAGGTGACAAATGAAGAGAGAGTGCCTGGGGGTACAACCCCATCTCAGTTCAGGTTTATTGCTGCCAGGTAGGAAAGATGGCAGGAGATTTACAGACATTCCCACATTTTTAAGAGAAGCCAGAAATTCAGGTTGTTATATGAAATCTCCAGCTTTTTAAAGTTGACAAATTACTAAAATGTTTTTCAGGGACTGCATGGGTGACTAAATATGTAATTCATAACCTCTGACGACTAATGACACCCCCTGAACATTTGCATCTCACCTTTAAAGGTCTGGTGACCTTGGAGCACTCGTGATATTAAGTTAGTGTCCCACGTTACTCCTTGCTTAGGTACCCACGGGCCTGGCTGTTGTACACCCATCATCTCATTTCACCCCCCACAACAACACTGAGTTAGAGACTAGTACTATTTCCACCCACAGATGAGAAAAGTGAGTCTTGAAGAGTTTGAGTAACCTACCCAAGGTCCCAGAGCAAGTACACCTTGGGGATTTGTCATGGGGCAGCCATGCACTCTAGCTGAGGAGTGGGGCTGTACTGGCATCTCGGGCCTAAAATCCTGGGATTCCACTGGGCCCACCTCTCAGACTAGGGGTACTACTACATTCAAAGTCAGTGTGGTAGGATGTTGACCACTCCAAATACAAAATGTATTTAATTCTTCTCCTTCAGTGAAGGAGTGTTACAGTTTTGCCAGTAAATATCTAAAAGTAGCAATCTAAGAAGCTACTGTGAAGCAATTCCATGCCATGCATTCAAATGTCTGAACGTAATTTGGCATAAAGAGTGTTAGGAGTGGCTGCCAAACCCAGGAAAGGAGTTAAGGGGCAAGGTACAGCATGGAGCCACTAGCGTCCTGTTTTCCCATGACAGCAGTGAGAGTTAGAGATCAGAAAAGCGGTGGGAAAAGCCATGGAGACTTGTACCAGAGCCCGTTTCAAGTTGTTTAAATTACGTAAAACAGTGAATAGTTACCAAGAAACTGTAACCAAGTTACTACATCTGTAATGAAAATACAAGACACACACACACATGATCTTTCCAATGAATGGCTCCTCATTCTCTCCAGTCCTTACTACCATCGCTCAGAGATCTGCAGTAGCTTTGATATCATCATTCCTTCCAGTGAGCCAGAAAGACAAAAAATGTGACTGCCGTGTGTGTGTGTGTGTGTGTGTGTGTGTGTGTGTGTGTGTGTGTGAGGGAGAAATGGGGCAGGACAGCTAGAAAGGGAGTCAAATATCTTGATCAATTTCCCCAGCAGCAGGCTTAGTCAGATTAGCTTAGGACACGCTGATAAATTATAATGGAATCACTTTTATTTGGGGAGAAGTGATTCAAGACTGACCAGCTTCTGATGTAAAGCAGTGGGGTGCAATGGTTACTCACACAGGCTCTGGCACCAGACTGCCCAGGTCTGAGTTCCAATTTCTTTACTTACCAGCTAGGTTTTTTTTTCTTTCTCTTTTTTTTTTTTTTTCCTTCCAGGCCACATAGCACGGCTTGTGGGATCTTAGTTCCCAAACCAAGGATTGAACTCGGGCCCTCAGCAGTGAAAGGATAGAGTCCTAACCACTGGACCACCAGGGAACTCCCTTGCTAGGTTTTCTTGAATGAGTTGCCTAAACTTAGTAAGTTTCAAGTTCCCTATCTGTAAATTGGGAATAATAATAGACCCTACCTAGTAGGGTTGTTGTGAGGATTAAATGAGTTTAAATAGATTAAATATTTATTTAGAACAGTGGATGACACATACTTAGTACTCAGCAAATGTCAACTTTATTATTATCATCTGTCCCAGTGAAAATCACTGGTAACTCAAAAATGCTGACCCCATCAACCAGTGTTTCTCATTAAGCATGATGTCACCTCTAGCCTGGGAAATTTACAAGTGTGATGTTTTGTTTTGGCTTGGTTGTCACAATGATCGGCAAGCACTGCCAGCACTCAGTGGGTAGGGTTAGGGCTGGCGTTAGATACTAGATGTTCTGCAATTCATGGGTCAGTGCAATGGTCAACGGCCCCACATCCTGCACAACTTTATATATCCTCCCAGTCTTCATGTAGGTGACCTGGAACCTAATTCCATTTCACATATAAATGCAAAGCATTTTTTACACAGCTTAAACATTACTGAATTTTCCAGGAATGCAACTATCATGTAAATCAAGTGAAGCTAAACTTTATGTTATTCAGAACCTCCCTAAGAAGTGTTCACATTTTGTAAAATTAGATGACCAACAACGATTTGAGTCATCAGCATACCTGTATCAGCCAGTATCTACAGCTATTGAAATCACAGTGATTCTATGTGTACTTGCAAGATTCTTACTGCATCATTATGTCTTCTAAGGGAGCTATGCCTGAGCAGTTACATATTGGAACTGACAGTGTTTTGTTATAAATTACTTCCCTTTTATTTCTCTTTTACATGACTATTTGGATGTTAGGTTTTTTTAAAGTTATGCATATAGATGTTATATTATCTATGAATTTTGTTTCAGGAGAGTAAAGGGATCATTACAAAGTATTTGTTATGAAAGGGGATGTTGGGCCATAAGTGATGGAAGGACCATACTTAGAGCCCACGATTAAAAGAGAATTCATTAACCGACAGATTATGCAAACAACAAATTCTTCAGTCAGTAGATGTTAAGTATGTCAGCTATGTTGGTAACTGATGTAGCAGACAGAATAATGCCCCCCACCAAGATGTCCATGTCCTAATCCCCAGAACATAAAAATATGTTAGATAACATGACAAAGGGGAATTAAGGTTGCAGATGGAATTAAGGTTACTAATCAGCTGACCTTAAGCTAGGAATTATCCAGGTATGCCCAATGTAGTCACAAGAGTCCTTAAAAGTGGAAGAGGGAGGCAGAAGAGTGAGAGTCAAGGAAGATGTGATTAAAGAAAGGTACAGAGAAATGCCAACATTGCTGGCTTTGAAGATGGAAGAAAGGGCCGTGAGCCAAGGAATGTGAGTAGACTCTAGAAGCTGGAAAGGTCAAAGAAACACATTTTCCCACAGAGCCTCTAGAAAGGATCACAGTCCTGCCAACACCTTGATTTTAGCCCAGTGGGACCCATGTTGGACTTCTAACCTACAGATCTGTAAGATAACAAATACTTGTGTTGTTTAAACTGCTAAACTTGTGGTAATTTGTTATAGCAGCAATAGAGAACCAATATACCTGAAAATATAAACTATTATTAAATAAAAAAAGCAGAATTCAGAATACAGACACACACACATGGCCCACAGCTGGTTTTAAATTCAGGTGGACAGATGAGTACAAAGGTGGTGCTGCAGTGATTCAAGATGGACAAGCTAGACCAGTGAGCAAGGGTCAGGAGACCCCCATCTGAGTCCGGCTCCACAACAGACTTGCTATATGGAGTTATAAGAATCAGTCATCTCTCTGGGCCTCAAGTGTTCTCATTCAGGTAGTTACAGAACACCTGCTACTGATGAGGGTTTGGGCTAGGCTTTATGGAGTCAAAGAATGCGACCTTGTCCTTGGTCTCAAGGAGACTCACAGTCACTGCAGGAGAGAAAGGGGGTGACTAGATGCTCTCTGAGGTCTCATTCATCTTTAACTGTCTGTAATCCTTGAGTCTAAATAGAATTTAATGCTTACTACCTTTCATGGATGTGTTTGTTAGGTTGCCTGAGTCCATAAGTTTTTTTAGATTGCAGAAAGCAGCTATGTGAAGTTAGATCACTGAAAAATTTTCTCTAAAACAGTAAAAGAAAGCACAATCTCAATGTATCTCAATTCAAAGCACCTTTGTTAAACTTTCCCTTTTTTCCAAATTAAGGTATAGGTATTGCTATTACTTTCAATTTTTTTTTTTTTTTTGGCGGTGCTGCGCGGCTTGTGGGATCTTAGTTCCCTGACCAGGGATTAAACCCTGGCCCCCAGCAGTGAAAGCACGGAGTCCTAACCACCGGACTGCCAGTGAATTACCCAATTCCATTTAATTTTAATTCAGCACCTCCCCACCCCCCACCCCCAAAAAACTACTAGCACTTAGCATTCTCCTCTCTTGGTAGTAATTATTTATAATGTTGGTGCTGCTGTTGTGCTCTTTTTTTTTTTTTTGGTTGGGTCTTTGTTGCTGCGCGCAGGCTTTCTCTAGTGGTGGCGAACGGAGCCTACTCTTCATTGCAGTGTGCGGGCTTCTCACTGCAGTGGCTTCTCTTGTTGCAGAGCATGGGCTCCAGGCACACGGGCTTCAGTAGTTGTGGTGCGTGGGCTCTAGAACGCAGGCTCAGTAGTTGTGGTGCACGGGCTTAGTTGCTCCGCGGCATATGGGATTTCCTGGACCAAGGATCGAACCCGTGTCCCCTGCATTGGCAGGTGGATTCTTTTTTTTTTTTACATCTTTATTGGAGTATAATTGCTTTACAATGGTGTGTTAGCTTCTGCTTTATAACAAAGTGAATTAGCTATACATATACATATATCCCCATATCTCCTCCCTCATGCGTCTCCCTCCCACCCTCCCTATCCCACCCCTCTAGGTGGTCACAAAGCACAGAGCTGATCTCCCTGTGCTATGAGGAGGCTTCCCACTAGCTATCTATTTTACATTTGGTAGTATATATAAGTCTACGCCACTCCCTCACTTCGTCCCAGTTTACCCTTCTCGCTCCCGATGTCCTCAAGTCTATTCTCTACGTCTGCGTCTTTATTCCTGTCCTGCCCCTAGGTTCTTCAGAACCTTTTTTTTTTTTTAAGATTCCATATATATGTGTTAGCATACAGCATTTGTTTTTCTCTTTCTGACTTACTGCACTGTGTGTGACAGACTCTAGGTCCATCCACTTCACTACAAATAACTCAATTTCATTTCTTTTTATGGCTGAGTAATATTCCATTGTGTATATGTGCCACATCTTCTTTATCCATTCATCTGTTGATGGACACTTAGGTTGCTTCCATGTCCTGGCTACTGTAAATAGAGCTGCAATGAACATTATGGTACATGACTCTTTGAATTATGGTTTTCTCAGGGTATATGCCCAGTACTGGGATTGCTGGGTCATATGGTAGTTCTATTTGTAGTTTTTTAAGGAACCTCCATACTGTTCTCCATAGTGGCTGTATCAATTTACATTCCCACCAACAGGGCAAGAGGGTTCCCTTTTCTCCCCACCCTCTCCAGCATTTATTGTTTGTAGATTTTTTGATGATGGCCATTCTGACTGGTGTGAGGTGATACCTCATTGTAGTTTTGATTTGCATTTCTCTAATGATTAGTGATGCTGAGCATTCTTTCATGTGTTTGTTGGCAATCTGTATATCTTCTTTGGAGAAATGTCTATTTAGGTCTTCTGCCCATTTTTGGATTGGGTTGTTTGTTTTTTTGATATTGAGCTGCATGAGCTGCTTGTAAATTTTGGAGATTAATCCTTTGTCAGTTACTTCATTTGCAAATATTTTCTCCCATTCTGAGGGTTGTCTTTTGGTCTTGTTTATGGTTTCCTTTGCTGTGTAAAAGCTTTTAGGTTTCATTAGGTCCCATTTGTTTATTTTTGTTTTTATTTCCATTTCTCTAGGAGGTGGGTCAAAAAGGATCTTGCTGTGATTTATGTCATAGAGTGTTCTGCCTATGTTTTCCTCTAAGAGTTTTATAGTGTCTGGCCTTAACATTTAGGTCTTTAATCCATTTTGAGTTTATTTTTGTGTATGGCATTAGGGCGTGTTCTAATTTCATTCTTTTACATGTAGCTGTCCAGTTTTCCCAGCACCACTTATTGAAGAGGCTGTCTTTTCTCCATTGTATATTCTTGCCTCCTTTATCAAAAATAAGGTGACCACACTCTGAGTCAAGATCACCAGTCTCAGCTTGTGGCTAAGGTAGAACCAGAATTCAGGTCTGCAAATTCCCATTCCAGAGCTCTTTCCATGTCCTCTCCCACGTCACTGAAATTCCAGACTTCTGGGAAGAATGGCAGCTACACTGCATTGACGGAATGCAGTTATGTCTTGATCCTTCAGCGAGCAGCACCACCAATAGATGGTCAATCAAAAAACCAAAGAGCAATAATTAAAGTCATCATTATATACTAGGTATAAGACAATGTACTGTTTTATATGAAATATCAGAACCTCCATTTACTGTTGAGAAGCTGAGGTCTAAAGGGTGTTGAAAAGTGCTCAAGATCACAAAATAATGAGTTCCAGAGTCAGGAATCAGACCACTGAAAACCTGGTCCATCTTAAAGAGAAAGCAGGTAAGTTGCTGTCATGAAAACAAAGTTTACATGGACAATCTACTTTGCTTTTGGCCCGGACTTTCATAACCTGTCATTACTGAATACTCCAGACACCCTTCCACAGTGCAGAGACATTGTACAGGATGAGGGAGACCCCAGACCATTCAGTCTCAGGCCACCTTAGCTTTGGGCATGATATTCCCTTTTTCTGTAATGCCTCCCCTTCTACTGCCTTTATCCCTCATGATTTACTTACTAAACTCTTATTCATGCCTCAAAATCTTGATTACTCAGTACCTACTCCCCAGCACCTTCTGGGAGAGTCTGCTACTTCTGAACATTTAAATTCTATATTTAATTATTGGATGTAATTTTTAGTTTAAATGCCAACTCCCTTGAGGAAGGCTCCTTGAGGACTGGGTTCATTAATTCAACTTGGTATCCACATTACCTATTAGCAATACACCTGAAACAGGTGTTGTTTTATATTCAACTAAAGATTATTAGTTATTGAACTAAAGATACCTGTCAAAATTGACTTATAGCAACTATCACATTCTATCTTACATGACAAATTTCTACTTATGCCTTTTCTATACAAGAAATAGTTCATGTCTTGTTCCCCTCACCACACCAGGAGTACCTTATACATAACAGGTGTTCCAGAAATGTTTGTAGATTTGAAGTGCTTACAGGATTAAAAAATGGGGGGGAGGGAGGACAAATAACTAAAATCTTATAGAGTGCTTTAAACCTAGTTGAGGATAATAGCAAATTTTTCCCTTCCTGAGTCACCTTCAAAGAATGGGATTTTATCACATGAGGGTGTAGAATAAGTGCACTTAAAAACTCAGTGACTGAGTCCATGGCTAAAATGCAAAAACAAAAAAAAAAAGGTGACCATATGTGCATAGGTTTGGCAGGTGGATTCTTAACCACTGCGCCACCAGGAAAGTCCAGTGTTACCTATAATTTACATGTGTAGAGACAATTTTAAATGAGTACATTTTAAGACAAAGTTGAGGTTCTTAAAAATAAGAGAAAAGGAATTCCTTGGAGGTCCAGTGGTTAGAACTCGGTGCTTTCACTGCCACGGACGGATTCAATCCCTGGTCGGGGAACTAAGATCCCGCAAGCCGAAGCTGCGGCCAAAAAAAAAAGAGAGAGAAATAACCTAAAGGGAAGGGGAGAAAAATAGGGAGGAGAGTAAAATGCAATTAATGGTAGACAGGATTAGGAAGAAAGTTGAAAGAGCATGAAAATAAAACAAAAAATGTAAAAAAAGAGGAACAGAAATGTGGTAGGAAAACAGCAGGGAGCAAAGTGAGACATCTGCCATCTGTCAGCTTCATTTCACTTTATTCCTGCCCCTCATCCCCAAACACAGAGCCACACCCCTAGTCACAGTGCCCTTTGGCTTCTTTCTGAATTGTGTTCAGTCCTAAGGCTCAGTGGTCCTCTGATGCCCCCTTCAGGTCCTCAAGTCTAACTGCTCTCTCTCTCCTTTTTTAATGTGATTTACCAGATGGTACTTAATCTTTACATAGAAACCTGGGTCCAGCAATGAGAGAGAGCAACTACAGGCTTCAACAAGTGTATGTTTCTGGGAATGATATTGAGATTATTCCTTGGAATTCCCCATATGAAATAAGATATTTTATGAAATAAGATATTTCAGCATGACTTATATTGTCAGAAAGACCTGAGTTTGAATTCCTGCTCTATAACTTACTAACTGTGTAATCCTGGGAAAGTTCATTAATCTCCTGAAGCTATTTCTTCACCTTTAAAATGGAGATATCAAGACAGACCTTATCGGTTGCTATGAGATAAAGTGAGATATTATGAGTATAAAGTGCCTCATTCAATATCTAGTACCTGGTAGCTCCTCAGTAAGTGGTAGTTTTTATTACCTCATTCCAAAGAGAAAAATATTGAAATATTATATTAAGAGCTCTATATCCCTTGTCATACCAGAAACCAAGTAAATGTAAATAATAGTCTTATGTTCTTTATTCTTCCTCCCTCTCTCCTTTTGTTTTTTTGCCTATTCCTCCATGCTAAAGATGGTTGTAGTTTCTGGGGTTTGTGCTCTGAAGTGAGAAGTTCTAAAGGTAGAGCCCTCGCTACCTGCAGCTGTCAGCTCCCCTGTGAGAAAGTGCTGTCCTCCGTGTGACGCATTTTCCAGGAGGGCCCTTAGAGCTCACAGTTCTATCGTCTTGCAGCCCTAGAAAGTTGGCAGAGCCTCCACCTACAGACTTTTCACACAATAGATTTCTGTGCCTTGGAACCTGCTTTCTCTGACCTTAATCCCATTGGGAGAGGACATAGGTACTGCTCTTTAGCCACTCTTCATGTGTCTGCTGCACAGCCACACTGGCAGAGCACCCCAAAGTAACAATTCAAAAGTCTATCCCCTCTGCTATTCCAGAAGATTTGATGGTGACAAGCACTGCAGTCCAGGTTTCAAGGAGAACTAGTTAGATGGGTACTCTTGGTGGTAATTTCTGAGGTAGTTTGAATCGCTAAATATACTTCATCATCCTCTAGCATATTTAGTCCTGCCACGGATATAAGAATTGTAGAAATACGACAGGAGCATCTTACCACTCTTTTTATGGAAGAGGAAAGAGTCACAAAGATCTCATTTTATATATCTGTTGGCTCTTTTATACCCAATTTGGAAACCAAAAAGATTAAATAATGGAGAAATCTATCTCTGTGTGAGGCCCAGCAGACTAAATTTTGAAGTTCTTCTAAACCCCTAATAAGACAGTGGTCATCAGTTAAAGGTACAAACTATTATTAGGTATTGAGATAAACATACCTATTAGCTTATTGAGGAAAAATAGCCTTAAAGTATATTAGGAAATAATGATGTATAAAATTTTCCTAATTACTCAAAGGATGTTTCTAATTACCAAAAATTTTACTGACCAGAAATTCAGAAGATTCAGGATGGAAGAATTAAATGTGGTATAATCTATAAAGATATGGATCACTATGTTTATACCTGACACTAATATAATATTGTAAATCAACTACACTTCAATTTTTAAAGAGTAAATGGAAGAAATATATAATTATCTAAATGTATTTGTGGCAGGCAGAATAGTGGGTCCTGATAGATGTCTACATCTAGTCCCCAGAACCTTGGAATATGTTACCCCACATGGCAAAATGGACTTTGCCAGATGTGACTGAGCTAGGGATCTTGAGATCCTGGATTGTCTGGTTGGGCTCAGTGTAATCACAACAGTCCTTAAGGTGTGAAAGAGGCAGGCAGAAGAGTTAAAGGAGTTGTGATAACAGAAAGAGAGGTTGGAGTGATATACAGTTGCTGGCTGGGGGCCCAAACCAAGGAATGAGGGCACCCGCTAGAGGCTGGAAAAGGCCAGGAAACAGACTCTCCCGCAAATCCTCCAGCCCTGCTTACATCTCATGAGACCCATTTCAAAGACCCCAGAACTATAAGATAATAAAATTTTGTCACTTTAAGCCACTAAGTTTGTTTGTTTGTTCCAGCATCAATAGGAAACTTTTTTGGATATTAAGGTTAATGTGCATTTTGGTGAGAACATTGATCAAAATTGTCAGCAAATTCTGTGATGTTCTTTTTGTGTGTGCTCAGTGATACTATAAGGTAATTTTAAAAGAAATGAAAGGGGAAAACATTTTAAGAAAGAAATGGAAGGCAGAGTTACTATAATCTAAGTAGAAGGATTAAAACCACAAACTTTATGGAATATAGAGCTGTAAGCAGTTCCACACAGAGACACAAAAAGAGGGTAATAAAAATGCTGTAAGGAATCTGGTGTTATGCCCAATGCATGTCTCCACAACTAGTAAGATATCACAGCTGTCAGTGGACTATTAACCATGCTTAAAGCCCACCTCTCCCCATACAGAATATCAGCCTAAAAATCCAGATTTATAGTTTCTCAAGCCCCCTAAAAAATGGCATGCACTGGAGAAAGAATATTTAATAAGCAAACAGCTTTATAATGTTGCTGTTGCTTCTCAATATCTATCAACATTTTTATGTAGGATTACCTAAAGTATATATAAGTCTCAGAACAGGCATACCTCAGAGATACTGTGGGTTTGGCTCCAGACCACTGCAATAAAGCAAATATCACAATAAAGCAAGTCACATGAATTTTTTGGTTCATATAAAAGTTATTTTTATACTATACTGTAGTCTATTAAATATGCAATAACATTATGTCTTAAAAAGTACATACCTTGGGCTTCCCTGGTGGCGCAGTGGTTGAGTCTGCCGCCGATGCAGGGGACACGGGTTCGTGCCCCGGTCTGGGAAGATCCCACATGCCACGGAGCGGCTGGGCCTGTGAGCCATGGCCTCTGAGCCTGCACGTCCGGAGCCTGTGCTCCACAACGGGAGAGGCCACAGCAGTGAGAGGCCCGCGTATCGCAAAAAAAAAAAAAAAAAAAAAAAATACCCTTGTGTGCCTAGCTTTTTTCTAATATTATGAGATTGACCAGGCTGTTGGGTCTATTCTTCATCATTGCAGTAAAGACACTGTATGTGTTTACCACAACTTTTCCGGTCTACTGCTGGTCGATATTTGGGTTGCTCCCACTTCAGTGCTATTATAAAGGAAGCTACTATGGACATTCTTTTCCTTGTCTCTTTCAGTCACTTCTCTTAGGTATATACCGTAGGAATAGAACTGCTGGGTCATAGGGAGTGTATATGTTCAGCCTTAGTAAACACAGCCAAAGTTTTCCAAAGTGGTTTTGTCAATTTAAACTCTTACTAGCTGATCATGAGGATTCCAGTTTCTCCACTTCCTTATCAAAATTTAGTATTGTCAGGGTTTTTTTAGCAGCTATTCTGATAGGTGTGTACTTGTTAATTTGCATTTCCTTTGTGACTAAGAAAGCTGAGTACCCTTTTATTTGCTTACTAATCAATTAGATATCCTCTTTTTTGATGTGACTGGTCAAGTCTTATGTGTGTTGTTAGACTTTTCTTTATTGGTGTGTAGGAATTCTTTATACTTAAAGTCCTTCATCAGATGTGAGTTTTTGCAAATATCTTCTCCCATTCTGAAGCTTGCCTTTTCATGATTACTGGTATCTTTCAACTAATAAGAATTCTTAACTATAATGAAGTTCAATTTATCAATATATTTCCTTTATGGTTAGCGATTTTTGTATTTTGTTAAGAAATATTGCCTCTACAGTCATGAAGATCTTCCATGTTATCTTCCAGGAGTTTTACTGTTGTACCTTTCATGTTTGTATATACAATCCATCTGGAATTGATTTTTGTGCATGCGATATAATAGGGTCAAGGCTCATTTTTTTTTCCATCAGCTATCCAATGGATCCAGCACCATTTGTTAAAAAGACCATATTTTCTCTGCCAAATTGCAATGACACCTTCATTGTAAATCAGGTGTCCACATATGTGTAGGTCTGTGTCTATGCACTCTATTCTATTGCATGGGTGTTTTTGTCTATCTCAAACCTAATACATCCAAAACTGAATTCCTGATCTTCTTCCCTAAACCTGTTCCTTACTGTCTGCCCCATCTCAACTGTGGACAATTCCACACTTCCAGTTGCTTAGGCTAAAATCTTTGGTATCATCCTGACTTGTTTCTTTCTCTCACATTCCACTTGTAATTCATCAGCAGATCCTGTTACCTTTACCTTCAATTACATCTGGAATAACTACCTCTATCACTCCCACCCTGGTCCAAGCCAACATCCTCCCTCATCTAGACTACTGCAATAACTTCCTGACTGGTCTCCCTGATTAGTGGTAACTGATTGGATGTAAGGCATGGGAAAGAAGGAGGAGTCAGATGCTGTCCAGGTTCCTGGGCTTGGATGGTAGAAACTGCTTTCCAAAGTGGGATAGGAAAGAAATTGGCTTGGGGGTAGAGGCAAGAAAGTCACCCCTTCAGTCTCTTCTCTACCTAACAGCCAAAGTAACACTGTTAAGTTAGCTCGTGTAAGTCAGATTATGTCCCTGCTCTACTCAAAACCCTCCAGTGGTGCCCCATCTCATTCAGAGTAAGAGCCAAAATCCTTACAATGACCAAAAAAGCTCTACATAATTTGGCCTTCACTAGCTCTTGCCATACACTTCACTCACTTTGATGTAGACACAGTAGCCTCTTTGATATGCCTTGAAAAACCAGGCATACGCCCACCTTGGGCCTTTGCATTTGTCATCTTCCCAAATACAAAAATGGCTAGCTCCCCCATTTTCATCAAGTCTTTGTTAAAAATGTCATCTTTTCAGGGAGGCCTTACCCTGACTGCCCTATTTAATTGTAACCCAATCCCCACTCTAGTACTCCTTATGAGCTTTTCCTGCTTTAATCTTTTTCCTTAGTTCTGATCATCTTCTAACTCTGAACTCAACAAAAGCAATGTTGAGAAAGACCAGGCCAGATTCTACAATGAGAACCATACAGCAGAACCTTCGAAGGAATGCATCATAACATTCATAAATGACTTTTTTTCCCTAATAAATTTATTTATTTATTTATTTTTGGCTGAGTTGGGTCTTTGTTGCTGTGCACGGGCTTTCTCTAGTTGCGGCGAGTGGGGGCTACTCTTTGTTGCGGTGTGTGGGCTCCTCATTGTGGTGGCTTCTCTTGTTGTGGAGCACGGGCTCTAGGCGTGTGGGCTTCAGTAGTTGTGGCTCACAGGCTCTAAAGAGAAGCCTCAGTAGTTGTGGCGCAGGGGCTTAGATGCTCCGCGGCATCCTCCTGGACCAGGGCTCGAACCCATGTCCCCTGTACTGGCATGTAGATTCTTAACCACTGAGCCACCAGGGAAGCCCCCATAAGTGACTTTTAAAAAATATTTGTATATTTTGTTGACTGCTCTATCCCTAGCACTGAGAACTTGATATACAGTAGATGTTCAATAAACACTTTATTGAATAAACTCAATGAACGAATGAATGAATGAATCAAGCACATCTTAAAGCCTGCCAACATTTAAGGGTTTAATGAAAGAGGATGAACTTTCAAAGGAGACAGAGGGAACAGCCAGAGATGGAAAAAGAACTAAGAGAGTCTAATACCCCAGACATAAAGGGAATTTCCTGAGTGACAGAGTGTCTTCTATTATTCATAATAAGCCCTTTTCAACCATACCTGAATTTATACTAATGAAGTTACTGAGGGCAGAGCCCTAGATTATCTTCAGGACTGGGGAACCAACCATGTGATTAGAGGCTTGGAACTTTCAGTCCATACCCTGACCTCAAGGGAGGGGAGAGGTATTGGAGATTGAATTCAATCACCAGTGACCAATGAGTTAATCAATTGTGCCTACATAATGAAACCTCAATAAAAACTCTGACAAGGTTTGGGGGAGAGTCCAAGTTGGTGAACTTGACGTGCTGGGAGGGTAGTATGCTGAGAGGGCATGGAAGCTCTGCACCAATGCCCCTCCACCCTCTCACGTCTACCCTAGAACTTGCATTTGGCTGTCCCTGAGTTATATATCCTTTATAATAAAATTGTTATGGAAACCATATGCTTTCTTGAGTTCTGTGAATTATTGGAGTGGAGGGTACAGGGAGAGGGATGAGAATCCCTGAATTTATAGTCAGCCAGGCAGAAGTGGCGGTAACCTGGGCACCCCCTTTGCAGCGGGCATCTGAAGTGGGAGCAGTCTTGTGAGATGGAGCCCTGAATCCAGGGTCTGTACTGACTCCAGATAGTTGGAGTCATAATTGAATTAAATTATACAACACCCAGTTGGTATCAGAAAATTGGAGAATTGGTCATTGTTTGAAAAAACCAAACATTCAGTCAGGAAGGGACAGAGTCTGATTTGAACCCAAACTTTGTTCCACAATGTAGTTAAAGAATAATTAAGGTCGCCAGATCATGCCACATGAAAAGAAAAGAGGGCAGAGGACAGATGTCACAAAATTTAATAAGAAAGTAAATGATTCCACAAAGAAGCAAATTTCCAGAGACATAGGAATTAAACTTGGATGAGTTGATGTTGAGGAAACCAAGAGAAAAGTTTAAGGGAAAGTAATCAATACTATTAAATGCTGTGAAGAGATTAAATATGACAAGGCTTGACAAATATCTACTAAATTTAGTAGTTGTGGATGACAATTCAAACAGTACCTGGGGCCTGAACATAAAGAGTTGAAAAATGTGTTGTTTTTTTTTCTTGAGAACTTTGGCCGTGGTAGAAAGAGAAGGGATAGAAATGGGTTAGCAGTATAGGAGTGAGGGTTTCTACTATAATTATTGATTGTTGTTTTGGGTGAAGGAGGCTTGAACAGGTTTAAACAGAAATGGGCCAGAAGTGGAGAGAGCTTAATGGTAGATGCCGGGCCCACAGCTGAAGAGTCTGGTCAAAAAGCAGGCTGACAAGTTTTTACTTTTATTTTTATAACTTCTGTGCTATTAAATTTTCTCAGCATGTACAATTGATATTTTCTCTGTATTTAATAAAAAAAAAAAAACAAAGAAAGATCCTTATTTCAAAAAACAAACAATCCTTTCTTCACCCCTGGCTGCTGCCCTCTCCCCTCCTCAGTCATTCTATTCCTCTTTGTATGAATTTGTCCATATGCCACTCATACCTCTGCAATCTCCAGTCTGGCCTCCAGCCTCACTTCACATAAGCAGCATTTGTTAAGGTTGCTAATATGTTCTATGTCATTAAATCAAAAGACATTTTCAGGTCTCTCTCTCAAATTCCTGACTTTTCTATTTGCACACTGGACATCTCCACAGGTATCTCTAAAACAGAGCTCACCTTTCTTCCCTCTGCCCCCAAACACTTCTTTTCCCACTTTAAAGAGTACCTTCCACCATCCCCCATCCAAGCTCAGAAACCGAGTGACACCCTGACTCCTCCTCTCTCCATGCCCCAGGTCTCATCCATTACCAAATCCCTTCACTCCCACCCACCCCCCACGAGTCTAAAGTGTATTCCTGATTCCAATACAATTTTAATAGTCTCCATCATGATCTTTCTGAAATATCGATCAGATAATGACCCTCAGAGGACATAACAGTCCTCCTGGGCTCCCGCTGCCCAGAGTAAACCCCAGCATGTTAGTATGGGTGGTAATGATCCTTCAGGATCTTGAAGGCCTCACCTGCTTTTCCAGCCTCATCTCTCCCTACACCCCTGTCCTAACAATGCCCAAACCTCACAGAAACTGTTGGTAGTTCCCTGAATTTGAGTGACCCCCCATGCTGTCCTCTGGCATGGAGGATGACGCCTGGACACCCTGCACCTGCAATGTCCTGTCCTCTCCTACCTCATTTCTGGGCCAACTCCTATCTGCCCCTCAAGACTTAACTCAGACTTCACCTGCTCAGGGATTTAGTAACTCATACAGGGACCGTGTTACTGTTAATCTACTGTAGCTTTCCTTTCCAAGACTCTTAAGGCATTTGGGTTAGTGTCTAATCCTAAATGGTTTTATACAAAAGTAAAGGAAGTATGGCCTATAGTAATGCCATAACTACAGAAGTGGATTTGTTTCTTTATGTACATGTTGGTGCCTTAAAATTTGTATTGGGCATTTGTAAGTATTTATAAATGGTGCTTGTTATTACTCATGACATACCAAGGCGAAAATAAGCTTTGTTAAGAAGCATTCTTTACAGAATTCTGTTTATCCAGTACAACAGACCCCACTCATTACCAGAATCTTTATCTAACAGCTTGGATCAACCAATCCAGGTGTCTTTACATAACAAATCTTACAGGAGTCTTTAACTCTGAATTCAATGAAAGTAATGTTGAAAAAGACTGATTCAGCACTCTGTAATGAGAACGATATAGTAGAACCTTCTTAGGGATGCATGATAACATCCATGAAACCCTACATTTGATGATGGCACTGGAACATGTAATTTTCTCCAGGGGTTTTATCTGTAAAACAGGGATAATAATGGTTTTTTCACACAATTATCCAGATGATTAAGTAAAGAGAACTTTGAACTGGAGATAAAAAGTTGGGAGCATCAGCATATGGACGGTGTTTAAATTGAGAATTGATGAGATAACCTAAAGAGAGAGGGTTCAGAGAGAAAAATAAAAAGCCCCAGCCCTCTTTCCAAATGTTTCCCATTCATTTGTTCATTCAACAACTATTTTCTGAGTGCCCATGATCAGTCAGTTACTGTACTAGACACTAGGGATGCAGGGGTGAGCCAAAGGGACACAGAGAAAGTTTATAGTCTCCTGAGGGAGGCAGAGAAATATATATTTAACTACAAACTATAAGTGCTTTAAAGGAAAATTTCCAGCCATTATGGGAGAATTTAATGAGGACCTAATTCAGATTAAATATTGTATGTAAAGCACTTAGTATAGTGTCTGACACACAGTAAACCCTCTAGCCAAGGAAGGCCTCACTAAGAAAGTGACAATTATGCTGACAGCAAAGGATTAGTTGGAGTTGGCTATGTAGAGAATGGAGTAAAAGAGCACTGCCAGCTGAAGAACATACAAGAAGGCCCTGGGGCAGGAAAGAGCTTGGGATGTTCCCAGAGCTGAAAGGGGACCTGTATGGCTAGAGCACATGATAGTTGGGAAATGATAACACCTTCTACCTGGCTACCCAAGGTAGAAATCTCCCTTTCCCCTAAGTGATAAAAATCACTTTAAGAAACCACACAACAACTCTAGATACTACACCAAAATAGTAATGATGCAAATGAATTGTATCTGTCTGAAAATTAGCCTGCAGTCTGCTTTCCAACTTCCCCTTTCACAGTCACCCTTCTCCCACTATGTACCCTCACCTACCCAGCATCTCACTTTGGTGCACTGTCCCGGGGATAAGAAGTCAAGAATAAGTCCTCCCTGAGGAAGAGTCCTCTGATAACAAATCAGAGAGAAATTCAGCAAGAAATATTAAACGAGGCAGCATCTTATTGTCATCCAGGCTACGTATAAATGCAAGATTCCGAATTTAATTTAAAATTCAAAAGTGAAATGGTTATCAGAGGGATACATATTAACACCATTATTTGAATTGAAAAATTACAGACTTTTTCTAATAGAAAGATTGATTTCACTGACTGATTTTCCAGTGAAGATTGATTTTGCCAATTAGTTCATATGGCAAACATTTTCCAAAACTTAAATGAGCTAAATATGCAGCCATAAGATTTTGACAAAAATATATTTAAAGTACATATTCATTATACAATACACAAAAATTATAAACCTTATAACTAAGTTTATGAGAAAAAATTTAAATATCAATTTTAAGATGTATGAGAATACATAATTTTTCAAAACTATTTTCAGGTTATTCTAGCAAAAAACAAAAATGTGAAGACCACTGGCTTACAGGGTTAACTCAAGTGTCCGCTAACTGAATGGGGTATAGGAATGTGAAACAAGGAGAGGTCAAGGATGATTCCCAGATTTATAACCAGGAAATATAAATTTGAGATTAACTCACAATTCATGTATGTTTAATTTTAAAAATTCATCTATGTTCATGGTTCATTAAGGTACCTCTTAAATTTTTTCCATTATACCTCATTAATTTTTTTTTTTTTTTTGGCCGAGCCCTGTGGCTTGTAGGATCTTAGTTCCCCAACCAGGGATTGAACCTGGGGCCCCCAGCAGTGAGTGCTAAGTTCTAACCACTGGATCACCACTGGTTCCCTATTTTATTAACTTTTAGAGGAGATGGTATATTACGGTGTAGGGGTGGAAAACTTTTCCCTTCTTCCTTTCTGGCTGGTCTAATAATTAAATTGACATAAAGCAGATTAACAGAAGAAAAACAAATTTCAAGCATATTGGAGCCCCAAAGAGACTCAGGTAATTGAGGTTTATATGCCACCCTCAGCTAAGAAGGGGTAAGGGTCTGGGGCTTCAAACGGGAGGAAGGCAATTCACAGGAGAATGAGAAGAGCAAATGTTTGGTGAGCAAATGTTTGATAAACAGATGTTTGCCATACCACATAGCTAAGTCTCTCTGATAAAAAGTTATCTTTGGTATTAGCTCTTTTCCTGCTGTCAATCTAAATTCTTTTAGGCAGTTAAGGGGAAGGTAAACAGCTCTTCCAAAGTCTGTTGGGCCTTGTTTGTCATCAACTTAAAATCCACATGCCAAAGTGGTATGTTTTGGGGTCACATATTCTGCTCCCCCTCAATGGTAATACTGGAAATTTTGGAGATTTGTGAAGGTCTTGAAACTTAACTCTCAAGAATACCTAAGGTCCACTATAGCTTATATGTTCATGTTCATTCTGACTTCTGTTTTATAAAGAGGTCTAAGTTTGCAGTTTTTAAAAAAGTAATGTAAAAGTTTACCAGGGGTGGGGGGGGGGAAGTTTACCAGGAAATAAGGCACCCAGTCTAAGGTTAAAAATTAAAGGACCGACTTGTAGTCCAAGATGCAGTAACAAGGACTGGATTTACCCTCTCACCTTAAATAACAATGACCCTACCCCACTCCTCACAAAAAACACCACCACCACCAAAATATATGAAACAACAATTTTCAAGATACTGGACATCAGCCAGTGAAGGACAGTGATCCCTGACAGACTGGAAACAAATGAGGAGAGAGCCCTACGATTTAACTTAAGAGGGTTTCCAGGCTGCCACACAGGGGAGGAGAACTCAGGTGAACCTGTTGGACTCCTGAGTTGAGGAAGTGCAGCTGAGAGTATGGGGAACCCAAGGTGGCTAGTGTTTGTGGGACAGAGTGCTAGAGAGGACAGACCTGTACAGAGAAAGAACTCTGGAGATCTGCAGAGTGTATTCAGAGTATTGATTGGTGCCTTTGTGTGAGGAAACTATCCCACAGATGCTGAGGAGAGAACTATTGAAAGAATGAGAGTAAACAGTGCCCAGCACTCACAGAGGGCCAGGAAGAGAGCCTGTTCCCAACAGCTTAGACTGGAAAACATCATGTTTCATAGGGCATTGGATAGAGTATCAAAAAGGTCTTTCTTCAGTAGTGGGAAATCATTAACCCTTGACTAATGGTTCTCAGCCAGGGGTAATTTTGCTTCCCCTGCCCCCAACCAGGGGACAATGTCTGTAACATCTGGAGACATTTTTGATTTGTCAGGACTAGAGGCAAGGTGCTACTAGCATCCAGTGGGGAGGCCAAGGATGCTACTAAACATCTTGCAGTGGACAGGACAACAAAGTATTATCTAGTCCAAAATGTCAACAGTGCTGAGGTTGAGAAACCTTGCCGCAGACTCAGCGCTGCTCTGGTCCTTCCTAACAAATCTTAAAAGCAAGACTCAAAAGGATCATACTGTTTCCCAGTAAATTAACTGCATCCCAGAGCAAAGCTCAAGATTTACAGGAATACAAAACTATCTGGCACCTGACAGGGTAAAATTCACAATGTCTGGCATTCAGTTCTTCCTCTTCTAAATAAAGATCACCAGGCTTGCAGAGATGCAGGAAAATACAACCCATATTGAGGAGAAAAATCAGCCAGTCGAAACCAACCCAGAATTGACACAGACATTAGAAGTGGCATAAAATGACATTAAAACAGTTATTATACCTGTATTCTATAAGTTCAACAGGTTAAGTAGAGATATGGCAGATATAAAAAAAGACCCAAATCAAACTTTTAGAGATAAAAGTACAATGTCTTAGGTGAAAAATACACTGGATGGGATTTAACAGCAGATTACATATTTCAGAAGAAAAGATTCATTAACTTGAAGGTATAGCAATATAAACTACCCAAAATGAAACACAGAAAAGAGAATCTTTTTAATGAAACTTAAAAAGAAAGAAAAGAGCAACAGTGAGTTGTGAGACAATGTTATGTGGCCTAACATACAAGTATTTGGAGTCCCTAAAAGAAAGGGTAGAGAGGAGAGAACTGAAAATAAAGTTGAAGAAATAACAGCCAAAAATTTCCCAAATTTGATGAAAACTATTAATCCACAGATCCAAGAATCCCAATGAGCCCCAAACACAAGAAATATGAAAAAAAAAAAAACATCAAGGCACATCATAACCAAATTGTTTAAAAAAAAAAACAGTGATAAAGAGAAACTCTTAGAAGCATCCAGAGAAAAAAGACATCTCACATATAGACAAAAATAAAGATGACATCAGATCTCTCATCAGAAATAATGCAAGCGAGGGCTTCCCTGGTGGCGCAGTGGTTAAGAATCCGCCTACCAATGCAGGGGACACAGGCTCGAGCCCTGGTCCGGGAAGATCCCACATGCCACGGAGCAACTAAGCCCATAAGCCACAACCACTGAGCCTGTGCTCTAGAGCCTGTGAGCCACAAACACTGAGCCCGAGCGCCACAACTACTGAAGCCCGCACGCCTAGAGCCCGTGCTCTGCAACAAGAGAAGCCACCCAATGAGAAGCCTGCACACCGCAACGAAGAGTAGACCCCACTCGCCACAACTAGAGAAAGCCTGCGCGCAGCAACAAAGACCCAACACAGCCAAAAATAAAAATAATAAATTAGTTAATTTTTTAAAAAAGAAAGAATGCAAGCAAGAATATAGTAGAGCAGTATCTTTAAAATACTGAAAGAAAAAAAACTGTCAACATAGAATTCTATACTCAACAAAAATCTTTCAAAAGTGACAGCAAAATAAAGATATATTCAAACACATGAAAGGTGAAAGAACTCATTACCACACTACCCACTAGAAGAACCCCATACCACACACACAGACACACAATACAAGAAATAAAGGAAGTTCCCAAGCAGAAGAAAATGATACCAGATGGAAATCTGGATCTCCACAAATGAATGAAGAGCACTGGAAATTAAAACTACATGGTTAAATGAATAAGATTTTTTTCTTATTATTTAAAATTCTTTAAAAGACAAATGACTGCATAAACAAAAATAATAGCAATGTACCGTGAGGGTTTTAACATTTACAAACGTAAAATGCATGACAAAAAGAGCATAAAGGCCAGAAGAGAAGAAATTACACTACTGCAAGGTTCTTACAGTAGGAATAGCCCTGCACTATCAAAGAAAATGAATGCATGGCTAAAAGCCTTCCCACAAAGTAAACTCCATGCCCAGGTGGCTTTACTAGTGAATTATATCAAACATTTATGAAAAAAATGCCAATTCTACACAAACTCTTCCAGAAAATTAAAGAGGATAATACTTCCCAACTCACTCTATAAGGCCACCATTACTTTAATATCACAACCAGAAAAAGATATTATAAGGAAAGAAAAGTACAGACCAATATCCCTCATGTGGCTTATCCCTCATGTGGCTTATCTGGGGAAAGCAAGGTTAGTTTTACATTCAAAGTCAATCAGAGTAATTCACAATATTAAACAAATTTAAAAAGAAAAACGACATGATCATCTTAATAGATGCAGAAAAAGCATTTGATTAAATCCAACGTCCACTCCTAATAAAAACTCTCAGCAAATGAGGAATAGGAAGGATTTCTCCATGTGTTAATAAGCATCTATCAATACAACAAACGTACAACTAACATCATACTTAATGGTGAAAGACTGAATACTTTCCCCCTGAGATCAGCAACAAGGCAAGCATATCTGCTTTCATCACTACTATTCAACACTGTATGTGAGGTTCTAGCCAGTGCAATAGGCAAAAAAAAAGGTGTCCAGAGAGTAAAGTAAGAAGTAAAACTCAGATAACATGATCATCTATGTAGAAAATCTAAGGAATCTATTAAAAAGTTGCAGATAAAATGTTTGTCTATGTAGAAAATCTAAGAAATCTAATCAAAACTTACTAGAACTATCTGCATGCCTAGAGCCCATGCTCTGCAACAAGAAGCCCGTGCACCAAAAAGAAGAGTAGCCCCCGCTCACCGCAA
Source organism: Mesoplodon mirus (assembly GCF_964341445.2). NCBI lineage: Eukaryota > Metazoa > Chordata > Mammalia > Artiodactyla > Ziphiidae > Mesoplodon > Mesoplodon mirus. The sequence continues at coordinate 116,545,902 of NC_138978.1, read as the reverse complement.
CCAGAGAAAAGCCCCCACACAGCAACAAAGACCCAGCGCAGCCAAAAATAAAATAAATTTATATAAAAAAATTTAAAAAAACAAAACTTTCTAGACCTAAATGAGTTTAGCAAGTTTACAGACATAAGATCACTATATTAAAAAGTAATTGTATTTCCATATATGAGCAATAAACAATCAGGGATTGAAATTTTAAATGTTATTTACAATAGCATCAATACATATGAAATACCTAAAGATAAATATTACAAAAGATGTACAAGACCTGTATTATAAATTATAGCTGAAGGAAATCACAAAAGATTAAATAAATGGAGATACACAACCTGCTCATGAGAAGTTTTGTTGATGAGTATAACTTGCTTATGAGAACACTCAATATGCTAAGATGTCAATTCAAAACCCCAACACGTTTTTTGTAGGTACTGACAAACTTATTTTAAAATTCATATGGTGGGCTTCCCTGGTGGCACAGTGGTTAGGAATCTGCATGTCAATGCAGGGAACACGGGTTTGACTCCTGGTCTGGGAGGATACCACATTCCGCAAAGCAACTAAGCCCATGTGTCACAATTGCTGAGCCTCTGCTCTAGAGCCCGTGAGCCACAACAACTGAAGCCAGTGAGCCACACCTACTGAAGCCCACGCACCTGGAGCCCGTGCTCCACAACAAGAGAAGTCACCACAGTGAGAAGCCCGCATGCAGCAACGAAGACCCAATGCAGACAAAAATAAACAAATAATTTTTTTAAAAATTCATATGGAACTGCAAAATATCTAGAATAGCCAAAACAACTTTGAAAAAGAAGAACAAAGTTGAAAATTATTTCAAGACTAGACACAAAGCCACAAGAATCAAGATGGTATGGTATTGGCGGGACTTCCCTGGTGGCGCAGTGGTTAAGAATCCGCCTGCCAATGCAGGAGACACAGGTTTGAGTCCTGGTCTGGGAAGATCCCACATGCCATGGAGCAACTAAGCCCACGAGCCACAACTACTGAGCCCACATGCTGCAACTACTGAAGCCCACGTGCCTAGAACCTGTGCTCTGTAACAAGAGAAGCCACCACAATGAGAAGCCCGTGCACCACAACGAAGAGTAGCCCCTGCTCGACGCAACTAAAGAAAGCCCATGTGCGGGAACGAAGACCTAATGCAGTCAAAAATAAATAAATAAATAAATAAATAAATAAATAATTTTTAAAACCTACAAACAAGAAATGCTGGAGAGGGTGTGGAGAAAAGGGAACCCTCTTGCACTGTTGGTGGGAATGTAAATTGATACAGCCACTATGGAGAACAATACGGAGGCTCCTTAAAAACTAAAAATAGAATTACCATACGACCCAGCAATCCCGCTACTGGGCACACAGCCTGAGAAAACCATAACTTAAAAAGAGTCATGGGGCTTCCCTGGTGGCGCAGTGGTTGAGAGTCCGCCTGCTGATGCAGGGGACACGGGTTCGTGCCCCGGTCTGGGAAGATCCCACGTGCCGTGGAGCAGCTGGGCCCGTGAGCCATGGCCACTGGGCCTGCGCGTCTGGAGCCTGTGCTCCGCAACGGGAGAGGTCACAACAGTGAGAGGCCCATGTACCGCAAAAAAAAAAAAAAAAAAAGAGTCATGTACCACAATGTTCACTGCAGTACTATTTACAATAGCCAGGACATGGAAGCAACCTAAGTGTCCATCAACAGATGAATGGATAAAGAAGATGTAGCACATATATACAATGGAATATTACTCAGCCATAAAAAGAAATGAAATCGAGTTATTTGTAGTGAGGTGGATGGACCTAGAGTCTGTCATACAGAGTGCAGTTAAGTCAGAAAGAGAAAAACAAATACCGTATGCTAACACATATATATGGAATCTAAAAAATATATATATGGTTCTGAAGAACCTAGGAGCAGGACAGGAATAAAGACGCAGACGTAGAGAATGGACTTGAGGACACGGAGAGGGGGAAGGGTAAGCTGGGACGAAGTAAGAGAGTGGCATGGACATATATACACTACCAAATGTAAAATAGCTAGCTAGTGGGAAGCAGCCACATAGCACAGGGAGATCAGCTCGGTGCTTTGTGACCACCTAGAAGGGTGGGACAGGGAGGGTGGGAGGGAAATGCAAGAGGGAGGGGATATGGGGATATATGTATATTTATAGCTGATTCACTTTGTTATAAAGCAGAAACTAACACAACATTGTAAAGCAATCATACTCCAATAAAGATGATAAAAAAGAGTATATACTATATGATTCTATTTAAAACGTGAGAAATTGTAAACTATAAGTGACAGAAAGCAGAACAGGGACTTCTCTGGTGGCACAGTGGTTAAGAATCTGCCTGCCAATATAGGGGACACGGGTTTGAGCCCTGGTCTGGGAAGATCCCACATGCCTCAAAGCAACTAAGCCCGTGCGCCACAACTACTGAGCCTGTGCTCTAGAGCCCGCAAGCCACAACTACGGAGACCGCATGCCACAACTGCTGAAGCCCGCCCGCCTAGAGCCCACGGTCTGCAACAAGAGAAGCCACCGCAATGAAAGCCTGCGCACCACAACGAAGAGTAGCCCCTGCTCACGGCAACTAGAGAAAGCCCGCGCACAGCAACGAAGACCCAACGCAGCCAAAAACAAATAAAATAAAATAAATAAATTTATTTTAAAAAAAAGAAAGAAAGCAGACCAGTGTTTGCCTTGAGGGTAGGAGGCATGAGGAAACTTTTGGGTGACAGGCTCATTATCTTGATTGTAGTGATGTTTTCATAGGTGTCTACATGTAGCAAAATTTACCAACTTGTACACTTTAAATACATGTAGTTTATTATATGTCCCCATTAAACCTCTATAAAGCTGTTCACAGTATTAAAGGAGAATGGTGAAAACACAAGTTTCACACAGTGGGCTTATTTCATTAAAGCATAGTTTTATCAAAAACAAGGATGAAAATTTATTCTTTGCGTGAGCCACACAAACATCCAAGAAAAACTTCCATTTCCAAGACTATCAATCCTATTCCTAGACTGTCATCTGCCCCATCTCCCTCCAAACTCGGCCAGACATTTCATGTGTTGTCAACATGAATACATCAGATAAATACCTGGTGAGGAAGCCAGGTCAGAGTGTGGGTGACTGATCCAAATGCACTGCCACTACCTGACAAATTTGAAAGTTATACTGAGTGTAATTGACCTAGAAGAGCTGTTGGTACATTTACAATCTTAGCAGGGCTGGAGTCTATTTATGGGTTTTGATGGACTCTAACTACATTGTAATTTGTACATATATACAATTTTAAGTTATCTGTATAACCTATCTTCTTATTCACTAACAGAAGTCATCTTGATTTATGGGTTTGTTTTATAATGTGCCTCTATCTGCATGCACCACATGGAAAGACAATAAACACAAAAAATACTTCGGGCTCTTGCTACTAAACAAGTATTGAAGCAATGTGTGTGAGCTATTAAAAGAAGTACTACAATTAACAAGACAACTTGGCACCGTCCACGCCCTCAGGAAACTGGAATACTATATTGAAAAGGAGACAACTTCTCTTAGAGATAGAGGGTACGGTACATGTGTTGGGGGAAGGGGGGCCATGAGACAGCCTCCTAAAATTACAGAATATCAACAGCCACCCCTTATGCCGAATCATCTTCAGTTTGAGTCGCTTTTACACGCCTTAACTCTCAAATTCCCTCTATCTCAGAATGCTATACCTTTACTCCCAGTTAATATGGTGGGTTTAAAATACACTGGGCATTCTTTCCTACTGACAAACTGATGGAGAAGTTCATGTAATCAAGGAAAATATCTGATACTAATTGCTCACAAAAAAAAAAGTAGAAGGGGACTCTCTGAACTTAGACCCAAGCCCAAAGCCAAGTTTATTTATCTCTGATAAATCTCTCCTGATAATAATCCCTCCAGTCCCACCTTTACTATGTGAGTAGTTACACAGCTGTGTTGGTGGGAAAATACTGTGCAATGATGTGCTGGGGGTAAGCAATTCTAGTAACCCGTTATTCTAGTAACCATTAAGAGTCTTAAAACTTCACCTCGGGATGGACTAAGACTGTGGTATACTGGTAAATATTTAATAAGGTAAGAAAGGAAGGCCCTCATTTGCAGTATCTAAGTGAATACTCCCAGTCAGTCAATTTTAAGCTACCACTGTGATGTGACTAAATGCGATGTTGGGAAGATGTGTGCCTAGTATTCCCCCCATACAAATGAGATAAAGATAAATAACCTCAAGAGCACATACAATAGTAAAATGTAGTAAAAATAATTAGGTAGTTACAGTTTTTAGTATCTAATACTGTCACCGGCCAAGCCCATTAACAATTCCTGGGAAATAAAAATAGAATCTGGGTAATAAGACAGAGTTTAACCTTTTTCTTTTTCTTTGTGCTTAGTCTAGTTTCACTTGCTCACGGGGTGTTGCATGCAGAGATCTTACACCAGGCCCTTCAGACCAGAGTTCCTAGTGTGAAAAGGCTGGGCCTGTCACCTCAGCTCTGGGCCCCTGTCCAGAAGTGCTGCACAGGCCCCTGCAATCCAAGATGGCTGGAGCAGGCCCAGTGCAGATGTACTGCACCCACACCTCCCACACACTGCTTTCTGAAGCCTTGAGCAGCAAACGTGTGTGTGGGGGGGTGCCTGCGCAGACCTGCCCCCTCCCTGCTGACAAGAGCCCTATAAAGCAACCCCAGCCAAACGCCTTTGGGGAAGAGCACGTACTCGAGAGCTTGAACTCCCACCTCTTCATTCTTTGACTTCCTTTGCGTCCGAACCAAACTCGGTCTCCTTACTGGCTCCAAAATACCGGTCAGAAGGACACTTGCTGGGGACTGACTGGGGAGTGTCATTACAATACCTTCATGTTTTTAATATTACTTAATTGTAAGTTTATATAATTTAAATTTTAATAATGGCAGTGTTTAAGGATTGGCTAGCCGAATACTTACAATTTTAACGAGACTGTTCAAGTCACCTTCAACACACCACTGGCCTGGGGGTACTTTCTTTCTGAGGTGAATACAAGATAACTTCAAGTAACTTCTGACTTCGGTGACTCCTACTGAAAGAGAAGGTCCTGGCAACAAGTAAAACTTGACATATTCTTTTTAATACAACAATGAAGAAACAAGAGCCCAGGTACAATTAAAGAGCGTACAAGGTGTTAGGTGGTGGAGTGGGACTTGGAGCTCAGATATGTCTGCAAAGCTAAGAGATGAATACATCCGTCAGGTGTTGCTACGACTTCTAGTTGAAAAAGCCAGACTCGAGGACTTTTAGCTCTGCCCGGAGCCTTAAGGGTGTGTGTGGAGGGGCGGCGCAAGAGGTAGAGAACGTAGCTTTGTAAGCGTATGTCCTCTGCACCCAGAAGTCTCTCTACAGATCAATCCCAACCATGGATTTGTCCATGGCCTCCAAGAAAATATTATATTCCTACAATCCGCTGTGGGCGCTCCTACCCACCTGACAGCTTAAGTCTTCTGCGGGAGGTAGAACTACTAGGGAACAGAGAACACAGAATTCGGTCGGCCGGCGCGAGACGGGAAAAAAGCCAGCGAATCCTCATTAGTAGCGCGTGGCCGCCTGGGATGAGGGGCTGAGGGCCGTGAGCTGTAGCCGCGGAGCCGCCCTCCCAGGCCCCCTCGTCCTCCCCAGGCCGCCGAGCCGCCGGCGCCGCGCGCGCCTCTACAGCCGCCCTCTCGAGGCTTGACATTTGCTCCGGAAGTGGCTCCGGCGCCCGAGGAGGGCCTAGCATTTTACCGGACGAAAAGACCGACGCCCGCGCTACCTTCACGCCCCGCCCTCCGCTCCCCTGAGTTAAAGAGGAAGGGCGGGCCGTTGGGTGGCTGGTTGGGTGAGTTGGTCTCTGCCGCGGCCGCGAGCCAGCCGCCGCGCTTCCGGCGGTCGGAGCCCCGCGCACGCTCGGAGCCATGCTGAGGAGCTGCACCGCGGCACTGCGCAAGCTCCGGGCCCTGCGCGGCAGGCGGGAAGGCGCGTCCCCCGCAGCGAGGGACCCGGTACTCGCGCGGGTAAGTCCCAGGCGCTGGGCGGCGGAAGTGGGCAGAGGGGTGGGACTTTCCGTCAGGAACAACCATGTGATATGGATATGTTCAGCTGTTTATCCATTTCCTCAGCCAGCTGACCTCAGAATAAAAGCTAACATCAACTCCAAGAGGCATCAGTGTTAACGGGGTCACCGGATCTTTCGGTTCTGAGATTCAAGCCGTAAGAAACTGCACAGGAGGGTGACGCCGTTTGTTGGTTTTTTTTTTAACATCTTTATTGGAGTATAATTGCTTTACAATGGTGTGTTAGTTTCTGCTGTATAACAGAGTGAATCAGCTATACGTATACATACATCCCCATATCTCCTCCCTCTTTAGCCTCCCTCCCACCCCCCCTCTAGGTGGGGTGACCCGTTTTGAAGCAGTGTGCAGGATGCTTGAGTCATGTTAGCAGGTCAAGGAATACAGCTGCTACTAATATTAATAAAGAAAGGTTGTGCCTTAAGCAAGGTCACATAGAAAACACGTGGTACAGTTGGAATCTGAACCTAAGCAGTCTGCCTCCTAACCATTACATTATACCTTCAGGAGAAGGGCACGTCTCTAACAAGGGTTTAATCCTAGTTCTCTACTACTAGTTTATCTACTACTTTACTTATCTACTAGAAAAACTGTTAAGATATTCTGTCTTACCATTTTTCAGTCAGCAATTAATACATATATTTGCCGCCTCTCACCAGCTATATCCAAGGAATATCTAAAGATAATAGTTTATAGGGATATTGGCTTAATTCTAGATAATTCAATTAAGTAGTACTGCTTAAATTGTCTTCTCTGAAGGAGATCCATTCAATGAAAATAATCATTTTGGACTCGGACACACACAAGTGGATCCCATATAATGATAGTTAAAACCATTTTAACATCTCTGAGGTTAAATGTTAAGTTCAAGAATTTTTTTTTTTTAAATACTGATTTATTTTATTTTTGGCTGCATCAGGTCTTAGTTGCCGCACGCGGGATCTTTGTTGAGGCTTAGTTGTGGCATGAGGGATCTTTCGCTGTGGTGCACAGGCTTAGTTGCCCCACCACATGTGGGAGCTTAGTTCCCCAAGACCAGGGATCCAACCCGTGTTCCCTGCATTGGAAGGCAGATTCTTAACCACTGGACCATCAGGGAAGTCCCAAGTTCAAGAATGTTAAAACAATTTCTATACAGTCCTTATTATTAAGCAGTCTGCTTGAATGAATAATGAAATAATGTTCACTTTGGGAGAGTCAAGGTAACTAATAATAATTTATAATGAAATCAGCTTCCTTGATTGTTTTAATATTAGAAATAATAAAGACAACCAACTTATATTAAAATAAGTAATAGTAAATGGTTAAAAATTTTTAAGGTGAAGTTTTTAGCAAAAAGAAAGGAGAGGCTGGCACTTCTAATAGAAACATTTAATAAATATTGTAATGGGATTCTAATGGTGTTAGCTTTAGGGAATAAGTAATAATTGATGGAATGAGGATGTTTTTATTGGCAGTTATTTAAATTTTTCCACTTGAAGTCTAAACACTTATGGTTGAATATACAAAAGAGCATTAAGTATGGGCCATTTATAAGAACAAAGACGTCAAAAGAGAATTCTAAAGTTACAGTCTCACTTCCAGGCTCGTGCAGAATATACTTCTCTTTTCAACTTCGGGTTAAAATAACTACAAGACTGTGGTTGGGAACCTCCAGATAGGGCTATCCGGTAGTCATGTTTCTTCCTTCTGGGCCTTGTGTCTTCTACCAGTTCTTCTCAATCCTTTGGAGACAGGAGATGATACCTCATTCCACTTATCACTATTTTAAGGCATTCAGGATTGTCTTGAATAAGTGGTTCAGTTTCTACTGTCTTACTTAAGAAATTCTTCGATATAAGAGGAAACCTGACTTTAGCAAGGATGTCAACCATAAATGGCTGGAGAGTAGGTTCATCATATTTCAACCACCTGACCGTAGCGTCGTAAACCTGATCCTCTGCTCTCACAGTTAGAGTGTCCTGGTTGAGGAGATGTGTAACTCACCTGGCATCAAGTTGTAGAAATTCATCAGTTTTATAAAATTCAGTAAAATGCTGATGAATAAAGTCATCTGCAGTTGCATTCAATTTAGGACAGTCTAGACACTCTGCTAGCCCATTTATATCAAGACAGTTGGAAGCATCAACTTGTTCTTTGAAAAAATCAACACACATTTCTTCACAGGTTCAATCTGGTACTGGTTTGTTCCATCTAACAAAGACTGAACATTGTTGCTATTCACAGAAATTCTAATGCTATAAGCGAATTCGACAAGTTATTTAATAATGTCAGGTTCAGGGCTTCCCTGGTGGCGCAGTGGTTGAGAGTCCGCCTGCCGATGTAGGGGACGGGTTAGTGCCCCGCTCCGGGAGGATCCCACATGCCGTGGAGCGGCTGGGCCCGTGAGTCCATGGCCACTGAGCCTGCACGCCCGGAGCCTGTGCTTCACGACGGGAGAGGCCACAACAGTGAGAGGCCCGCGTACCGCAAAAAAAATAAAAATAAAAAAATAATGTCAGGTTCAGCATCTTTGAGTTCTACTTCAAAGGACTTTGATTCAAGCATGTTAGTTGTGAACATTAAGTTTAAAAATAACTGGCTGCAGCAAGGACAACAGAGTGAACAGCTGTCTTTTGTTCCTGGACCATAAGGATCACATCACACAGTGTTTTCTTTGGATTTATGTAGCTTGTCAACAAGGTTCTGCAGTCAGTCCCTCCCAGTGTGATTTCAAGTTGACCCTGGGTATAAATCCCTGGGTAGACTGTAGATTCAACTATAGTTGAGTGGTGGATTTAAATCACTGTTTCCGCATGTTATTCATGACGCCCATGAAGCTTGCCAATTTAGCTTCCTCTCGAGCAGCAAGTTTCTTCTCGGTCTTCTTGCCGCTCTTCTCCACCCCGGAGGCTGCCATCCTCAGTCAGCACGGTTCACGCCTGAACCGCCGTTCCAGGCGAAGGGTTGCAGGCTCCCGGTACTCTGGGGCTTCTGTTTAACAAACACCTTGACCGGGATCGGTGGCTGCAGCGCCCTGCTCCCGAACCAGCGAGCCAGCGGCGGACCACAGCGGTAGGACAAGGCCCTGTGGCCCCCTCAAGCTCGCCAGGAAGCGACGACGCGGGCTCTGCTGCGTCTCCCTTAGAACCGAAGCCCAGAGAAGGAGCCTGTGCCAGCTTACTTTTAAAGAATAATGAGTGCAGATCGGTTATTAATCCTGTACCATGGTGCACTTTGGAAAATAAAATGCCCTGTGCTAATCTCATAACAAAGATAAGTTTCTTTAATCTGTTGGTGTCTTGTAATCTATGTTGAGAATATTTATATTAACAGTATTTACGGGCTTTATAACAGTATTTACAGGGCTTACAAATCATGCTTCTTTTGGTTCAGTAACTTAATCTTAAAAAGAGACACATTAAAAAGTTGTAACTTGGGCTTCCCTGGTGGCGCAGTGGTTGAGAGTCCGCCTGCAGATGCAGGGGACACGGGTTCGTGCCCCGGTCCTGTAAGATCCCACATGCCGCAGAGCGGCTGGGCCCATGAGCCATGGCCGCTGAGCCTGCGCGTCCGGAGCCTGTGCTCGGCGACGGGAGAGGCCACAACAGTGAGAGGCCCGTGTACCGCAAAAAAAATAATAAATAAAATAAAAGTTGTAACTTAAGCCCCACTTGAAAAATACATAATCAAATATCTAGCAAGACCTTTCCTCTATTTAGGGCAACAAAAAAATAGTGATTATCCCTCACCTTTATCCCTCATGCACAGAGTCTATGCTGTGAATTTACAGGTGCCTTAATTCAAGTATCTCTTAAATCTCGTCTCCTTGGACTGAAACTTCCATTATTTTCATTTCTCACAACATCATAGTGTTCATCTGTGGTCCCAAACTCAACATGCCCCAAACTAAAATTAATGGTTTCACTCCTACTTTCCGCCTCCTGACATGTACATAAACACTAACGAAAACCTCCTCTTTCTTTTCCTTCTATCCGCTCCAACCTTCAAACCACAAGTCAGGAATCATCCAAAACTCTTCTAAATTCTCTTCCCCCCTTGCGCCTCCCTCCCACCCTCCCTACCCACCCCAATCATGTAGTTTTTAAAGTACATAAATTCTGGAAGTAACCTAACACACACAATTAGTCATAAATTAATATGTATTGACTAATACCTGTCAATTAAGAGGTAGAATAGGATGTGTAAGCTTTGGAGTTGTGAATTTGGGCTTACCACATCCATAGGTCTCATCTTAAATAGGGAACTCTAGGTTTGATCAGTTCTAGCATCCTTTCATGGACCAGTGCAACAGAGATAATAAAGGCTTTTAGGAATTAGAATGACTCCCTTGACCCTGGGCTCTCCTACCTGATTGTAACTTTGAAAGTCTGGGGGATTCAGCTAAATGCAACAATCATTTCCCCCCCCCCTTTTTTGGCACTGCATGGCATGTGGGATCATAGTTCCCTGACCAGGGATCAAACCCACGCCACAATCCTTGGTCCCAATATCCTAAATATCTCTTAAATCTTTTTCATTCCTCTCTACCTAGTTTACCTTCTGACCACATTTCTCCTGGACCTTTACAACAGTCTTTTAACTGGCTTCCTTAACATTGCCTCTCACCTTACAATTCATCCTTTACATCAGAGGGAGCTTTCTAAAACCTAAGTTCATGTTACTGCTTTGCTTAAAACTCCTTAAGCCTCCCCATAATGGAAAAAGTACTTTGCCACTCAAGTACCACCTTCGTCTTCTTTAAAGACTCCTTTCTTTAATTAGCCTCATCCTAAGCAATAACATTTATGAAATCCCAAGTGTGATGTGCTATTTATGTCCTTTTATTGATATGATATTCATTTTAAAATACATATATCATCGTCCTTGTGCCAGCTAAAATCATCTTTCCTATTGGCCTTTGGAAACATTAACCCAGAAGATGAAATCTAAGCCTTCGTTAAAGCCAAAGAGCCACTGTAGTGTCATCCCTCTTCTGCTTTGCCATCCCTATCTTGCTGCTGTTCTCTTTGCACCTTTCATCTATGAAGACTGAAATCCTAGCAGTTCCCCATCTCTCTGTGCCTTTGCTTGGAGCAGCCCTCCTATTCTTTCCTTAGTGAACTTTTCATACTTTAGAAATCACTGTATCAGTCCTCATCTTTCTGAAGTTTTCCCTGAAAGTCACTCCTTCTGTGTCTGTATCTATTTCTTTTGTAACATTTTTCACACTCGAGGCAGCAATCACTTGAGGACAGGGCCTAAGTCTTCTGTCTTTGTATTACGTGTTCCTGGCACAGAACCAGAGCATATAGTAGGGCTCAGAAAAGTTCATTGCGGGACTTCCCTGGTAGTCCAGTGGTTAAAGCTCTGCACTTCCACTGCAGGGGGCGTGGGTTTGATCCCTGGTCAGGGAACTAAGATCCCACATGCCATGCAGTGCCAAAAAAGGGTGGGGGGAAAGATTGTTGCATTTAGCTGAATTCCCCCAGACTTTCAAAGTTACAATCAGGTAGGAGAGCCCAGGGTCAAGGGAGTCATTCTAATTCCTAAAAGCCTTTATTATCTCTGTTGCACTGGTCCATGAAAGGATGCTAGAACTGATCAAACCTAGAGTTCCCTATTTAAGATGAGACCTATGGATGCGGTAAGCCCAAATTCACAACTCCAAAGCTTACACATCCTATTCTACCTCTTAATTGACAGGTATTAGTCAATACATATTAATTTATGACTAATTGTGTGTGTTAGGTTACTTCCAGAATTTATGTACTTTAAAAACTACATGATTGGGGTGGGTAGGGAGGGTGGGAGGGAGGCGCAAGAGGGAGGGGATATGGGGATATATGTATACATATAACTAATTCACTTTGTTTTACAGCAGAAACTAACACAACACTGTAAAGCAATTATACTCCAATAAAGATGTTAAAAAAAAAGCCATCAGTGCATACTGGAATTTGATTGGAAGAATAGGCACATGAGTAATAGCTTTGAAAAATAAATTAAATAAAAAGAGAGAAAAAAAAACTATATGATTGGGACCGGATTCTAAGGAAATAATCCAAAGTAGAGATAAAACTATATTCACAGTGTTCCAATGATCCTTTTCATTTAAAGCAGCAAAAGATTGGAAACAATTTACATGTACAATTTAAATGATTAAGTAAATTATAGTGTATCATTTTAAAGGACTGTTTTTCTGCTGTTGAAAATGGTGATGACTGAGATTAAGGGCATGAGAAAGTGAACACTAAAGAGTTTTAAGTGATGAAGCAAAAGAAAAATTATATTTCTTACTGAGATTACAAGTATATTAAGAAAAAAGCTATAGTTAAAAAAACTTGGAGGAGGGATTTCTGTGGTGGTCCAGTGGTTAAGACTCCAAGCTCTCAATGCTGGGGGCCTGAGTTCAATCCCTGGTCGGGGAACTAGATCCCACATGCTGCAACTAAGATCCCACATACTGCAACTAAAAGATCCCTCATGCTGCAACCCCACATGCCTCAACTGAAGATCCTGCACGTGGCAACAAAGATCCCACATGCTGCAACTAAGACCCAGCACGGCCGAATAAATAAATAAATATTTAAAAAAATAACTTGGAGGAAATATGTCAAAATTTTGCCATTAGTTATATTAAGATGGAGAGATAATAAGTGGGTTAAAAATTTTTTTCTTTTCTTTCCTTCCCAGATTTTCTGAGCTGAAAGTCTGAAGGGATAAGCCAATCCAAAACCATAGGAAAAATCAAAGGTACAAATACTGAGCTAGGGAGTGGAGTGGTCTCAACCCAACTCATGTTTCCCCTCACGGATTCAAGACTTCCTTTTGTTAGCCAGGATGTTTTTAGTTCCGTAGAGTTCTTGGGACAGGCTCCCTAAATTCTTACCATCAGGCCAGGATCAGAGCCAGCCCAGAGGTCAGCAGAAGGCTGGTTGGCTGCTTCTTCCATCACAATAACAGCACCTCCCTGTACCCTGGGGTGTAGTCCAAGTGTTGTAGGTACATTGAATCTGAATGAATTGATAAGGGTGCCTGAAAGTAGAATGCCACAGAGTTGATAGCTTCTGTGATCTTAATGTTCCAGGATTTCTGCAGAAGTCAAAATAACTGATTTTCCTTTCTGGTGCCGATGGGCATTTGCTTTGTCCAGCTCTTCTGTAGATGACACTTTGTCCCCCAAGTCCTCCGGGGCCCATGTACCTTCCCACCTGCTGTGTGGGCACTGGAGTGGTAGCAGTGCTAAGTGCTACAGAGAAATAGCACTGGTGGAAGCTGTGATTATTATGACACCAAGAACTTTTCCCCTCCAACCCCCTCCTCCTCTTTCTTTGTATTCTCTTTCTTGGCATCTGGCTCTGTCACCTACTCCGTTGAAGAGTTCAGAAACCTGAGATTGGCTCTTGTATTTTTCCTTTTCCCTCACTCTCCTTATCCAAATAGTCACCAAGTTCTGCTTCATGCATTCATAATTTTTCACCTGAGTTATTCCAGTAGCCTCTAGACAAGGCCCTCTGATTCCAATCTTGAAATCACTCCCACTATCTTTTGTATTATGGCCAAATCTGATCTTGTCACTCCCCTATTTAAAATCCCTCCGAGAGCACTGCAGATGCAATTCAAACCGGTTAACTTAGTGTGGAAGCTTCTCACAGTCAGGCCCTTGCCTACGTCTCTGCAGCCATCTGCTCTTCCCCTTGTACTGAAACAATGCCAAGCTTCCTTGAGGCCTTAGTTTCGTCATCTGTAAAATGGGGATAATAATTAGTACCTACTTCATATGGTTGTTGTAAGGCCCCTCAAAACTGTTTCATGCCTCCTTGCCTTTGCACACAGTGTTCCTTTGCCTACAATACTCTTTCTATCTGGCTAATTTCTGCTTGTCTAATGAAGATTCAAGTCAAAGAACCCCTACCTGAATACCCAATCTCAGATGAATACCTCTCCCCTGTGCTCTGGCTTCCTGTGTGTTTCCCACTGGTAACACTTTTTACATGGAGGAAAACTGTCCTTCATCTCTCTTTATCACCAGTTCCTGGCTGCTGACTTTAAAAAAATGCACCACATGAGAGTTGCAAATTAAGTTTTATTTGAGGCAAAATCAGGACTATAGCCCGGGAGACAGCATCTCAGATAGCTCTGAGAAACTGCTCCAAAGAGGCAGGGGGGAAGGTCACTATATATGTGATTTTGGTGAAGGGGGAGTACATGCTATCAAGCTAGTCTCTAGTGAAGGTTACTGCTAGTCACAAGGAGCAGACGTCACCAAGAAGGATTTTAGTGCTTTTCTAGATATGAGGAGATACAAGAATTGGGCTCATAGGCTTCCCTGGTGGCACAGTGGTTGAGAGTCCGCCTGCCGATGCAGGGGACACGGGTTCGTGCCCCTGTCCGGGAAGATCCCACATGCCGCAGAGCAGCTGGGCCTGTGAGCCATGGCCGCTGTGCCTGCGCGTCCGGAGCCTGTGCTCTGCAATGGGAGAGGCCATAACAATGAGAGGCCCGCATACCGCAAAAAAAACCCCCAAAAAATCAGCTCCTGAAAATACCTAACTATCTGAAGACTTGTTCTGCCAGTTTTTCTCAGAGCACAGGATGCCTCATTTCTGTCCTCCACCCTGAACTCCTTTCAGGGGGTGTTGAAAATCAGCAGCTGCAGCAGCGCATGATCTAATCCTTGTAGAGGTGGATGGCAAGTGCCGGTTTGTAGTTGACGTGGCTCACCTGTGCTTGATTAAGGTTTAAAAAAAAGAAGGGGGTCTGCAGACCTGGGCTTAATACCAACTCTACTAATGGCTAGTTGGATGACATTGAGGAAATCATTTATCCTCTCTCAATCTCCCAATTCTCCCAAGGAGAAAGGACCAGGTGATCCTAGAAAGTTGTTTCCACTTCAAAACAACAAGCTTTTGGGAAGAGGAAAAGCAGCAAGATAGTCTTAGAAAATAAGAGAATATGTTATGAAATAGGATGTACCTCCCATTACTCTCCTTTTTTTCCTTTCTTTTAGAGGTGGTTTTCTACGGAGAAAGTCATTCCTAAGGACCATGCTCTCCCCAACCCCAGCTGGAGCAAGGACTTAAGACTCCTCTTTGACCAGTTCATGAAGAAATGTGAAGATGGCTCCTGGGAACGTTTGCCTTCATATAAAAGTAAATATACTCAAAAGAGTGAAGATTTCAAAACCTATTTTCTTGGTAGGAATAGCTACACTCCCATAAGGAATATTTAAATATCAAATAAAAAACTAAGAACAGATTGAAGTACTTGTTACCACTTGAAAAAGGAAGGAGGATAGTGCAGGGGGTTTGCTATATTCTCCAGTTTTATAGGCCAGAAGTCTCAATAAATTTCACAGACTGTGGGAGAGCATGAAGTCTGTTGCCATTAATAAGAATGCCCCCACCATGGCATCATCATCACCATTATCAGGAAGGGGCCCCAGAAAGCCTCCACCCTACCACATTCTCATCACCTTTCTGTCTTGAGGCTGTCATCACTAACCTCAGTTTACTGTTTATCCCAATATATGGCTCTGTCACCCTAAGAAGCTCAGAATACTCAAGTCATCCCCTCATCTCCCAGACTCTAAACTCCCAAGGCAAACTACCCCAGCTCCAACACATGCACATTGCACTTCCTGTCCTTTGTGTGTGTGTGTGTTTTAATTAATAGACTTCTATTTTTTAGTAGTTTCAGGTCTATAGAAAAAAGAGTGGAAAGAACAGAGTTCCCATATACCCCTTAATTCCTTCTGCCAGCTCTCCATTTATTAACATCTTGAGATAGTAAAGTACATTTGTTGTAATGGTGAGACTGTATTAATACATTAAAGTCCATAGTTTACATTAGGGTTCACTGTGTAATACTTGATGAGTTTTGACAAATGTATAATGACATATATCATATGGAATAGTTCCACTGCGTTAAAAATTCACTGTGTCCCCCATTCATCTGTCCCTCTTTCTCCCGAACCCTTGGCAACCACTGATCTTTTTACTCTCTCCATGGTTTTGCCTTTTCCAGAATACACACAGTATGTGGCCTTTTCAGATTGTTTTCTTTCACTTAATAATATACATTTATTAAGGTACATTTATTTTTTCCACAGCACTTAACACCATCTGGCATGCTTTGTGTTTATTTAACGGTGTGTCTCTCACCACTAGAGTGTTTGCTTCTGTCCACTTAAAAAAAAATGCACAATGTGAGAGTTGCGAGTTAAGTTTTATTTGGGGCAAAATGAGGACTGCAGCTCGGGAGACAGCATTTCAGATAGCTCTGAGAAACTGCTCCAGAGAGGTAGGGGGGAAGGTCAGTATATATGTGATTTTGGTGAAGGGGGAATGCATGCAATCAAGCATATATTTTTTTGCAGAAGGTTACTGCTAGTCACGAGGAGCAGACGTCACCACGAAGGATTTTAGTGCTTTTCTAGATATGAGGAGATACAAGAATTGGGCTCATAAAATCGGTCCTGAAAATATCTAACTATCTGAAAACCTATTCTGCCAGTTTTTCCCAGAGCACACAGCGCCTCATTTCTGCTCTCCACCCTGAACTCCTTTCAGGGGGTGTTGAAAGTCAGCAGCTGCAGCAGCGCATGATTTAATCCTTGTAAAGGGAGATGGTAAGTGCCAATGGCAAATGCCAATTTGTAGTTGACAGCGCCTCCTCATGGTCATAAATTCGACCATGATTTGGGAGGCATTTCATGACCATTTTGTCCCATGGTGCTAGGAAGGCTCATTCCTAGGTCTGGTGAAGACTTTGCTGATAGGCCACTCAGTGTGCTGTTACTGGACTAGGTCTTTTAACAGTAACTAAAGACTCTGGACCACCTGTCTTGCTAATCTGTTATGGTCCAGGAAAATTCCCTCTTGTTGTATCTTCCCATATCTAGAGTTACAGTATTACAATCATTGATCTCCTATAAAACTATATATTTTTGTTGGAGGCTCAGTCACACATTTGGTAATGCAAGAAACAACAATCTTGTAAAACAGGAAAAATGCAAATAACATAGCTAGCAATATTATTAAAGTCGTAAGTGAGAATTAAGCCAAGAACTTCCATTAGTACAGCCCAGTATATCTTCAGGTCACCTGACTTAGTCTGTTCTGTACCAATCGTTATCTTTCAGGGAAGTGGTATATTGTCACTGTCCATAAGGCTCCCAGCCCAATTTCCTAGTTACTACGCTGGTTATCCTTAGTATAATTTGATTGTTCCCAAGGTAAAAGGGTGCCTTGAAACTTAAATGACCATAGCCTGGTGTTAACCACATAAATCCATCCCATAATTGCGGGAGCTTTTATTCCTTGGCTGAAATTTTGCTGTTGCTCTGATTGAGCTTGAGTAACTTTAGAGGAAAATTCATTTTTTTATGGCCAGGGTCAAGGCGGGTATTATTAATTGTCTAGGTGAGGGGATCCCATCTAGTAATATCAAGAGTAGCCTAAACAGGACTGAACTTTCTTTCCTCTAAAATAAATGTCTTAAGGACCATCCAGTTAGAGCCTTGGAGTGGAGAAATGCACCAAAGTAATACAGAAGTGCTAGACACAGGTAACTGGACACAAACCCAACAAATGGATTGATTTTTTAAACTAGCATAGGATTGTGTCCATGATAGAAAACATTTGATTTATATGCAAAGGTCTGAGAAGTCAAGAAAACTTTATAAATGATTATACGAATCAGGTCCAGCATCTTGGGTAAGCTGTCTGCTTCTGATGTTGTCTTCTTCTCATCCTGGTGTGAGTGTAGTTTCCTCTGTTTGAGTGGTGTTTTAAGGTGAGTTTGAGGTCAGCAGTCCTCTCTATAGACCAGTCCGGTGCAGCAGCCCTTCTTAAGTGGGAAATATGAATCCAAGAGTGGATCCCTTTAGTTTTGCTGCACATGAGCTAGTTAAGGGTACCTGGTGAGGGCCTTTCCATCTGGGTTGTAGTGAGTCCTTTAAATGATGTCTTTTCCAATATACATAGTCCCCTGGTTGCAGGTCGTGGGGCAAATGATCTTCATCCAAAGATATATTACTGAGATAAGCTTCAAAAACAAACTTAGAGTGTGCTTTTAATAATACAATTTAACTTTATACCAATATAACATAACAACAAGGAACTATCCTGGAAGTGAGTCTTAGTAAATACAGACCTCCATTAACAAAACTGGGATTTAACATTCATTGAAACATCTTTTTCTCTCTAAAATTACCCTCATTTCTACCAAATATAACCAAATTAAGACTAATTTGTTTGCAAAATAAATCTGGTCTCAATAAACTTGGCCTGATGATTTATATAACTATAATTGATCATATAGGCTTTTTGCTTGCTGAAACTTTTATAAGGAGTCTCAGGCTGGACTTTTGAAATACTTCTCAGGGCTAAGAAAGTCACCAAGGGCTTATGACAGATTTCGCCTAACAGATCTAGGTGAATTCCTCCCTTTTCAAGGTCCCAAAATACCTTGAGTTTTCTGTACCTGTTAGTGAGGTAGCCTTCCTAAATTTATCTGATAAATCTACTGGCAACCTGAGAGTTTCCAGTGTCTGGAGGGGACAGATAGCAAAGATAAATGTTTCAATCCTGCTTACAAAGGTATAATTTACCAAATTACTATAAGTCATAATTAGTTTGAGGGGAAGGTTTTCCTTACACCTGGAAAACACAGATTTAAACCAGTAATTTTTCAGATAGAAACCATAAAATTTATAACCATATTCACCAGTTCATTCAGTCCTATGTAACTAATCCTTTTTGTTAACAGCTTTATAAAGCCATCAGGTTTTTCGTTAGAATTCTTCAATTTCTTACCCAGTTCAGCATTATGGTCTGAAAGTCAGAAACTTGTATTTATCCAAAAGTTCTTTGTATAAGTTTTCTTGAAGAGGAGGCATTTTTGCAAAGGCATTAGAGTGAAACCGTAAGTGTCTATAATGACAAAAAACTTAAGGCACATTTAAAATCTGATTACAATGCAATTAACAAAGAAACTTGGTTACTACTGTGACATACAACACTTTAAGATAATAACTAAATTATGACTGATAACATTTTACCAGGACATATCAGAATTTTAGGAACTCCATATAATTTCTAGGATATCTTTATTAGTAACATTTACCATACAGTGTAACCTAAGAAGATTTATTACTCATTTGACATTACTTCCCATGCAATTTAACATACCAAATGAATCTAATTAGTTTAACATCTCTCTTTGGGATGTATCAGGGGCCCTTTGAAGCATCCCAGAGTTAGCTAGAGGTCAAAAGGATGTCATTAAAATTTGATTTAGGAAGTTTTGTCAAAAAATATCAAAAAGGATTTAGAACACTCAGTCAGATAGGATCACAAGTCACTGTGAAACAATAGTTATTCACTTAGCCCAAGTAACAATAAAAGATTCCAAAGGCAAATACAGATCACTTAAAAGGTAAAGAAACTTGAAATCTGTTATCAAAGGCATTTCAACATTATCAGAAATCTTGCCCTCTTCAGAGAGAAAAACCAAATTCAAGTTTTGCACCCGCTTACTTTTGAAATTCATTTACGGGACTTTCCTGGTGTGCAGTGGTTAAGAATTCGCCTGCCAATGCAGGGGACACGGGTTCAAGCCCTGGCCTGGGAAGATCCCACGTGCCTCAGAGCAACTGAGCCCATGCGCCACAACTACTGAGCCTGCGCTCTAGAGCCCGCGAGCCACAACTACTGAGCCCACATGCCTAGAGTCCCCGTGCTCCGCAACAAGAGAAGCCACCACAATGAGAAGCCTGCACACCACAACAAAGAGTAGCCCCACCCACTGCAACTAGAGAAAGCCCACGCACAGCAACAAAGACCTAACATGGCCAAAAATCAATGAATAAATAAATAATAAAAAATAAATAAATAACATTCATTTACTCAATTAAATTTATTTTAACCTTAGTCAATCCAGGCCATGCACAGAACTCTTTTCTCAGGGTCCCGTTCCCACAAACCTTTTTATGACTTTCATATCCATCACTTTATTTCCCATTCAGAAACAGCCAGCTATAAGTCAGACCTACTTCCTTTTCCCTTAATAAAATGCAATTCCATTCCTCATGACTTCTTTACTGGAAACATACATCCTACTTTCCTACTGTATACTGAAATGTTTCCTTTATTATTTCTATTAGCTTTAGTTACATGTTTAAATTAGAATCCTCAGCTCTTAAAACCTTAATTTCTTGTGAAAACTAAGAAGTAAGCAATTATGAACTGTCCTTTACATTAGCATTCTGTAGATTGGTGAACATAAATAAAACCAGTGATATTTTCTAAAAACATTTGCTTTCTTTAGAGAATGTGGCACCAAACGTATTCATTTATAATTCTAAATACCTTTTGTTTCTCTGTAAAAGGAAACCAATGTTCAGTAATTAATATTTCAGTATCTTATTTTATTTGGGAATGACCTAGCTATTCAATAAGCTTCCATCACTTAACTTAATTTAGCACAACTCTACAATTTCAAGTTCCAGAATCTGGAGAGACTATTTTAGATACACATTCGTAAAGCATAATTATTCATAATGGAGTTTATCTAAAAGCTCCTATCTCATTTACATTTTCTTTCCTTAAAAGTTTCTTCACATCAAGTTACTTTCCCTGCTGACATATTTGTAACAGATATAACAATATTTTATTTAGCTTATATTACACCTAGGTACAATAAAAGTATTACACTTAATGTTGATGACTCTAAAAACATGTCTGTATTAATTAGATCAACAAACTTAAAACATTAATACCAGATATTAATTTAATACTGAATATTTCCCAGTTCACATGAACCTGAAATTCATTTAGGTTAATTGCTCTTGAATTTAGAATTGTTTGATTTGTGCTTACTTTTTTTTTGAATTTTATTTTATTTATTTTTTTATACAGCAGGTTCTTATTAGTTATCCATTTTATACATATTAGGGTATATATGTCAATCCCAATCTCCCAGTTCATCCCACCACCACCTCCCCAACCCCACCACTCTCCCCCCTTGGTGTCCATAAGTTTGTTCTCTACATCTGTTTCTCAATTTCTGCCCTGCAAACTGGTTCATCTGTACCGTTGTTCTAGGTTCCACATATATGCGTTAGTATACGATATTTATTTTTCTCTTTCTGACTTACTTCACTCTGTATGACAGTCTCTAAATCCATCCACATCTCTACAAATGACCCAATTTCGCTCCTTTTTATGGCAGAGTAATATTCCATTGTATATGTGTACCACATCTTTATCCATTTGTCTGTCAGTGGGCATTTAGGTTGCTTCCATGTCCTGGCTATTGTAAATAGTGCTGCAATGAACATTGGGGTGCATGTGTCTTTTTGAATTATGGTTTTCTCTGGGTATATGCCCAGTAGTGGGATTGCTGGGTCATATGGTAGTTCTATTTTTAGTTTTTTAAGGAACCTCCATACTGTTCTCCATAGTGGCTGTATCAATTTACATTCCCACCAACAGTGTAAGAGGATTCCCTTTTCTCCACACCCTCTCCAGCATTTGTTTGTAGATTTTCTGATGATGCCCATTCTAACTGGTGTGAGGTGATACCTCATTGTAGTTTGGATTTGCATTTCTCTAATAATTAGTGATGTTGAGCAGCTTTTCATGTGCTTCTTGGCCATCTGTATGTCTTCTTTGGAGAAATGTCTGTTTAGGTCTTCTGCCCATTTCTTGATTGGGTTGTTTTTTTAATATTGAGCTGCATGAGCTGTTTATATATTTTGGAGATTAGTCCTTTGTCCGTTGATTCATTTGCAAATATTTCTCCCATTCTGAGGGTTGTCTTTTCGTCTTGTTTGTAGTTTGCTTTGCTGCACAAAAACTTTCAAGTTTCATTAGGTCCCATTTGTTTATTTTTGTTTTTATTTCCATTATTCTAGGAGGTGGATCACAAAAGATCTTGCCATGATTTATGTCAAAGTGTTCTTCCTATGCTTTCCTCTAAGAGTTTTATAGTGTCCGGTCTTACATTTAGGTCTCTAATCCATTTTGAGTTTACTTCTGTGTATGGTGTTAGGGAGTGTTCTAATTTCATTCTTTTACATGTAGCTGTCCAGTTTTCCCAGCACCACTTATTAAACAGTCTTTTCTCCATTGTATATCTTTGCCTCCTTTGTCATAGATTAGTTGATCATAGGTGAGTGGGTTTATCTCTGGGCTTTCTATCCTGTTCCATTAATCTATATTTCTGTTTTTGTGCCAGTACCATATTGTCTTGATTACTATAGCTTTGTAGTATAGTCTGAAGTCAGGGAGTCTGATTCCTCCAGCTCCATTTTTTTCCCTGAAGACTGCTTTGGCCATTCGGGGTCTTTTGTGTCTCCATACAAATTTTAAGATTTTTTTTGTTCTAGTTCTGTAAAAAATGCTATTGGTAGTGTGATAGGGATTGAATTGAATCTTCAGATTGCTTTGGGTAGTGTAGTCATTTTCACAATATTGATTCTTCCAATCCAAGAACATGGTATATCTCTCCATCTGTTTGTATCATCTTTAATTTCTTTCATCAGTGTCTTATAATTTTCTGCATACAGGTCTTTTGTCTCCCTTGGTAGGTTTATTCCTAGGTATTTTATTCTTTTTGTTGCAGTGGTAAATGGGAGTGTTTCCTTAATTTCTCTTTCAGATTTTTCATCATTAGTATATAGGAATGCAAGACATTTCTGTGCATTAATTTTGTATCCTGCAACTTTACCAAATTCATTGATTACGTCTAGTAGTTTTCTGGTGGCATCTTTAGGATTCTCTATGTATAGTATCATGTCATCTGAAAACGGTGACAGTTTTACTTCTTCTTTTCCAATTTGTATTCCTTTTCTTTCTTTTTCTTCTCTGATTACCGTGGCTGAGACTTCCAAAACTATGTTGAATAATAGTGGTGAGAGTGGACATCCTTGTCTTGTTTCTGATCTTAGAGGCAATGCTTTCAGTTTTTCACCATTGAGAATGATGTTTGCTGTGGGTTTGTCATATATGGCCTTTATTATGTTGAGGTAGGTTCCCTCTATGCCCACTTTCTGGAGAGTTTTTTCATAAATGGGTGTTGAATTTTGTCAAAAGCTTTTTCTGCATCTATTGAGATGATCATATGGTTTTTATTCTTCAGTTTGTTAATATGGTGCATCACATTGATTGATTTGCGTATATTGAAGAATCCTTGCATCCCTGGGATAAATCCCACTTGATCATGGTGTATGATCCTTTTAATGTGTTGTTGGATTCTGTTTGCTAGTATTTTGTTGAGGATTTTTGCATCTATATTCATCAGTGATATTGGTCTGTAATTTTCTTTTTTTGTAGTATCTTTGTCTGGTTTTGGTATCAGGGTGATGGTGGCCTCATAGAATGAGTTTAGGAGTGTTCCTTCCTCTGCAGTTTTTTGGAAGAGTTTGAGAAGGATTGTTAGCTCTTCTCTAAATCTTTGATAGAATTCATCTGTGAAGCCATCTGGTCCTGGACTTTTGTTTGTTGGAAGATTTTTAATCACAGTTTCATTACTTGTGATTGGTCTGTTCATATTTTCTATTTGTTTCTGGTTCAGTCTTGGAAGGTTATACCTTTCTAAGAATTTGTCCATTAATTCCAGGTTGTCCACTTTATTGGCATAGAGTTGCTTGTAGTAGTCTCTTAGGATGCTTTGTATTTCTGCAGTGTCTGTTGTAACTTCTCCTTTTTCATTTCTAATTTTATTGATTTGAGTCCTCTCCCTCTTTTTCTTGATGAGTCTGGCTAATGGTTTATCAATTTTATTTATCTTCTCAAAGAACCAGCTTTTAGTTTTATTGATCTTTGCTATTGTTTTCTTTGTTTCTATTTCATTTATTTCTGCTCTGATCTTTATGATTTCTTTCCTTCTACTAACTTTGGGTATTGTTTGTTCTTCTTTTTCTAGTTCTTTTAGGTGTAAGATTAGATGGTTTATTTGAGATGTTTGTTGTTTCTTGAGGTAGGATTGTATTGTTACAAACTTTCCTCTTAGAACTGCTTTTGCTGTATCCCATAGGTTTTGGATCGTCATGTTTTCACTGTCATTTGTCTCTAGGTATTTTTGATTTCCTCTCTGATTTCTTCAGTGATCCTTTGGTTATTTAGTAACGTATTGTTTAGCCTCCATGTGTTTGTGGTTTTTTCCCTGTAATTGATTTCTAATCTCGTAGCGTTGTGGTCAGAAAAGATGCTTGATATGATTTCAATTTTCTTAAATTTTCTGAGGCTTGATTTGTGACCCAAGATGTGATCTATCCTGGAGAATGTTCCATGCGCACTTGAGAAGAAAGTGTTATCTGCTGTTTTTGGATGGAAGTCCTATAAATATCAATTAACTCTATCTGGTCTATTGTGTCATTTAAAGCTTGTGTTTCCTTATTAATTTTCTATCTGGAAGATCTGTCCATTGATGTAAGTGAGGTGTTGAAGTCCCCCACTATTTTTGTGTTACTGTCGATTTCCTCTTTTAGAGCTGTTAGCAGTTGCCTTATGTATTGAGGTGCTCATATGTTGGGTGCATATATATTTATAATTGTTATATCATCTTCTTCTATTGGTCCCTTGATCATTATGTAGTATCCTTCCTTGCCTCTTGTAACATTCTTTATTTTAAAGTCTATTTCACCTGATATGAGTATTGCTACTCCAGCTTTCTTTTGATTTCCATTTGCATGGAATATCTTTTTCCATCCCCTCATTTTCAGTCTGTATGGGTCCCTAGGTCTGAAGTGGGTCTCTTACAGACAGCATATATATGGGTCTTGTTTTTGTATCCATTCAGCCAGCCTGTGTCTTTTGGCTGGACCATTTAATCCATTCACATTTAAGGTAATTATCGATATGTATGTTCCTGTTACCATTTTCTTAATTATTTTGGGTTTGTTTTTGTGGGTCCTTTTCTTGTGTTTCCCACTTAGAGAAGTTCCTTTAGCATTTGTTGTAGAGCTGGTTTGGTGGTGCTGAATTCTTTTAGCTTTTGCTTGTCTGTAAAGCTTTTGATTTCTCCATCGAAACTGAATGAGATCCTTGCCGGGTAGAGTAATTTTGGTTGTCGGTTCTTCCGTTTCATCACTTTAAATATGTCATGCCACTCCCTTCTGGCTTGTAGAGTTTCTGCTGAGAAATCAGCTGTTAACCTTATGGGAGTTCCCTTGTATGTTATTTGTCATTTTTCCCTTGCTGCTTTCAGTAATTTTTCTTTGTTTTTAATTTTTGCCAATTTGATTACTATGTGTCTCGGCATGTTTCTCCTTGGGTTTATCCTGTATGGGACTCTCTGCACTTCCTGGACTTGGGTGGCTATTTCCTTTCCCATGTTAGGGAAGTTTTTGACTATAATCTGTTCAAATATTTTCTTGGGTCCTTTCTCTCTCTCTTCTCCTTCTGGGACCCCTATAATGCGAATGTTGTTGCATTTAATGTTGTCCCAGAGGTCTCTTAGGCTGTCTTCATTTCTTTTCATTCTTTTTTCTTTATTCTGTTCTGCAGCAGCGAATTCCACCATTCTGTCTTCCAGGTCACTTATCTGTTCTTCTGCCTCAGTTATTCTGCTATTGATTTCTTCTAGTGTAGTTTTCATTTCAGTTATTGTATTGTTTATCTCTGTTTGTTTGTTCTTTAATTCTTCTCGGTCTTTGTCAAACATTTCTTGCATCTTTTTTTTTTTTTTTTTTGGCGGTACGCAGGCCTCTGACTGTTGTGGCCTCTCCCGTTGCGGAGCACAGGCTCCGGACACGCAGGCTCAGTGGCCATGGCTCACGGGCCCAGCCGCTCTGCGGCATGTGGGATCCTCCCAGACCGGGGCACGAACCCACATCCCCTGCATCAGCAGGTGGACTCTCAACCACTGCGCCACCAGGGAAGCCCTCTTGCATCTTCTTGATCTTTGCCTCCATTCTTTTTCCGAGGTCCTGGATCATCTTCACTATCATTATTCTGAACTCTTTTTCTGGAAGGTTGCCTAGCTCCACTTCATTTATTTGGTTTTCTGGGGTTTTATCTTGTTCCTTCATCTGGTACATAGCCCTCTGCCTTTTCATCTTGTCTATCTTTTTGTGAATGTCAGTGCTTACTTTTTTTTAAGCCAATTATAGAGGTCATTTACAAATTAACCTCAGCAGCATTATCCAAAGAGACACACATACTGAGACATACATATATCTAGACAGACACAACCAGAGATCTGTATAGCTTCATTTTCTAAACTTAGTCATGAATCAGGTATCAAAATATAAAACTCAGTAGTTTATAACTAACAGTTGGAATAAGAGAGAATTTTAAAGGCTTTGTTCCCTGTATTTTCCTCAGATTCAGGACTTAGAGATGGTCTGTATAAGATAATTGTTCCTGAGAGCCCTAGTTTCAAGGCATAGGGAGAGAAAATCAAGTTCTCCTAGTAGGACTTGTTCCTCAGAGTCAGAATTCTGAAGAGATATGTTTCTGTTTTGGGGAGGTTTTTTTCCTTCAAGCTAGCTTTCTCTACTAGTTGGGAATTAAATGGGGGTTGGTTAACCTTCGACTGGCATTGTGTACTTAACTGGCACAATTGAAGGTTCATAATTTTCATAGATACCCCTTTTCTTTCTTTTTAATGGTTTTGAAAAGTTGGTCTGATATAGTTTCAAGTAATTAATTGTTGGTTTCCTGAAAAAAAGTTACTCTATCATTTCCTCTTTTAGAAGCTTCTAGATACCAATCAAAGTAAGCATTCCTTTCAGTCTGTTTGATCTCATGGCTGGCTTTTTTCTAACTGTGTGTGCAAAAATATTAATTTTGGAATATCAAAAGAACCTCAGGGCTTCCCAGGTGGCGCAGTGGTTGAGGGTCCACCTGCTGATGCAGGGGACACGGGTTCGTGCCCAGGTCCAGGAAGCTCCCACATGCCGCGGAGCGGCTGGGCCCGTGAGCCATGGCCGCTGAACCTGTGCGTCCAGAGCCTGTGCTCAGCAACGGGAGAGGCCACAACAGTGAGAGGCCCGCGTACCGCAAAAAAAAAGAACCCCAGTTTGGTCATTTTAGGTTGAGATCTCCTTTGGTATATTTCCCCAATTAAGTAGGTACTTGCAAATATGAGTTTTGTACATACATAAACCTGCCTGGAGTGTTAGTCAGAGGCTGGCTTTCTGATGCCCCTTGTTTCTGTGTTTGAGAGGCTCTATCTCCCATTTTAAGTTGAATTTGTCAGGGATAAAATTTACTAGTGAAATTGTGTGGTGGGCCAGTGTGCTGCTTGTGAGCTTAGCTCCTCTAGGCATCACCTCAGAGTTGTTTCAGCCCTCTTATATGTCTCAGTTTCTCCCTTCAGTGGTCTAATGCCACTGCAGGTGCTCGGATCACTGAATGGCCAATTCTTATGCATGCCTCTGGATGAGGAAGCCTTTTAATTAATGAGTAGGTTTCCCTATGGGATCACTGCATGGCATTAGGACTCTGCCTCCACCACTCCCGTAAATTTCTCAGTCACCTGAGAAAGCCAGAACAAGCCGGGAGGAGTCTTGTGCCCTTTCTTGGGAGCAAAGCTCTCATGTAATATCTTCACTTTTATCTTGACATTCTGTTAAGGCAGCTGAACTGAGGAAAAGCATCAGATCAGCCTCTTACCTAACCACTCAGTGCAGACCACTCAGTCTCCTACACCTGAGCAAACCCTGGTATCTTTCAACCAGCTCCCCCTCCACAGTATCTTTCACCTGGGTGGGTATTCCCTGGCATCTTTCAACCAAGCCTCCCCCAGTATCTTTCAACTGGGTGGATATTTCCCTGGTATCTTTTAACTAGGGCCCCCACCCTGTATCTTTCAACTGGGAGGAGGCAGGTACCTGCTACTCTGCCAAATAAAACTCAGGATCATCAACCAACATGAGAGACCTGAGAACCAGGAGAGACTTACCCAAATTCATCTGGACTCTCCAAGGAAGCAGATGGGTGCAAGGGGTCTCTGCTGGTACCAAGGCTCCGGTTCCTCGTAGAGTTTAGGCGAAGGAGAGAAGTCCACTCTGGGTCCCTTCGTGGTCGCCATAAAACTGTCAACTTGGAAAAAAAATGCACAACATGAGAGTTGCAAGTTAAGTTTTATTTTGGGCAAAATGAGGACTGCAGCCCAGGAGACAGCATTTCAGATTAGCTCTGAAAAACTGCTCCAAAGAGGTAGGGGAGGAAGGTCAGTACATATGTGATTTTGGTGGAGGGGGAATGCATGCAGTTGAGCGAGTCTCTAGTGAAGGTTACTGCTAGTCACAAGGAGCAGACGTCACCGTGAAGGATTTTAGTGCTTTTCTAGATATGAGGAGATACAAGAATTGGGCTCATAAAATTGGCTCCTGAAAATATCTAACTATCTGAAGACCTTTTCTACCAGTTTTTCCCAGAGCACAGGATGTCTCATTTCTGCTCTCCACGCTGAACTCCTTTCAGGGGGTGTCGAAAATCAGCAGCTGCAGCAGCACATGATTTAATCCTTGTAGAGGTGGATGTCGAGTGCCAATGGAAAATACCAATTCATAGTTGACATTTCATAAGGGCAGAGATTTTTGTATGTTTTATTCCCCACTATATCTCCAGTGCTTAAAACAGTACCTGATACATAGTAAGTGCCTTATACATATTTGCAGGATGAAGAAAGATAAGAAGGAGGGGAAGAAACACACACCAGGGAACCTGCTTAAGATGCTCTACTTGTTTTTTTTTTTACCTAAAATCTCTTCCCTCCTGTAGTGAACACTCTAGTGATGAGAGACAAACCACTAAAAACGAAAACAAAGTAGGTCAGATGGTGATACATGTTGTGAAAAAAATAAATGCACTTTAATAACAACAAAAAAAAGGAGATCCCTCATATAGGAATTGGGAGGAACAGTGGACTGCCTTCTTTTCTGCCCGTTGCTTTCTTTAAAAAAGAAAAAAGAAAAACCAGAAATTTATTAGCACATATACCTCATGTATACCTGGGAGATGCCCAGGGAAAAGTGAGTAACTCCCCGAGGTAGCCTAAGCCACCAGTTTGTTTTTTGTTATTAATTAATTTATTTATTTATTTACTTTTGGCTGCATTGTGTCTTTGCTGCTGCGTGCAGGCTTTCTCTAGTTGCGGGGAGTGGGGCTACGCTTCGTTGCAGTGCATGGGCTTCTCATTGCGGTGGCTTCTCTTGTTGTGGAGCACAGGCTCTAGGCACATGGGCTTCAGTAGTTGTGGCATGCAGGCTCTGTAGTTGTGGCTCACAGGCTCTAGAGTGCAGGCTCAGTAGTTGTGGCTTGCGGGCTTAGTTGCTCTGTGGCATGTGGGATCTTCCCAGACCAGGGCTCAAACCTGTGTCCCCTGCATTGGCAGGTGGATTCTTAACCACTGTGCCACCAGGAAGTCCTAAACCACCAGTTTAAATACCATTTTCAGCTAAATACAAAAGGAGGGTGTTGAGGGTAGGGGGCATTGTGAAGAGATTACCAGGAAAAGATGTAAATTGTTGCTTTCTCCATTGAAAACATTCTCTTGTGATTTAGAGTTGTTCTTCTCTTCCTGGTACTGAGAGGGAGACACCCATACCAATGGAGATTTCCTTTATAAATGTAAATTTTCCTTGCAAAAGGTTAACCGCAGTTGTTTTGGAATAGAAAACGGTTTGGGAGCTACAACTATAGTCTTAACCTTTCTCTGTCTTCTCTTGCTTTCTATTTTAAACCTTACAGCCAGTCATCTGGACTTAATTTGAACCCCTCCAATCATGGAGTACTTGGGATTGGGGTGCTTTTTTCATTTTGGACAGCTCTAACTGTATTGAGCTATAATCTCTCTTGTACTTTCATCCATTCAGTTAGTTCTACCATCTAGGAACACACAGAATAAGTATAATCCTTTCATTTGGTATCGTTTTATATGGATTAGAATACATCAATACATATTGGAATTTAGGAATCAGATCTATGTATCTCACTCCTGTGTACCTGCCAATTCTCATTGCCAGGCCAATCTTCTCTTTTGTTTTCTGGCTTTTTTCCCAGAAGGTATTTCAGTCTCCTTCACATTCCTAGTTGCTTTTCCCAGGACATGTTCCAGTTTCTCAGATCCTTAGTATATGCTTCTCAGAACTAAGATTGAAACTCAAATTATGGTTTTTCCATGCAGAGTAAGACATTAGCACTAAGTAGGATAGCCACGTCACACTGTTGACAGACAGTCAGCTAACACCCTGTGTCTTTCATTTGAATTATTTGTCTCCCCTCTTCTGCACCTATGTGGCTGACTTACTGAGCCTAACTGAAGAACATTATATATATACCTAATATATATACATTCTTCATTTTTAGAGTCAGCCTGTAAAGACCTTTTTGCTTTCTTATTCGCAACGTCCCTTATGTATTAATTCAACAACTATCTGTTGAGTTTCTGTACTGTGCAAAGTGTTGTATTCCTGAAACAAGCCTGAGTACATAGATAGGGTTCCTGACTGCATGAAGCTTATACAGATATTTCTTATTTTACTCATCTAAACATACCTTTAGTAGGTGTTTGGGGATTGTGATCTTTGGAGGGTTTTTTCTTTGTTTTTTTTTCTTTTGGCCACGCCACGCAGCTTGCGGGATCTTAGTTCCGTGACCAGGGATGGAACGCGTGCCCCCGGCATTGGGAGCACAGAGCCCTAACCACTGGACCGCCAGGGAACTCCCATGATGTTTTTTTTTTTAATGACCTCAAGTAGGCCCTTAACATTGCCTGACAATCATATTTCATTTTTCCCTCATCTACTCACTCTCCTGCTCTCCTAGATGACTATTTCCTACCTTCTTTTTCTCAAGCCTCACTCTCAGCTGATCTTGTCTCCTGTTTCACAGAAAATAAAAGCAATCAGAAGAGAATTTCCAAGCAACCCCTGCCTCATTTACCCTCTTCCCTGCGTCTGTGCCTGATGTTCTGCTTTTTCCTGTTATGAATGAACTGACCATACTCTTATGAGAGGCCAAGCCTTCTATTGGTACACTGTACTCTATCCCTTTAGCCTACTTAAGGATATCCCTCTCTGCTAGATCTTTCTCATCAGTGTACAGACATGCCACAACTGGGTTTCTCTCTTCCTGGTCTCTCTTAAACCTCTCCAAGCAGACTCTCACTCCCACCACTCCATCAGACCTACTGTCACCAGTGACCTTCATGTTACTAACCAATGACCTTGCTCAGCTCTTGGCACAGCTGATAACTCCTTTCTCCTTGAATTTGGCTTCCAGGACACCACAGTCTTCTACTTCACTGGTTCTTCCTTTTTAGTTTCTTTTGCCAGTTCCTCCTTGTCCTCAAACTTAATGTTAGGGTGCCCCATGTCTCAATCCTTAGTACTCCTTGCTTCACTAAACTCTGTTGGTAATCTCATTCAGTCACACGGCTTTAGAGGCCATCCAAAAGCTGACAACTTAACTAATTTCATGGCTGAAATATAGTGAGTGGGTTCAAATTCTGGTTCTACAACTTAAAGCTGTGTGACCTTGGGCAAGTTACTTTACCTTTTCTTGCCTCAGTTTCCTCATGGTATTTGCTGAATACTTCAATATTTGCTGAAGAAATGAATGAAACGGGGGCTTCCCTGGTAATGCAGTGGTTGGGAATCTGCCTGCTGGTGCAGGGGACAGGTTCAGTCCCTGGTCCAGGAAGATCCCACATGCCACGGAGCAACTAGGCCCTTACGCCACAACTACTGAAGCTCACGTGCTCTAGGGCCCTCAAACCACACTACCGAGCCCACGCATCGCAACTACTGAGGCCATGTGCTGCAACTACTGAAGCCCACGCACCTAGAGCCCACGCTCTGCAACAAGAGAAGCCACCAAAATGAGAAGTCCACGCACCTCAACAAAGCGTAACCCCTGTTCACCGCAACTAGAGAAAGCCCGTGCAGCAATGCAGACCCAACACAGCCAGAGAAATGAGTGAAACAAAAATAAAACTACCTTAACCAAGAAAAATGGTAGAGTTTGTAAGTTTCTTTATAGAACCACCAATATAGAGAGAAATAAGAATTAACTCTGTTTTACGAATGAAGGGGAAAATTAGTAATTTTTGTTACTAATTCCATTCTAACTGTCATATCACAAAATTAATTGAATGTCCTTAAAAATTAATTGAATGTCTGGCTTCTACTCTAATAGCTCTATTGAAATTTCTTCACTTAAGCCCCTAGCGACCTAATTGCCGTATTTTGTGGGCATTGTTCAGCCCTTACTGTGCTGGACCTAACTGTTAATCTCATTCTCCTTGAAATGTTTTGTCTCTTGGCTTTCACAAACCTCTGACCAATTTTCCCTTTCTCCTTCTACCCACTCCTTAAACGTCAGTAGTTTCCAGGGTTCAGTTCCCACATGTTTCTGCTCATCCCTTCATCCAACCTAACTATCGTCTCTTGTCGGAAACTTGACCCTCTCAGAAGAGGGAGGAGTTTGAGGTCCTCCTTGCTACCCATACTTGCTTTCAAATTATTATTTCCCCTGCTTCTTAGAAAACCCCAATTCCTTTTGAGGTTTATACCATCTCACTTTTTCCGACTTTGTCACCCTCAACTTCCTCTTCTTATAGCTGTCATCTACCAACCTTTCCCTATATGTTGAGTATTTCAGCACCTGGTTAACTGTTTTCCTCTCTACCCAACTCTATTCACCATTCTCAGCAACCCACCCTCCACACCATGGCTCCTCAGTTTATTTACCTTCTCATCACCTATGACCTTTCTTTTGCACAGCCCCAGCAGTGCACTCCTGAGGACATCTTGAGCCTTATCATCTTCAGAAAGGTCACAACCTCCAAATCCACACATTTAGACATCCTTTTTCTGACCACAACCTTTTTCCTTCCAGCTTACTTGTTCAAAGCCCCCACAGAAAAAATTCTTTGGCCTCATTAAGACCTTCAGTTCATTGAGTCCTCTACTTTCTCATTGTCCCCATAGCCATCTTTTAGCTGAACTTCTGTAGTGTACTTATCTAGGAAAACACCGGCCCTGGATGAATCTAAACATCTGCCATCTCTTATTTGCACAGGCCCTCATGTAGCTGAACATAGCTGGAGAAAATCACCCCACCAAGCAGAAAAGTTTGGTGATTGTGATTTTATAGTGTTTCAGTGATCTTCTCACTCATCTTTCTTATCCCCCTCCTTTCGTCCAGCTAGCAGAGTGATTCAAAATTCAAATCTGATCATGTTACTCCTCTGCTACCTTCAGTGTTATCCCATGTCTTAAAAGATCAGTTCCTCTCAGATTTTAACATGAATATGAAGCACCTGGTAATCTTGTTAAAATGTAGGTTCAGCTTCAGTAGGTCAGGGGTAGAGCCTGATTTTCTGCATTTCTAACAGACTTCCCCACCATCTTTATTTTTCCCATTTTTATGAGGTAACCTCAAGGCTTAGTAATCTAAACCAGAAATTTTGAACTCCTAACTAAAAAATTAGAAGGGTTTGATGCCTATCTTATCCTGAAGTCCCAGAGTGTTAGAGTTGGAACAGATCTTAGAGGTCATTTAGGTTTATCTCCTCACTGTATGGATAAAGTATGGAGAAGGGAGCAAATTCTAGGCCAAAGCTAAGTCATGAAAAATTTCCCAACTTCCAGGACAAGGTTCTTTTCTACTGTACCACGAGACTGATTCTCAATTTTAAGTTTCTTTGTCTGGCCCTCCAAATCATTCAGTTTCTCAACCACTGCTAGAGCTCATATAGTGTGTGCCTATCTGCCAGTTGTTGAGCACACAAAGTCCAAGAGACAGGATGCCTGCCCCCAGATGCTCAAGTCCTAAATAATATCCTCCCTTGTCCTCCCCACTTCTCCCAGATCTTCTCATCTCATACCCTTTTCCAAGTTTGTAAATGTAAATTTGGTATCAATAAAAGAATCAGCGTTAGACATGGCAAATCATGATGAGCTGTGAAAGAAAGCTAAGAGTTTGGGGAATTAAATCTTAAAATGGGTATGAAAGAACAAACATGCCCTTCCCTCAGCAGTAGCTTTCAGTCTTTATTCTGAAATTACCTACATTTTGACTCACAACCCAGAACACACAACTTGTGCATAGTTGTATAATTGAAAAAACATATCTAAATGAGCACACTAGTACTTATCCAGGATATATGTGAAGCATTCATTTTCTTTTTAAAGTCTGCTTACAACCCACTAATTTGATGTCATGAACCCTAATGGTTCTAACCCTGAGTTGGAGACTCAGGAGTCATAATCACATTGAATACTGGGCTGACCTGCCTCTGTTTCTGATTCAGTATGATAACTGTCTTCTGCTCAGGCTAAACTCATGTCTGCAAGGAAAACCTCTCTACTGTTACATTACTCACTTTCTTTAAATCTCATTTAAATCACACTTATTCTAAGAAGGATTTCTGTCTATACCTTACTATTTTATTCCATATACCCTTTGTATTTATGTACTATATTTCCTGATTGCCATGTGTTAGTACTTTGTTTTGATTTCATTTATTTTTACTATGTTCCCAGTTAGACTGATTCCACTGGAGCAAAGATCCTGTATTCTGTTTCTTTGGGACCCTCCCAGCCCCTTCAGTTTTGCACCTGGTTGGCATTTTAATCAATCATCCACTGACCTGTGATTCTTGCAGGGTAC
The DNA here is from genome assembly GCF_964341445.2 of Mesoplodon mirus. Lineage (NCBI taxonomy): Eukaryota > Metazoa > Chordata > Mammalia > Artiodactyla > Ziphiidae > Mesoplodon > Mesoplodon mirus. The sequence goes on along the minus strand of NC_138978.1, from coordinate 116,511,174 downwards.
AGATATTTGTCTCTGTCATGGTATTTTTCTCATACCTGTTTCTCATGTGCCCATCCACTTCATTTGCTTACAGACTCAAAGCTTGTGAAAGATCAACTGTCACAGGCCCAGCTCTTCACCAGAGGCTATGAGGATGGCCTGGGCTTTGAATATGTGATGTTCTATAATGATGATGAGAAAAGGACAGTTTGCTTGTTTCAAGGAGGTCCTTATCTGCAAGGGGTACCTGGGTAAGAATGATAGCCTCGAAATGTGGATCTAAGAGGTTGTTATCTTATAGTATCACCCTGTATCCATGGACTACAATGAAGACATTAAAGTGGTAATGTAGATTTATATTTATTGACATGGATAGATGTTTACTGTAAATTATTCAATGACAAAAGTATAGGACATAGGGCAAAAGAGTATAATTTTAGAGAGTATCATTAACATGTTAATATTGGTTTGTCACTAGATAG